>NC_072792.1:178243175-178859008 GCF_028583425.1 Eublepharis macularius
AGAAGTGAATTATTACGATAGCGCAATAGGCAACCACGTGCAGATGCAGCCACAGTGAAATGCCCGACTTTGTGGTGAGTGTGAGGTAAGTTCGCTGAAGGGGCCAGAGACGAGAGAGGCACATTTATGCTGGGAGGAATCCCCGAAGCTGGTTCCTGAGCAGGGCTTTTTTTCAGGGGGAATGCGGGGGAACGGAGTTCCGGAACCTCTTGAAAATGGTCACATGGCGGGTGGCCCCGCCCCCTGATCTCCAGACAGAGGGGAGCTTAGATGGCCCTCCGTGCCGCTGAGCGGCACGGAGGGCAATCTAAACTCCCCTCTGTCTGGAGATCAGGGGGCGGGGCCACCCGCCATGTGACCATTTTCTCTGAGGGCAACCCACTGAGTTCCACCACCTCTTTTCCCAGAAAAAAAAGCCCTGTTCCTGAGTGAAAGCCATGTTTTTCAGAGAGTCGCCAGGCCTTGATGTGAAAGCTGCTTGCTTGTCCCTCAGCCGCCCCTCCTCACCTGCGAGCTTTTTTGTCTCCCTCATTAAGATGTCAAGGCGCTAGCCAGGCCTTCACCAGAGTGTGAGTCCTTCAAGCTTCGATTGCCCTCTCTGCCAGGTTGATGAATCCCTCAGGCCAAGGGATGAACGTGCTTAATGTGGCATGTGCTTAATGGAGCACGTTTGTTCATCCTTTGTGCCACGATCGCTGTCAGGGAAGGAGCCCTGGCTGGGGGAGGAGGGCGGGAGATGCTTTTCTTGCAGAGACCAGCCAGTAGTAAGCTTACCGAAAAGGCCACGTTGCAATGTAGTTTCATCTTCCCGTCTTCTTAAAGGTGGGTTCTTTTGCTGTTTGAATTCCAGGCCTATTTCTTAAGCAAATGCGCCCCCCAGAAGAACCGCAAGCACAAAACAGACACTAAAGTCTCCCTCTAACAACAACAACAACAACAATTCCTTTTCGCACAGCTTTTGTCAACTGGTTCGGGTGCTGGTTGCTCGCAGATTTTTTTTAATGTTTTCACACAAAACTGTGTCCCATTTACAATGCAGGGTTGAGCCTTTTTTTAAAAAAAAACTGTTTTTCCTGTTCTCAGGTGTTCGATGTGTTTCCCATCTGCTGCAGAGTTCTGTTTGAAATGTCTTTTCCACTTCTGACATTTCCAGCACGTTCCATTTCCAGCACGTTCTGTAGCAATAGCTGTAGGGTCGCACTACAAGTGACGAATGCCAAGTGTCAAGTGAACAGACTCACGTGTATTCCTCCCTGTTCACTTGCCATTCACTTGCGCTCCACTTGATCAAATGGAGCGCAAGTGAACAGGGAGGAATACATGTGAGAGCCAAGCTACAAGTGATGCCTGACACAGGTTGGATACTTGTCAGCTTCCCTCAAGTTTTGATGGGAAATGTAGGCGTCCTGGTTTTACAGCTTGGCTCTGCATTATAGCTGCAAGACCAGGACGCCTACATTTCCCATCAAAACTTGAGGGAAGCTGACAAGTGTCCTACCTGTGTCAGGCATCGCTTGTAGCTCGGCTCTGAGTCTGTTCACTTGCCAGGCAAGTGTCATTCGTCACTTGTAGTGCTACCCGTAGCAGCAGGATTTTAGTCCAGTGGCTCCTTAGAGGCAAACAAGATTTTCAGAGTGTAAACTTTTGAGAGTCAGAGCTCCCTTCTTCAGATAGATGTAGCAGGTTTAAAAGTAATTCTCTAGCTCTTTCCCTTACAGAGGTATAACTTTTTCCTTATATCTCTGCAAGGGAATGCACTAGAAAATTACTTTTAAACAAAATGAAAGTTGGGAATTCAGAGAACTTGGAGCGCCTATTATTACAGTGCTATAGCACTATAGCGATATTTTTGTATCTTTTTTAAAAAATGCAAAAGCTGTGATGGCCCCGTGGGTGGGGGAGCGGTAGCCAGTTCTGGCACCAGAAAAAGAGGTGCTGTTTGAAATGCTCACGGTGTTTCGTGTACAATTCAAAAATGGAAGTAAATGCTTTTTGAAAGGGCTGAGCCAACATTGCTTTAATTGAAATTGGGGTAAAGGGAGCACAGTCCGTCCATCCGTCCGTCCATCCATCCATCCATCCATCCATCCATCCATCCATCCATCCATCCATCCATCCATCCATCCATCCATCCATCCATCCATCCATCTCTCTCTCTCTCTCTCTCTCTCTCTCTCTCTCTCTCTCTCTCTCTCTCCCACACACATTCTCTCTCCCTCCCTCCCTCCCTCTCTCTCACACACACATACACACTGGCAACTGGTATCCTGGCTGTGAACGTAGAGGTTCCAGGTATCTGTCGTGGCTAATTGTACTTACGGCCTCATTTGGAATACTGTGCACAATTCTGGTCACCACACCTCAAAAAAGATATTACAGCACAGGAAAAAGTGCAGAAAAGGGCAACTAGAATGATTAAAGGGATGGAACTCTTCCCCTATGAAGAAAGGTTAAAGCGCTTGGGGCTCTTTAGCTTGGAGAAACGATGACTGAGGGGCGACATGATAGAGGTTGACAAGATTATGCATGGGATAGAGAAGGCAGAGAAAGAAGTATTTTTCTCCCTTTCTCACAATACAAGAACTCGTGGGCACTCAATGAAATTGCTGAGCAGTCGAGTTAGAACAGATAAAAGGAAGTACTCCTTCACCCAAAGAGTGATTAACACAGGAGGTGGTGGCAGCTTCAAGCACAGACAGCTTCAAGAGGGGATTGGATAAAGATATGGAGCTGTGGCTATTAGCCACAAGGTATAGATGGAACTCTCTGTCTAGGGCAGTGATGCTCTGTATTCTTGGTGTTTGGCGGGGCAATCAGTGGGAGGGCTTCTAGTGTCCCTTCCCCACTGGCAGACCTCCTGAGGACACCTGGTTTTTTGGCCACCGTGTGACACAGAGTGTTGGACTGGATGGGCCATTGGCCTGATCCAACATGGCTTCTCTTATGTTCTTATGTCCTCTTAATTGCCATCAATGGACTTACTCTCCATGAACTGGTCTAACTACGTCCTAAGCCAGTGGCCATCACTATGTCTTGTGGCAGTGAGTTCCATAAATAGCTTTTGCAGCTGCAGCCCTAATATTTTAGAATCCCTTCCCTCTGGAGTTGAAAATAGCTCAGTCCTTGTAGGATGTATTTGTTCTGGACTACATGTAGGGATGAGTGGATTTCCTTCTTTCCATTTAGTTGTTATTTTGTAGTTCTATTGTGCCTTACTTTCTTTAATCTTCTCTTTTTATGGTTGGCTTCCTGTAAGAAAGGAGAATTTGGGGGAACTGATAATGGATTTGAAGCGAGGGAAAAAAACTTTATTCCTTTGAGATTTTTTAAAATGTTTTTTTAAAAACTGAATCATCGGCTTCCCTATGACAAAAATATTGGGGGTGGGGGGTGGGCTTTATTGTTTCCATAAATGTGCAGCATAGGACAAGATTTTTTTAAAAAAAAAATCGCCTGAAAATTAATCCAGTACAGCAAAAGCCATATATATTTTTTACATCTTTTAAATATTTTAAATAAAAAGATTTTGAAAAACGCTGCTTTGAATGAGATTTTTTTATCCAGGTTGCGTGCATGGACCCGGAGTAGAGGGATGCTCTCTTTAGTGGTCATACGAAAGAAGCTGTGCTGAGGTTCCTGAAAGCTGCATATACAAAAGCCACGAGGTGGTGGGGCTATAATATGAGAGGTATTGGGTGAGACTGAATGGGAAAGTTGGCTGGATCCAACCCTATGAGTTCCAGATTCCATGAGAGCCAGTTTGGTGTAGTGGTCAAGAGTGGCAGGACTGTAATCTGGAGAGCCGGGTTTGATTCCCCACTCCTCTGCTTGAAGCCAGCTGGGTGATCTTGGGTCAGTCACAGCTTCTCAGAGCTCTCTCAGCCCCACCCACCTCACAGGGTGATCGTTGTGGGGATAATAACAACACACCTTGCAAACCACTCTGTGTCCGTTAAGTTGTCCTGAAGGGCGGTATATAAATCAATTTTTATTATATGTTGTTGCTGCTGTTGTTATTGTTATTATTACACTCTTGTAAATATTTCTAATAATACAGGGACAAATTCAACAGAGCAGAATTTCATAGACATCATTCATAGGGCAGCAAGCCATTTGCTGGTAAGCGGCAGGAGCGTGAGTGGTTGGAAACTGACAAAAATGGCATCACGTGGCACCGTGACATCACTTCCGGGTGAGTACTTGGAAGTGACATCACTACATCCACATCACACAGAGCTCTGGGAATTCCTAGGGCGTTGTGCGACGTGGTGACATCATTTCTGGGAACTTGCCTGGAATCGATATTGCGGCTTTGCACAAAACCATTCTCCCCTCCTTTATTTTTGCTCTTGCTACTCATTTGAGCAGTTTCAGGGTCCTGACACGGATAGGGGAAGGTTGCCCATCCAAACAGGAGAACGTAGTAACCCTCACCACTCATTTTATGTGAAGGCAGCATGCCATTTCAGGAGGGCTGGAGAATATTGCCCCTCCTTCGATGTTTCTGATCACGTGCAATGTGCTTTTCAAGAGAACACCTGTACTTTGAACCCTTCTCATCAACATTGGATATTTATAGTTATCAACAATGAGCTCGTGTACTAGGACTGCATATGAAAAGCGCAAATACTTATCTCGGGGTGACTCTTTGACATGCACTGATGTATTGCTGCAATTGTTGTGAGCAACCCAAGAAAATGGAAAGCCTTGTAAAAGGCATGGTTTGTTTGCAGTTTAATCTTGTATCCAAGAGACGGGGCTTTAAGACTGTTCCCCCCACATAAGCTTGCATATTGCAATCTGAAACAGCTCCCTCGGGGTGGGGGAAGGTGTGCCTTCATCTTTGTAAGCCAAACCTACCTTTCTTCACCTCCACCCTTTCCTGGATTTTGTTCTTTATTGACTGTCAGAGCTGCAGACGGGGGTCTCTTATCAGCCGCCACTGTGATTTAATAAGGCGCACAGCCTTGACTATCGAAAGGGTGTTTTGAAATCTCTGGCGAAAGTATTATGAACCGTCAGGCACTGCTCTGCCTCCAGTCCTTTATCTATTGCTGCAATAACGGGGAAGATATTGTGCGGCTATATCAGATGGTTATTATCGGAGGGTCTTTGGTTCAGAAAAAGAGGTCACCCGGTGGTTATGCCCAAGATCACGGCTGGGAGCCCATTTGTAGCTTTTAATTAGCTTTGAACTTCTCAACGCCTTCCTGGGCTTTCTGGGATGGCTGGATTGAGCCACAAGGTCAGTAGGTTAGATGGCTGCTGGCTGGTCAAGGGCATGCAGAATTAAACAGATTTTATAATTTTCAAGCAACTCTGGGAACTATAGTTCTTTGGGGATGAAACTATCATTCAGCAGCTTGCCCCAAATACAAGACCTAGAATTCTTGGTGGCGGGGTGGGGCATGCTATTTGATGCAGTATAATATAAACTCAATATAGGTTTGTAGTATAAATAAGGCTTTGCGTTCTGTGCCTGTTCTCCCCCCCACCCCCCGCCCCAAGATTTACTTGGGAGATTGACTTGACAGGAGATTTACTTGACAGGAGTAAACCAAATTTTCCTGAATTT
Source organism: Eublepharis macularius (assembly GCF_028583425.1). Taxonomy (NCBI): domain Eukaryota; kingdom Metazoa; phylum Chordata; class Lepidosauria; order Squamata; family Eublepharidae; genus Eublepharis; species Eublepharis macularius. Next base: position 178,248,751 of record NC_072792.1, read on the forward strand.
TGCAAACTGAATTATAAACTTCACAAATATGTTTGCTTTGTAGAATTCTGCTTCCTCTTGGGAATTTGAGGGGTGGGGCATTAAGAAACTAGGCGTAATGCTGAAGGCTGACCCTGGGTGGTCGAAGCAGTTAGATTTGGTTGGGAGAGACAAGGGTTCAGTTCCCCGTTCTACCTTGAAGCTCGTTTGGCCAGTCGCTCAGCCTAACCCACAGTTGTTAATAGGATAAAATGCAGGGCAGGCAAGCTATGTGCCCCACTCTGAATTTCATGGAGGGAGGATGGGTAAGAGTGTAATAAATAACTACTATAGGAGCCCTGAGAGGTGTCTCTCTCCTTTCTTAAGCTCACCTGATCTGGCCACACTGATCCACACATTTTTAACCTCACGGCTAGTCTACTGTAATGCGCTCTAGCTTGGGTTATCCTTGAAGACTACCCAGAGACTGCAACTCGTTCAGAATACAGCAGCCTGATTATTGTCAGGGGCTAACTGATGGAAATATTACCTCAACTATTCTAAACAACCACATTGTTTTTCTTTCAGGGTCTTCCAATTTCTTTCCAAGGCTAGCTATTTATTTATTTATTTAATGTCATTTATAGTTTGCCTTTCTCTCTGAGACTCAAGGAGGTTTGCACAGTGTAAGATTAGTATCGTTGATATCAAGGACATTTCAATAAACAATGCTAAAGGGTAAAAAATAGCAAGTTTACAAAGACATGACATTAGCAGAAATCTGATACAGAGTTGAAGAAATGCTGAAACAGAGCAGAAGCAATTCTAGGACTGACATTAGACATAGAACTACCCAGTAGGATCATACTTAAAGCAACTGGTAGTACATAGAAGCACAAACTTAAAGCAACATAGTGATGAAGTCTTTGGTTCCTATGGTTATGACTAGAGATGGGCACGAACCAGAAAAATGGCAGTTGTTGCGGTTTGTAGCTCGTTGCGTTTCACAAACCATGAACCGGCATGAAATTGCCCATTTCGCGAACCGGTTTGTTTGGTTCATGAAAATGACACTTCCAGGAAATCAGAAGGTCTGCAGAAAGCCCCACCAGCTCCCCCCCCCATTGCCTAGGAAACTGATCAGTGTCTGCAGTGACGAACCAAAAACGAACCAAACGAACCGCTCTAAAATCATAGCGATTCGACGTGGTTCGTCAGAAAATGAGCTCCAACAAACTGCCGGTTCACGAACCCAAAATAAACCAGCCCAGTTTGTGATGAACTTTAGTTCTTATTTCGGTTCGTACCCTTCCCACATATCTAAAGGACTACCCCCCCCTTATGTCCCCATGCACCAACTACATCTGCCACTGGCTGGCTGTTCCTCTACTTAAGACAGCCTGCCTGGCAACGCCCAAAGCCCATCTTTTTTCTACTATAGCTCCCATTCTGTGGAAAGAGCTCCCTGAATCGGTGAGGGGGTTGTAGTCACTAGAAATCTTCAGGCAATGATACAAGTCCATTTTATTTGCCAGGGCTTTTAATGCGATATAGATTGTGGCTGTGTAGAAGAACCTCTTGTTTGCATGCAGAAAGAGAGCCAGTTTGGTGTAGTGGTTAAGAGTGATGGGACTCTAATCTGGAGAACCAGGTTTGATTCCCCACTCCTCCACTTGAAGCCAGCTGGGTGACCTTGGGTCAGTCACAGCTCTCTCAGAGCTCTCTCAGCCCCACCCACCTCACAGGGTGTTTTGTTGTGGGGATAATAATGACATACTTTGTAAACCACTCTGAGTGGGTGTTAAGTCATCCTGAAGGGCGGTGTTGTTGTTGTTGTTGTTGTTGTTAAAGCCCCAAGTTCAATTTGTGGCATTTCCAGTTAAGAAGAACCAGGCAGCAGGTGATGTGAAAGACCTCTACCGGAGACCCTGGAGCTGCTGCTGATCTGAGCAGATAATACTGACCTTGATGGACCAGCGGTTTGATTCAGCGTTAGGCAGGTTTATGAGAACTAATATGAGACCGCAGGTATTTTATTTGGAGGTTTCGTTTGTGCGTTTTCAATTGTGCTGTTTTAATTTGTCATTTTTATACCACCTCGAGCCACCAGGAAAGGCAGGACGTAATTATTTTAGTCGATAAATAAAAAACAAATAGTGAAAACAAATACCCAAGGGGAAATGGGTCAAGAAACTATGATCTCCCGATCTTAGTTTCTGCAGGAGGGGAAATCGCAAGAGCGACTCTGCCGTTTTCCAGCTCTTCAACTCTCAGCAACCTAATTTGCATGCAAAGTTAATTATGCAAATCAGGTACTTTAATTAAATAAGCATTGTCTCCCCATTGCTTGGCGTCTGTTTTCTGGCAGCTAACACAAAAAGTGGATTAAAGATCAGTAGAAGCTTCTTTTGTCCTGCCCAGGAATTTTCTTAGAGTTTCTTATCAGGAGAGAGAAAAGCTTGTCTGGAAGAGGGACAGCAAACGTGTGGGCTGTAGCTCTGGTTTCCCTCATCGGATAGAACAATGGAAGACAGGAATGGGCTTGTCGTCTTACACAGTCAGTCCTGTCTCTGGATCAAGAGGGACTAGAGCCTTCGCATTTCCCTATATGAGGCATCTTACGCAAGGACGCTCAAGTTTAGGGAAACGCAATGTTAGCCGGGAAACATCATTTAAAATGACAGAGCCGGAGATCGCTCCTCAGAGGCTTTGTTAATTTCATCTTCGCCCCCCCCCCAAAGGGCAGGTGAAATTGACAGAGCCTTCCCGGAGGCGAAAATGAAATTAACAAACCCTCTGAGGAGCGATTTCTGCTGGCTCTGTCTTTTTAAATTACCTTCCTGTAGGTGAAATTGGCAGAGCCTTAGTTTAAAGAGAGGTGAAATTGACAGAGGATAGTTTTAAAAGACAGAGCCAACAGAGATCGCTCCTCAGACAGTTTGTTAATTTCATCTTCGCCTCCCAGAAGACTGTCAATTTCACCTCCCCTTCTGGGAGGCGAAGATGAAATTAACAAAGCTTCTGAGGAGCGTTCTCCAGCTCTGTTTTTTAAACTACTCTTCCCAGCTAACATTGCTTCTCCCTATACTTGAGTGTCTTCGTGTAAGATGTCTTGTGTAAAGAGACTCTTTAACACACACCCAAAAGAAAGCTGTGGATTGGGTCTTTGTTGCCATTCCCGGTATTTAGGTAAACTGGCCAATTACAGAATGCACAGGTTGGATCTGGGATCCCTTTCCTATGTCTCATGTAAGAGTCAGATATGAGTCACAGCTTCTTTTATATTCTCACATGGGCAGCGCCCGATCCAGATTTCGACTGTGGTACGCGTATAGTAGTGGCTTCAGCATTTCCTCCACTACCACTCACCATTTTCTCAACTGAAATGCTTCTGGGGTGGGGCTGCTATTTGGACGACTGAGGAAACCCATAAATGTGGGCTTATCCAACTGGCCAAATAGTGCTTGCTTGCTTACTTCATTTATACTCCACTTTTCTCTCCAGGGGGTATGCCGAGTGACTTACACCATTCTGCCCCTCTTAATTTTATCCTCACAACAACCCTAAGAGGCAGGTTAGGCTGAGGATTTGAGGTTGGCCCAAGGTCACCCGTTAAGTTTCCAGGGCAGAGTGGTGATTCGAACCTGGGTCTCCCAGAACCTAATGTGACACTTTCATCACAGCACCTCCTGGGACTGTTTCAGGTGAGGAACATGGTGCAGAGTGGCGGATATACAACTCAATCAGCCACTCCAGGTGCAGGAATTGAGGAAAGCTCACAGCTCATGTCTGACTGCTACACAATGCAAAATGGGGCTCCCAGGCCCAACCTGTGTGTAATGTGTCGATCGAAGCTTGGCCAAATGAGTGGATTGTACGGCAACTTCATTTAAGACGCTTCTTCTCTGCACCAGTCTTCAATTGCAGATTTAACAACCCTTAAATGTCAGAGAGAAAAAGCAGACGGCGTTGCTGCTGTTTGGCCCTGAGCCCATTGCTGAACCTCAAGAGGAGAGGTCTGGGGAAACAAGGAAGAAAACTTGGGCTAGGATTCGCTGCCCATGGAGCAAAACAGCCCAGAGCTGAAGGAAGCGAGCAGGGCTTAAACCCAAAACTCGGTGAAGGTCAAAAACCAGAAGAGAACTAGAACGGAATCTCAAATGGTACATTATTATGTGGGCTTAACAACCCAATCTGTTCCGGCTCTTCGAGGTTCTCACTTACACACTAGGATTAATGGTTGCCATTTAAAATGGCAAATGCCCATTACGTTTCTTTTTAGCTGGCCAGCCATGTGGAATGCATAGATAGGAGATGAAGGATGTTACCCATTTAAATGCAGTTATGGTAAACAAGGTTTTAAAAAACCCACTAAGGTGGTGTGTTGAAAACCATGGAGTGGATCTGGGCAATGTTATGACATCACGCTTCTCTAGGAATCCCTGGAAACTTCATGGCAAAACCATATCGTTTTTGCAATTCCTAGAGAGGACTGATGTCACTTCTGGGTTCTCCCCAGAAGTGACATCACACCACTGGCCCGACAGCCATTTTTAAGATTTTCTTCTGCTGTTTCTCTGAGCTGAGGCTGGAAATATCCATTGGCAACAGGAGATGACAATTCTACCTGGGACATGAAGCATAAAGTTCCAGGGAGGGAGAAGAGTCTACAGCAAGCAGGGCCAGAGATACTTCCCTCCTAGTAACTGGGGTTTAGGTTTGCACCTCCCCAAATGCTCTGCTACCCACGGAAGCTGCAGCAATGCAGGGAACCGGTAGGAGGCTTTGTGCTGCTGCAGTTCATTCACTACCTGACTGGCTTTGGGTACAGCATCTGAGATGTCCTGTTCTCTTTCTCATCAGACACCAGTATTGGATTAGTGCACCAATCCATCTATCCTTGGACACACACAGCACAGCACAGCTGTGTGTAAAGATTCCATGGACTTGCATGCCAAAGCAATGGCCATTTAACGAACTGGGGAGTCTAGAGTAAGTTTGGAAAGCTCGCACGGTTTAAGAGAAACAGCATTCATCGTCGAAACACCATTCTGACTAACATCCTTGCAACAACGCAGGAGTCTTTATTCCTATTTCTGTCCCACTGTTTTATCTCATATGCCCTCTGCGATCCACATAAAAGCCAATCTATTGTTGTCTGCCACTAGCGGGTGAGGACTTTCTTGTTTTGTTTGGCATTCCCTCACTAACTGTTACGGGCCCTCCCCACTGGTTGTGTTGTTGTGTTGTGTTTGTGTATTGAATTATTGAAATATTGTACACACAGTTATATCTTAAATGATGTTTTAATGTCTTCCTTGGGGGCCCTATTTGGGTGGAAAGGCAACATAGAAATATTTTAAGTAAAATAAATGACCATGGTGCAGTACTGGAAAATCTCATGGGCTTAAGTGCTTTTGCCTCCCTTTGTGATTTTCCTTCTCCTTGGCCTGTTCCATATTAACTATGTTTAAGGTTCCCAGGTGCCACCTGGTGATAGGTATCTCCCGGGGATTTCTGCCTCTGCCTACCAATTGTTGACTGGGGAAATAGGAACAAACAAACTTGCATTCTTGGCCAATGACATCACTTCCAGCATGACCCGGACGTGACAGCATCGCATCAGGGTCAATTCTTTAAGAATCAGTCCTGGCCTGATGCCATCACTTCTGGGTTGTACTGGAAGTGACATCATGGGCCAGTACTGCAGGAGTGCGCACACATAAACAGAAGATGGGAAAGTGCCTGCACCTCTAACATCGGTAGGGGGGACCTGGCAACAAAAGCAATGTGGTTTTGCCATAGAGTTTCCAGCAATTCCTAGAGAGGTGTGATGTCATGCTGTCACCGACAGCACTGAGGTTAATGCAAATGGTTTGTTTTTGTCCAGCCCCGTCTTTCAGTCTCTGCTGCAAAGCTGAGCGGCATTATCCGTGAGGCAAACATTGCTCTGTGCCACGGTTAATGCTGAAAAGGAAGCGGGGAAGCACATGAAACTGTGTGGTGCTTTGTGTCTATTACCATGGTTGAGAGAGCCTTGGAAATGTTACATCTCTACCATGCCACTGTGCAAAATATTCAGATTAGACCGGTTTTGCACAAAGGCACACTAGTTTCTCCAGATAAGACTTGGAAAAGGCTACCTTGAACCCTTTATTCCCTTGTGGGGTCAGGGAGCAATAGAGTATATTTCTCAGTGCACTTATCCCCAATCCTATTTCATTCTCTGTTGAAGAAGATTCATTTTTCCTCCAGTGATGGGTGCTGCAAGATGGCTGTATATCTATATTTAGCTCCTCTATTAGCAGGCATGTCAAAGGGGAAATTGCATTTAGTTCCCAAACTAAATTGAAAAACCTGAAAGCCAGCCCTGTGCATGTGCGTGTGTGTGTGTGCATATATATATATATATTTTATTGCTGAACAATTTGCTGCTCTACTGCCTTTGTTCTGATCATCCCTTCAGTCGGCTTCCTGGCTATTGCGCAGCCGGTTGGAGACTTAGCGCAAAACTAATTAGGTTACAAATCTTGTAGCGACAACACAAAGGGGAAGTGTTTGGGATGCTGCTAGGAGAAGAGCCGTTCGCTCTTTGCTGAGATCAGCTTGCTTGTGAAAGTCCTGAACACTGTCAGGGGTATATCCAAGTGGAATCGCCTTATTTCCAAGCAGACACGTTTGGAAAACGTGTTTTAGAGAGGAAGCCCTCTACGATAACTTCCTATGTGCGCTTCAAGTTTTTTCCTTAGGAGAAATGCCTTGCTGGATCCAGCCAGTCTGTTCCAGCATTCTGTCTCTCAGAGCCAAGCTACAAGTGATGCCTGACACAGGTGGGACACTTGTCAGCTTCCCTCAAGTTTTGATGGGAATTGTAGGCATCCTGGTCTCGCAGCTGTAATGGAGAGCCAAGCTGTAAAACCAGGGCGCCTACATTTCCCATCAAAACTTGAGGGAAGCCGACTAGTGTCCAACCTGTGTAAGACGTCACTTGTAGTTTGGCTCTCAGACTTTACTACCAGCTCTGCAGGAATTTATAAACCCAGAGCTGGCGACACTTGACATTGTGGGGATCTTTATCTGTAGGACTGTGGGCGCTCTCAACAGCCCTGGACGTGGGACAACAGGTTTTCCAAAGAGGTAACCTAGACATGTACATGTTACACATTACACACAAATGGAGCATGCATGTGGGTAACATGTGTGATGTAACAGTTATAGTGTCAGGCTAGGATCTGGAAGACCCAAACTCGGATTCTCCCCACAATGGGGACTTGGGGCTGTTTGCTGCCTCTTGACCGAACCACCTTATAGGGTTGTTGTGAGGAGAAAATGGTGAAAGGAGGGTCATGTGAGACAATGGAAGGAAGGGAAGGAGAAACGTGAGGGAATAAGAAATGGAAGCGACCCAAGGCCGCTGCATATTTTTGTGTAATTTTTGCTGGAGGGAGGAAGCTTACTTTCCCTCTCTGAATTTGAATCCAACAAGATTTTCAGAGTATAGGCTTTCGAGAATCAAGGTGCCATCTTCAGATACCCTTCTTCATTATCTCTGGCTCTCTATACTTATACCCTGAAAATTTTGTTGGTCTCGGAGGTGCCACTGGACTCAAATCCTACTGCAGACCAGCACGGCTACCCGCCTAAAATTGCCCTCCCTGGTAATTTCATTGTAATGACTGCTCTTTACTCATTTACCGTCGTCGCCCTGTTTTCTGGAGTTGCCAATTAATGTGCTAAAATGCACTTTTTATTGAGGCTAGAGTTGTTTTCTGAAGTCGTATTCTAAATCTATACCATTTTTAGAATAGGCTTAGAACCCGGTGGTAAAGATTGAATACAAGAGATCAAAAGTTCAATCTCTGGCACCTGTTCTAGGATATTTCAAGGAGTGGGGCAGGGAGAGATCCCTGCAAAGCTGCGGCCAGGATAGAAAAGAAATTAGGCAGGGTGGATCAATAGTATAGATACGTTGTAAAAGGCGCTCACAGGTTTAGCTCTGTGCCGTGATTCAGCCCCCAGCGTCATCAGGTAAAGAATCTTTCTGCTTGATACCCTGGAATGCAGCTCCCAGAAGCAGTTAGGGTTGCCAACCTCCAGGAGGAGCCTGGAGATCTCCCAAAATTGCCACTAATCTCCATGCTACAGAGATCAGGGCCGTTTTCACATGGCCATGTGCCCGGAAGATCGCGCAAAACTCACAGCATAAAAGCGTCTTCCTAGCACGATTTCCCGGCACGACCCGTTTAACGGCCCTTTTTCTGACGTCATCGGGCCATTAAAGGGGATCGTGGCGGGAGATCATGCTAGGAAGATGCTTCATGCAGTGAGTTTGTGCGATCTCCCGGGGTGCGTGTGAAAATGGCCCAGTTCCCCTGGGAGAAATGGCTGCTTTGGAGGGTGGAATCTATGATACTAAACCCCGCTGAGGTCCCGTCCCTTCCCAAACCCTCCCCTCTCCAGACTCTGCCCTCAGATCTCTGGGAATTTCCCAATCCAGAGTTGGCAACCCTTGACTCAGTAGACAGAACTGAATTTGATAGATGGAGCTGCAATGCAGAAGGTACCAGGTTCAGTGCCCGAAGTCACTACTCACTAGTTCATTAGTTTCAGGAGGACCTGTTGGGAAAGGCGTTTCTCTGTTGAGACCCAGGTGGGCCACTGCTGGTTAGAATTCTGGGCAGCCTCTTCCAAGGAAGAGAGTGATATTCAGCCAGAACTCAGCGGGGCACCAGCTGCTCACCCCGTTCCCCCCACCCCCAATGCCTGTGGCATTATAATTATTTCTGCCTTGGGAAAGAACCATTATGTATGCGGGAGATTTTTTATTCCTTTGTCGTTTCGTTTCTGTTGGCTGTGACTTATGGAAAGCAGCTGTGGTGGGAGCAAAAATGAATAGACGTGCTTAAAAAGTATAAATGGACCAATAGGCTGGCTTGGGATAAGGCAGATCGTATGTTCAAAAGGCTAGGAACGGGGAATCCTGAGTTCAAATCCTCATTTGGCCATGAATGAAGTCTGCTGGGTGACTTAGGGGCGGTGTCTTTCTCTTAGCTTAACTTACTTGGACGGACAGACAGACGGAAGGAAGGAATGAACGAACGAACGAAATCTAGTCTGGTTGTTAAGTTCCAACAATAGCATCAATTTCACCTCACTTAGGCCTGATTCGTGCAGGCAGGAAATGAGATGGAGAAATGAACTGCATTTCTTCCAGCTGCTGGTGGAGGCTAACATTTTGGAATGGGCCCATTTGTTAAAAGCTCCCTGAAATCAGAAAGCTGGCACACCAAACCACAAGCTCCTTTCTTGTTGTAGTGCTGGCCATTAACTGTTTGCATCATTCTCCTTTTAAAAGTGAAGGAATGTTTAAAGCTGGAAATCTCCCGTCTTCACTCTGAAGTGGTGCAGTCTGTTCTGCCGCCCCTGGGGTCCCACCTAGGGTTGCCAGCTCCAGGTTGGGAAAATCCTGGAGATTTTGGAGGTGGAACCTGGGGAGGGTGGAGTTTACGGACGGAAGGGGTCTCCGCTGGTATAATGCCATAGAGTCTACCTTCCAATGCAGACTTTTTTCCAGGGGGACTGATGTCTGTGACCTGGAGATCAGTGGTTATTCCGGGAGATCTCCAGCCACCACCTGGAGGTTACAAACAAAGACAGGCAGCTCCAGGAAAAGATGGGAAACAAAACAAAATCAGGCGTCTGCCCAACCAACCGGAGGTATAGTGAATAAGCAAGGAACAATAATCTCACTTAAAGAGAAAATCATAGGATATTTATACAGTGTAAAGTGCCAAGTGCATCTAGGGTTGCCAGCCTCCGGGTGGTGGCTGGAGATCTCCCGGAATTGCAACTGATCTCCAGCCAACAGAGATCAGTTCCCCTGGAGAAAAAGACTGCTTTGGAGGGTGGACTGTATGGCATTATACCTTGCTGAGGCTCTTCCCCTCCCCAAACCCTGCTCTCTCCAGGCCCCACCCTCAAAATCTCCAGGAATTTCCCAACCTGGAGTTGGCAACCCTAAGTGTATTAGATAAATGAACTTGTAATCACCTAAAATGGTTTCATGCAAATTTTTCCTAGAAAAATAGAATCCTATGAAGCCATCAGTGTACCCATACACATCATTCCATCAATAAATACAAAAAATATAATCCAATAAATATACATTAATACAGCAAGAGCCCCGTGGTGCAGAGTGGTAAGCTGCAATACTGCCGCCCAAGCTCTGCTCACGACCTGAGTTCGATCCTGGCGGAAGCCGGGTTCACATAGCCAGCTCAAGGTCGACTCAGCCTGCCATCCTCCCGAGGTCGGTAAAATGAGTACCCAGTTTCCTGCGGGGAAAGTGTAGATGACTGGGGAAGGCAATGGCAAACCACCCCGTAAAAAGTCTGCCAAGAAAACGTCGTGATGCGACGTTCCCCCCATGGGTCAGTAATGACTCGGTGCTTGCACGGGGACTACCTTTACCTATACATGAATACACAGTATATACGGCCACTGTTCAAAGTCTCTGAACATCAGTACCAGCTGGAGGTTGACAATCCTAGCCTACTGCCTCATTTTCCTGAATGTCTGAATCAGGTGTAGAAAAGAGCAAGAGTCCAGTAGCATCTGTAAGACGCAACATTTGTGGTAGGGTATGAGCTTTCGTGAGTCACAGCTCACTTCTTCAGATAGTATCATGAAAGCTAGACTCACAAAAACTCATACCCTACCACAAATTTTGTTAGTCTTATAGGTGCTACTGGACTTTCGCTTTTTCTGCAGCTACAGACAGACTAACATGGCTACCCATCTTGAATCAGGTATGTTCCTTTTCGGGGGGGACACAGAGCCTTTCCCCAAAAGAGAAAGATACTCCGCCTGAAGCACCAGAAACTCTGTATGCAAAAAGTAAGCTCCCAAGGCATGAACTGTGAACGCAGTTCTCTATAAACAGCCGTTTCTATCAATCCAGTTGTGTACTTTGGCTGGTTCAACAGTTACCCGCTCGATGCGTTTGTACCATCTGAGCGTCTCAGCCAACAGGCGCATGAGAAAACCGTGCGCCTTGTGCACACATGAAAGAAAGCAAACCTGTTTGCGGAAGATAAATGCGGCGTCAAGCTTGCCTTGCTTTGAAAAGCCGGCTGACGGATGGTATGGGGGCCCGTGATAACTCGCTGGTGGCTTGCCAAGCCAAGCAGAGCGCTCTTCTTCTTCTCTCTGTTTTTTGTTACACTCCTTGAGTCCTTTGTGGAACAAAATGCCCCTTTATCTTAATTGGAAATTACAGGTGGGCAAAACTCAACCTCTGCGACAGGGAATGCGTCATTTCTGTATCTTTGTGCCACACGCATGGGGATGCTATGCAAAAGCAGAGGACTTGCTTACTAAAGGAGCAGCTCATTTCTAAGAAGGCTGGCAACCATTCATTCATTCATTCATTCATTCATTCATTCATTCACTTGTGTCTTTTATAGTCTGCCTTTCTCACTGAGACTCAAGGCGGATTACACAGTATGAGGTTAATATGATCAGTATCATAGAATCATAGAGTTGGAAGGGGCCATACAGACCCCCTAGTCCAACCCCCTGCCCAGTGCAGGATCAGCCTAAAGCGTCTCTGACCAATATTCATCCAGCCTCTTCTTGAAAACTGTCAGTGAGGGGGAGGTCGCCACCTCCCCAGGCAGCTGATTCCACCTTTGAACTACTCTGACCGTGAAAAAGTTTTTCCTAATATCCAGCCGGTACCTTTGTGCATGTAATTTAAGCCCATTGCTTCGGGTCCTACCCTCTGCTGCCAACTGGAACAGCTCCCTGCCCTCCTCCAAATGACAGCCTTTCAAATATTTAAAGAGAGAAATCGTGTCCCCCCTCAATCTCCTCTTCTCCAAACTAAACATTCCCAAGGCCCTCAGCCTTTCCTCGTAGGGCTCAGTCTCCAGACCCCTGATCATCCTCGTCGCTCTCCTCTGCACCCTCTCGATTTTGTCCACATCAAATAAGTACATTTCAATACAATACCATAAGGTAAACAAATACAAGTTTAAAGACATAGCATTAGCAAGGATCCAAGACATAGTAGAAAATACTGAAGCAAAACATAATCAATTCTAGGACTAACATTAGACAGCATGGAGTGCTGGTTGTACATAGGAGTACATATTTAAAGCAGCAGATAATATATGAGGCAAAAATGGTGATGAAGTCTGTGATCCCCAATTTGTTAGTGAAGCACCTGAGACCCCATCCCTACAATGCAGCCCTCCCGTTTGAGCGAAAAGCCTTTTTGAATCGTTCGGTTTTGCTTCGTTTATGGAAAGCCAGGAGAGTGGGGACTCTTCTGACTTCCTCAGACTTCCACAGGATAGGGGCCACCACAGAGAAAGCCCTTGTACAGGCTGCTGCTGATTTCACCTGTGTGCAGTCTGTCACCTGCAGGAGACCCTGTTCCGATGAGCAACGCGGCCGTGGAGGGACATAGGGAGGGAGGCAATCCCGTAGGTATGCCGGACTAAAGCCATGAAGAACTTTGTATGTAACAAGTAATACTTTGAACTGAGCACGGTAAACGACGGGTAGCCAGTGGAGCGACTGTAGGATGGAAGTGATGTTCATGCTCCTGCTCAGGCAAAGAGCTCATCTTTTCCCTGCTGTGAATAGCAACGGGAAGGCCCATGGCTCAGTGCCAGAGCATCTGTTTGGCATGCAGAAGGTCCCAGGTTCAATCCCCAGCATCTCCAATGAAAAGGACCAGGCAGCAGGCGATGTGAAAGATCTCCACCTGAAACCCTGGAGAGCAGCTCCCAGTCTGAGTAGACAATTCTGACCTTCATAGACTGAAGGTCTGATTTCGTATAGGGCAGGTTCATGTATTCAAAGGAGAGTTCTGAGAGGCTGTCTAGTTTAACTCCTGCTTGGGGCAGGAAATCCTCAACAGAGTATCCTCAACAGATGGCACCCAATCTCTGCTTGAAGATCTCCGGTGATGGAGAGTCCACCTGCCCCTGTGAAAATTGGCTTCACATTCAAACCCGCTTTTATCATCAACCTACCCTCCTATAACTTAAGCCTATTAGATCCGGCCTTGTCTTCTGGAGCCAGAGAACAGGCCTTTCCACCGGACAGCCCTTCAGTTCTTCCTTTGTACAGCTCTTCTTCCAAATCCTGTTTTCCTGAGGAATGGTGGAGACAGACGTGGGCAGAACCTCTCTCGCTGCACACAACTTAAGAGTGTTTTGTCCATGTTTCAGCTTGTGAGGGAGAAAACGTCTGGGGTAATGCCACAGTAGGAATCATGGGAATCAGGAGAGCTGTTGTGAGCCACAGAAGAATCCCACAGGGCCTATTAATACTACGGCGACGAGGCAGAATGAGGAGAAGGCCTTGTTCACACAGGGGCTAGTTGGCCCCTGTGTGAAACGGGATGTTAGATGAGGTGAACCACTGGTCTGAACCAGCCAGACTCTTCTTTCGTTCTTATTGAGCCCCAGGGCCTGCAGTGGCCTGTCCCTAACTGACAATCTCCCGTAGACAAAATAAGGGGAAAGAGGAATAGAAATGAGAGGAGGCACCAAAAGTAAATGGAGGGGGACAAAAGAGAAAAAATTACTATCGAGGCTGTGAATTGACAGAATATGTTGTCGTTCTGGCCTTTCGGTGGATTTTTTAAAAGGATGTGTCCAGTTCCCAAAGGATATCAGCCTATAAGGCCATGATAGCAAAATAGAACCTCCTAGACTAAGGGCAGGATACCTCTCTTTTTAGGGATTTCAGATTGCCCACCGAAACGGGCAACTTCCTGCCCCCATATATGGGCGCCCCACTGCTGTTTGATAGAGCAATGAGAGCAAAAATGGGAGGGGAAATGGCGATGCATGATGCCATCGCTACGTCACATGACATTGTAGGGATTTTCCCGATCTCTGTGGTTTTTGCCATAGAGATTGGGAGAATCCCTAGAGTGGAGAATAGTGCTGCGATGTCAATTCTGCGTACTCAACCCAGAAGTGACAGTTTCTGCCCTCAAACTCTCCCACGAGTTGTCAGCAGACATGGCAACCTTACCTAGTACAAAGTGTTGGCAGACACAACGACAGCAGTATGTGGCTAACCAGCATTAGAAACAGATTGCTGGAATAGATGAACTGTTGGGCTGATCCTGGAAGGCAAATTAAATCACCCTGGAACAATTTGTTTAATTTTTATTTATCTATTAAAATGTTTATATCCCGCCTTTCCCCATGGGTCCAGGCAGTTTACAGTACGTAATTAAAGCATCAAACACCTCCCCACACAAAGCCAAATAAAGCCTAGTAAAATCTATTAAAATGTAATAAAATACTTGCAGCCTACTCACCATTAAAGCTCTGATGAGAAAAATAGCCTTACAACACCTCCTAACATTTTCCAAGGACGGCAATCCCCACACCGCCTCAGGGAACCTGTTCCATAAAACGGGAGCAGCTACAGAAAAAACAATAACAATGGAAGTTAGGGAGGGAAATAGAGCTTCATAACCGTCCAAAAATGCTTGCTACAATATGTTAATGTTGCGTGAGGAGGGAGACATTGTCCAGTTCCAGCCAGGACAGCTGTGTTCCGAGGACCACGGGATCACATCAGCACCCCCTTGACAACCTATGATTAAAGGCGAACGCTTGCTTCACGCTTTTAAAATTCTAGCTCTGGTCCCCGCTGTCTGCCTCTGGCAGCTGGGCCAATATGTATTAGACAAATACATGCGCGGTCTTCTTGGCACCGAGACGCATGATCTGAGAAACAGCCCTTGAAGCGAGCGTTGTTGAACTCGCTCTTTCCTACATACAAAACAGATGTTTGCTCAGGAGAGGAAGATGCTGTTGGGGGGGAGGCGGCAGCAGGAAGCTCGGTGTGCGAGAGGCTTGTAAATTGTCTGCTCCGAGCAGCATGGGAGAGGCTTCTCAAGTGTTCACCAGCTAGAAATCATAATGGGATTTTGCACGGACACTTTGGGCTCTTCTAGAGACCGTAGATGATGGAGTTCTCCCATTGAACTGCTGTAGTTTTGTGGCTGCTTTCTAGAAGAACATGTTATGGTGTGTGGGAATGGCTCCTGCACACTTTGTGCGCATGCTGAGGACAGGACTATCAGTGGCTACTAGCCATGTTGGCTAAAGGGAAGCTCCATATTCAAAGGCAGTAAACCTCTGAAAACCAGTACCTGGAGGCAACTTCAGGAGAAGGCGTCAACCTCTAATATCCTATTGTTGGCCCTCCAGAGTAACTGGTTGGCCACTGTGTGAACTAGATGGACTGCTGGGCCGATTCCAGATGACTAACCTTAAGGCGTTTCATGCCGCCCTCTTCCGGATCGCGACGGGGAAAATGCGAAATATCGCGTTTCCTTGCGCGAGTTTTGCGCGATGACGTGCAAAACTCGTGCGAGGAAACGCGATATTTCGCATTTTCCCCGTCGCGATCCAGAAGAGGGCGGCATGAAACGCCTTAAAGTTAGTCATCTGGAATCGGCTCTGGTCTAATCCAGCCAGCTATTCTTATGTTAACAGCAGAATAGAGAGGATTTTAGCACTGATAGATTCAGAAGTTCTGGTCCCTCCTCTTCCTGTCACATGGCTGTGATGTCATATGAGTTCCTGCCATGTGTTTGCAGCTGCTTGGGTTCCAAGCTGGTGCCTGGGGTTAACGGTGGGTCCTAAGTCCGGAAAGTTTGAAGACCACAGTGCTAAAAAATGGCTTTGTGCCCTCTTTGATTGTATGGTAAAATGGGAGTGGAAGAGTTGCCTTGCTTTGGCTGCCCTGTGGTCCCAGCACTCAGTTTCCAGCAGACGTCAGCTGCATACTTCTATGACACTCCCATTTAAGGCATGAAAGCAACAGTGATCGTCTTTTTTTTAAATTTTATCCCGAACATCTGGCAGAGGTTGACAATAGAGGCTCCATTGTGTTACTTACTTACTTACTTACTTACTTACTTACTTACTTACTTACTTACTTACTTACTTACTTACTTACTTACTTACTTACTTACTTACTTACTTACTTACTTACTTACTTATTTGATATTTAGCCCATCCTCCCCGCAAGCAGGGCTCAGGGCAGGTTACAATATAATTAGAATTATACACAATAAAAGTTTCATAATTTAAATATAAATTTAAAATCTATCACCATATAAATACTAAACATTAGTAAATGTTGGAAACCATTTAACGGCATCTGCTACAGAATCTACTCGTGGCAGCTGTAAAAGAAACTATACAGTACAATTAGGTGGGTGAGAATCTGCCAAGATGGAGTAAAATAAGGCAGAACAGAGGAGGCTGTTGGAGAGGAGTTCCTGTTGCCTTGGGCATAGGCCTGGTGGGACATCTCCATTTTACAGGCCCTGTGGAACTACACTAGATCCTGCAGGGCCTGGGTCTCAGCTAGGAGAGTGTTCCACCAGGCCACTGCCAGAGCCAAAAAAGCTGAGGTTAACTACGCAAATGCAACTTCGTCAAGAAGCAAATCAAACTATTCGTACGTTGGCCATTTTCACACTGCTTACCAGCCACAGAACATCGTGCCAAGCTCCCGGAACGGAACGTGAAATCGCCCCAGGAAGACACTGCTGTTCCGGGAGCTCGGCGCGATGTTCTGTTGCCAGTAAGCAGTGTGAAAACGGCCATGGTATCAGGACAAAGAATTCAGAGACATTAAAAACTGGGCTGAAATAGGCTTTCCTATTTCATCCTATTTCCAGCTTTCGTTCAGGCTTGAGAAGGTTGAAGAAGAAAGGGAAAGATGATCTCTTGTTTAACTTCCAGTGTAGATAGGCCACACCGGTAACAGCCACCCTCTGTGTGGGAAGAGAAGGAGAAGCAGAGAAACAGCACAGACAGGATAGCGAAGTTGCAGTGGTGCTTTTGTGTGGCCCCTAGCTGCTGAATCTGCACCGATCGTTCCCTTCAAAACAATTGTGTTGGATGTGCTTACTGCTTAGTCATCATTACAGAAAATTTCAAAGTGCTAACGATGCTACACGTTACTAGTCCATGTGACTCTGAAGAATGTGTGTGGAAAAGGCACGGAGAGCAATCAATTAGGGTTGTCATCCCCCCCCCGCCTGGGGCGGGGGATCCCCCAATCCCCCCTCCCCCCCACGCCCACTTAACTGGCCAGCAGGGGGGTGCACTCCCTGGGGCGCCCCCTTCCTGGGCGAGAGCAGGCGGCAATGGCAAGAGCAGGCTGCTCTCACCGCTGCCGCCTCAGCCTGCTCTCTCACCGTGGCCACTGCAGCTCCTGTCCTTGCCGGCGCCGGCTGCACAGAGGCAGCCGCAGCGAGAGAGCAGGCCGTGCCCACCACAGCTCTCTCTCTCGCCACAGCCCCTGTGCAGCCAGTGCCAGCAGGGACCAGGGGCACAGCAGCGGCAGCAAGAGAGAGAGACTGCTGCCCGCTCTCTCTGCCCCTCCCTGGCACGCGTGACATCCTCACATGGGGCGCCCTTTGACCCTGTGTGATGATGTCACTCCCGGAAGTGACGTCATCACGCACGCCAGAAGCGCGTGCACACGGACACTACAGCAGGAGCAGCGACAGGGTAGGAGCCAGCGTACCAGTCTCCCGCTGGGAGACTTGTGGGACCTGGCAACTCTACAATCAATAGGGACACGGGTCAGAAATTCATGGCCCACCAGTGGCAGGGTGCAGGGTAGCAAGTATCGGGGAAGGCCCTTGACCAATCAGAGTACGCAAAACTGAGCTGAATGAACCAACAGCCTCACTTGCTATAAGGCAGCTTCATCCAATCACATAGCTTGTACTTATATTACGTAAATCTGGCTTGTTTGACGTACAATGGCTTAGGGTTGCCAGCTCCAGGTTGGGAAATTCCTCGAGACTTTGGTTATTTCCTAATATAAAAATGTTGTATTCTTATATTTTCACATTGTCTAGATATTAATATATTACTATTCCTGTTTGCTTATGCCCTGTTAGTCTACGAGTATTAATAAAAGAACTGGAAGTGGAGATTTGGGGGGTGGAGCCTGGGGAGGACAGAGTTTGGGGAGGGGACAAACTTTAGTGGTCTATGATGCAAAAGGGTTCACCATCCAAATCAGCCATTTTTTCTAGAGGAACTGACCTCTGTAGTAGGGTTGCCAGCCTCCAGGTAGCAGCTGGAGATCTCCCGGAATTACAACTGGTCTCCAGGCCACAGAGATCAGTTCACCTGGAGAAAATGGCTGCTTTGGAGGGTGGACTCTATGGAGTTATGCCATGCCAAGGTCCTTTCCCTCCCCAAACCCCTTTCTCCAGGTTTTTCCAGGTTTCACTCCCCAGAGCTCCAGGAATTTCCCAACTTGGAGCTGGCAACCCTACTCTGTAGCCTGGAGATCAGTTGTAATTCCAGGATATCTCCCGCCACGACCTGGAAGGTGGCAACCCTACTTTAGTTTCTTGGATTCTCGCTTCTCGCTCAGCGATCCTGGGTTCAGATCTCAGACGAACGCTGAACGAAGAGGCTGTACTTTTACTCCGTTAACAGATTTCTGACAGCAGGGTGTTGGGAAAAGGCCTCTCTCTGCCTGAGACCCAGAGAGTCACTACCAATCAGATCTCGCTGAGCTCGACGGCCCAAGGGTCACACTTGCCGTAAGGGAACTGGGTATGTTCAAAGTGGCAAAAAAATCTGCGTTTTCTTTAAGTTTAGATTCTGTGCATCTTCAACTTGAATGCAGTCTGCATGTAGTGGAAAATGAATGTATACTGGCCCAAGCTCCCTTTTTTAAGCCATTGATCAGCCTGGCTCAGAGCTTACTGACAGGACTCATCAATCAACTTCATTGTCCGTCCAAGGTTGCTTTCAGCACAAGGCCAGCCAGTTTGGCTGCCTGAGGCAGAAAATCTGACTTGCATGCTTAGACACCTCCACCTCTGTTCCATTTCAGTAGGGTTGGCTCAGGAGAATTTCTCTGCGGATCGGGCCCCAATCGGGCAGTTATCTGCCTGCCCATTGTCCACACTGTTGTCCTTCGAGTCAAAAATGCAATATGTGAAAAACATTTGGCTTGTCTCTTGCTTGTTTATTTTAAAATATTTGCTTTAATGTAGCTGCAGGGACTGAATTTGATTAGAACGCCAGTGGGGAAGGGGGCAATTAATTTTTCTTTGAAAGAAATTTGCCTAGTCAAAATTCACACCCCAAAGCAGCTTTCCTTCCTTCAAAATCACATTCCGAGAGCTGCTTTTCCTCCCTTCTGGCTTTTCCCTTGCTGGGAAAAAAGCAGGTGCAGATTTTCTAAGTAAATAAATAATATGCAATATAAAATTAAATATATTACGTAGCATAAAAGCATTATATAGCATATATTAAATATATTATGTAGCAACATAATAGTAAATATTTTATGTAGTATGTATTAAGTACATAA
This sequence comes from Eublepharis macularius, assembly GCF_028583425.1. NCBI lineage: Eukaryota > Metazoa > Chordata > Lepidosauria > Squamata > Eublepharidae > Eublepharis > Eublepharis macularius. Next base: position 178,268,113 of record NC_072792.1, read on the forward strand.
TGTTAAATATATTATGTAGCATAAAAGCCTTCTTACACTATTACGCACCCCGGTATATTGCCTCTGAACATGGAAGCTCTATTTAGAAAGCAATTAGCCGTTAACAGTCCTATCCTCCATGAGCGGTCCCTCAGTGGAACAGGCTTCCTCGGGAGGTGGTGGGCTCTCGTTCTTTGGAGGTTTTTAAGCAGTGGCTAGACGGCCATCTGACAGCAATGCTGATTTTGTGAACCTGGGCAGATCATGAGAGGGAGAGCAGGAAGGGCTACACCAGTGCTTAGTTCTCATGGTCCCTTCTCGTGGTCCGTGGGTCTCGTGGTCCCTGGATCTCGTGGCCCAGGGTAATGCCAATCGCCACTTTGGGGTCAGGAAGCAGTTTTCCCCAGGCCAGTTCGGCTAGGGATCTTGATGGTGTTTTGCCATCTTCTGGGCATAGATCAAGGGTCGCTGGGGGTGTCAGGAGGAGGTGTGAATTTCCTGTACTGTGCAGGGGGTTGGACTAGATGACCCTGGAGGTCCCTTCCTAGAGGTGCCTATGATTCTATGAATTTGTCTAATCTCTTTTCAAAGGGGCAGTGTGAAAGGACTTTCCAAAGGGCAGGTGACTAGCAGTGGCAGTCATTTTTTACTGAAATAAATTCTCTTCGGGGGGTCTTGTAGCTGAAGATGGGAGGTACCACGTGGACTGCTTTGCACTGGTTCGCACCAGCTTACTTTCACCCCTGCAAATGGCCCTCTGGAAAAGATTTGAGCATCACCTATGACTATGTTCAAATTAGCAGTTCCCCAGTCACTACCATAAAGTCCAAGGTACTATACCAATTAACCTCTATATACCGCAATGGCTTTTAGACAAAATTTCAGCCAAACAGAAGAAGACAGTGCTGTCAAATTGCAATTGACACATGGCAACCCCAACAATGGGGCGATGAAGGCAAGAAGGAAGCGTACGTGGTTTGCTATTGCCTGCCTCTGCGTAGCAACCGCAGTTTTCCTTGTTGGTCTGCCATCCAAGTACTGACCATGGCAAACTCTGCTTAGCTGCTAAGGTCTGATGGACTCAGGCTAAGCTGGGCTAACGAGGCTGCTATCAACCAACTAACCTACACGTTAAAATAATGCAATCTATGATTAATATTTTTAAAGGCACAAATAAAATTTAGTTAACACCCAAAGAGCCATAAAACTAAGCTCTGGTGGGAGCGTAGAGGAGAAAGGGTTGTGTCAGAGAGAAGGCGTTTCCTTGTTAAAAATGTTTGCGTGGATTTTTACAGCTAATGAGATATTTTTAATGACAACAAGAGCAATCCTCCTCTCGTTACGTGACAAGAGGGTTTAATAAATGATAATCAATTAATAGCCATTTGGGGAGGTAGAAAGAAAGGGAGTGATCAAGGAAGCTCTCATCCTAACATAAAACTTGTAGAAAAAGGAAAAAAGAGTTATGATTTCTAGCAACTGATGCTCACAAAGGCAAATCCTCTACGTGGCAAAACAAGGTCAAGCACTGTTATCAATACTCCTTTGTGATCTTCATTAGTAGGGGCTGAGGAGGAGTTATGGCTCAATGGTAGAGCAGCTGCTTTGCATGCAGAAGGTCCCAGGTTCAATTCCCGGCATTTCCAGTTAAATGGATCAGATAGGAGGTGACATGAAACACCTCCACTGGAGAACCTGGAGAGGTGCTGTCAGTCTGAATAGACAATATTGACGTAGACAATACAATACTGAATAGAAAATACTTGTTGGAACAAGGATCTGATTCAATATAAGGCAGCTTTAAGTGTCCATTACTCGATATCTGCCATGTGTTCTAGCCAGATAGAACTAATTGCATCCTGTCCCCTTGTGATATATGTCCCCTTCTTTCTCCCCTCTCTCCCCTCCTCTTCTGTATTTGACCAGTTCGGATCATGCATCTGACGAAGAGAACTTGATTCTCGAAAGCTTATGCTACAATAAAATTGGTTAGTCTTAAAGGTGCTACTGGACTCTTTTTGATTTTGCTACTACAGACTAACACGGCTAATTCCTCTGGATCTATAGCCAGATAGTGTATCTCTGAATTAGCCATTGGCCAATGTTCATTGTGTTTTCACTAGACATGGGCACGAATTGAAATACGAGTCAAATTTCATGACGAATCGGGTCGATTCGTGCTTCGCGAAACGCGTTTTGTGGGGCTGTGGTTTTCACGAAATTCACGACTTTTGGGGCTGATTCATTCAATTCATGAATGATTCATGATGCCAGACAGGCTGGCGCTGAACCATTTATTCCTTAGGCAACATAGGCCCGGAATGTCTGCAGACCTTTTGTTGCCATTGGAAACCCCAATCTTAGCCCACATAAAATTGATAGGCAACTCTCCCTGCCAACTGGAGAGCTTCCATTCTGCCCTATACAGCAAGGAGCAGGGGGGGTAATCCCCTAGGCAACTGAGGAGATGGGCCTTCTGTAGCCATGGGAACACCAATCTTATCCCTCCAAACCCTGTTAGGTAGGTCTGTCTGCCAACCAGAGACCTGTTCTGCTCTATGTGAGCATTTCTTATATAAGGCACAGCTCTCTGCCTCGTGCTTTTCAGTTCCAGTAGACAGAGGGAGAGGGAGGACCTGTTTCTGGGATCTGAACTGAGAGAGTGGAATTGGGAGTTTTTGGCTGGATTTGCTCCTGCTTTAAAAGAGACTGAAAAGCCTCTTTCTTATTTTCAGATCTTGGCCTTGCCGGGAAGGTCACTGGGTGAGGGTGCCTTCTTTCCTCCACCCCACTCAACCCTGGTCTCAGGGCATTGCCTGGCTCTGGGGCCTAGCTTGATTGAGGCCTACCTTTTTTTCTTTAATTTTCTTTGGTTATATTCTTATTTAGAGTATTTGTTCTTGCTGGCTTGTTGGGTGAGGGTGGGTGGAGGAGAGCCTGCTGAAGTCTCCCTGCAAGTTTGGCATCTCTGGGTATGAAGGGGGCCATTGAAGTGCCCTGGATTTTGATGAATCATGAAACTAATGAATCGTTTCGCAAAACGGGACAATTTCGTGAAAGTTCATGATTCGTGGGATGCAACAAAACATGAAATGCCCATTTTGTTTTTTTCCATTTTGTGCCCATCTCTAGTTTTCACCTCCAGTGACCCTCCCTTCTGTTTTTTTCACCAGGCATGGAAGAAGCGATGGTTTATCCTCCGCAGCGGCCGCATGAGCGGCGACCCAGATGTGCTAGAGTATTACAAGAACGACCATTCCAAGAAGCCCCTGCGCGTCATCAACCTTAACTTCTGCGAACAAGTGGACGCTGGCCTCACCTTCAACAAGAAGGAACTGCAGGACAGTTACGTCTTCGACATCAAGACCAGCGAAAGGACCTTTTACCTTGTTGCCGAAACGGAGGATGACATGAACAAGTGGGTCCGTAGCATTTGCCAGATCTGTGGCTTCAACCAGTCTGAAGAGAATTCAGGTACGGCTAAAGTTCCTTGGCTGGACTGAATCAATGTCATTTCAAAACAGAATGAGGCAATAAATCAAAAGCCAGCAAGTACGGGTGAAAAAGATTGCTTGCTATGTGCACAGAATTTAAAAGCTTGAAATGCTTCCAAGATGTCTGTGAAAGGTAATGGTTGTATTCTTAACAAATTTCAGGATGCCTGACTTACAGCCAACATAATTCCCTCATTACGAAGGAACGCTGACAGAGGTTTCTGATAATACAGATAGACTTGGTTAGTTTATTCAAAGAACTTCATCTTGGAGACAGAGGATGAGGCAGGGCTTTTGTTGAGGGGGGAATGCTCCAGAACGCCATTCTGGCAGGTCTAGAATCTGCCCACGTGATTCCTTCCTCCTTCGGCCCTGCGGGCTCTGCAGAGGAGGTTTAGCTGCTTTGAGTTCATTCTGCTTTCTTTTTCATTCATTCATTCATGAGAGAGAGAGAGAGAGAGAGAGAGAGAGAGTGCAAGCAGAGCTGCTGGGGCCAGCTCTCCAGAGAAAGTGTAGCTGCTTTGAGTTCATCCTGCTTTTTTTCATTTTTGAGTGAGAGAGAGAGGGAGCGAGTATAAGCAGAGATGCTGGGGCCAGCTCTCCAGAGGAGGCTTAGCTGCTTTGAGTTCATTCTGCTTTCTTTTTCATTCATGAGTGAGAGAGAGAGAGAGAGAGAGAGAGAGAGAGAGAGAGTGCAAGCAGAGCTGCTGGGGCCGGCTTTCCAGAGGAGGCTTAGCTGCTTTGAGTTCATTCTGCTTTCATTTCATTCAGGGGTTTCTGTGTATGTGTGTGCTGCTTTGAGTTCATTCTGCTTTCTTCTCAGGGTGGGACTGTGTGTGTTGCTTTGAGTTCATTCTGCTTTCTTTTCATGGGGGTGAGTGTTCTGGTTCCCACAGCTTTTGAATGCAGATTGGTTCTGAGTTAAATATATCAGTTATGGTTATTTGTATTAGTTAAAATATCAGTTATGGTTATTCTAGTTTTATGCTAGGAATGGATAGCTGTGTCCATGTCACAGAAGGCTTTCATCAATATATTCATCAGCATATAGGTGTTCTTATGTCTTAATAGCTGTAATTCAAATGGTTCTCCCTACCTTCAGCTGATTAACATCACTGAAATTGCAGTGGACATATGGGTGGAGGTTAAGGAAGTTCTTATGAATATTGTTTGTGTGGGACATTGGAATATTTATGAGCATTTCACAATATCACAACGGCTTAGCCATTGGTAAGGTAGAGTTGGCAGGCAACAAAAAAAGCCATTTTAAACTAAGTATAAATCTAATGCAGCTAAAGTTGAGTATCTAATTTTGAATTGCTCCAGTAAAGCAAAACCCTCCCTGAAAATTTGAAAATTCAATATTCATTATATAAAGAATTTCAGACTCCGTGGAATTTTGAGAAAGTATTTTGGATTTTTTTTTCTACGCTGCCAGAGGGAATCTGTTAGAATTTAGATTTGTGAGATGGGTTTTGGATTTTTAGAGGCCCCCTTCTCGCATATTTTAAAATATGATTCCAAAGAAATGAAATGTTTGGGAAAGGGAATGGAAGATTTCACTTTTTGTAGAGGATACAGAAAGGAAACAACCCCTTTCTCATAACAGTGTAATTTTCCAAGCTTACTAACATTTATCTCATCGTAATGCATTATGCTGGGTTCCAGGAAGCGGTGTCACTTCTGGGAGGGACGGCACTTCTGGAAGTGATGTCATCACGCATTTCTGGGAGCACACGCGCGCAATAGAGAGTTCCACCGCCTCTTTTCCAAGAAAAAAAAAGCCCTGGGATGAAAAAAACCAGCAAAAAACTCAGCCAATTCTTTTTTTTTCTTTTTTTTTTGAAAATTTTTTTATTCGGTTAGGATCAATTATTTTCACATTACAATCAATTCTCCCATTTCCCAATTTCTAACCCCCTCCCTTTCCCCCCCTTTTTGTTGACTTCCAACAGTTTTCCAACCCTTTGTCCCTTTTCCCTTACTCCTTTTATATTCCTCTATCTAACAAATATATATTCTCCCTTTATTCTAAGCAATAATTCTTTAACTATTTTTGATACTCTGTACCCTAACTTTGAGTCCCTTTTTCCATGTTGGATAAACAATTTATCCCATTTTTCATAATTTCAAATATTTCTATAGATCATAAACCATATAAACCATACATTCATATAAGTCAACCAATTTAACTTATGCTCTATGTGTTACTCATTCTACATATCTTCTTCTTTCTGCTTTAGTTATATTTAATTACATTACTATGGTTGTTGTGGGTTTTCCGGGCTGTATTGCCGTGGTCTTGGCATTGTAGTTCCTGACGTTTCGCCAGCAGCTGTGGCTGGCATCTTCAGAGGTGTAGCACCAAAAGACAGTGCTACACCTCTGAAGATGCCAGCCACAGCTGCTGGCGAAACGTCAGGAACTACAATGCCAAGACCACGGCAATACAGCCCGGAAAACCCACAACAACCATCGTTCTCCGGCCGTGAAAGCCTTCGACAATACATCAATTACATTACTGTTTTTGTTCCCCTTCAATTATAAATCTATATAACTATCATCATATAATATCAATCAATTTGACTCATATATATCTTCAGATAAACTTATTCAGTAAACTCAGCCATTTCTTACAGGCTTCTATATCACACCGTATTGCAAACATCACACAAGTCAAATTTCCCACGTTACACTATCTTTTGCTCTGGGGTTGATAAAACATGTTAACACCTCTTCATTTGAGGCAGCGATACCAAACCCCATGACGCTGAATTTCATTTCTGATTCTCACTTCCAACATTCAAGCGCCGGTTCTGCACTGTCAGATTAGCTACAGGTTGATTATACTGAAACAAGGACAGGGTGATTTATTGACATAGATCCCTATACAGCAACCTCTATCTGATGCACTGTCTCAAATGTCTCCTTCGCATTTGGAGTCAAAGGGCCTATTCAGCCGTCTGCAAATTTGTCCTTGCTTACTAGCCTGCCATTATTTTTGGTTGCTACCAAGTCTCTCTCCTTCCAAGCCCTCTAATATATGCCAAAGATTAGGGACAGATCGTTTGGAGAACATAAGGAGTAGCAAAGTTCACACACACACACACAAACACACAGTTGGAAGAGACTCAGGCTATTCCATACTGTCTACCAACAGAAGGGAACCACTTCCTAAGATCCACAAAACCAAAAGAGCACGCAGGCTCAAGGAAGTCACAACCACGCACAATTATTACAGTGTAATTCCGATATTTACATCTCATACAGTCCCAAACTTACAGACCCATAACGCCCAAATTACAGACCAATAGAATACAAATTCACCATCCAGTATAATTCCAGTTCGAATTGACTTTCATTGGAACGGAATAAGTTCAATATATATCGCTAATGCGGGATGTATTTACAAACAAAATGTCCATAAATATTCGATGGTAGCAGCAATGCCACAACGGGCCAATGATGGCTATTAAGTTCACTGAAACCAGTGTCCACGGCGACGAGCTTAACCGGTCTCCTTCACTTTCACTCGTTTCAGCCCACTTCCTTCTTCAGGCCGTTACTTATCAATTGTGTCATTGTTCTTTCGATATTGGAGGTTAAAATTGCAGGAAAAGATATTGATAAGTAACGGCCTGAAGAAGGAAGTGGGCTGAAACGAGTGAAAGTGAAGGAGACCGGTTAAGCTCGTCGCCGTGGACACTGGTTTCAGTGAACTTAATAGCCATCATTGGCCCGTTGTGGCATTGCTGCTACCATCGAATATTTATGGACATTTTGTTTGTAAATACATCCCGCATTAGCGATATATATTGAACTTATTCCGTTCCAATGAAAGTCAATTCGAACTGGAATTATACTGGATGGTGAATTTGTATTCCATACTGTCTGACACATTTTTTAAAACAATTAAAAAACGTTTATTTCAATGAATAAACCCAAACACATCAGCTGAAGTCATATAGGTCTGTCACCTTTTCCTCCAAATGGTACATGGTTTTTCACTCCTCCGTTTTATTTTTCACGATAACCCTGTGAGGTAGGTTAGGCTGAAAAAGAAAATAACTGGCTCAGAGTTCAGGTAGTGAGCTTCATCATGGAGCAAGGATTTGAAATGATGGATTTGAAAATGGCATGAGGCCCCTCTCCCTGCACCATGGTTTTGATTGGAATCTGGCCCTGTGTGCCTTGGAACTGAGTTCTCAGCCTGCAATTTAGCATTTCATATCTGATCGTCAGGACATAGGGTAGACCTGAGAGCCAGTTTAGTGTAGTGGTTAAGAGCAGCAGGACTCTAATCTGGAGAACCGGGTTTGATTCCCCACTCCTCCACTTGAAGCCAGCTGGGTGACCTTGGGCCAGTCACAGCTCTCTCAGAGCTCTCTCAGCCAACACACCTCACATGATGATTGTCACGAGGATAATAATAACACACTTTGTAAACCACTCTGCATGGGCGTTAAGTTGTCCTGAAGGGTGGTATATAGATTGAATGTTATAATAATGTTATTATTAATCTGGAGAATGGGGTTTGATTCCCCACTCCTCCACTTGAAGCCAGCTGGGAGACCTTGGGCCAGTCACAGCTCTCTCAGAGCTCCCTCAGCCCCACCCACCTCACAGGGAGATTGTCATGAGGATAATAATAACACGCTTTGTAAACCACTCTGAGTGGGTGTTAAGTTGTCCTGAAGGTCAGTATATAGATCGAATTTTGTTGTTGTTATATAGGCCTAATCTCACCTTTCAAATCCCAGTCTCCCTGATCTTAATTTAGGGGTTTCCCAACATACCACCTGTGAGTCCCATGGAGCCTGCTGACACCTTTCCTGGAACCCACTTTCTTGGTGGTTCGTTTTGCCTCCAGCCATTTTGTGGTTCGCTTCACCTCCTGGGGCAGCCATTTTGTGGTCTGCTTCACCTCCTCGGGTATCCATTTTGTAGTTTTGCCCCCAATACTCTGTGTCAGAATCCCAAAGGTGCTTGCAAGCTCAAACAGGTTGTCCTAGTCCAACATCATAAACACTGTCTCATATATAACTAGCTGATTATTGAGAGAACCAACCCCGCATCACTTTCTTAACTTTGTGTCATCTGTTCCTATAGAGGTGGCCTGGGGGCAAGACAGAGGGCCAAGCTACAAGTGACGAATGACACTTGAACAGCAAGTGGATTGAGTGGAGGGCAAGTGAACAGGGAGAAATACACTTGCTGTTCAAGTGTCATTCATCACTTGTAGCTTGGCCCATAGTCTTGGGACCCTCTGTTTACAACCAGCCCCATGTTGTCAGTAGAAAACATATTTTTTGGAATATTGACATAATAAATGCATTTATTATTACGTTGTATTTAGTGGTGATAAATGGATGGATAACATTGTTATAGACAAATAGGATTCCTATTTGACTCTGGAAGCTGCTTCCATGAAGGTCAAAGGTGAAAGTCTGGGTGGGTGTTGTCTTGTTTGTCCACTAACCTGAGGCGATATAAACCTATTTATTTATTTATTTACTTGCTTCACTAGTACACAGCCATTCTCCCCTATGAGACACAGAATGACTTGCCTCGTTCTCTTCTCCTAATGTTTGTTTATTTATTTATTTATTAGATTTTTAGTCCGCCCTCCCGCCGAGTGGGCTCAGGGCAGAGCACAACATTTTAATTTACATAAAAACACATAAAAGCAGATAAAAAATTACAATAAAATTTAAAACACTACATACAATAAAAACTTCTCCTCAGATGGCGATGAAAGAGTTACTTCATTTCAGACATGGCCCATATATCCATATCTATAGATATGTATAGGGTGGTGGACAAATCTTTTCAAGTCAAGTCAAGTATGGCCGGCGGGGGCCCAGCCTAGCCTCCGCCATATGCCTGGCGGAACATCTCTGTCTTACAGGCCCGGCGGAAGGATAATAATCCTGCTGGGCCCTGGTTAACAACAACAACAACAACATTTGATTTATATACCGCCCTTCAGGACAACTTAATGCCCACTCAGAGCGGTTTACAAAGTATGCCATTATTATCTCCACAACAAAGCACCCTGTGAGGCGGGTGAGACTGAGAGAGCTCCAGAGAGCTGTGACTAGCCCAAGGTCACCCAGCTGGCTTCAAGTAGAGGAGTGGGGAATCAAACACGGCTCTCCAGATTAGAGTCCTGCCGCTCTTAACCACTACACCAAACTGGCTCTTTTCATTATATCTTCACAATAACCCTGTGAGGTGGGTTAGGTGGGAAATGTGTGACTGGGGTGCCCTGTCTCGTGGAGCCTTGGAGGCCCTTCACCTCCTTGCACCCCATTCCCCATCTCAATGGAGAAGTTCCGCCGTGCGGGGTCATTTCTTTCTCGTCGCATTAAATTGGTCAAGTGCCATGTTGCACTCATTATGTTGCATAATTCATCATCGTAACGTCCATTTCTCATGGGAGAGGAGGAATAGTTGTCTGTGCTTTTCAACACAATGCCGTCTTCATGACGGCAGACTGCCTGATGGCTTTTGAAAGGGGTGGGGCAGGCAGCCCTCTTTGGACCGGTCAAGTCTTTGTGCTTATCAGTTCAAGAGCGGGATTCCAGCTCACTTTTCCTTTTGCAAAAGAATCCTTCCAGCACTAGGCGTTGGAGAATCGATGCAGGACTTGCAAGTGTAAAAGAAACACTTGGCTGCCATCGTAAGAAGCACTGTGGAAAACAAGCTATGGATAAGCTCGTCCCCCTGAGAGAAGAGGAATTGTTTAAAATGGAAAAACTCCAAGACTCCCCCCTCCAAGGAGCACGCTCTTCCCTCCACCCCTGCCCCACATACACCCCCCCACCCCGAGTGACCTCAACAGCAGGCAAGTGGAGGAGAGGGTGGAGACGCTGTTGACCTGAACTTGGTTAATGCTCGAAGAAAGGAAACGCTTCACCTGCCAAGCCCAGTTTCTGAACCCGCTTTACAAAAGCCGTAATTCTTCGAGGCAGCAAACTCCACAGATGTGTCCAGATGCATTAGAAAAGGGAGGCATCTCGGTCTGGAGACGAGTGATTTCAAAGCTGCTTTGTGTTACAGGACAGCCCAAATATTGAACTTCCAGTGGACGCATTGCAGCATGTAGACATTTGGATATATAGGCCTAGGAGAACTTACCAAACCCCGTGGCTTAAATCAGCAGCCAAGCGGCCATACGCAGAACACCTAAATTTCCCCCCAAAATCCTGGCATGCCTCCGGATTTTACTTCTTCCCTTCTCACATAGATTGTCCCTAATTGCCTAGAAGTGTGGGTTATACAGCTGCGCTGGGGGGGCAATCTACAAATCTTGGGGTGCATTCAGAATTGGGGGGGGGGGTCTAATAGGGGCATTTGCCATTTTAGGCAGTCTCTTCTGCTTACTTGCAATGGTTTCTGCCAGCTAGCTACCGAAGAGAGATGTTTTATATTGCTTCCTGAGAAACCGAGGATCAAATCTCAAATCGTAGTTTCCTCCCAGGCTGTTAAATAAAAATGGGATGCAGCAAATAGTAATCAAAGAAGTGCTCCCTGCCCATATGGATGGGGTGGGTGGGGGTGGAATCAATATTCTGTCCATAAGACTGTGTGATGAAAACACAGAGCAGGGTTCAGTAATAGCTACCAAGATAAAAGAGAAACAAGTTCTCCACAAAGCGCCTGTTGGGATTAAATAAAAACCGGCGCTTTTGGAGAACTTGTTTTTCCCTTGTTTGTCTCTGTTGTCGATATGCCATCAGGACCTTCCCTGGCCCAAGCTAGATTTGCAAGGAAGACTTCTTAGAGAAAGATGAACCCTCCTCAATGGCCGAGGAGTCCATTGACCTCCACCATGTCCAAGGCTACATGCACGCTGGAGCTGATAAATAAATCGTATGTTTGCCCCAGAAACCTAATTAAAGGATTCCATGTTTGGGCCATTAGCAGAGTCTGTCGTTTAGCAGTGGAAGCGTGATTGTCGGTGGTTGTGAACTGGTTCTGCTTGCTGGTGTGTGTACAGGAGAAAAAATAACAAAGCATATGCTTGCTTATGCTTAGAAAGGAAATAAGAGTGATTTATTGTAGGAACTCCATACTCTGATAGGAAAAGAGGAGAGACAGAGCCTAACTACCTATCTAGCCTAAGGATGGGCATGGATGCTAGGAAATGTCCTGCATCCATGCTGCCAAGACAGAGGGAGGAGAAGGAGAGAGATGGTGCCTGGAACCAAGCCAGGAAGAGAAGAGGTAAGCGGGAGGAAGTCAGGAGAAGGAAATCCTGAGAATAGCAATCTACATATCAAAGGATGGTCAGAGCAGTAAACAGTAGAGTGTCCTGACCTCTCTATCTTTCTAACTCTTTGGTTTGTCTCCCTCTGGAATCTGAGGAAAGGAACAGCCCTGAATCCTCCTCTTCCAACAGGAGCCTTCAAGGGGAGACGCCTTGCCTTCTCTATCACCCCAAGCTCTCGTTCAAGAGCCAGTGGTACAAGCAGGGCAGGAACCCCCTGAACCGATCCATCCACCTCCAGCGCCCCCCCCCCCCTGAATCTTCAACAAGGAAGGAAGAGAAGCAAAGGTACAAGCAAAGGAGAGTACGACTGTCAGGGCAAGACATCCCACACTCATGGAGGAGGAGAGCACCAGTCTCTAGATCTTTGGGGGATCCCAGACCCAACTCTGGCAACAGGACTGGGTGTTGTTATTAGCCCCCTAAGCCTATAAGGTCTAAATGAAGCAAAAATAAAATTAAACAAATCAACTGGAGAGGTTGGAAGCTGAATCTGGGATCTTCTGTGTGCCACGTTCTCCTTCTGAGCCGCAGCCCCTACCCTTCCTTAGTTGTTCAGGTGAGAAATGGAATACTGGTATATATGAAGTTGTTTCGCCTGCTGCTTTTATGCCCTCATTTTTTACTTACAGCTTTAAGAGGCTTTTGAAAATAATGTGCGCTTAGTGGGCAGTGATGGATCAAAGGCTAAGAACCTCCAACCTGGGAATAGATCCAGAGGATTTCGCCGTGTTAGTCTGTACTAGCCAAATAGAAAAGGGTCCAGTAGCACCTTTAGGACTAACCCACTTTACTGTAGCGTAAGCTTTCGAGAGCCGCAGTTCTCCATGCATCTGACGAAGAGAACTGTGTTTCTCGAAAGCTTACGCTACAGTAAAGTTGGTTAGTCAAAGGTGCTACTGGAACCTTTTCTATTTTGCAACCCGGGAATAACATTCAGTTTTCTGGAACTTGTCTCCAGAATACTATTTACTTCTGCTTTTACCTTTGGCAAAGGATCTAGGTACATTTTTTAGTGTGAGTTAAGGTGACCCTGGCACCCCCCTCCTGTCGAGCTATATATCCTATTTTTTTAGCCATCCCCTGGTGTCATTTTCCCAATCTGAAATGGCCCGGCTGAGCTACTGTTCTATAGGGGAAGCTTATATGCAGTCTGGTGGTGGAGGAGAGTGCCCTCAAGTCATAGCTGGCTTATAGTGACCCCTGCTGGGGTTTTCAAGGCAAGAGACTATCAGAGGTGGTTTGCCATTGCCTGCCTCTGCAACCCTGGTCTTCGTTGGAGGTCTCCCATCCAATTACTAACCAAGGCCGACCCTGCTTAGCTTCTGAGATCTGACGAGATCAAGCTCAGGCATGTGACCTGTTGCACCCTCTCCTCTTTTGGGGTTCGTTGACAGCACGCTTGCCAAAAATCTGTCCATCGTAAGCATAGAAGAAGTGCCAACCAGTTGTTAGAACTCACACTCTTTGTGTTTTTCCTGGCCCTGTGGGCAAGCGTCCAGCTTTCAGCTAGGAGCTGAACTTTCCCGTACGTTTTCTTCAACGGACTTTATGTGCCGTCAGTGTGTACTCTATCTTTCTCGAATCTAATGAGGCTTCCAGCCCAACCCAGTCCAAGCTATGTTAAAATAAATACCACCCTGGCTACAAGTGCATTGTTCGGGTTTCTCGAGCAAAACTGAATAAAAGCAGACTCAAAAATAGAATTTGTTTTCGTACTGGGCGTTGCTGTATTTGCATGGGGTGATGGCCGATAGAAAGGCAGCGTGGTCTACGCAACGGTTTATCAAGCATTCTGCTCTCAGCAAAGGCTTTTCACATGGAGTGTCTGCGGAAGAATCCCTAAATGTCTGCCATACAGCCCCCAGATGTAGGGCTGCCATCCGTCTGCTCCCACCTGCCGCCCCCCCCCAGCCCTGCTCACCTGGCCTGCGGTAGGGGACCACAAAGGGGGGGAGAAGCACGTTCATGCTGTCCCCCATCCCACTGAACTGACTTTACTGTGCCCGGTGTTTCCTACCTCATGCTGAAGGTAAAGGTCAAAGTAGTCCCCTGTGCAAGCACCGAGTCATTACTGACCCACGGGGGGGGGGGGGAATGTCACATCATGACGTTTTCTTGGCAGACTTTTTACGGGGTACTTTGCCATTGCCTTCCCCAGTCGTCTACACTTTACCCCCAGGATACTCATTTTACCAACCTCGGAAGGAGGAAAGGCTGAGTCAGCCTTGAGCCAGCTACTTGAACCCCGCTTCCACCAGGATCGAACTCAGGTCGTGAGCAGAGCTCGGGCTGCAGTGTTGCAGCTTACCACTCTGCGCCACGGGGCTCTTCCCAACCTCGTACTATGGTTGCTTTATTCTTTTTTTAAAAAATAGCTGAGTTGTCTGCAGAAATACACCAGGGGAAACTTTCATTACTATTGGTGGTGGTGGAGAGTGCAGTCAAGTCACAGCTGACATATGGCGACCCCTGGTGGTGTTTCCATGGCAAGAGCATGGTCTTCTTTGGAGGTCTCCCATTCAATTGCTAACCAAGACTGATCTTGCACCAAATGGTGAGACCATCAACACTATCACTGGCTACCCTAGAATACATGGCAATTGTTTTAGATGGCAAGTAATCATCATCATACTATATAATTGAGTAGGCGTATTTCAGACAACTCACTTTACACCCTGGTGCACCACCAAAGGGCGCTGCCATGGAGAGATGCCTAGACAAGGCACCATGTCTCTACAGAAAATGTGCCATGGTGGGAAGCCCAGGATGGGAGCAGGATGGGAGCAGGTGGCAATGCCCGCCTCCTGCCTTTACCCAGCTGGTCTTAGGAGTGAGGCAGGTGGCAATGCCCACCCACCACCTTAACCCAGCAGGTAAAAGGAATGGAGCAGATGGCAATGCCCACCCCCCGTCTTAACCCAGCTGGTATTAAGAGTGGAACAGGTGGCAATGCCCACCCCCCCTTCAGCCAGCTGGGATCAGGAGCGGAGCAGGTGGCAATGCCTGCCCCCTGCCTTAACCCAGCTGGTATTAGGAGCAGAGCAGGTGGAATTTCCCCTCCCACCTTAACACAGCCCATCCCCCACCTTAACCCAGCTGGTATTAGGAGCAGAGCAGGTGGAATTTCCCCTCCCGCCTTAACACAGCTGTTATTAGGAGCAGAGAAGGTTGCAATGCCACCCCTGATCTTAACCCAGCTGGTATTAGGAACGGGGCACTTGGCAATGACCACCCCCCCTTCACCAAGCCGGAATCAGAAGCAGAGCAGGTGGTTTTTCCCACCCACTGCCTTAACCCAGCAGGTATTGGGAGCAGAGCAGGTGGCAATGCCCACTCCCCACCTTATCCCAGCTGGGATCAGGAGCAGAGTAGGTGACAATATCCACCCCCCTTCACCCGACTGGGATCAGGAGCGGAGCAGGTGGCAATGCCTCCCCCCTGCTTAACCCAGGAGTGGGCACAAACCAAACAGAGGCGTCCCCAAGAAAAATCTGCAGATCTAAATGGAACCCACACTCAGGGATAAATGAAAAGTTCTTCAACTCTACTTTTACTACTAAATTTATCTCTATATGTGCAAAGTGCTAAGGCGTGGAGCAGGTGGCAATGCCCACCTCATGTCTTCACCTGGCTGGGATCAGGCACAAAGCAAGAGGCAATGTCCTTCCTCCATTCACACAGCTGGGATAAGGAGCAGAGCAGGTGGCAATCCCTGCCCTCTTCAACCTACCGGAATAAGCCACTGAGCAGGCAGCAATGCTCACCCTGTCTTCACCCTGCTGGAGTCAGAAGCCAAGCATGCAGCAATGCCTGCCCCCCCCCTTCAACCTGCCAGAATCAGGAGTAGAGCAGGTGGCAATGCCCACACCCCCTTCATCCAGCAGGGATCATGAGCAGAGCATGTAGTAAAGCCCGCTGCCCACCTTCACCTGTCAGGATCAGGCACGGAGCAGGAGGCGATGCCTGTTCCTCCCTTCACCCAGTGGGGAGCAGGTAACAATGCCCACCCTCCTTCACCCAGCTGGGAGCAGGCTCGGAGCAGGTGGTAGTGCCTGCCCCACTTCACCCAACCGAAGTCAGGCGCAGAACAGAAGGCAATACCTCCCCCTTTTTACCCGGCATGTATCACGCGTAGAGCAGGCAGCAAAGCCCACCACCCCCTCACATGGCCGAGATCAGGCAGATCAGAGGAGGAGCAAATGCCTGCCTGCCTGCCTGCCCTCCCCTTTCTAGAGCCTGTTTTATTTTTCCCCACAACGGGCTTTGTTGCTAGTGGTATATATTCCAAGTCCACCAGTAAACTTCACTTGTACATTCATATCTTTTAAACCCATAGTAGTTATTTATGAGAGCGAGAAAGTGACTTGTTTTTTTTCTATGCATAGATAAGGGTGATATTGGAAACCCTAATCCACGTTACCAGTTGCATATGGAGATCCAGGCAATGAATAATCCTTGACTGAATACATTTTAAAAGGCATAATTTAACGAAAGATGCATTTACTTGTGGAACGTGAGTGTCCCTGCTTCTCCTGTTAATTAGCATTTACATGGTGCTTGTTGATTATTCACATACATGGTCTCAGGAGTCCCCTCAACAGCCCTGTAGAGTAGTCCAATTGTTGCCATTTCGCCGGTGAGTTCAGTGGCTTATCTGCCACCAACCGAGTTTGTGGCTGTGGCAAGATTTGAATTGGGGATCTCAAACGTCACAGAGTTAGCCATTGTATGGATTGTAGGTATGGAAGTAGGGTTGCCCGGTCCCCTGACTGTCCCAGCAGGAGGCTTGTTGCTCCTTGTTCCAGCATGCCTCACTTCCTGTGACGTCGTTTCCGGGTGATGTCATCACACACTTCCGGGAGCGCAGGAGCACTTTGCAATGGGCCGATTGGGGCCTCTAACGGGCCCAGTTTAGCCCGTTGGGGGCCCAGATTGGCCTGCTGCAAAGCGTGTGCACTCTTAGAGCAGAGTTATATCCCTCCTGGGAGCGATGTCATCAAGCTGCCCTGGGAGGACCGTTCCCGCAAGCGAGATGATGTCACTTCTGGGAAGTGACGTCATCACGCAGCCCCCTGGGAGCGCACCCACACTCTGCAGGGGCTCAGATTGGGACAGCACAAAGACGACACTCCTGGGAGCGATGTCGTTGAGCTGCCCTGGGAGGCCCGTTCCAGTGCCCTTCCCCCCCCCCGGTCTATGGCTGCCAGTCCCTCTTAACCTCCCAGCGGGGGACTGGCTCCCTGCACTTACCTCTTGGGGTGGGGTGTGCATGCGCACGCTCCCACAAGCACTTATGATGTCACTTCCAGGAAATGACATCATCATGCAGCCCCCTGGGAGTGTGCCCACGCTCCACAGGAGCTCGGATTGGGGCCGCTGCAGAGCGCGGGAGCACTCCTGTGCTTCGCAGCAGCCCGAAACGGGCTCGTTTCAGGCCTGTTTTGGTGCGGATTAGGCCCATTTGGGCCCGGATTGGGGCCGCTGCAGAGCACAGGAGTGCTGCTGCGCTCCATGGTGGCCCAAAATGGGCCTGATCCACACCAAAGTGGGCCCAAAACTAGCCCAATTTGGGCCCAAACTGGCCTGTTTTCGGCTGCTGCGGAGCACAGGAGCGCTTCCGCTCTCTGCAGTGGCCCCGATCCAGGCCAAAACGGGCCCAATCCAGGCAGCTGCTGCGCACAGGAGCGTGCAGTGCTGCAGAGGAGCACGCACGGAAGGTGCATTCCCCCCCACTGGCCAGGTAAGTGAGGGTGGGGTGTGGGGGCGGGAATCCCCCGCCCCCGCCAGGTGAGTAGGATCCCTATACAGAAGTAAGCTGTAATCTCGGCATAATAAATTAATGCAGAATGGAAGGTCTGCATCCTGAATTGATTGTAGGGGCAGATTGTCACCAGACTCTGTCCAGAATTCTTCAGTATTATGAGAACTGAGCTACGACAGCTGTTTGGCCGGCAAACTGTCCTTACGATATTTGCATTTATGTTTACCTAAGAATTGCATCTCAGAGGCAGGAAAACGGTGCCGGCTGCAACACAGCCCAACAGCTTCCTTGCCATTGTGCGCTGCACGCTCCCGTTTCCTCTCTTGCAGCTTTGTGGAAGCGGCGCCTTGTATCTGGAATGGCGGGGGAAAGACCGATCATGAGCGGATTAACAATGACTTTGGCTTGCTAACAAATGCCAGTACGATAGCTCTGGTCAGGGGGCTTCTTTTCTTTTGGTGAGGCTGTTTGGAGGACGGGAGTGGTGGAACAGCATGGTATGTAGCCCGATCTCATTAGATCTGGGATCTAATGAGATCTACTTGGATGAGGGGCCACCAAGGATGATTCTACAGAAGAAGGAAATGGCAAACCACCTCTGATTCTCACTCGCCTTGAAAGTACCTTGCTGGGTTCGCCATAAGTCAGTTCTGAACAGTATGTGCATGCATGTTAGGGGAATGGCAATGGAAGGAAGAGCTAAATAAAGATGATTGGGGCACTCTAGTGACTGACACAAAAAACCCCAGACGTGTAGTTTTCTCCATTTCCCCCCTTCCCCCCATCGCTCCTTACCAGGAAAACCTTCACAGGTTGAATTTCTGTCTGCCGTGCAGTGAATAAGGGCACAGGACTCCACATCGAGGCATGTAGTGGTTAAAGCGTTGGACTGGGATTTGGGAGACCCAGGTTCGAATCCCTGCTCTGCCATGGAAACTTGCTGGGCAACCTTGGGCCAGTCACACGCTTTCAGCTTAACCTATGCTCTAGCACAGCGGTTAAGTGGTTGGGCTGTGAATCAGCACTCTGCTGGTTTGAATCCCACTACTGCCACAGGCTTAGCGGGTGGCCTTGGGTAAGCTACTCCTCTTAGGGTCTCACTAACCGTGCAGGTTCCCCGGGCCAAACTTGGGTTTCCGCAGCCATAGAGCAGTTAAGAAGTAAATGGCTGTTGAAAAATAAAGGAGAGCCCAAATGGCCTCAGAATGCCTCCGCAGGGGGAGGAAGGGCTACTTCCCCCCCCTCCAAGCTGTGTGTTAAAATAGCATGGGGGGATTTCTCCCCCCCCCCACTTTTTTACTGCTCTACATGCATGGAATACTCCATGTGAATCAGAAAAGACAGGGAAAAAACTCTCCCCAGGAAACGGCTTGAGGAAGGAAAGAGGAGCTCTTCCTTCCCCCATGGAGGCTGTTTGGGCTCTCCTGTATTTTTAAAAAAGTTTATTTTCCAAAGCTGCTGTGTAGCTGCAGGGAACTCAAGTTGGGTCAGGGTACCGATCTGTCTAGAAGAGCAGTATATAAGCACTGTTATTATAGAGGTGGCTGCAGCACAGTGGTTAAGTGGTTGGGCTGTGAATTAGCACTCTGCTGGTTCAAATCCCACTACTGCCATGAGCTCAGCAGGTGGCCTTGGGCAAGCCACACCTCTCTGTCCAAGCCACTCCTCTTTTTTTAATAACACCTGATTTGTTCACTGCTCTGAATGGGTATTGATCTGTCCAGAGGGGCCATATATAAGCACACTGTTGTTATCATTATTATCATTATTATTACTTTACAGGGTTGTTTTGAGGATAAAATGGAGAAGTGCACCTGCTGCCTTGCCCTTTTAATTGGAGGTGCTAGGGATAGAACCTGCGACCTTTTGCATGCCAGGCAGAGGCTTTACCATTGAGCCATCACAACCCCCTCTGGCCCCAAACCAATCCTGTCCTCTTAAGCACTACACAGCTCCAGCTCTGCTATGTGAGCCACAAAAGGCACAGGAGCCCTGCCAAGAATAAAAGTTGGCAACACTCACAGATGGCTCTCAATAAGAATTACTGATTGCGGGGTCAAGTGCCAGAAGTTCAGCCCCCCTCCAAACAAGTTGGCAAGAATAATACTGTTTTACTTCCCTTCTGGGCTGGTAACACCCCCGGGTAACACCCCCTGGTGGCCCCTGCCTGAATGCATTGCACCAAAAATACATGTGAACATGTTTTAAAAAATCACTTTAAAGCAGCTGCACCTCTCTCGCTCCCTTTTTTTCTCGTGAATGTCTTTGACCCTAAGTTTCCTGAGTCACAAACAGACAGTTATTTTAAGAATGCAGCGCTATTTGGCTCGCATTTTAGACAGTAAACAATTCCAGAGAAGGAACGTATTTGGCACAAAGCAGTTACTGGAGAACATTTGAGTAGCCCTGCTATCCTCCCACCCCCAAATCAGCTGATAGAGAGAACATAAGACGTTTCCCACTGGTTCAGGCCAAGAGCCCATAGCTAACAGCGTTCTGTTTCCAGCATGCTGTAGCAAGCCAGAGACCTTCACGAGCACAACAGGAAGGCAACTGACCCCAGTGTTCAAATGTATACTGCTGCCGAACATGGAGGTTCCATTTTGTTGTTGTGACCAGGGCTTTTTTTCAGCAGGAACACAGTGGAACAGAGTTCCGGCACCTCTTGAAAATGGTCACATGGTCGGTGGCTCCACCCCCTGATCTCCTCAGCAGTGCGGAGGACAATGTAAACAAACTCCCCTCTGTCTGGAGATCAAGGGGCGGGGCCACTGGCCATGTGACCATTTTCGCCGAGGGCGTTTTAAACTTTAAAAAACTCCCCCCTTGTTCCAGCTGACCCAAAGTGATGTCATTGTGCAGTCTTGAGTTCCACCACTGAGTTCCACCACCTCTTTTCCCAGAAAAAAAGCCCTGATTGTGACTAAAATCCAGATACAGCCATGAATCCCCTGCATCCCTTATACATTGTGTGAAGAACATAGGGAAGGCATGGAAAGAACCCCTAAGAGAAATGACATAACTCACAGCGAATGTGATATAGTGGAGAGAATCATAGAGTTGGACAGGACCTCCAGGGTCATCTAGTCCAACACCCTGCACAATTCAGGAAATTCACAACTACCTCCCCCTCCACACCCCCAGTGACCCCTGCTCCATGCCCAGAAGATGGCAAAACACCATCAGGATCCCTAGCTAAACTGGACTGGGGAAAATTGCTACCTGATCTGAAAGTGGCGATCGGCGTTACCCTGGGCATGTAAGATGTAACCCTTCCTGCCCTCCCTCTTATGGAATCAGAAGTTCTTCCTCATTTAATTTCAACCCGTTGGTTCTGGTCCAACCTTCTGGGGCAGCAGAAAACAAATTGCGCCATCCTCTATATGGCAACCCTTCAAGTACTTGAAGGTGGTTATCATATCATCTCTCAGTTTTCTCCTCTCCAGGCTAAACATACTGAGCTCCTTCAACCTTTGCTCATAGGACTTGGTCTTCAGACCCCTTACCATCTTCGTTGCCCATGTTCCAGCTTGTTTATGTCCTTCTTACATTGTGGTACCCAAAAGTGAACACAGTACCATAGGTGAGGTCTAACCAGAGCAGAGTAGAGCAATACCATCACTTTGCGTTATCTGGACGCTATGCTTCTATTGATACAGCCCAAAATTGCATCTGCCTTTTTAGCTTGGACATGCAGGACCCAGGTTCAAATCTCTACCTCTGTTTTGAAGCTCGTTGGGTGACCAATCTCTATCTCTCGGCCTATGCTACCTCACAGGGTTGCTGTGAGGGAAAAATGGGGGAGAATTGTGTACTCCACCCTGAGCTCCTTGAAGGAAGGCACTCAGGTAAGCATGCCCTTTATTTTGCCCTCACAACAACCTTGTGAGGTAGATTTAGCTGAGTTTCTAACCATTGAACTACACTGTCTGTCTGCTGTCTTTCCCCCCTCTATCTTTTCCCCTGATAATCTGCTTGCTAGGAATGGAAAGAAAGATTTATTTGCATGCTCTTGGTTGCCTCTCCTTTACAGTAATGTTCTGTTGAAAGAAAAGAGCAGGTTTTCAGAGGTTTCCCTCAAGCCAGCCCCATGTCAGTCCCTGGCAGTTAGGTCCCTCAAGCCCTCCACATTTAACACACAGGTGTTCCAGTTGAAGTAGCTTTCTTGAGATCCATACAGTACAGGTGTTCGCCCGAAGGTGGCAATTGGCAGAAGCGACAATTCAAACAAAGGCATAACTAATTATAGGGAAACTTCCCGCCCTCCGGGGTCCGTTGACATTCTGGCGCGAAACCTCAAAGAGGTTGCATGGGAACAGATTAGTTTAGACTACATGAAGTACAAAGCAAAATACCCCAGTCTCCGGGAAAGTTACAATATTCCAACAAGGTTATGGACTCCAGACGTTGTAAGACACGGCATTGTGTGTTTTCAGCTTGAAAGGGCAAGCTAAAACTTTTTAAAAGGGATCTCTCCCTTGCATTTTTCCTATGCTGCTTTTTTTGGGACTTGCGAACTGCAGAAGGCTCTCCGTGCCCAGCGCTCCGAGTGGGACGGCCAGACAGTGAATACCTTCATTTGCATCAGCCACGCTGCTAGCAGCTCTCCTCAAGGGCACTTGCTGGAAGAAGTGAAAGTACATATTTTCAACAGATAATGGAGGGGCCCACTGGCTCTCCTGCAATTAATATCAGAAGTTAAGACACTCTCAGATGATCTACACAGATCTACACAGAATACAGCATATAATTCTGGCAAACAGCATTGACTAGTATAAAATACAGGATACGATCATGGCCCGTATGCTGGCATACATGACACCCCATCTGGAAGACGTGGCCATGATTTGCCTTGAAGGAATGGAATCTGCCGCGTACCACCTTTGTACTGCACGGCTGCTCGTACATGCATGAGTAAAATTTTCAGTGGCTGACTTCCTTGTAAGCGAAACACTCCTGTGCAACTGTGACAGTTTGTCCGAAAGCAACCGGCACATAGAAACCACACACAGGAGATGTGGAATGTCTTTCGTCAGCTCAGCTTAATAATAGGCAAGCTTTTGAGAACCACAGAACCCTTGGACGAGCTGAAGGGAAAGCAGGCAAAATCCCAGCAAGGTGTATAATATATTAGCTAGCTTGGCCAGGTCTCCTTGGCAAAGCAGGGCAAGACGCCACTTTAAGTGGCTTATACTAGGTTAGAAATGGGGGTTTAATGCCTTATATATAGGAATTGTGCTGGGCATGATCAATGGGGACATCTCACCCAATATTGTCCTCCGACCTGTGGGAATTTATTCAAAACCTCAGCTCTGTCACCCTGAGGCTGTTTTTCTCCCAAAGTATAAAAACAAAAGGTAGTAATCGGTGACTTTATAACTTGACTTTTCTAAAAAAAATACTGAGGTAATTCCATTGAGGTAATTGTCCTTTTAAAGGTTAAGCCTGAGTGTAAACATTCCATTAACGGATCTCCTCGGCTTACAGTTCCACATTACCATCCGATGAAATAGCTAATTGTCTGCAAACGCTCAATAACATAAAATCAGCGAGTCCGTAAAGGTGCAACTGGACTCTATTAATAAGTGTATTATTATAGCAATTCCTTCCCGGCTGACGTACGAAGAGGCGTTAATGGCCAATCCCCTGCTCCTAAATTAGCAGTGAGCACGTCACAAATTCTGCAGGTCACCAACTCTGTCAACACCTACGGTTGTCAGGCAGTAAATACTGAGCCGAGAGTTGCCAGTGCCGTGAGGACCCATTCAAATGTCCGAAGTTCATCCCTCCGTGATAACACAGAGAATTTTGTATAACACTGTCAGCATTCGAATGCTTCATATACATGATCTTCATAATGCCCCAGTAAGGTAGGCCAGTATTATTATTCCCGTATTGTATTTATTTATACCCTGGTAGGGACCCAGAGAGGCTTACATCATTCTCCTCTCCTCCATTTTATTCTCACTACAACCCTGTGAGTCTCTCTATTCAAGACACCTCAAGGCGTGTTCGTCAAATGTAGAGAGCCGCAATGTTAGCCGGGAAGCGTAGTTTTAAAAGACAGAGCTGGCAGAGATCACTCCTCAGAGGGTTTGTTAATTTCATCTTTGCTTCCCTGAAGACTCTGTCAATTTCACCTCTGCATTCTAAAGCTGAGTGGGAATGCAACCAGAGGGCAGCGAGGAATGGAAATGGGCTGGAGCTGCCTTCCAGAGCTGGGCTTGGACTGGGAGAGGTTACAGTGGGCTAAAGTTTCTCTTCTGGTATTTCACAGCCCCTTCACACAGCTCCAGTGTCTAGCAAAGCCTTTGCCCTGCTGCTGGCTCTGTCTTTTTAAACTACCCTTCCTGGCTAACATTGCATCTCCCAGCGGGTGTTCTTCATATGTCAGATGTCTTGTGTAGAAACACTCATCGTTTAGTCTGAAAGTGTGTGGCTGACTGGTCCAAAGCCACCCAGCAAATGTCTATGGTAACATGATATCGTTCGTTTCCTCCTCCAGTTTGTATGTAGAGACTGAAGCTGAGAAGTGTTATGCCTAAGGCTACCTAGGAAATCAGTGGCCGAGGCAAGTTCAGAACTGCCCCACCCCATTGTAGTTCATTTATTCTGCTATGCCGGCTTGCGACTGACCACGTGAACTGCATCCATGGAAAGCCACTATGTACCTGCCGTTCAATCTGTGATTGCTGCTTACCACATTCAATTTACCATTTGAGGTTAGGCGGTGGAATGAACATGAGAAATCTTTGGTCTGTACCTTAAGCATGAGAAGAGCCCCATGGTGCAGAGTGGTAAGCTGCAGTACTGCAGCCCAAGCTCTGCTCACGACCTGAGTTCGATCCTGGCGGAAGCCAGGTTCAGGTAGTTGGCTCAAGGCTGACTCAGCCTTCCATCCTTCTGAGGTCAGTAAAATTACCCAGTTCCTTGGGGGTAAAGTGTAGATGACTGGGGAAGGCAATGGCAAACTACCCAGTAAAAAGTCTGCCAAGAAAACGTTGTGATACAACATCCCCCCCATGGGTCAGTAATGACTCGGTGCTTGCACAGGGGACTACCTTTACCTTCAGCATGAGGTAGGAAACACCGGGCACACTGAAGTCAGTTCAGTGGGATGGGGGACAGCATGAACGTGCTTCTCCCCCCCCCTTCGTGGTCCCCTACCGCAGGCCAGGTGAGCAGGGCTGGGGGGGGGCGGCAGGTGGGAGCAGACGGATGGCAGCCCTACATCTGGGGGCTGTATGGCAGACATTTAGGGATTCTTCTGCAGACACTCCATGTGAAAAGCCTTTGCTGAGAGCAGAATGCTTGATAAACCGTTGCGTAGACCACGCTGCCTTTCTATCGGCCATCACCCCATGCAAATACAGCAACGCCCAGTACGAAAAACAAATTCTGTTTGTAAGCGGCAGTACTGCAGCCCAAGCTCTGCTCACTACCTGAGTTCGATCCTGGCGGAAGCTGGGTTCAGGTAACCGGCTCAAGGTCGACTCAGCCTTCCATCCTTCCGAGGTTGGTAAAATGAGTACCCAGTTTCCTGGGGGTAAAGCGTAGATGACTGGGGAAGGCAATGGCAAACTACCCCGTAACAAAAAGTCTGCCAAGAAAACATCAGGATGCAGTGTCCCCCCATGGGTCAGTAATGACTCAGTGCTTGCACAGGGGACTGCCTATCTACCTGCCTTAAGCATGTGTTTGGGGGCTTACAGACTCTCTGTGGGTCGCTTCAGGAAATGCATAAAGCAAAGATGATGATAATAATAACAACAACAACGTTCAATTTATATACCACCCTTCAGGACAACTTAATGCCCACTCAGAGCTTGGAAACAAAGGCTTACAGTTTGGGCATACAATGTTAAAAAATAGTTAAGGATGTACTGCTTAGAATAATGGAGAATATATATTTGTTTTAGATAGAGGAAGCTAATAAAAGTAAGGGAAAGGGGACAAAGGGTTGGAAAGCTGTTGGAAGTCAACAAAAAGGGGGGGAAAGGGAGGGGGTTAGAGATGAAAAAATTGGGGAAAATTGAATGTAAATGTGAAAATAATGGATTCTAACCCAATAAAAATTTTTCAAAAAAAAAAAATGCCCACTCAGAGCTGTTCACAAAGTATGTTATCATTATCCTCATGACAATCATCCTGTGAAGTGGGTGGGGCTGAGAGAGCTGTGACTGATTCAAGGTCACTGGCTTCAAGTGAAGGAGTGGGTAATCAAACCTGGTTCTCCAGATTAGAGTCCTGCCGCTCCGAACCACTACACCAAACTGGCTCTCACATGCCTGTCTGTGTGCATCGTGAAACGCCAGTGTAGACTACAGATGGCGTGGATTTCACAGGAAACGTGTTCAACAGTTAAACGTACTGCGTTTGACTATTGTGAACAAACATGAGCCGATCACTGGGTCAGTCCAGTTCGGTGCCGAATGCCAGCCAAGCAGGGTTTTTTTTCAAAATTTCACATTGCACAAAAATGCTGCCAATCCAGACACATTGGCAGCCATTCATTTCATTAATGACTACCTAGTCCTAGACAAACACAGAACAGACGGTTTTGTTTTGTTTTTAACACAGCATTTATGTATGACAGATTTATATGAGAGTACCTTTGTTTATGGAAGGTGGGATGTTGTCTCTTGGTGAAATCAGTGACGTGCTGTCAAGTCACAGCTGATTTATGGCAACCCCATAGGGAAGAGGTGAACAAAGGTGGTTTGCCATTGCCTGCCTCTGTATAGCAGCTGTGGACTTCATTGGTGCTCTCTCATCTAAATACTAACCAGGGCTCACCCTGCTTAGCTTTGGAGAGCTGATGGGATTGGGCTAGCCTGGACCGTCCCAGTCAAGGCCACTAGCAGGGAATTTAATGACAGTATGTGATAAATGTCAAATAAGCGCACAGATGGAAGTGGAGATATAAATTGTGCAAATAGCAGTGAGACCTGAAGCAGCCATATATCATGTTAAATTGGTCTATCAAAGTCTGTTGTCTAGTCTACTTTGATTGACCATCGTTCTCCAACGTCTTGGGTGGATGTCTGTCATATCACCCGCCTCCTGGACCGTTTAGGTGGAGGTGCCGGGAATTGAACCTGGAATCTACAGCACATGCTGTACCACTGAGAGTCTCTCTGCATGAGACGCCTCAGTGCATGTACGCCAAGTGTAAGGAGACACAATGTTAGCTGGGAAGCGTAGTTTAAAAAGACAAAGACAGTCGAGATCACTCCTGAGAGGGTTTGTTAATTTCATCTTCGCCTCCCCAAAGGCTCTGTCAGTTTCGCCTCTCCAATCTAAAACTCTGTCAATTTCCCTTCTCCGGTCTAAACTCCAGTGTACACCAAAGCCTTTGCCCTGCCACAGGCTGTCTTTTTAAACTACCTTTCCAGGCTAACAGTGCGTCTCTCAACACGTGTTCTTCACTTGCCAGATGTCTCATGTAGACGGACTCTGAGCCATGACCCAATCCTGTGCATGAGTACATTCTTTCTGCTACATGCCAGACGCTGGCTGTGTAGCTAACCCCTAAAACAGATAGAAACCCAAACACATATTGTGGTCTTCCAACCAGAAGAGTCCATTGTGAGGACCACGTAGCTTCTCCTTCATACGCCACTCATCCATGTGCAACTGATCCGATGTGGGAAAATCAGAAAAGCCCGTTCGCTTAACCAATCGGGCAAGACTCTGGAAGGAAAAGACCGTGAAATGTCACTGCTGTCTTTGGCTCACTTTCCCCTTAAGAGTGTGTGTGCCGTAGGCTGTGGGTTAATCGTTGTTTTCTTCTGCTAGGGAGTTTACCACCCAGTAAGAGCAGTGTTTGAAAGAGGAAGGCGAGGGTGGGAGATTATTTTCTCTATCCATAGGATACTTCACGGGGGAGTGGGACCAAGTGCCAGAGGCTGAGCGAGTTTACTTTGGTACAGAGATGGAGTGGGTTGTTTTCTCGGCTGAATCACGTAATCCTCTCTCGAAGGGCCGATGGCCTGAAGGAAGGTGCCATTTGGCAATAGTGCACCAGGGAGGGGAAACAACGGCTTTGCTATACACTGGAGCTGTGTGAATGGGCTGTGAAATGCCAGAAGGGAAACTTCAGCCCATTATAACTTCTCCAGGTCCAAGTCCAGCTCTGGAAGGCAGCTGCAGCCCATTTCTATTCCTCACTGCCCTCTGGTTGCAATCCCAACTGGTGGCAACTTGAGAGGTGAAATTGACGGAGCCTTTCGAGAGGCAAAGATGAAATTAACAAGCCCTCTGAGGCGTGATCTCTGCTGGCTCTGTCTTTTTAAACTACGCTTCCAGGATAACATTGTGTCTCCCTACATTTGATGAACATGCGCTGAGGCATCTCATGTAGAGAGACTCATAGTGTAGCGTTCCATAGTGGTTAGACTGTTGGATTAGGATCTTGGAGATGCAGGTTCCAATTACCCTCTCTACCGCAGAAGCTTGTGCACGGCCTTGGGTGGGTCACACAGCCTAATCTATCTCACAGGGTTGTGGCAAGGATAAAATGGAGATGGGAAGAGTATTCTAAGTCATTTTGGATCCTCATCGGAGGGGGAAACGGGGTATAAATGAAGTAAATAAACAAATGGATCGCACTTCATGCCTCTGGGAAAGTGAGCTCTGGCTCACAAGAGCTTATTCAGAAATACATTTTTCTAACCCCCTTTAAAGTGCCACTGGGCTACTGTTTAATTTCACTACTTGGTATCTCTCTTACCAATTCAAGATGAATATCATCTTCAAAAATTAAATGAAGGTATGTTTGAAAGGAAAGTGTGTTCCGGGCACATTGTCAGTAGCTCAAAAAGGAAGATTCAAGCATTCACCTTCTCCTGAACTATTCCCTCATAGGGGTTATCTATTATTAAGAAGAAGGTTGGAGGAGTTCAGCCAGCTGAGGGTGGGTTGACCTGGTTGCCTGGTTAAGAGCTTGCCTCAGCTGTCCTCCACTGCTTTTATTTCCAGGCGTGTCAAGCTAACACTTTTCACAGCCTTTCCGATTTTATCCTAGGCCAGCTTTTGCCTCTTGCAAGCCTCCATCCCAAAATTCTTCCTAATCAATATAGATGGATTAATTCCCACCAGATTTCCCGTGATGGTTTCAAGCAGAGCTAAGGGAACAAACCCTTTTGTTCAGTATTAAAGATGCATTAAAACAGCATTTGATAGGAGATGAGGAGGCAGGACTGCCGAATAGCAAGGTCTGTACAACTCTAACCTGTAAAATTTGTGGAGGGACTGTGGCTCAGAGGTGGAGCCTCCGTGTTGCATGTGGAATGTCCCAGGTTCAATCCGCGGCATTTTCAGTTGAAAAGATCAGGTAGTAGTTGATGTAGAAGACAACCTGAGATAGTGGAGAGCCGCTGCCCATCTGAGTAGACACGACTGACCTTGAGGGACTGATGGGGGATTCAGTATAAGGCAGCTTTGTGTGTTCACACCTTGGATTTAGTTCTTTCGTGTAGCAAGAATTAGGGTCCGGAAAAACCACTTTGTCCTCCACTCTGGATTCTACCAGGCCTTGTCTGCGATCTGCCAGATTCCGTCATGCTCCCACCAGCTTCTGCCCTGACTCTGGCTTCTTAATTGTTGTTCTTGCCCCGTGGACTAAGGTTGCCAACTCCATCTTGAGAAATTTCTTGAAATTTGAAGAGGGTGGGGAAGGGAGGGTGGGGAAGGGAGGGAGGCTCAGCAGGGACTTCACGCTGTACAGCCCACCCTCCAGAGCTGCTATTTTCTCCAGGGGAACTCATCTCTACAGGCTGGAGATTGGTTGTAATTCCATGAAATCTCTAGCCCCCACCGGGAGGATGGCAGCCCTCCCATAGAGACTTAGTTGTGAAAGTAAAAGCCAGCATCTTGAGGGGAAAAAGAAGAAGCAAGGACTGGAAGAGAAAACCAGGCGGTCACCAGCTTCTGCCTTCTTTTAACTTAAGGCAGGATTATTTGCACCTCCGCTCCTCAAAGTTTAAACCAAGTTGGTGCGCCATGGAGGCTCAGATCACAGCGGTTGCCAGGTCTGCCTTCTTCCATCTGCGACAGGCCGGGCAGCTTGCTCCCTACTTTTCTACCCATGACCTAATGACAGTTCCAGATTAGACTACTGTAACTTGCTCTACGCAGGGCTTCCCTTGGGTCTGGTCCGGAAATTACAGCGGGTCCAGAATGCAGCTGTGCGCATCCTTATGGATACTCTGTATACGGGGCATATAACTCCTGCTCTACGACAGCTGCACTGGCTCCCCGTGGAGTGCCGGATCAGATTCAAGGTTTTAGTTCTAACCTATAAAGCCCTTAGTGGACTGGGACCAGCATATCTGCGAGACCGCCTTTCACCCTATATGCCCCAGAAGGTGCTTCAATCAGCTGATAAAAACCTGCTTGTGGTCCCTGGCCCCAGGGAGGCTTGACTGGCCTCAAACAGAGCCACGGCCCTTCCGGTCCTGGTACCAACCTGGTGGAACTCTCTGTCTGCGGAAACCTGTACCGTTTCCACACTACTCACCTTCATCCGGAAAGCTGCAGAACATCGCAAAAAAAACATGAAAGATAGTGTCTTCTCACGCGAGTTTTGCACGATGTCACGCAAAACTCGCGCGAGAAGATGCTATCTTCCGTGTTTTTTTCACGATGTTCCGCAGCGTTCCGGATGACGGTGAGTAGTGTGGAAACGGCCCTGGGTCCAATAAGATATACTATCTTTTTGCCGGGCTTGTAAGTCAGAGATCTTTCGCCAGACATATGGTTGAGGCTGGGTTACGGATGAGTCTTCTTGCCAGTCTCCTGTTGGGGCGGGGTGTAACCACCCCCCCAGTTTTCCGTCAGTAGGACCACTACTGTTCCTCACCTCCTACCCCATAGAAATGTTTTATTGGAGCTGGATAAACTGGGGCCGTCATCCAGAGTTATTTTTATGACTGAATTGTATGTCTATTTATAATTTTAATGTTAATTTTAATGTAAGTATTCGCTGGAGGACACTCTGATCAGGGGACAAACTGCTGTTGGTGGTCCCTGGCCCCAAGGAGGCCCGCCTAGCTTCGACTAGAGCCAGGGACTTTTCAGTGCTGGCTCCCACCTGGTGGAACGCTCTGTTTGCTGAGATCAGGGCCCAGCAGGACCTACTATCCTTCCGCTGGGCCTGCATGACAGAGTTGTTCTGCCAGGCATATGGCTGAGGCGGGGACTCCACCAGCCAGAAAAAAAAAGGGGAGGTGTATAAATCTTAACCCTCCCTGTGAAGGCTGTCCACCATCCTGTTTTAAAGGTGTATGAATTTTTATTGTTTTTTAATACGTTGTTTTTATTGTATTTTGTATTTTAATATGTTGTTATCCACCCTGAACCTGCTCGCGGGGAGGGCGGAATAGAAATTTGAAGTAAATAAAAATAAATAAAAAATAAATTTTAACATTGATGTCATCAGCTCTGAGCCTGCATGGGGCGAGAGTGGACCACATGTTAAACTAACTAACTAACAAATAAGAGTAATAGAGGATTCCATGCAATCAGATCGTCGCGAGATGCTATGTTTTTCTGCAAGGCGGAAATCTGGGCTGTGATGAGCGGTTTGAGGGCATTCATTTTCATAAGAACTGGCTTGCAAGGTGTGACCAAACGGTTCTTAGTCTACCTTCGTCTGCCACTGGAGTTCACGTGACACCTATCCCTAATTGCCTCTGCCATCTGCTAATCAGAGGCATACTGCATTTGAGTGCTGCTATTTTTAAAAAAATCATTCAAAATACCTGTGCACAATTATGATTCTGATCAACAGGAAGATGCGTGGATACCTCTGAGATTACCATGAGACAAGAAATAAAGAAGAGAGGGCTATGCACATCGCTCACTGGAAGCAATGCATTTGTTTAGTGCGTTTTAATTTAATCACAATTCCATGACGCTTATCATTTGTATAATGCTTTCAGTGTTCGAAGCGTTTATTACTGTCAGAGTAATTCTTACTGCGGCAAGGTAGGGTAGGCCTGTCTTTTCATCCCCATATGGCAGATGGTAGGGGTGCCAGCTCCAAGTTGGGAAATTCCTGGAGATCTAGGGAGTGAAACCTGGAGAAAGTGGGGTTTGGGGAGGGAAAGGACCTTGGCATGGCATAATTCCATAGAGTCCACCCCCCAAAGTAGCCATTTTCTCCAGGTGAACTGATCTCTGTGGCCTGGAGACCAGTTGTAATTCCAGGAGATCTCCAGCCACTACCTGGAGGCTGGCAACCCTAGAAGATGGGGTACTGAGGCACAGAACAACTTGCCCTTAGGATTTTATGGCAGAGACTGAATCTGTGGCCTCCTAGTCCCCTGCTCCATTTCTTTGCTGTTATGCTAGACCAGCTTTTGTACTTATGACTACTGTAAATCCTACGGCTGTGTCCTTTTTCATTGTTTATTTTTAATATTTATGAAATGCATTTCCGCAATATAGGGTGCTCAAGGCACCGTACAGCTTAATAATATGTATGAAATGAGATAATAGCAGCGGCTAGATTACTCACTAAAATCAATACTATCTGAAGGCCTAAAGAACGTTAAAACAGAAAAAACAACCCCCCAATCGATAGATGTGAATAATAAGGCCATAAAAGAGTAAAAACAAAGTCCAAAAATCACCATCCTTCTAGCAGCAGAGATAAGCTTCAAAGCGTGTGTCAAGGTCCAGTCAGACCTCAAAAGCTCAATGTTTGGAGTACAGGCGAGCACGAGCAGAGAGCTTTCTGGTTGGTGGTCAAGCGACGCATGCTGTTCTGCTTAGTTTTGCCACCCCATTGTGGCAGAAACAGGAAGAATTAAGGAAATAGCATAAATTATAACGGACAGAAAACTCAGTTTGGTGAGGGCCATGGTTCCTGAATCTCCCAGGAATCGCCAGGAATTTCCCACGCTGGATTTCACAGCCCTGTTTCCACTGGGAACTTAAAAGTGTGTGACTTGGGAGGAAGTAGAGAAAAAAGTAATGTGTAGTTAGGGTTACCAAACCTTGGTTGGCAACCCCTGGAAATTGAGGGGGATGGAGATGGTCCAACACTACTTCAGGCTGCATAACTGAAAGTGATGTCACTGCATTGCGGGATGCTCTAGGGTTTACCTGAAACTCTATGGTAAAAACTGCAGAGTTTGGGGGGAGGATCCTAGAGAGTCCCACAACATGGCAACATCACTTTTAGTTACGCAGCTGGATGTGGCATTGCCGAATAGTAGTATAGCATTTGCCCCTCCCCTTTGCTCCCAACTGCCCTATTGAGTGGTGGCAGAGAACAAGGCAGTGGGCAGGAGGTTGTCCACTAGAATTGTCAGTCTGCCGCTGGGGGTGGAGCATCCGTTGCTCCCATCCTTCGCCTCCCACCCCTGCTTACCTGGCTGGCGGGGGGGGGGGAATATGGAACCAGAACCGGGCCATTTATCTTTGATACATTTAAAATATCATATACATACTCAGTTCTACATGTGAGCAAATATAAGGACGATTCGTTTGCACGGAGGGATTTGTTGAGGAGAGAGGCATGGTGGATCCACAAAGTGCATTCAGTGGAACCTTGAGATATAATGGTTTTGTTACTTTCTTTACTGTATTGTTAATAAAATGCATATTATAACTGCCAGGAAGAAGGGGATACCAGAAACGGGATTCCTCTCTAGCAAACCTGTTGCGGTTACTACTCATTAGAATATGGGATAATTAAATCCTTGCAAGCTTGTAGCTGCTATGAATATATTTTTGGTCTGTCACTCATTAAGTCTAATGTTTGATGTTCAAATTATTGTAAGCTTGTAGCTGCCTTTGATACATTTTTTGGTTGATTACCTACTGAGTTTGTACTCCCCATATTGTACTCTGTGGTATATGGGGGTTCGGCTGCTTATTGCACTTCAAATTGAATACTATGTAGCACTTTTGCACTTTGTAAATTTGTATATTCTATGACGTTACTAGCTCGCCCCTGCACTGCACTTCCTATGAATTCTTTGTAGCCAGCCTTATAACCACTTAGAGTCTTTGCTGAATTGTAATTAACTTTATAATAAAAAAGAATCTTTGAAGATGTTAGATATACTGTATCTTTAAATTACTTTAGTTAGTTGGTCACGGTTTGATGAGTTTGTGGCAAAACTGAGCTATGAAATTGTGCCTATCGGTAGGGAGGGATAGAAATACTTTAAATAAATAAAGCAACTGGCTCCGGCTGATGTGTTTAACCACTAGACTGTTTCAAGCATTCTCAAGTCTGGTTTGCCGAAACAAAATCCCCCCCCCCAAACAGAAGTGTTTGGTTCTTTTGCCATTATTAGAAAATTGGCCTTTAAGAGTCCTGATACATAAGATATTTTTAGATTTTCCCGTCCTACAAATGACAGCCATCAAATAGATGCTAAATATACCCCCCCCCCAAATGTGGTTGCAGAGGTATCTTTATACTGAGTCACAGCACTGGTTCATTTTGCTGAGTACTATTGATTCTGATTGATATGAGTTTCCCGAGCCTTACAGAGCAATCCTACGCAGAGTTACTCCAGTCTAAGCCCATTGAAATCAATGGACTTAGACTGCAGGAACTCTGCTTAGGATTGCACTGTTAATGCAGAGGTCCTTTCTAGTGGATAAGGGCACTGACTCAATGGTAAATCATGTGCTTTACTTATTGAAGGTCCCAACTTCAGTCCTTAGCATCTTTAATTCAATGGGGTCAGGAAAGAAATTTCTCTCCTTGAGGCAGCATCATTGCAAAGGTTGCCAACCTCCAGGTGAGGTCTGAACATCTCCAGGAATTATAACTTATCTCCAGGCTACAGAGATCATTTCTGGGAGAAAACAGCTGTTTTGGAGGCAGACTCTACGGCAGGGGTGGCCAAACTTGCTTAATGTAAGAGCCACATGGAATAAACATCAGATGTTTGAGAGCCACAACACATGATGCATTGAAGTGACGTAAAATAGAGAGGTGGGTTTGGGGGAGTGTCCTGAAAGTGACATCACAGGAAGAGGTGGGGTTTTGGTGCCCTATGCTGGAAGTGACATCATCGGAAGGGGTGGAGCTTGGGAAGAGCCACCACCTGACCTTTGACTTGGATGTCACATCCTTGCTAGGCTTCACCCCCAAAGTCCCCAGGTATTTTCTGAGTCAGACCTGGCAACCCGAACATTTTTATTGGAAAGAAAGAAGGAAGGAATGAAAAGGGAGGGAAAGGAAGGAAGGAAGTGAACTAAAATAAAATGTACAGCCATGGTCAGAGATCTCCGGGAGCCGCACAATATGTTTAGAATAGCCACATGTGGCTCCTGAGCCGCAGTTTGGCCACCCGTGCTCTATGGCATTATACCCCATTGATGTCCTTCTCTCCAAAGCCTGACCTCCCCTGGCTTTACCCCCAAATCTCGAGGAATTTCCCAACCTTGGATTGGCAACCCTAACTTGGGATTGCTAATGTCCAGGTAAGCACTGAATACAAAAAGCCGGGAATCCACCAGTTAACCAAATCTTATTATTAAATATAAGTGCAAAGTGCAGGTGCAAACAGTGTAAACAGTGTACAATAGCAATAAATGAATATAAATATGAATGCAATTTCAGTTCATCAAAGTCCGTATACAAAATCTATAAATAATCCACAATGGGAGATCCGGAGGTAGGAGAAAGCTGTGCCAGGGTACCAGGTAAGTAGACCACAGTCCACGCAAGGGTAGAAGATGAGTGTGCCGAAGGGCAGATGCGTGCATAGATTTTCCAGTTCGCGTTTCGTGTTGAAAACACTTCTTCTTAGGCACAATGAACATGGAAGGGCAAAGTTCTCCCGGTCACAAACACTCCTAGATCATGTCTTTTACTGTAAGGTTATCCACGGACATCTCCCCCCCCCCCCCCGAACAAATGAGCAAATCTCCCAATGTGGATTATTTATGGATTTTGTATACGGACTTTGGTTAACTAGTGGATTCCCGGCTTTTTGTATTCAGTGCTATCTACTATCCGGGTTTGTCTCCCCCACTCTTGGTAGCAATGTCCAGGTAAGGCCTGGAGATGTCCCTGAATTGAAACTGATCTCCAGATAGCAGAGTTCCCCAGGAGAAAATGGGTGCTTTATACCCTGCTAAGGTCCGTCCCCTCCCCAAACTCTGCCTTCCCTGGGCTCCACGCACAAACCTCCAGGGATTTCCCAACCCCAGGTTGGCAACCCTACTAACTATATGGAGTATTGACTGTCTTCTGGGCCACCTTCTTGGTTCCATTGAACACACAGCCTTGAACATACGAAGAGTCCTGCAATGTGTGGAACTTCCATGGTAGGGCCTCCTAGGTTCCTTTGTTGATAACTTGTAGAAAGGTGTTTCTCAAAGACAGCAGATTTGTAAAAGCGAAGAGATAAATCCCAATTGTAAAACACCAGGTGTATCAATAACCACATTAGAAATGTTAAACAATATTTATGCATCTTTCCATATTCATCGACATGGAGCGGTGATTAGGTTCTATCGTGCAACGTACCACTACAAGAAAACCATCCCACCCGGGAAGACGTGAACAAAAGCAGTTGAAATATTTCTTTACCCTTTCCTCAAAGATCATCACAGTCAAGGAAATGTTTTCACCCCATCTAATGCAAGACAAATAGTTAGCAGTGGCATTAATTAAAGTGGAGAAAAGTCCTTGGTGGAATTAGGCACTTAATCACTTGTTTCCCTGCTGTGCTCCACCATTGTGTTTGATTAAGAGGGGAGACACCCTTTTTGTGATTCTCTTTGCCAACCTTGTGAAATCTCGCTACGTTAATGTTTAGGTTTATTTTGTATATTTTGGTCGGCTTTCCAGGCAAAAGAAAGAAATTGTCTGACGAAAGCGACTCGTGGCAATTAAAATTCAAAACACAGTCTTGGCAGATGCTGAAAAGAAGCCACCGGCTCTGTCCTCGGGCTTGCCAACTGGCAAAACAGATATTGGGCTGCAAATTTCATGTTTGGTGCATGTTCAAGTTATACTGGAACAGCAGTTGCCATCCTCCAGGTGAGGCCTGGAGATCTCCCAGTACTGCAGTTTATAGATGACAGAGATCGGTTGTCCTGAAGAAATGACTGTCTTGGAGGGTGAACTCTATGGCAATTTACCCTGCTGAGGTCCCTCACCAAACCACATCCCGGAGTTGGCAACCCTACAGAAGGGGCTGTTAGCAAGGAAGTGGGGGATGGCTTAATCCCTCCTTGCTCACCAATTCTGTCCTGCAGATTACCATCCCAAGTAGGGTTGCCAGCAAGAGTGCAAATTCTCAGCACTCTAGAGGTTCTCTGATCTCTATGCTTTTTGCCATAGAGATTTGAGAGATTCCTAGAGCGTCATAATGTCATGTCCAGATATAACCAGAAATGACATTGTAACATCACTTCCCATTCCTGCTCACCATTTTTGCTGCCACTAGAGGAGTGTTACCACCTTGAACCAGATCCGGAACTCCACTGGGAGCCAGTGCAGCTGGCACAGCGCAGGATGAATGTGCGCTCAGATTGGTTAGAGTTCCACCCCTGCCCTTCTCTGATTCCTTCCCTATCATTACCATGCAGGTTTTAAAACACGCTTTTTCTTGTACCAAAGTTCAGTGCCGCCTTTAAACAATGTTTATCCAAAGGATAACTCTTCCAAAGACTTTATTTCTTTAATTTCCATAAACTGAGCAGTGTCTGTCTTCTTTAGTTGTGCAAAATTGTGCCGAAATAGAAAGCGACTGTGCCCCAAGAAATGACAGAAAGTACAGCAAAGGTTTCTGTACCCTGACCACTTGCCATCTTAATGGTGAGGGGGGAAGCAGCCGTTTTGCAGTGCGAAATGAAAGCTGGAGTGCAAAGCCCAGATAATTACACCTAACCTATGCTTGCTCCTGTGTGTGTGTGCCAAGGAACAAGTAAAAAAAAAGGAGTGGACAGCCCCAGAAACAAGAGTGAACTCTCAAAGCTTCTGTTCATGATGGGGAGAAAGGGGTTAATGAATCTTTTACCTGTATCTTAGTTTATGCAGAAGGGAATCTCTGGATGGAATCAATATATTTGGCCCTGTCCTATCTCAAATGTTTGTCCTTGCTAAAACAATTAGTTGCCTTCCAGGGTTCTAAGAGCAAAGTACACCCCAAAGCCCTAAATAGGAATTTCAACATTTCTGAGTCTGCTGAGTGGTATATTATTATTGTTATAGTTATTACTGATTTCAAATTATCAGAAAAGCAATTAGCGTTTGGGAGAAGCTCTCATCGGCATTGCACAAAGACGCAGAGAAGGTTAGGCCGGGCTAGGCGGAAAGAGATGTATAGTGATTGCCATTCTCTGTAGCGATCTCTCTCTGCCCCCCTTCGACCTTCAAAGAATTGATTGCAGTTTTAAAAAAAACCTGAAGATATATAATGCTTTGAGGTCACGGTGATCTGACTTGGCCCCCTTCCCTGCCGCTCCTCTTTGTTCCTCCTTCAGCCGCTCTGATCCTTTCGTTCCCCTGTGCCTCCAAAGACACTTTTGCCTCTTTGGAAAAGATTCCAATTTCTTCCTTTAATAAAAAAAAAATTAAATAGCTCTTACAAGATTGATGTCATTTCTGGACATAACGTTATGGCATTTGCACTGGGTTTTTTTTTTCTCTCTCCCCATGCGCAGTGAGTGTTTGCCAACACTCGCCCTGAGAAGAGGTTCCCGGGTGATGCAAAGACAGTCTTCTTGAGTAGGGTAGTTTCCTGGCTGTGTTCTGGTGAACCCTCCGTAGCAGTTCCTCAAAGACACATTTTCTAACAGGAGACAAGCTTCTTTGAAGCATATCTTGCTCACCACAACCAGCCTTCCCCTCTAATGTGCAGCTGAGAGCAAGTGTTGGGTGTGTATTCTCTAGGTAGCATAGCAAGAATCCCCTGGTTCCATTCCGTCATTGTTTCCTTGAGTATCTGCATGTAGGCGTTGTGTTACTCAGGCCTTTTACTCGTCTCTTTAGAATAGGTTTTTTTCCTCACTGTTTCACCCCCACATAACATATTAGAATATGTATTTTACTGCATGTTTTATAAACATTTCATATGTGTTTGGCTGAATCTACACTGCCAGTTCCCTGAGCATGTGTGTATGGAGCTGTTTGAAGTAGAAGAGATGTAACGTTATCTTGCAAGCAGTAAGAGACCAGGGCCGTTTCCACACGGCTTACCTTTTGCCAGAACACAGCGTCTTCATGCGCGAAATTGCGCCAGGAAGATGCTGTTGTCGCGCGATTTTGCACAAGAATACACTGTTATCGCGCGATTTTGCGCGAGAATACGCTGTGTTCCGGCAAAAGGTAAGCTGGGTGGAAACGGCCTAGATGAAGTCGGGACTTGGTGGGCAGTTGTCAGTGATGGTGTGAGGTCAATTCTAGGAAAACTCAATAGTGATATGACTAGGCTTAGTATTCCTCTAGTTGGAACAGGGATCTCTCACTGCCAACTGGTGCTTCCGGCCACTTAGCGGGCTAGTGCAGGAAAAAATGGCAGGAAGGGACAATGTCGTCAGCATCCCAATGCACTGACATCACTCCCCGTAGAGTTTTAATCATAGAGTTTTCTCCAAGTGCTAGAGCATCCCCAGTGTCCCCCAGTGACACACTAACATCACTTCCTGGCCTACAGGGAGTGACCTCAGCATGTTGCGGGTGACTTAATGACATCACCGGTGACATAAAAACATCACCAGTTAGCTCCTCCACTATCCAGTTTGGTGTAGTGGTTAAGAGCACGGGACTCTAATCTGGAGAGCTGGGTTTGATTCCCCACTCCTCCACTTGAAGCCAGCTGGGTGACCTTGGGTCAGTCACTTAAGAGCAGCAGGATTGTAATCTGGAGAACCAGGTTTGATTCTCCACTCTTTCGCTTGAAGCCAGCTGGGTGACCTTGGGTCAGTCACTTAAGAGTGGCAGAATTGTAATCCGGAGAACCAGGTTTGATTCCCCCCTCCTCCGCTTGTAGCCAGCTTGGTGACCTTGGGCTAGTCACAGCTCTCTGGAGCTCTCTCAGCCCCACCCACCTCACAGGGTGTTTTGTTGTGGGGATAATAATAACGGACTTTGTAAACCTAGCTCTGAGTGGGCATTAAGTTGTCCTGAAGGGTGGTATATAAATCAAATGTTATTATCTGTGATAGGCCTTTTCTTCCAATTGAGGGAACCCAGAGAACCTCTAATAATTCTGAGAACTAGGTTCATTTTGAGATGTAAACCTTCCCCTCAGTTGCTAGATGTTCTTATGGTAGCGAGTGTGAAGGCTTTCGGTTCGCTGTTGTGAGGTAATTTTGCATCGCGTCTGAAGAATGCAGAGATCACTGAAGCAGGAGATTCAAGAAAAAAACCCAAAGATTTATTTATGTACAGGTGGTTTTGAAAGAACAGTCACAACGGAAACCAGCCTGAGGCACTTAAGCTTGAGCTAGCTATGACTTCGGGCTGTGATTTAAATTCCTTTTAAGCCTTGCGGTTTCTAACAGGCTTCGCTGCCTAACCACTAGGTTCGATCTTCCTCTCACAGACAGGATTCCACCCAGCAGCTCAACCATTCTGCCACGCTACCAGGCCGAGCTATGATTGAAGACAAATAGCTATTAAATTACCATTTTCTAGATGGCAAAATGGCGATGGTAAAAAGAGCCCAGTGAGGTCTGTTTGGGTATGTTGTGCCAGTGGGAAAGAAGATCAGATTGGGTGGCTGAGAATTTCAAGAGCGCCCTGAATTTTAGGACACACTTTCAGTTCAAGCTGAGCAATAATAAGGACAGTGGGCCTGGCCAGTCCCCCTTTGAATTGAAATGGAATCTTTCCCATAATCCTTTGTAATGTACTGGGTTTCCATGGCAGACATTCAAGAGGTCTGGTAGATGAGTCTGTATGGAAAGTTTCTGTGAAGTTGGAATCAGAGGAGTTAGCCGTGCTAGTCTGTAGTAGCAAAACAGAAAAGAGTCCAGTAGCACCTTTAAGACTAACCAACTTTACAGTAGCATAAGCTTTCGAGAACCACAGATCTCTTCATCAGATGCAGGTGTGAAGTTGGAATGTTCATTCATTTATTCTTTATTTACGATCTTTGACCAATCGTATAACACAGTTACATTAAAATGAAAATTCAAGGCATACCGTAGAACAAATAAAACAATTTGAAATTAAAATCTAGTTACAGTACAATATAATTTCCAAAACCTGAATATCACCAAACAGTGGCCATTTCCACACATCCTTAACAGGACAGCCCACCCACCAAACGCTAGTGGCTTTTTCTCTTGACTTCAGACATCTCAGTTTTCAAAATGGTTGCAGGCTGTTTGGCTTCCGTTTTTTCGGCACCTTTTCTGGGAATGCACTTTCTCGCGGTCCCAGAAAAGGCACTGAAAAAATGGAAGCCAAACAGCTTGCAACCATTTTGAAAACTGAGGCATCTGGAGTCAAGGGGGAAAGCCGCCAGCGTTCGGTGAGTGGGCCGTCCCTTTAAGGACACGTAGAAACGGTCATCATCTGGCTACTTGATAGGTAATCTTGGCATTCTTATCGGATAGGAGATAATCAAGTCTAGTTTTTTTCAGTGAGACCAGAGATTTTACCAAATAACACTGTAAACATCACATCCCGTGCTTCCTTATATTATGGGCAGCTAAAAAACTATGTTCAAAAACTATGGCTGTATTGCACTGTAGGCAGTTAGGCAAGATTGGGGGCTCCATCTGAGACAGGACTGAATGAAACTTTACTCTGGAACCTGTTTTCAGTGTCACATTCCAGTTCTGGGACACCTTCCCCTCACCACT
The DNA here is from genome assembly GCF_028583425.1 of Eublepharis macularius. Taxonomy (NCBI): domain Eukaryota; kingdom Metazoa; phylum Chordata; class Lepidosauria; order Squamata; family Eublepharidae; genus Eublepharis; species Eublepharis macularius. The sequence goes on from NC_072792.1 coordinate 178,309,421, forward strand.
GAGCAAGCACACAAATAACAGGAGGATTTATATGGATGGTTGTTGTGGATTTTCCGGGCTGTATAGCTGTGGTCTTGGCATTGTAGTTCCTGACGTTTCGCCAGCAGCTGTGACTGGCATCTTCAGAGGTGTAGCACCAAAATACATTGAAATTCATAAACATAAGCACAATTTCAGCAGGAAAGAAGAGACTTTAAGAATGAATAGAGCATGGTTTCCATTCCTGAAAAACACCAGGCTAACAAAATACTGTATACCCTACAATAGCCCTGCAGAGAAGATTAGCATATCAAGCACCAATCCATATGCAAAAGAACCTCCTCAGGATATAGTGAAGCCTCCCTCCATTAGCATTCCACGCCCTGAGAAACTCTTACAGGATGACTCAGCCCAACCCCACCTTCCTGAGTTGATATAAATTACCTGCCAACATCTTTTCCACACTGTGACACTGAGAGATCTCTGTCTTTTGGTGCTACACCTCTGAAGATGCCAGCCACAGCTGCTGGCGAAACGTCAGGAACTACAATGCCAAGACCACGGCTATACAGCCCGGAAAATCCACAACAACTATCGTTCTCCGGCCGTGAAAGCCTTCGACAATACGTCGATTTATATGGATGTTTGCTTCTTGCACTTATACTTTTTTCTTTGGAATTCAAAGCAGCGTAATGTAGCAGGTAGTTGCCGGAGGTCTCCCATCCAGGCTGTGCCCCCCCCCCCCCGCCAGATTTGCTTCAACAAGTTTGTTGAATCAGCAAACCATACCATTGTATCTCTGGCTTCCTAATGCTTGCCCTTCTATATGATGCACATTTCTGCACATGGAAGCTTGACTGCATTTGTCATTCACGATTTATATTTTCAAGGAGGCGAAGAAAACATCTTCAGTCAGGATTCGATGTTACAAGAGGCATGGAGCTGCTGCTGCGTTTCTCTTTTGCCCCCCGCCCCTTTTCCTGGTAATAACTAGTATAATGCGACAAGTGATGGGTTTACATGGGGCTAGAGATCGGTTCAGTGGCAGAGTGAACGATTTACATGTTAAAGGTCTAAGGTTCAATTTCTAGCATTACCGGTTAAAAACGTCTCACGTACTAGATATCTGGAAAACCTTTCTCTGACTGAGTCCCTAGAGAATCGCTACCGGTTAAAGTAGACAGTGCTGAACTAGATATAGTATTTTATGGTATTGTTGTAATTGCTGTGAATATGATGTAACCTGCCCTGAGCCCACTTGCAGGGACTGCAGGATATATAAATCCAAAATATAAATATAAATATGAATATAAATGAGAGCAAGCATGTGCTCGCAAACATTTCTTGTACTTTCGGAAGCCCACATCGATTATAATTCTTTGTGGTTTCGGCAGCAGACCCCAGTTTGTAGTTGTGTGAAAAGGTCTTCAGCCAAACCTTACCCTGAACTGTCCTGGTCTGTATCTTTTCTGCTGCTTCTCTTTGCTAGGCTTGCCAACTCCAGGTGGGGAAATTCCTGGAGATTCGGGGGAATGGAGCCTGGGGTGGGGTTTGAGGAGGGAGCTCAGTGGGGTATAACACGACCCTCTGAAGCAGCCTTTTTCTCCAGGGGAACTGATTTCTGTAGTCTGGAGATCCGATGTAATTCCAGGAGATCTCCAGGCACTGCCTGAAAGTTGGCAACCCTGAAGCCCCCAAACTCAGAGCCAGGTGCACAATTGGCTGAGCCACATGTTCTGTCTCTTTCCAGACTTTATTATTTGGAGACTGCAGAAAGCTATATAATAATAACAACAACAACAACATTTGATTTATATTCCTCACTTCAGGACAACTTAATGCCCACTCAGAGCGGTTTACAAAGTACGCCATTATTATCCCCACAACAAAACACCCTGTGAGGTGGGTGGGGCTGAGAGAGCTCCAGATAGCAGTGACTAGCCCAAGGTCACCCAGCTGGAGTCAAGTGGAGGAGTGGGGAATCAAACCCGGCTCTCCAGATTAGAGTCCCACGCTCTTAACCACTACACCAAACTGGCCACTGCACCAAACACACACACACACACACACACATGCAAGCAGGGCTTTTTTTCAGCAGGACTGTGGTGGAATGGAGTTCCAGCACCTCTTGAAAATACTTGGCAATAGTGCGTGAAAATAATATTATTTCAAAAAATCTCGTGTGTTTCTTCCTCATTTCCCTCTTGAGAGTTCCGCCACCTCTTTTCCCAGAAAAAAACCCCTGCATGCAAGAATATTGAAATGTGCAGTGCCACATTTTTGATCATGCAGGTGGTAATGGCAAGTAAGGGCACGGGGCTTTGGTGACCCCAGTTTGCCTGCAGAATGAGGCACAGGAGAACTTTAGGAAACCCCTGGCAAGTCTCTTGTTCTTCACCAAACATTTTCTTTCTGCTCCAGCCTCAAGACAAGGCTTTGAGTTCAAGTTTCAGTACTGCCATTAGCTCAGGCTCAACATTCAACCAGCTGATGGCTGTACAGGCCATAAGAGTCCCAGGAGATCGGGGAGGACCAAAGAATGATGCCGTTAATGGAAATTTCAGAGGGCACAGAGATAGACGAAGAGAAAGTGCGCAGCCTTGGTCGGGGGAGAGAGGAAAAGAAAGCGACATTAAATAGAATGAAATCTGAATGCAAGAAATGAGAAAGTAAGCCACTCTTTGGCTCTTATCTACAGTACCGCATGCCTGAGAGAATGTTAAGATCTGAGACATGCCAGCTTGACAGTGCGATCCTAGACAGAGTTATGCCCTTCTAAGTTCTCGAAAGGCAGTGGGCTTAGAAAAGTGTGACTCTGTTTAGGACTGCACTGTGTATTCTTTCTCAGTCCGTAGGCTCACTTTCGTTTGCAATAGTAGAAATGTGCTAGAGTCCAGTAGCATCTATAAAACTAACAAAATTTGTGGTAGGGGATGAGCTTTTGTGAGCCACAGCTCACTTCAGATTCGATTTGCAATAAGAGGGGTAGAAGACTGGCCTACCCTACAGGGCTTGTTTTCAGGGTTGCTGTGATAATATTGGTGAAGCTCTTTCAACACTGAAAGCACTCTATAGAAATGTGATTATATGAGTAGGATTTAAAGTGATAACTGACAGCCCTTCTGAGGGCACACTTCCACTGTAAATTTAAATTTAGACATGCCTAGCTGTCAACTCGGAGCATTGTGTGGAAAAAATGAAGCTTCCCTATCTTGAGAGCCAGTTTGCTCTCTCCCCCGACCAAGGCTGCACACTTTCTCTTCGTCTATCTCTGTGCCCTCTGAAATTTCCATTAATGGCAACATCCTTTGGTCTTCTCCGATCTCCTGGGACTCTTATGGCCTGTACAGCCATTAGCTGGTTGAACTGAGCCTGAGCTAATGGCAGTGCTGAAACTTGAACTCAAAGCCTTGTTTTGAGGCTGGGGCAGAAAGAAAATGTTTGGTGAAGAACAAGAGACTTGCCAGGGGTTTCCTAAAGTTCTCCTGTGCCTTATTCTGCAGGCAAACTGGGACCACCAAAGCCCCGTGCCTTACTTTCCATTACCACCTGCATGATCAAAAATGTGGTACTGCACATTTCAATATTTGTGCATGTTTGTGTGTGTGTGTTTGGTGTAGTGGCCAGTTTGGTGTAGCGGTTAAGAGCACGGGACTCTAACCTGGAGAGCCAGGTTTGATTCCCCACTCCTCCGCTTGAAGCCAGCTAGGTGACCTTGGGTCAGTCACTTAAGAGTGGCAGGACTCTAATCTGAAGAGCCAGGTTTGATTCCCCACTCCTCCGCTTGAAGCCAGCTGGGTGACCTTGGGCTAGTCACAGTTCTTTGGAGCTCTCTCAGCCCCACCCACCTCACAGGGTGATTGTTGTGGGGATAATAACACGCTTTGTAAAGCGCTCTGAGTGAGCATTAAGTTGTCCAGAAGGGCAGTATATAAATCGAATGTTGTTGTTGCTGTTGTGATTCTGTGAACCTAGGCAGATCATGAGAGGGAGGGCAGGAAGGGTTACATCAGTGCTTAGTTCTCGTGGCCCCTTCTTACATACCCAGGGTAAGGCCGATCTCCACTTTGGGGTCAAGAAGCAACATTCCCCAGGCCAGTTTGGCTAGGGATTGTTGGGTTTTTTTGCCATCTTCTGGGCATGGAGCAGGGGTCACTGGGGGGGTGTGGGGGGAGGGGTAGTTTATTTTATTTATTTATTTTATTGATTCAATTTCTATCCTGCCCTCCCCACAAATGGTCTCAGGGTAGGTTACAGTAAAATGCTTAATGAGCATTAAAACATCTAAATACGTTTAAAAACCAGAAAACACCACAAATACATACAAAACAGCATTTCGGATGGCGGCCCTCCTCCAGTTTCCCCAATCATGGTATAAAACATAGCAGAATGGGTGAGGTGGACCCACAGTTGATAATAATCTGTTGACAGCACTTATGGGGAGGCAGTTGCAAATTTCCTGCATTGTGCAGGGGGTTGGACTAGATGACCTTTGAGGTACCTTCTAACCTTATGATTCTATACATTTCACTTCTGCCATGTGCTCAGTAGCTGGCCTTGGGTAAGCCACTCCTTTTACCTCCAGTGGCCCAACTGTATTATGTGGATAATAATAACACTGTTCACCGATCTGAGTGGGGCACTCATCTGTCTAGAAGAGTGGTATATAAGCACAGGTATCCTCCCTGAAGTGCTAGCTTTCTATGGGCAAGGGTTTATTTATGCAGGGGCAGCATTCAGGCACAGTACCAAGAGGCAAAAGCTGCCCCACGTGATTGTATTACTCATGTAGCTCCTTTCAGAGCCTAACTCCCTCTCAATGCTGTATTTTAATATTTTATACCCGCCAATTTTAATTGTTTTGATATGATGTTTTAATGATTTTATAATGTTTTTATTGTTTTAAGCTGTTGTTAAACTGCCCTGAGCCCGTCTGACGGGGAGGGCGGTCTAGAAATGTGATTAAATAAATAATGTATTGGCTAAGTGCTGTAATAAAGAATCTTCTTCTTCTTCTTCTAAATAAATAAATAAAAATTATTCCAGTAGCCCAGGTCTTCTCGCGAGGAGCCTTTTCCTGGCCCCTCTGATGAGCTGCTTATTCAGTGCTTTCAGTCGCTGCAAACTGCATAACATTTGTGCATAGTCCGATCTGATCCTGTGACACTCCAAAGGCATCCAAACCAATCAGGTTCAAGCTAAACAAAAAGAATAAGCTCTTTTCACCATTGTGCATTCCACTTCTAAAACCAGAAAATAATAGATGGGGCAATGGCCATTAGCAAAGCTCGCTGCTGAAAAGCGCTAGAGTCCAAAGAGAATCTGTGAGGGACTGCGGCTCTGTAGAAGAGAGAGAGCTTTGTTGGGGAAAGTCCCTCTTTCCAGCCCTGGGGGCTCCCGTTAGGTCTCAACTCAAGTAGAGAAATCTCTTTCTCTTCGAGATCTGGAAGAACCGCTGCCAGCCTGACTCAATTACAACACCAACAACAATTACAACAACAACAACAGTCTGACTCAACAAACCGCTCACTCAGAGCGGTTTACAAAGCGTGTTATTATCCCCACAACAATCACCCTGTGAGGTGGGTGGGGCTGAGAGAGCTCCAAAGAACTGTGACTAGCCCAAGGTCACCCAGCTGGCTTCAAGTGGAGGAGTGGGGAATCAAACCAAGCTCTCTGGATTAGCGTCCCACTGCTCTTAACCACTACACCAAACTGGCAACATTGCTATCAGATGGCCATCTAGCCTCTGCTTTAAAACCTTCAAAGAAGGAGAGCCCACCACCTCCCGAGGAAGCCTGTTCCACTGAGGGAACGTTCTAACTGTCAGAAAGTTCTTCCCAATGTTTAACTGAAAACTTGAGAAAGCAGATTGCATCCCAGCCACTTACACGCTGTGCTACAGCTTCCACTTACTAGTTTCGATGTGCGGAGCGGTCGCCGTTATATGGGAGGACATTCAGAGATGCCAACTTCTAGGCCTGTGGTGGTTTGAAGCAGTAACACCAGCCTTGAAGGACTGGTTCTGCTAACCCTAATGCTGGGCTGTCAATGTGAAGATGATCGAGCAAGATTTCACAAAGTGAGATAAAACCGGTTTCCCTCACACAGAACTTTCTAATGGAATTCTGCCTTTGGGCTTAAAGGATTGTAAAAGAATGTATTTATTTATCTGTCCCCTGCTTTCCCCCTGAAGGCACCCAAAGGGGCTTGCAAGCAATAATAAGAGTCTATCTACAAATCAATACACAGCAAAAATGCAACACATCCACAGACTGTGTGTTGGATCATATGCCAGTTCCTCTGAAGGCCTGGATTGTGAGCCATAAGCTAACAGCCAAATGTTCAAGAGTCCATGCCCGAGATCTCAAACCTCTGGCCACAGCCAAGCTGCATAGGAAGGTGGGGAATCGTCTCAGGAAGATGGTGCAACTGGTCAAGACATTCCTCCAGTCTTCCCCTCCCTGCCATTTTCATTCAAAAAGCCATTCTCTATCTCTCTGGTCTCAATAACATTACAGTAAAAAAGATTAAGATCTTGGAGACCCAAGTTCGAATCTCCACTCTGCCACTCTCTCTCAGCCTAACCTACCTCACAAAATCGCTGTGGTACGGACAGAATGGAGGAGGGGAGGACAATGTTGTAAGCAGCTTTGGGTACTCTTTGGGGAGAAAAGAAGGGGGAAAATATCTAAATAAACAGCCAAACTTTTGAGGGGGGGAGGGATTTGTAGTTTTATGAAAACAGCATTTTCAATAAATGGCAAAAATGTTCAGGTGCTTTTGCAGTACCTTGTCATTAATTGTATATCCTATATATATTCAAAATTCCTGCTGAGTGGTAGTTTCTAAGGGAGATGTGGTTAGTTTACTGAGAGAAGCCAGCAGGGAATATTATATAAAAAGTTATGTACACAGGAATAGACTAGCATTTGAAGCAAGGGGATTCAAAAATGTCAGAAGGATGGAGAAAACACATTTTTTAGATTAAAAGCAAAGTTTATAAATATCTGGCGTCCAGCCTAGACTGCTACTCCCCCCCCCCCAACCCCTTTCTTGGATAAGAAGTTGTACTATTTTTTTTTCTTCCTATAGCATATGGTCATCAATATGTGTAATTTCACAGCTGTAAGCTTGCGGTACAAACCTTGATTTCGGTGCCCATCACTCAACTGAAAACAAGGATAAAAACCACTGGATTTGCCGATTTCAATCCTTTAGACTGTAATCTTGCCACTGGAAGGAGGACAGATTGTGTCCCCCAGCTCAATTGAGTTGCTACACAACTCAATTGTAGCAATAGTCAAAAGGCCTTCAGATTTCTCTGAGTGATCTGAGTGCAAATTCTGCAACGTGCAAGACTTGTAATAGAATGGGATTTTTCCCCCTCCCACATCTCTCACTCATTTGCTTCATTTTCTCCTCTATACACTCTGCCCTCCTGATCTTCATGCCTGCCCACTCCTTCTCTCCCCTCTCCGTTTTCAGTTTCATAGTGGAATAAATACCTATCAAAATCTCATGAGATTTAACTCATGAGATCGTGGCAGCCATTGTAGGTTGCCTAGGCAACTGCAGACATCATCAGTGTTTTGTCGACGGTTGCCCGGCCAATCCAAAATGGCTGCCAAAATCTCATGAGGTAGTCTTGCAGGAATTCAGCACTTACGCTATTTTATGTTTATTTTTTTCTCCCCTCATCTTAAACTAAAAAAAAGTTCACCCATATTTGTAGAAAAATTTCCCCTTTCTGTGGTGGTCCCATTGAGTGGATATGTCAATAATCTCTACTCTGAAGCCAAGTTCAGAGTTAAATACATAAATACCATGCACTCAAGGGAGTTCTCATTGCGGTTCCCTTGGCGTCCCCTTCTGATGACTTCATCAGCAGGTTTCTTGTTTCTTTCTTGGGCCTTCCTGCCCTCCTACCACCTGCCAGTCTGGGGGCGGGGGGTGCTCTGAAGATGGAGGCTGGTATTCAGAGCTTTTTTTCTGGGAAAAGAGGTGGTGGAACTCAGCGGTGGAACTCAAGACCGCACAATGATGTCACTTTGGGTCAGCTAGAACAAGGGGGCGGTTTTAAAAGTTTAAATCGCCCTCTGCGAAAATGGTCACATGGCCGGTGGCCCCGCCCCCTGATCTCCAGATAGAGGGGAATTTAGATTGCTCAGCAGCACGGAGGGCAATCTAAACTCCCCTCTGTCTGGAGATCAGGGGGCGGGGCCACCAGCCATGTGACCATTTTTAAGAGGTGCCGGAACTCCGTTCCACCGCGTTCCCGCCGAAAAAAAGGCCTGCTGGTATTACATGTGCCCTAAAGTAAATGGTGGGTTGGGGAAGACGCCACCTTGCCGCCATGTGAGTGACTAATTCTGATGAATCCATTATCTACTTCCAGTGCCCTCTTTTTCCTCCAAGACATTTTCACCCTACAAAAGTTTTCTGATCTCCCTTCCATTCAGAAAAGATGGAACAGACAAGACTGTGTCTTGGCTTTTTATGACAGATAGGATTTCCTCACTTTAGAGCAGAATGAATACTGATCGCAGATAATCCCTGGCCTTGATTTATTGCATGTCAGGAGAATCTCTTAATACTCCGATAGATCCTTTTTTCTCTTCCTTTTTTAAAGAGCCTAGCATGTGAAGGAATGTTTCCCACTGTAACAGAAGCAAAAAGAGTCATCCAAGTAGCCCTCTCATTGTGCTAACGCTATTGGGTTTTCCTTTCACATTTTTTTCCTGTTGTATATAGTTACGGATCTCTGTAGCCTAGGAAGCTCAAATAAACTGCAGCTTCCAATGTTTGGCAGAGTCCAACATTTCCTGTTCCAAAAGTTCGCAAAAAGGATCCTTCTTTCCAAGAAACTCTTTCCATTTCCCATGTCTCAGTGTAAACAAAAGTAGCAAAAATATTTTAAACATATTTAGATCCTGTTTTTACCCCAATAGGAACCCAAAGCAGTTAACAGCATCGTTCTCCTCTGTTCTATTTTATTTTCACAACAACTCTGTGAGGTAGGTCAGGCTGAGGGAGAGCGACTGGTTCACGATTACACGGCAAGTTAGCACGGCAGAGTGTGGATTCGAACCTGGGCCTCTTAGAGCAGAACCACAAGTGACAAAAGGCACAGATTGGACACTTGTCATCTTCCCTCAAGTTTTGATGGGAAATGTAGGCATCCTGGTCTCGCAGCTTCGCTCTCTGACTGCTGTCCAATGGACTTTTCAACTGTCACTTGTCCAACATTCCGCCAAGCTGCCTACATTTCCCATCAAAACTTGAGGGAAGCTGACAAGTGTCCAATCTGTGCCTTTTGTCACTTGTGGTTCTGCTCTTAGATCCTAGTCCAACAGTCTGTCCGCTGTACCACATTGGCTCTCTATGGCATTATAGAATTTAATTTTTTTCCTCTCTGACACTATACAATTGCTTGTAACCAATTTCAAAGCTCCATTTATTGCGAGGGCATTTGAAGTGTTTATGTCTGATGGAAGTGACAAGGGACCAAGTTCTCGGGCTAATTGACTCATTAAAAATTAACAAATTTCAAGGGCCAGATAGCATATTCCCCAGAGTTCTTAAAGAACTCAAACGTGAAACCATTCATCGTCTAGCAAAACATACATCTTACCCCTATGATCAGCTACTTTACCAGATAATTAGAAAGCACCCATTATAGCATCAGCTATGAAGAAGTGGTCAAGGGACAGGAAAACCTGTCAAGCTATTTCCCAAGTATAAACAAATGGAAAGCATTGTTTAAATTTAGAATTATAAAACCAATAGAGGAACAAGTCTTGTTGAAGGCATATTGTATCAATTTTTTTTCCCAAGGGAAAGTCTTGCCTCATTGAGCTTACCTCTCAAAGTATTTTAAGAGTGTCGTCCAACATATAGATAGGAGTAATCTGGAAAACACTGTCTACTTGGGCTTTGAATAAACTTTTGACAGTGGTAGAAAAGAAAGAGTCCAAAAGCACCTATAGGACTAACAAAATTTGTGGTAGGGTATGAGCTTGCATGAGCCACAGCTCACTTCTTCAGATACAGCTAGAATGTGAGTCCATCTGTCCTTATATCTTGGAGCGTGGAGCGATTGCAAAAGCCGAATGACAGTAGCCAGTGAATGACAATGGCAGGCGTGATTGAATAGGGTGGGGTATACAGAGGGGTAGCGGGTGTGGAGAAATCAGCATAGGTAATGAGACAGGAAGCCAATGTCTCGATTCAGTCCAGGTGGATGCATTATTTTGAGCTTTGTTATCCGTTGCAGTTCAGCAATCTCTCTTTCTAATCTCCCTTTGAAATTTTGATGTCAGACTTATGTCCATTAATTCTTTGTGGAAGGACCAGTTTATCCAAATATCAGCATTACCATCACATATCAGCACTGCCTCTCCACTCTCTACATTGGACATCAGAAACCAAAACATTCAAAAATCAGTGGGGGAACATTTTAACCTTCCAGGATATTCAATCGCTGACCTAAAAGTAGCAGTTCTCCTGCAGAGGAATTTCAGAAGGAGATTAGAAAGAGAGACTGCTGAACTGCAACTGATAATGAAGCTCAAGACAATGCATCCACCTGGACTGAATCGAGACATTGGCTTCCACACCCACTACCCCTCTGCATACCCCACCCTATTCAGTCATGCCTGCCGTTGTAATTCATCAGCTGTTATCATTCGGCGTCTGCAATCACTCCACTTTCCAAGATATAAGGACAGATGGACTCACATTCTAGCTATATCTGAAGTGAGCTGTGTCTCACGAAAGCTCATACCTTACAACAAATGTTGTTAGTCTTATAGGTGCTATTGGACTCTTGCTCTTTTCTGCTGCTACAGGCAGACTAACACAGAGCAGAACTACAAGTGACAAAAGGCACAGGTTGGACACTTGTCAGCTTCCCTCAAGTTTTGATGGGAAATGTAGGCATCCTAGTCTTGCAGCTTGGCTCTCTGACTGCTGTCCAGTGAACTTTTCAACTGTCACTTGTCCAACATTCCGCCAAGCTGCCTACATTTCCCATCAAAACTTGAGGGAAGCTGACAAGAGTCCAACCTGTGCCTTTTGTCACTTGTAGTTCCGCTTTCAGTTACCCATCTTGAGCTTTTGACAATGGTCCTCAAAAATGGATTTATGGGATAAGAGGAAGGTACTGTCAAAATTGGATCAAGAACCAGAAGTGGTTTAGGAGACATCCTGAAATTATCTCACATTATGTGGGTGCATACAAAAGGTTGGATACAAGCTCCCATAAATGGAGGGAGTAAATGGAACGAGATCTTTATTGCCTTCTGGACTCTTCTGTACCCCACATAAAATCAATTTCTGTACCCCACATAAAGCCACTACTGAGAGACTTCAAGTTCCATGAATGGAACAAAAAGCATGTATGAGAGTGGAAGGAAGGCAGTTTTGTCTCAGAGCGGAACCACAAGTGACGCCTGACACAGGTTGGACACTTGTCAGCTTCCCTCAAGTTTTGATGGGAAATGTAGGCATCCTGGTCTTGCAGCTTGGCTCTCTGACTGCTGTCCAATGGACTTTTCAACTGTCACTTGTCCAACATTCCGCCAAGCTGCCTACATTTCCCATCAAAACTTGAGGGAAGCTGGCAAGTGTCCAACCTGTGTCAGGCGTCACTTGTGGCTCTGCTCTGAGTCTCTCTTCTTGTAGCCCTCCTGTGCCATATGGCATGCTGTTTTGGAGGGTCCCCTGACCCACTGTGGTGGTGTTTCAAGTTTCAAGTGGGAGGAAAAAGCGACTTGATAAACTCCCTCCAGCTCAGGGAACCTGGATCAAAGCCCAGCACCTTTTTAAAAAATTACTGAAATCTCCCCCCTTAAAATGTGAACTAAGAACAGTATTTTAACAAGGACCAGTAACCAAAAACTGGGGGCTGACCCAGATTAACAAGGACAATTAAGGGTGTATGATAACCAGTCTCAGCACATGACTTTTTTCAGCCTGACATTTCTTTTTCAGTCGCCTACCTTGATGTCCATATCAGGCCCTCACCTCGGGGCAGCTCTTGACATACCATAAAAATGCTATTTTAAAATTTGTGATTAACTGAGCAAGGCTGTTAATGATAGGATGTTTTGGAGGTCAGTAATTCATAGGGCTACCATAAGTCAAAAGCGACTTGATGGCACATAAAACACCGGAGAAACCAATAAAAAGCACAGTTGCCAGCAGAGGTGCAAAATAAAGCATGACCCCTCCATTTCCATTGCATACAATAATTCCTGTTTCTTTCTCTCCTGGTTCCGAGTTGCACTGTTGCCTTCTGATACACCCCTCGCTTTTCTTATTTGGGGTTCATCGTTTAAACTCTAATAGACACATGCTGGTTCTCAGTTCGCTTCAACCACTCACTCAGTGGCCAGGTCGCTGTGGGGAGTATAATGGGAATACATTTTTGAAAATCAATGCCTCCCTTGGGGGTGGGGGGTGGGGAGAAGCAGCATGCTTTTACTGGCGTTTGCTAAAAAGGTGCCCTCCCCACCATCTCGCCTTCCTCCCACCCCCACCGTTTCCTTTTATGACTCCACACAATGATGGAGACAGGTGTAACATTTCTTTTTATTTCAGTCACCTACTTAACTGTTGAGTTCGAAATTACAAAAGCGAAGTCCTCAGATATCCAAGCTGTCAGAATTCTACCCCAGACCTCAAATTCACTGGACTCCTCATTGTACATTCCCGTCTTCACCCCTTTGATTTATGAGGCAAGTCTTTTTATCCAAATGATTTCCCAAATCCCGTTGAATGCAACCGGTAATGTAGTATCTATAGCTTTAAAAGCGACGTCCCGACATTTGGATGTCACACTCCGGCATAACCAAAAGAAGAGGGGACTAAATTCATCGTCTCCTGAACACTGTTTCTGGCCTTGGAAGGGGAAGCAGTGGTGGTACATTAATTTATGGCTTTTTGGAAAAATACGGACAAAAACAAAAGGGGGGAAAGAGGGGAGGGGGAAACCGACCTGAAAAACAAGTCAGAAACCAACAAGGTTGAGTGGCCAAGAAAATATAAAATATAAAAGAAATATAATTATTTATTGCACAGTGCTAAAGGGATTAAAAACCGTAGAACAAAGTTAAAAACCTAGACCTAGTAACATCAGTTACAGGATTCTCAAAATTGTTGGCACGTATGAAAGAACCATGTCAAAAAATCGATTGCACGTAAAGAGAGACCAAACGCGTTTTGGCCCTCTGGGCCGTCCTCAATGGTCTAATTTGTAATTACACACACATAAAAATTAAGACTGATAAATATAAAATGTGGCCAGTGGCAGCTTTGTTTTTTGTTAGATTGTACATTGATTTAGGGCTTATTGGGAAAAGACCTCAGTGATATGATTGCTGTCATATAGAGTTGTCAGTCCCCCGCATGGCCAAGAGAGGGTGCGTCCGGCTGCCGCTGGAGAATAGCGATGTGTTAGCATGGTTATTGATGGCGAGGTCTGCTAGACCCGTGATGAAGCAAGCTCCACGGAAACAAGCGTCTTGATGACCGGTTCCTTGTCGGGTCCTCAGACTTTGGAAGCTTGCCATCTCTAATTTAACTCCTTCTAGGAAAAGAAAAGACGAGTTAAAATCCAGTGAATATAACGTATCATTTTGGACATTATTGCCACTTCCAGTCACCTGTTTGGACTGTCCGGAATGCTTGGTAATTTAATCAGTTGCGAATGTTTGTATAGGCATTGTATTCACTGTGTACTTATTGTTCGCTTTTGCACTTGGCCGTTTACCCTTATGGTTCATAGCTTTGTGTATGTTCTCAATGTACTGTTAGAGAATCTTTGCAATTTTGCGCTAAGTCACTTTAATAAGCTTATTTGTAGGTGATACCTTTTGTATGGTTTCTTAGAATATAAAGTAGAGAATTGTGAATTTAACCCTTGGTTGTGTTGTTCACTCCTATATTAGTTCCCTGCTGGGGGCAGGGGATCCTCCGCTCCAACCCTCCACCCCCTGCCCCCGCTTACCTGGATGGCAGGGGAGGCACGGACCCCCTGGGGTGCACTCCTGGGCAGCATGGTGCACTCCCACGGGCCTGATTTGGGCCTGAATCGGCCCGGATCAGACTGGAATCAGCCTGGACTGGGCTGCTACAGAGCATGGGAGTGCTCCCGCACTCTGCAGTGGCCCGTTCCAGGCCAATTTGGACCCAATCTGGGCTGATCCGGGCCTGAATAGGCCCATATCTGGATGCTGCAGAGCACGGGACCCGTGATCTGTGGCATCCCAATTCATCCCGGATCGGTCCCCCATGAAGCGCGGGAGCGCTCTCAGGTGGCAGCTGCAGCCCACACAATGATGTCATTTCCCAGAACTGACATCATCACGTAGACCTGAGAGTGTTCATGCACTTTACGCGCATGTGACAGAAACACAGCAGGTAGGTGCTTGGGCCCCCACCTCCCACCAGGAGGACAGGGGGACCTGGCAACCGTACTGTCATATGCATAGCAAATGCAATCATGTTTTGAGGTAGTTGTACTGTGAGGAAATTTTGAGTCTTCTCTGTGGTGGCCCCTATGGAAATGCCTGCCCTTGTCCTTGCTACTGATTGTACTGATCTCACACTGTGTAATCCGCCTTGAGTTTCAATGAGAAAGGCGGACTACAAATGACATAAATAAATAAAATAAAATAAAATAAATAAACTGTGTGACTTGACAAATTGGGGGTATTATTAAGGCAGCAGAGAGGGAGATAACCGGGAACTCATTGTCCATGAATTTCAACGCAGGTTGTTTAAGAATGCATCCCAGGAGGTTGCCCCATATTAATAAACCAAAGAGAGAAAGACAGAATTTGATTTTTGGCCTCACACACCAGCATGTGCTGGGCCAACCCTGTGTGTGGTCTGGTGTGTAGTTGACTCAACTGGAAAGCCAGCTCATACATGACCATTTTAGAGGAAAATTGAGCCTTTTGAAAACATGCCGTGAAGGCCTGGCGTGGTCTTGTTCCCCCCACATACACGTTTTCAGGTGCCGACACAGCTCCTTATGACTGTTTCGGCGCTTGAAAAGGCAGGGGGTGTTGACAAGACCACAAGGTTCCACCACATCGGGTCCTTGAGGCGATTTTTAAACAGTTAAATTTTCCTCTCGAACGTAACGTGTCGTTTCGCCCATAGAAGCAGAAACTGGAATGGCATGTGGGTAGGACTTTCAGCGATCCAAGCATGTGTCCATCGTTCTTCAGGATTTCCATTAATAAACATAAAACAATTGCTTTATGACCCAGAACTGAGCCCGCCCGGCGGGGAGGGCGGACTAAAAATCTAATCTAATCTAATAAATAAATAAACTCCAAATCCAGAAATCCTACATATCATTTGCAATCAAAATCAGTTATCCAAAGTAACCCAATTTATTGATTGGCTTTTTTTCCTGCCGTTCCTCCAGAGAGCTCAGTGTACCTGTTCACGTATAGACCTGCTCAGGGTTTTTTTTCTGGGAAAAGAGGTGGTGGAACTCAGTGGGTTGCCCTCGGAGAAAATGGTCACATGGCTGGTGGCCCCGCCCCCTGATCTCCAGACTTAGGGGAGTTGAGATTGCCCTCCACGCCATTCAGCGGCACGGAGGGCCATCTAAGCTCCCCTCTGTCTGGAGATCAGGGGGCGGGGCCACCAGCCATGTGACCATTTTCAAGAGGTGCCGGAACTCCATTCCACCACATTCCTGCTGAAAAAAAGCCCTGGACCTGCTGTGGCCTAGCGGTTAGAGTGTTGTACAAAAACTGGAGAGAGCATAGTTCGTATTCCTGTTTGCTATAGAGCACCTTGGGCACCCTTGGTCCAGTCATTCTTTCTCAGCTTCACCTAACTTTCAGGGTTGTTGTGAAGGTAAACAGAGGAGGGTAGAACCACGTACACTGCCCTTGGAAGAATGGTGGGATAAACATTTGTTTGTTTCGGGTATGTATTTACCGCCTGTCTCACCAAAGGGACCCGAGCACTTCAGAAAAATAAGCCCCTTCCCAAAAAAGAAGAAATAGATTGAAAGTGTTGGATGAAAGTGTATTTGATAGGTAGATTAAACCTACCTAGCAGGGTTGGTGTGATGATAAATTGAGGCAGAGAGAACTGTGTATGCTGCCTTGGGCCCATTGGAGGAAGGGTGGCATAAAAATATAATAAACTTTATTTCCATAATAATCTTGTGAGGTAGGATAGGATGACAGAGAGTGATTGAACCAAGGTCACCTGCTGAACTTCCTAGCAGATTGGGAATTGGAGTCCAGGTCTCTTTAGTCCGAGAACAACACTGGCTGTATCAAAATATGACTTCTTATTCTGACTGCATCGTGGTGCTTTCCTGCCCCCTCCCCAGGCACAGGATTTGAGGCTTCTTTGTAGGAAGAGAGCTTTTGTTCTTAATCCCACATCAAAATCATTAAGGTTAATGTTAAATATTGATCGATGATATGCTTAGCCACGAACCAGTGAAGCCAGCCCCCACGTATTGGCTTTTATTAATGACCCTTTTTCGATCTTGATAGAACCATGTGGTATGTGGGGGAGGCAGAGAGGAAACCTAGAAGACATGTCAGTTTTTAGACTTTGACACAGTATAGGAGGCTCACGACAAGGAAGTGAGGTTTTTTAAAAAATCTGTATGTGAACTACTGTCTATATTTTTGTGGGTTATACATAAGTGCAAAGGGGGCAAGCCGGCGTGGCATTAAGGTGGAGGGGCTATGCTACGAATCCAAAAATTCCCTGTCTGGATGTAACCTTGGCCCTCTCTGGCTATTGTTGTTGTTGTTGTTGTTGTTGTTGTTGTTATTGTTATCTGAAATACAATCAGCAATAAGCATAGGTCACATGTTATTA
The DNA here is from genome assembly GCF_028583425.1 of Eublepharis macularius. Classification (NCBI taxonomy): domain Eukaryota; kingdom Metazoa; phylum Chordata; class Lepidosauria; order Squamata; family Eublepharidae; genus Eublepharis; species Eublepharis macularius. The sequence continues at coordinate 178,326,272 of NC_072792.1, forward strand.
TTGATTGGCCTTGCTAAGCTGATACAGGTTTCCACCAGAGACCTAAGTATCAACCAGATATTTGCGTAATATGTATGCTGTTCCACGTAGCGCCATTTATCATCCTCATCATCCTCATCCTCATCATCCGAATTATCCGAAACACAATCAACAATAATCAGAGGTCACATGTTATTACTGATTGGCCTTGCTAAGCTGATACAAGTTTCCACCGGAGACCTACGTATCAACCAGATATCGGTGTAATATGTACGCTGTTCCAAGCAGCGCCGTCTTTTGCAGCTCTGTAGGTGTTATGTCAGAAAGCTGCAGTTTTTCCATATGAATTGCAAAGTTTTTTGAGATGGTTCCAAGTGCCCCAATGACAATGGGGACTGCTGTTGTATTCTTCTTCCACAGTCGGGTGGTTTCTATTGCCAGATCTCTATATTTAATCATTTTTTCTTGTTCTTTTTCTTCGACTCCGGCACCCCCAGGAATTGCAATGTCAATTATTCAGACTTTTCGATTTTCCACGACTGTTATGTCTGGTGTATTATGTTCAAGGTGCCAATCGTCGTCGTCGTCGTCGTCAATAATAATAATAATAATAATAATAATAATAATAATTCAATTTGTAGTCCACTCTCCCTGCAAGCAGGCTCAGAGCAGAGCCCATCAATTTAAGAATACAAAAATAAACAATTAAAAGCGGTAGCATAAAAAGAAGTACTGATCTTCCTTATAGGGTTGTTGCAAAGATGCAAGATAAGGCACATGAACTGCTTTAAACACTCCGTCCTGAGAGTGAGGGTAGTGGTTAGATTGTTGAACTAGGATCTGGTAGACCCAAGTTCGAATTCTGTCTCTCGTCACGAGGCCGACTGGATAACCCACAACACGAAAGCTTACGTTGGAATATATTTAGTTTTTCACGTGCCTCTGGACTTCTGTTTCGTTTTCTTGTGTTATGTAATTCTTAGAATGCTGGACTCCAGTCTGGGAGATGCAAATTCAAATCCTCACTAGGACAATTGCTGTCTCTCTGCCTGACCTACCTCACAGGGTTATTGTGGGGTTAACATGTGGAAGAACCAGGCATGCTCCTGGAGAAAGGATGGGATAAAAATAGATAAAATGTGTAGATAGATAAGCAAGTGTCTGGCGAAACATGAATAAAACATAACCTCTTGTTGGATGGTTGATTTAGAATTCCCAGGTGGATGATTCTCAACATGAGCTTCAAACCACAAATGAACTACAACATGCTATTAAAATTACTTTCTTCTGTGTGAACATTAAACAAGCTCTTGCTAGGTTTGACAACCTTCGGTTCTACGTGTGTGCTCACGGCGCTTGTTTTTCATACTGCACAAGTATTATTAATGAGGTCCCGCTTAATGTGCCCCTCTTTTTAAAAAAAATAATAATTCTCAATATCATTGGAGATTCTTGATAGATGGTTGTTGTGGGTTTTCCAGGCTGTATTGCCGTGGTCTTGGCATTGTAGTTCCTGACGTTTCGCCAGCAGCTGTGGCTGGCATCTTCAGAGGTGTAGCACCAAAAGACAGAGATCTCTCAGTGACATCTCGTAGAAAAAGAGCTGCAGGAAATCATTAGCATAATTCATTACCATATGCCACACCCCTTGCCATCACCGGAAGTGTGTCATTGGCATAACTGATTTACATATGCCACACACCTGGACATATGCTCCACCCCAAAAATCTCCAGGTATTTCCCAACTCAGACATAACTGTAACAAGAACAGTGTGTTTCTGTAGTGCTTTTCTAGACAGATTAGTGCCCTCTGACCACATAGAACAAAGCCAGCAAAACACAGATTTTAAAAAATTAATGTTGCAAGTGCATACTGTACATCTGGGGAAGGGGGACATAACAGTAACGGAGACCAAAGCTTGCAGGCCCGGAGGAAAGAGGCGCAGGCCCAGCTCCGAGGCCACTGCGGCCTGCACGTTGCCTCTCCAGCTTGCAGGCCCAGAGGAACGCCTGCGCAGGCCGCAGTGGTGCCGGCTGGCCGCGGTGCTGGCTCCGAGGCTGCTGCGGCCTGCGCACGGCCTGCACCGACTTCCAAGACAAGAGGACAGGCCACGCAGGCCCGAGCGGCCCAACTGCCGGCTCCAGAGGCTGCCGTGCGCCGCCTTGACCAGCTTGCAGGCTGGGAGGATGGGCCACACAGGCCCGAGCGGACCGGCTGGCCACGGGGCCGGCTCCAGAGGCCACCATGGGCCACGCACTGCCTCAATGCTGCTGCTGCCGCCACCGCCTGCTACTAAAGACATGGACAACGTGGGGAGGAAAAGGAATCACGTGGGCGGGGCCACCACCCACGTGATCTCTTTTCAGAGATTCCAGAACAGCGTTCCAGCGCGTTCCCCCTCAAAATGAGCCCTGGACAAAACTATCCAACCGAGTTGTTTTTCTATTTATTTTTCATTTATTTTTATTAATTTATGTCATTTATATTCCGCCTTTCTCACTGAGATTCAAGGCGCATTACATAGTGTGAGATTAGTACAATCAGTGGCAGGCATTTCCATACAGTGTCAAGAACATTTCCATATTTAGTACATACACGTGTCACCACGTGCGGTTTGACATGCTAATTTACTGCATGCTCACAGATGTGGCAGGACAAGCCCAGTCTAGCTGACCCCTTTAAACCCCAAAGGAGAGGGAGGTTAAGGTTCAATGTCAAGTATTGCATGGCAGGGTTGACCCTCACCTACAGTTTACATCTCTACCTTCAATTGTTTTCAGTCCCCCCAAATCGACTGCTTTTCCATTGACGATTGAAGACCTGCTTAGAGAACCTGGGGTTGTCTAAACTGTATGAATCAGTGTTTTTGTTTTTTAAAGTGGGGTCTTGTCTGGAGGACTTACGAAGAGTATATGCTTTTCTTTGATAATATTATTTTGTAAATATTGCGGGGGGGAGGTTGGAAAAATATCAATTCAAATGACTCCTTTCATTTATTTTATATTTAATCAAGCTGTATGGTGATAAGCCTAAACCACTAATCTTTGTACTGCATTTTCTGGGAGGATAAAAAATTAACCGCTGGGGGGGGCACTTCAGGGAGGGATCATAGGAGGGCTATGACAAACATAGACTCCTGAGAGTGTCTCTACACAAGAGACATCTTACACAAGGATGCTGAAGTGACTTACTTTCTGTGTGGTCTTATATTCAAGGGTACGCCGTCTCCCTAGCGGGGGTGTGTGTGTGTGTGCGGCCCCAATGGAGGAACAAGTGTTAGATTTCACTTGACCCTACTCGTGTAAGGTGTCTTGTGTAGAGAGACTCAGAGCAGATTGACTCAGCTTTGTTCTGTGACCCGTCCATCCTCTCAGCAGTTTGTAGAGGCCATACCGTCTAGGTTTGCTGGGGTTGGGAAATCCCTGGAGATTTGGGGTTGGAGCCTGGAGAGAGCAAGATTTGTGAGGAGAGGGTCGTCAAAAGGGCATAAGTGTATGGGTAAGTGCCCTTACCCTTACCCCTTACCCCTTACCTTTTCTCTTACACTTACTCTTTCCCTTACCATTACCCTTACCACTTAACTTTACCTTACCCTTACCCCATATCCTTACCCCTTACCCTAACTACTAAACCTTCCCTTAAACATTAACCTTACCCATACCCAGGGCTTTTTTCCTGGGAATAGAGGTGGTGGAACTCTCAAGAGGAAAATGAGGGAGAAACACACAGACCCCCCCTTACAAAACGTCCCCCCTTACAAATCTCTCTGTCTGGACATCAGGAGGCGGGGCCACTGGTCACAAGTGGTGCCAGAACTCCGTTCCACTGTGTTCCTGCTGAAAAAAAGCCCTGCCCATACCCCTTACCCTTACCTTACCCTTACCCCTTACCATTACTGATTATCCTTACCCTTACAAGAAATCCTCAACCTTCCCCTACACCTTAACTTTACCCGTACCCCTTAATCTTACCCTTACAACTTACCCATACCACCTACCCTTACCCCTCCACCCTCCAACACAGTCGTTTTCTCTACGGGAACTGATCCCTGTAGTCTGGAGATTGGTTGTAATTCTGGGAGATCTCCAGTCCCCACCTGAAGGTTGGCAACCCTAACCCTTTCCTAAAATCTCCGTGCATAATGGGACTGGAAGGGGGTGCTTTCCAGGATGCCAATTTAGAGCACTTTAAATGTTCGGGCATGACTTGTGGTGCTTTGTATGAAGCCCTTTTACTGCAGCCGGCTCTCTCCGGGCCTCTCACAAAGCAGTCTAGGCTAATGTTCTTTCAGTAGCTTTGAAATGCTTTTAGCAAGTAGTGTGCCCAGAAGTTTTCCCGGTTTCCTCAGTGGGAGAGCATCTGTGAAAAGGCACACAGTTTGAAATCTAGCCGAAGGGCGATTTCTAGGGCTGCATGCTAAAGATTTCTTGGTGCAGATTGGTGACTTAAGAATGCACTTCAAGCAGAATTCCTTCATACGGTGCGGATAAACAAAAAGTACAATTAAGTAGGATAATCAACAACTACCTGTAATCAAGGAAGAAGTAGTCCGAGGAGGAAGTTGTCTGAAGCATAAGAAAATTAATCGACATCAGTAAAAGGGTATAGTATAGTATACTATACTATAGTCAGGGCCGGCGCCACCGTTGAGGCCGTGAGGCAGGGGCCGCGGGCCCACAGGGCCAGAGGGGGCCCCGGGGGCGGAGGTGTGCGTCCCGTGCCACCGCCAGCCAGCCCTGCGCCGCCGCCGCCGGCCCCCAGGTGGGCGCAGCAGACATGGGCCAGGAACGACAGGTGGCCGGGGCGGCGTGCAGCGCACGGGCAGCCTCCTCGCTCCGCCCCAGCCACCCACCGGTGGCACTGTGTGATGATGTCGTCACGTGATGATGTCATCACGCGCAAGGCTGGCCTCCAGCACCAGAAACCCTGGTGCCGGGGCTGTCGTATAGTATAGTATAGTATAGTATAGTATAGTATAGTATAGTATAGTATAGTATAGTATAGTATAGTATAGTATAGTATAGTGTGCCGTGCCGTGCCGTGCCGTGCCGTGCCGTGCCGTGCCATACTATACTATACTATACTATACTATACTATACTATACTATACTATACTATACTATACTATACTATACTATAGGCAGATCATGAGAGGGAGGGTAGGAAGGGTTACATCAGTGCTTAGTTCTCTTTACCCCTTCTTACATGCCCAGGATAAGGCCTCCTTGGGGTCAGGTAGCAATTTTCCCCAGGCCAGTTTGGCTAGGGATCCTGATGGTGTTTCGCCATCTTCTGAGCATGGAGGAATGGCCACTAGAGTGTGTGTGTCATGAGGGGGAGGTAGGTATGAATCTCCAGCATTGTGCAAGGGGTTGGTAGATGACCCTAGAGGTCCCTTCCAACCCTATGATTCTATGATGGTGTGGTGTGGTGTGGTGTATAGGCAAGACTGAGCCTTGCTTAGGAAGACAAACATTACAAACCTTCCACTGCAGCCCATTCAGAGGCCAATTTCAAGGTGGTTAGAAGATGTATCTGTATCAGTGATTCTGGCGCTTTAGAAAAGGTATTGAACTGTAACGAACCCTCGTATGACTCCCTTCTTTGTCCTGTGCAGACTCAGTAAGAAACATTCCCTCTGTGAGCCACGGACCGCGTTCTTCCCCAGCCGAACTGAGCGGTTCCAACCACCGGCTGCTGCGGGAACGGAAGTCATCGGCTCCTTCACACTCCAGCCAACCCACCCTCTTCACATTCGATTCCCCCACGAACCATATCCGGTCCACTCTTTCCGCCAGCGCCCCCCAAGACTATCTCTTTCTACACCAGTGCATGAGCAGGAAGTCAGAAACCAGGTAAGCAGGCAGCACTTGCTTTACTAAGGGATCGGCACCTGAGATCAATGTATCATACCCCGGAAACATTAGTCCCTAGATTGATGCATAACGGTTGGAAAGAACTACTCATTGGAGATTCTGCACATGCTCAGAAGCACATCTCTCCATTGTCCTCATCCTGAATTATTTAAACAGCTCTTGCTATTGCAGCAAAAGTGTGAACTGGTGATAATTCTGTTATTGGGGGAGGAACCAATAGAGGTAGAGCGTATGGTTTGCATATGGAAGATTCAGAGCCAGTTTGCTGTAATGGTTAAGAGTGCGGGACTGGAGAACCAGGTTTGATTCCCCACTCCTCCGCTTGAAGCCAGCTGGGTCACCTTGGGTCAGTCACAGCTCTCTCAGAGCTCTCTCAGCCCCGCCCACCTCACAGGGTGTTTGTTGTTGTGGGGATAATAATAACATACTTTGTAAACTGCTCTGAGTGGGTATTAAGTCATCCTGAAAGGCGGTGTATAAATCGAATAATGTTGTTGTTGTTATAAAGCTCAATCTTCAGTTTTAAAAGGTCTTTTTCTCTGGAGAACTTATTATAGTTTTTGAAAACCAAAGGAGAAATTGACTTATTTCTAGGAATCTGGCAGAGTTTATATAATAAGACGTGACAAAGTTTGCTATATCTGTCATCTTACGAGAACCGAAATAGATGCATTCAACCATGAGTTGTGTTCATACACAGGGCCGGATCCTATCACATCCTTCCACCAAATCTTCCGTCCGACATAGGAGGACTACCGTAAACAACAACAAAAAGGACCTTTCTCCATGAGAGGAAGCCTTTCTTCAGCAGGCAGAAGTGTTCTACAGGGGAGCAAGTCTTTCTCTATGGAAGGAACAGTTAGTGGACCAGTGTCATAGGATCCAACTGAGAACCAAACTACACAAGATGTTTTGCCACAAGTCAGGACGGAGGGCTCAGATCAAGGCTGGGAGAACCCTGTCTGGACTCATGGTAAAATGTCTAATATAGCTCAAGCCTTGGTGGAAGGGAGTCATAGGATCCAGTCCATGGAAAGCAACTGGCTTCCAAAATTGGATGAGGGTATTCTATTTCTTGGAGAGACTTTGGCTGGCTGCAATGGCATGCATGCCCACCTGAGTCTTCTTGAACTCATGAGACATCTGACACATGCAGAACAAGTGTTGGGAGATGCAATGTTAGCCAGGAAGGGTAGTTTAAAAAGACAGAGCCGGCAGCAGGGCAAAGGCTTTGCTATACACTGGGGCTGTGTGAATGGGCTGTGAAATGCCAGAAGGAAACTTCAGCCCATTATAACCTTTCCAGGTCCAAGCCCAGATCTGGAAGGCAGCTGCAGCCCATTTCCATTCCTCACTGCCCTCTGGTTGCGATCCCACACAGTTTAAGACTGGGGAGGTGAAATTGACAGAGCCTTCCTGGAGGAGAAGATGAAATTAACGAACCCTCTGAGGAGCGATCTCTGCAGGCTCTGTCTTTTTAAATTACACTTCCCGGCTAACATTACATATCCCTACACTTGACAAACACGCACCGAGGCGTCTCACGTAGAGAGTCAGCAAATTCCCTGTTAAACTCAGTGTGACTTAGGGCCAAGCGACAAGTGTCGAATGACACTTGAATGGCAAGTGAACAGACTTGCAAGTGGGCAAGTGAACAGTGAGGAATACATGTGAGTCTGTTCACTTGCCGTTCAAGTGTCATTCATCACTTGTCGCTTGGCCCTTAGGGCAAAGTAAACATCATGAGAAGAGAAGACTCACTGGAAAAGACAGTAACACTAGGAAAAGAAGGCAATAGGAAAAGAGGAAAATAAGAGATATTCACACTCCAAATTTAATCCATTTTGTACCAGTTTATCTCTGAAAGCTTCTGCCAAAGACATATTTAATAGAACTGTAATTTTGAATACAATTCCTATTTTTTTTTAACATTTCGGTGAAGTCATTGCTAAATGCTCTCACTGTTTTCTTTTTAAACCATGACTTCATTAGGGTCTATATGATCCCAATCTCAAATCAGTAGAGAAAAGTGCTTTAAGCCTTATAGAGAGCTGCTGCAGCATAGCGGTTAAGTGACTGGGTTGTGAATCGGCACTCTGCTGGTTCGAATCCCTTGACTGCCATGAGCTCAGTAGGTGGCCTTGGATAAGCCACTCCTCTCAGCCCCAACTCCCCAGCTGCATTGTGGGGACGATAACAACACTGACTTTGTTCACTGCTCTGAGTGGGGCACTGTCTAGAAGAGTGGTCTATAAGCACAGTTATTATTATAGGAGCTGCCGTAGCATAATGGATAAGTGGTTGGGCTGTGAGTCAGCGCTCTGCTGGTTTGAATCTCGCTACTGCCATGAGCTCAGTGGGTGGCCTTGAGTAAGCCACCCCTATCAGCTCCAGCTCCCCAACTGTATTGTGAGGATAGTAACAACACTGACTTTGTTCACTGTTCTGAGTGGGGCACTAATCTGTGTAGAAGAGTGGTATATTGCCATCTGTGGTGCTGATATGCTGACAGAGGCACTAAGATGAATCCAGTGGTGATTTCCCTTCTCCATGTTGTTCCTGATGGTCCCTCTGCCCCCCTAAGCCTTGATAACTTTTTGGGTACTTTAGTGGGCTATAATGAGAAAGGGAAAGTCCTTCCCCTCCACAAACCTTGCTCTCCTCAGGCCCCACCCCAAATCTCCAGGAATTTCCCAGGCCAAAGTTGGCAACCCATGCACCAGCAGATGTAGCCCTGTGGAAATTAGACTTTTTTCCCCCTTGCGTGGAATAGCTTCTGCTGCCAGCTCTTTGGCTGGATCTTGCCAGAATACTTGACACACTGCCTGAGTACAAACAATGAGAAGCGATAGGTGCCCTTCAACACGACAACACCACCTACTTATTCTCTTGCAAGGTTGTTCGGTAAAAGTTAGATATAAAAGAAAGAGGCGACTCTGCTGGATAGATATAGAACCGAGTGATTATTTTATAAAGAGCACCACCTATTGACGAAGAAAATAGTGCAGCTAAATCAGCCTGTTGAATTTTGCGGACAAAAGTGTATTTTTCATGATTTCCAAAATAGCCCGGTTTGTTCCATTGAACCCTGGCATTCCTTGATGGTTTATTATAGATTCCTTAGTAAGAAGACGAAGTAATATCTGATGTTGCAATACTAAAGAAGGAGGCAGCCAACCTTCTCTGGCATGTTTTGGTGTAGTGGTTAATAGCAGCAGGACTCTGATCTGGAGAGCCAGGTTTGATTCCCCACTCCTCCGCTTGAAGCCTGCTGGGTGACCTTGGGTCAGTCACAGCTCTGTCGGAACTCTCTCAGCTCCACCCACCTCACAGGGTGATTGTTGTGGGGATAATAATAACATACTTTATAAACCACTCTGTTAAGTTGTCCTGAAGGGCGGCATATCAATCAAATGTTGTTATTATTGTTATTATGTAACTTGCCTAAGCTGAGTAGAAAGGCGGCATAGAAATGTTTTAAATCAATAAAAACAATAAACTGATCTAATGTGACAATGGAGTAACAGTAAGTAGAGTTGCTAACTCCCCCGAGAAAAAAATGCCCTGTCAGTTTAACAGAGGCTTAATGGGATGTTGTTTACCGGATGTGGTTAGTTACCTTCATGCCATGAAAAGTTTTATCTGCCCCTTTCCGTAAATTAAGCCTTGATTAAAGTGTCAAGACGTTTTTCTCCATGCCTGCTGGCAAACCTACAGTGCAGTTCTGACTAGCAACACATGAATTAGGCATGTGCCACGCAATTTATCCCACAATCCTCCGCAATCCTCTCAGGTGACACTGAGAGATCTCTGTCTTTTGGTGCTACACCTCTGAAGATGCCAGCCACAGCTGCTGGCGAAACGTCAGGAACTACAATGCCAAGACCACGGCAATACAGCCTGGAAAACCCACAACAACCATCGTTCTCCGGCCGTGAAAGCCTTCGACAATACAACAACAACATTTGATTTATATACCGCCCTTCAGGATGACTTAACACCCACTCAGAGCAGTTTACAACAGTGAAAACAGCTAGTTTGGATCTAGGCCTATGTGTTTTGTGCAGATTCTGACATGCCGTTGGTATCACTGTTGCCAAACAAAATATTAGAACTGCACCTTTTGGGTGCTGTATTCATTTATTCCCACTGTAGTAAAATGGGTAGTCAAGAGTTAATTGGAACCTGATTACGGGATGGAGGAAAACTCCACCCCTAGACTGTATTATCCTACTTGGAGGAGTGGAGAGTGCCTTCAAGTCACAGCTGACTTATGGTGCCCCCTGGTGGGGTTGTCATGGCAAGAAACTAACAGAAGTGGTTTGCCGTTGCCTGCCTTTGCAACCCTGGTCTTCGTTGGAGGTCTCCCATCCAATGACTAACTAAGGTTGACCCTGCTTAGCTTCTGAGATCTGACAAGATCCGGCTCACCTGGGCTATCCAGGTCAGGGCATTATTCTATCTGGCACAGATTTAAAAACATTACAGTTAAGCATTAAAAAAAATGCACATAATTGGCCTATAATATGGTTCAAAACAAGCCTCACCCACTGCAGTGTGTGAAACGGCTGGCTGTGTGTTATCTGGTCCCTTAGTTTTCATGTGTGCACATGTGAACACGTCAGTCCTCTATGAAGAAATTTCATTTCTGTGAACCCAAGAAGAAGGTGAACGAAACTTCAATGGCAATTCTAGAACCATCAACAAAAATTTTAAAAGGTATCTCCTAAATCTTCCTAGAAAAAATAAGGACAAAGTATTTCACTAGGGACAATACTGGAAAATTGGTACCATCCCTAGAAAATGGGCAACATTGAATTGTATGGCATGGTAAGAAGACAGGAGCGATAGGTCTGAGAAGAGTTTTCAAGTTTCCTAATCCCTTTTGAACACAAAGGGAACTGAAAATGGTAAGAAAATCATTATTAAAATAATACAATGAGTGATTCTGCACACGTTGGATAATGCACTTCCAATCCTCTTTACAGATCATTTGGAACGGATTTTTTCGTGTGCAGAACAAAAAATCCACCTCAAACGATTGATAAAGTGCATTGAAAGTGCATTATCCAACGTGTGTGGAATCAGCCAATATCTATTCTGGTAGAGAAAGCTATACTATTTCTTAAATTTTACCTTTCCGTAACTTTTATATTGTGGAAGAGATACATTTTGTGGGTTAATGCATTTAGTAGATCTTTAATCATTTTCATAGTGTTTTAGTTTCCTATGTGAGAGAACATTTGTGTTTGAAATGCTTGCTGGAAAATAGAAAGTTGAGATTTCCACCACTGGTATGATAGCTGGGAACTAACTAAAATGTCATGAACAAGAGCCAGGGAGAGAAGATGAAGGAAGGTTGTGACATGTTCAAATCACAGCTGGATTCTCGTAAACCCAAGAGTTTTTCCTGAGTTTAAGAGGGTTTTATTCCTACATCTGTTTTTTATTAATATTTTTTTTAAAAAAATGTTTCACTTGAGGTGGAATTAATGAAAAGTTATAAATAAAACAACTCCCCCCAGAGATTCAGAGTAGATGACTTCAGCTGTTTGGAAAAGAAATGACTCGACAATTTCTCTCTCCGCTGTAGCTCTGTCTCACGGCACTGATCTTCATTGGTGCTGAGATAGGGAGTTTCTTCTCTTGACACTATTTTTATTTATTTAAAATATTAGCCACTTTTTCTGCAAAGGTGCTCAAGGGGGATTTCAAGGAAAATATCTCGAGGGACCCATTTCCCATTTTACTGCCCGTTATGTAAGACTCGGAGGCTTGTACAGTTTCCATAACAGGGAGTCTTCCACACCCTTCGGTTGTCCTTTTCATGCACTCAGTTTGTATCCTCCTTATAGCAATAAGGATCCAATCCGTTCCATTAAACGAAATGAATTGGGTATGTATATATTTTTGTAGTTCTTTTTTGTAGTATATTTTTGTAGTTCTTTATTGTATGGAACTATTTATTGTTACAAGGAGAATAAATGAGTATTATGTATGAATTGTAATATTGTTAAATAGGTATATATTGAATAGTAGCGGAGCACTCTTCGCACTTTTGCACTTTATTTAAGTAAAATGTAACACTCATATATATAGATTACGTAGTAAGCTATACTGTATTTCTTTGCTCTGGGAAGGTGCTAGTTTGGTTAGTTGTTTTGAAGAGGTAGAATGACAGTTAAGCTAGAATCTTTGTGGTGGGCATATCCATATTCTACTTGGTCGCCAATGGCCAGCTTCTTTCCAAGGATTATCTCTACGATGTCCCTTTCCCCCTCTTTCTTTTAGGAGTGCTAGTTTCTCTCAAGCCACCAGGTCCTCGTTCTTCATGAGAAGTGACCCGTCCGTTCAGAAACTCTCTCAGGGGAACGGTCACTGCATGAATGGCACGGGCGGACAAGTCCACGGCTTCTACAGTTTACCCAAGCCCAGCAGGCACAATTCAGAGCTCCGGGACAGCGCCTACGACCTTCCCAGGAGCTTCGGATGCTACGCCCACACCAAATCGAGCCTCACGGGCTCCGAAACGGATAGCGAGGACGTCTATACCTTTAAGACTCCCAACAATACTCTTTGCAAGGACTTTGGAGAGCTATCCACAGATTCTTACGACGTCCCCGGCACTCCCTTGTCCATTTATCAGATCCCAAGGACATTCACGTTGGACAAAAACCACAATGCCCTGGCGGTGGCTGCCAATGAAACACCGGCTGCACCTCCTCCTCGGCCTCCCAAGCCAGGGCAGGCAGAGACACGGTGGGGCAGCCCTCAACAGCGACTGTTGGATGGCGAAGGCCTAGGCATGGGCTCTGTGGCTGCCACTATTCCCAGGAGGAACACCCTGCCAGCAATGGAAAACTGCAGGCTGCATAGAGGTAAACATGGGTTCTGGGTGTAGGATTGAGTTTACCTATTGTTGGGGGATTATAATTGGCCATTTGGTTTAGTACTTGGAAGCAGTATTGCGTCATCTGATGGGAAGAATTCCTGTTCTAGTAGCATCTTGGCACACTGAGGGCTGGAAGGAATTTGCTTCCAAAAATTCTGTGGGGCACTTTTTGATATAGAATGGTGTCAGGGCTTGTGCTGTTCTCCAGGTGCTCGTTTGAGAGCCAGAAAGGACAGCTGCTGCAGCGTAGTGGTTAAGTGGTTGGACTGTGAATCGACACTCTGCTGGTTCGAATCCTACTACTGCCATGAGTTCATCAGGTGGCCTTAGGGAAGCTGCTCCTCTTAGTCCCAGCTCCCCAGCTGTATGGTGTGAATAACAATAACACTGACTTTGTTCACCACTCTGAGTGGCTCACTAATCAGTCTAAGCACAATTATTATAGGAGCTGCTGCAGCATAGTAGTTGAGTGGTTGGGTTGTGAATCAGCACTCTGCTGGTTCGACTCCCACTACTGCCATGAACTCTGCAGGTGGCCTTGGGTAAGCCACTCCTCTCAACCCCAGCTCCCCAGGTGTACTGTGGGAATAACAACAACACTGACCTTGTTCACCACTCTGAGTGGGGCACTAATCTGTCTGAAGAGTGGGATAAAAATACAGTATTGTCGAAGGCTTTCACGGCCAGAGAACGATGGTTGTTGTGGGTTTTCCGGGCTGTATTGCCGTGGTCTTGGCATTGTAGTTCCTGACGTTTCGCCAGCAGCTGTGGCTGGCATCTTCAGAGGTGTAGCACCAAAAGACAGAGATCTCTCAGTGTCACCTGAGAGGATTGCGGAGGATTGTGGGATAAATTGCGTGGCACATGCCTAATTCATGTGTTGCTAGTCAGAACTGCACTGTAGGTTTGCCAGCAGGCATGGAGAAAAACGTCTTGACACTTTAATCAAGGCTTAATTTACGGAAAGGGGCAGATAAAACTTTTCATGGCATGAAGGTAACTAACCACATCCGGTAAACAACATCCCATTAAGCCTCTGTTAAACTGACAGGGCATTTTTTTCTCGGGGGAGTTAGCAACTCTACTTACTGTTACTCCATTGTCACATTAGATCAGTTTATTGTTTTTATTGATTTAAAACATTTCTATGCCGCCTTTCTACTCAGCTTAGGCAAGTTACATAATAACAATAATAACATAATAACATAATAACAATAATAACAACATTTGATTGACACTGAGATCTCTCAGTGTCACAGTGTGGAAAAGGTGTAGGTCATTTGTATCTACTCAGGAGGGGTGGGGTTGAGCTGAGTCATCCTGTAAGAGTTTCCCAGGGTGTGGAATGCTAATGGCGGGAGGCTTCACTGTATCCTGAGGAGGTTCTTTTGCATATGGATTGGTACTTGATGTGCTAATCTTCTGAACATAGCCTAACTCAAACAGGGCACAGTATCTTATTCCAGGACACCAAAATACTGGACAACACTTCCAACTACTTTGTCAGACTGCACAGGGAAGCCATTGAAATTCACAAGCATAAGCAAAACTTCAACAGGAAAGAAGAAACCTTAAGAATGAACAGAGCATGGTTTCCAGTTCTGAAAAACACCAGGCTAACAAAACATTCTATCCCCGACAATAGCCCTGCAGAGAAGATTAGCACATCAAGTACCAATCCATATGCAAAAGAACCTCCTCAGGATACAGTGAAGCCTCCTGCCATTAGCATTCCACACCCTGGGAAACTCTTACAGGATGACTCAGCGCAACCCCACCCCTCCTGAGTAGATACAAATGACCTACACCTTTTCCACACTGTGACACTGAGAGATCTCTGTCTTTTGGTGCTACACCTCTGAAGATGCCAGCCACAGCTGCTGGCGAAACGTCAGGAACTACAATGCCAAGACCACGGCAATACAGCCCGGAAAACCCACAACAACCACCAAAAATACAGTAGTTATTGTTTTGGTGTACAAACTAATATGTGGATAAGGTCTGTCGTAAAGTTGGCAGCATTTACCTGCGAAGGGCTTTCAAGTTACGGAGCATGCACACACACGCATAGCATGATGCAAATGTTTACATAGTACATTTATTTTATGTCTTTAGATATTTACACCCTTCTTTTTCTCCCAAATGGGAATCCAAAACAGCTTATAGCATCATTCTGCCCTCCTTCTACTTTTATCCTCATTAACTACTCTGTGAGTTAGATTATATGGAAAGAGAATAACTGGCCAGCTTTGATGGCTGTGGGGGGATTGGAACCCAAATCTCCCGTTTCCTGGTCCAACACAAATCCACCGTGCCACATGTTACATACAAAGTTAGAGAGCGGAGGTTGTTGTGGGTTTTCCGGGCTGTATTGCCGTGGTCTTGGCATTGTAGTTCCTGACATTTCGCCAGCAGCTGTGGCTGGCATCTTCAGAGGTGTAGCACCAAAAGACAGAGATCTCTGTGTCACAGTGTGGAAAAGATGTTGGCAGGTCATTTCTATCTACTCAGGAGGGGTGGGGTTGAGCTGAGTCATCCTGTAAGAGTTTCCCAGGGTGTGGAATGCTAATGGCGGGAGGCTTCACTGTATCCTGAGGAGGTTCTTTTGCATATGGATTGGTGCTTGATGTGCTAATCTTCTCTGCAGGGCTATTGTCGGGTATAGAGTGTTTTGTTAGCCTGGTGTTTTTCAGAACTGGAAACCATGCTCTGTTCATTCTTAAGGTTTCTTCTTTCCTGTTGAAGTTTTGCTTATGCTTGTGAGAGAGCGGAGTTACCTCAAAGGAATTTCTCTTCTAACAACTGAAAAATATCTCTCGATAAGTAGAAACTAGACTACTTTTGACCAACTCTTGATTCCAATTTGGTAGAGTTACGGGATCAGCTAAAATTTCCTCAGGGGCCAAAACTTTAGTTGGCCATTCCTTATACAGAGTATCCAAAGAATAAATTGCTTCTGTAAATTACATCTCCTGCTATGGGGGAGACAGGCAGCTGGATGCTGATGGAAGAGAAGCCTGTGGGCTTCAATCAGTTTCCTTGTATTGCTCTCTGAGCTGTGCTTAGAAACAGAATGCTTTGTGCTGTACAAGCGCATCCGAACCCTCCTATAATCCATGCTTTGATTCACGCTGGTCTGTCGCCCCAGAATCACCAGGGGCACCTACTGAATTGATGGTCTAGGTAAGTCCGTTTGCCGTTCATTAACCGTAATTTCAACATCATCAATTTCAGCTTCCTCTTGTGAAACCTACGAATATCCCCAACACAGCAACAACAGCACGGTCCCGTCAACGGAGTCTGTGAATGTCGGGCTCAACTCGTACCTGGTAAGTTTGATGCTTATGAGATGCTCCTTGTTCCCTTGTTCATTCGGTTCACTCTCTGCCCGGCAAACCGTTTAGAGCAGTGGTTCCCAGCCTTTCTGAGAACCTTCGCATCAAACCATTTTTGGACCCACAACAGGATAGTGGTTGTACGGTTAGTGTCCATTGATTAGGGGGTGGGGAAAGATCAAAACTACAATGTTTAGTGTGCAATAACTTCACAGCCTCCTAGGAGTCTGTAGTCCCCAGGTTGGGGGGACCACTGCGTTAGAGAATATTGGTAGGGACAAGCAGGGGCATATAGTGTTACTCGGGGGAGGGGGGGTTAGATCCTGCCTGCAGTCCTTGCCTGATATAGAATGTGCCTTGCAACATGAATAGGTACGTGGAAGAGTGTGGGATTTTCAGTTTTAAAAAGAAGTGATTATAGTGCATGGGGGAATAGGATGAGAGAGTTATCAGTTTATGGACGGGGCAGAGAGACTGGACAGAGAGAACCTTTTCTCCCTCTCCCAAAATACTAGGATTCGGGGGTATCCCGTGAAGGTGATGGGCAGTAGATTCAAGATGTCTTGTATAGAGGGACTCTTAGTCTGTTAGATATATTGACAAGAGTAGATGGGCAATTGAAGATTGCATGGTATGGAGGTAAATGGCATCAACTGGTGTTGACTGCAAATCAAACTGATGTTAAAGGGACAACTAGAAAGACCTGAGTTCGATCCCAGTGGACGCTGGGTTCACGTATCCGGCTCAAGGTTGACTCAGCCTTCCATCCTTCTGATGTTGGTAAAATGAGTACCCAGTTTCCTGGGGGTAAAGTGTAGAGGACTGAGGAAGGCAATGGCAAACCACCCCGTAAAAAGTCTGCCAAGAAAACGTCGTGATGCGACGTCCCCCCATTGGTCAGTAATGACTCGATGCTTGCACAGGGGACTACCTTTACCTTTTAGAAAGACCTGTGAGACAGACAGCACCTCTGGGAAATTCTTTTCCATCCCCTCCCACACACACACACACACACACACACACACACACACCCCTTTGGCCAGCTGTACTGCCTCAAGAGGCACTGCCCATGCTGTTTCAGGCTTTTATCTGGAGCCTAAGGACTAGAAAGTTGCATTTAAAAATACCTTAAAATGAAGATTTACAGGACACTCGTTTGCACCAGTTCTGAAGAGCCCGCTCACCTCAGGAACAAAGCCTGGGTTCTTTGTGGCCTTTTCACCAGCCCCAGCCGTGATTCAAATTTTGCCTTCTCTTCCCTTCCCAGCAAAACAAAGGCACAGTGGCTCGCTCTCACAGTGCGGACTCTGAGGACAACTACGTCCACATGAACCCCGGCTCCTCGATCTTGCTGAACACCGAGAGATCCAACGACAACTCTTCCTACATCCCCATGAGCCCTGGGCCACATCACCTCGACCTGATGGGGATGGCCTCTTCCACCTTCCCAATTCATAAAGGGAGCGCCAGCTCACAGCCTCTCAGGCGGATGAGCGAGATCCAGCCCCCGCCAGTCAACCGCAACCTCAAACCTGACCGCAAAGGTAAGACCCGACTGGCCTTCCACACACTCCATAACCGTCACTTCTCTCATTCAGATTAAACAGAAGGGGACAGTTCCACAGCGGCTGTCACAGGTAGAGTTTAATCCTGGGATGACGCCCAAAACGACTGATTTGCTAGTGTCTGCTTTATTTATTGGTTTGCTTTATTTTACCCAGGGCTTTTTTTCAGCAGGAACGCAGTGGAACAGAGTTCCGGAACCTCTTGAAAATGGTCACATGGCTGGTGGCCCCGCCCCCTGATCTCCAGACAGAGGGGAGCTTAGATGGCCCTCCGTGCCACTGAGCGGCGCGGAGGTCAATCTACACTCCCCTCTGTCTGGAGATCAGGGGGCGGGGCCACCAGCCATGTGATGATTTTCTCCAAGGGCAACCCACTGAGTTCCACCACCTCTTTTCCCAGAAAAAAAGCCCTGATTTTACCTCATTCACACACCACCTTTTCCCACAGTGGAGGCCCAAAGCGCCGTGCGTCGTTCTCCTCTCCTGCATTTTCTCCTCACAACAACTCTGTGCGATAGGGTAGGCTGAGAGTGTGCGGTTGGCCCAAGGACACCGAGCCAGTTTCCATGGCAGAATGGAGGTTTGAATCTGGGCCTCCTGGATCCTGATCTGACACTCTGACCACTATGAACCACTGTTCAACTCTGTTCTGCTCTTGGCCTTTATCATACTCTGTTCTGTTGATATATTTTGCTGTATTATATTAACTGTAGGGTATAGTTGTTTCCTGTTTACTATTTCACATACAAGCTGCGTGGGTCATCCGTTAGCATGGGAAACCTGAGAAACCACATAATGGATCTGCACTACCAAGTGAAAGCTCCTGGCAGGAGGCCATAACTAGAGCTTATGGCAAACACAGGGCTGCCTCTGAAGATGGCATCCCTGCATCTTGCTCTTCCCCCTCCCTGGTAGCATCTGTTAATGACACGAGCATTCACAGCCTTCATAAGCAGTCGCCGATAAATTGAAAAGGGTGGCTTAGAGAAATTTGGGTATCACATTTTATGTTTCGTGTTGGGATGCGTTGCAATGAGAAGGAAGGGGACGCAGGGCTGCTGTTTTAGGCAGCAGATACGTGCCTGTTGTAATGCCTGTTTTTGGCTCTAATCAAGAGCAGCCATCCATGCTTATGGTAAAAGATCCCAGGGGGCTTTGTAGGCTCTTCCTCCCTCCTTCTGTGTTGAATTGTGGCCACATTTAATAATAATAATAATAATAATAACATTTGATTTATATTCCGCCCTTCAGGACAACTTAATGCCCACTCAGAGCGGTTTACAAAGTATGTCATTATTATCCCCACAACAAACACCGTGTGAGGTGGGTGGGGCTGAGAGAGCTCTGAGAGAGCTGTGACTAGCCCAAGGTCACCCAGCTGGCTTCAAGTGGAGGAGTGAGGCACCAAACCCAGCTCTCCAGATTAGAGTCCCACGCTCTTAACCACTACACCAAACTGGGATTATCTACCTATTCTATATTTCTTCCGTGACAATATACAGCCTCCTTCCCCCATTTTGTCCTCTTAATAACCAAGTGAGGTAGGCTAAGCTGAGGGTCCATGGTTCGAACCTGGGTCTCAGTCCTACACCCTAACCACTCTTCCATCCGGTTCTCTATTTTAACAAATGTTGTGTAGGGTTATTATTGTGACACAACCTGGTTCAAAGGCAACAGGCTCTTGACTTTATGCCCCACTGGGGGGCTTCACGGATACAACTGTCTGGCTGTCAGGGTGTCAGGTTCAGATTGCTTCCCTATGTATTGTAACCAAAGAGACTCCATTTTAATTCTCTTAGTGTTCTGAGTGCTTTCTTCACAGGTGCCAAGATGTTCCCTAGCAGCTATCTCTCTCAGGAGGAATGTTTCGGCTACAGCTTTTCCAGTCCTGGGAAACTTTCACTTTCTCAGCTTCAAAGGGATTGTTTTGAGAACTGTGGGGGGAGGCTGGGCCTACTGAGTCTTAATACTTTGTACTGTATTCTTTGCCTTTCATTCGTAACAATACACGTGTACCAGCCCAGATATTGCATCTGGGCCAGTGGACTATAATGGTTGCTTCTTTCAGTAAATCTTTTGAAAACAACGGACTCTTGTCTGATTGCAGAAGGTAGTCTGGATACAACTATTATTTAGCCACAGTTCTGACACAGGGAACAGAATGCTGGACTAGACAGTCTTCTGGTCTGATCCAGCAGGGCTCTTCTGATATTATTAAACATGATGAGGAGGATACTTTTAATATTTATCGTATCCATCGTCTCAGTAATCTGCCTGCATCAGAATCAAAATCCACTTTCTGAGCCATCAGCGACTTGCATGCAAAAACCTGACAATTTTGTGCAACGCCTGGTAAGAAACGCCATTCAACGATAGCTCAGCCCTAACCTAGATCTCTTTCCGCTTCAGCAAAGCCGACACCGCTGGACTTGAGAAACAACACCGTTATTGACGAGCTTCCGTTCAAATCGCCAGTCACGAAATCCTGGTCCAGGCCTGGGTGAGTGTGATTTAAAATAGAAACCAAAAAAACCCGCTTTGCATTGGCTGCTTGCTTCCGCACAGACATGTTGCTCCACTTTGGCTTCATTCCTGTTTCTGGGAGCACCCACGTGACGTTGTCCTTTGTTTGTCCCCTTTCCATGTTTCACCCCACTTTGCTGTGATCTTTCCCAAACTGGATTTTGGAGAGACTACAACGAGGGGAAGAGCCCCGTGGCGCAGAGTGGTAAGCTGCAGTACTGCAGCCCAAGCTCTGCTCACGACCTGAGTTTGATCCTGGCAGAAGCTGGGTTCAGATAGCCGGCTCAAGGATGACTCAGCCTTCCATCCTTCCGAGGTCGGTAAAATGAGTACCCAGTTTCCTGGGGGTAAAGCGTAGATGACTGGGGAAGGCAGTGGCAAACCATCCCATGAAAAAAAGTCTGCCAAGAAAACGTCGTGATGCGACGTCCCCCCATGGGTCAGTAATGACTCGGTGCTTGCACAGAAGACTACCTTTACCTACAATGAGGGGAGGTCCAAAAACTGTCTGTAGTTTCCCCTTATTTGCGGGGGGGGGGTGCCCATAATCACCATTAAGTCCCAAATGTCAAATTACGTAACTGCTCCACTGTCCGAGCCTCTCCTCTTCGGGGTTGGTGAATAGGGACCTCTTCAGCACTGCAGCCATCTGAGCGTGGGTGGGTGGGTGGGTGGGTTTGTTGGCTGGTTTGGTTGGTTAGTTGGTTGATTGGGTGGGTGGGTGGTTGATTTCTTGGCTGGTTTGGTTTGGTTCGTTGGTTGGTTTAGTTGGTTGATTTTTTGGCTGGTTTGGTTGGCTGATTGGGTTGGTTGGTTGGTTGGTTGGTTTGTCCTCGGCCAGGGAGTGCGTGTTAAGCCCAACAGAGAGATATAGGCTGTGGTCCAGACCAGCCACGGCATCCTGCTTTGCAAATCCCTCTTTAACACTGAAGCCATCTGGTGACTCCCAGTAATCCCAGCCCTGTTCTGTCTCTCTCAAACTCTCCTTCCAGCCAAGCTTTCAACTCCAACTTTTCTCCATACTGTCGCCCCATCTCCACTCAGAGCATCACCAGCACGGACTCAGGAGACAGTGAGGAGAATTACGTCGCCATGGTATGTCCCACCTGCGCATGTCTATGTTCCTCTCCCGAGACTGTTTTTTCCCCTTGTACAGATGGTGTTTGTTGTGGACTGACCAGGCCGTCTCTGAGAGTCTCTCTACACAAGACATCTTACACAAGAATGCTCAATTGTAGGGAGACGCAATGTTAGCTGGGAAGCATAGTTTCTCCTCTCTACACAGAGCCGGCAGAGATTGCTCCTCAGAAGGTTTGTTAATTTCATCTTCACCTCCCAGAAGGGGAGGTGAAATTGACAAAGCCTGCGGGGAGGTGAAGATGAAATTAACAAATGCTCTGAGGAGCCATCTCCACCAACTCTGTGTAGGGAAGTGAAACTGACAGAGCTTTCGGCTCTATTTTTTAAAACTATGCTTCCCAGCTAACATTGTGCCTCCCTACACTTGAGTATTCTCATGAAAGAGGTCTCCTGTAGAGAGACTTTTAGAAGCCATTTCCAGTGGGTATTTTAAAATCCACATTAAGGTCTGTGGCACATAAGGAACAAGATAGCAACATGAATCCAGTTCTCCCAGATTCCCACAGTCCCTTTTAAGGGTGCATTCCACATCCTCTGTCTCCCCTGAAACATGCATCTTTTCTGCAAAGCAGAACCCCATTTAAAGGCTCAAACTCATTCGTTAAGGTCAAACCTCACAAACCCTGCTGTCGGAGAGCCAAGCTACAAGAGACGAATTACACGAGAAGGAGCATGTGAAGGGAGTTGCAATGTTAGCCGGGAAGCTGAGTTTTAAAAGAGATTGGAAGGCTTTGTCAATTTCCCCTCTCTACAGAGCTCCTCAGAGATTGCTGCTCAGAGGGTTTGTTAATTTCCTCTTTGCCCCCTGAAGGCTCTGTCCGTTTCACCTTCCCTTCTAAGAGGCGAAGAGGAAATAACCCTCTGAGCAGCAATCTCCCTGGCTCTCTAGAGAGGAGAAATTGATAAAGCCTTCCGATCTCTTAAAACTCAGCTTCCCGGCTAACATTGTAACTCCTTTCACATGCTCCTTCTTGTGTAATTCATCTCTTGTAGCTTAACTCTGAATCCCTGCCTCCAAAGGCGAATGGGGTAACAGCTAGAGACAGGGCTTTTTCAGTGGTGGCATCTTGCCTGTGGAATGCCCTTCCCTTCACCTGGTGCCTACCCTACTCCCTTTTTTGGTATCACGTCCAAACATCTCTTTTAATAAAGGGGATGATGTTTTTAAACTATTTTTGATAGTCCACTTCTATCCTAAGATCAGTTTTATGAGATTCGTAAGTTGTCCGATGTTCTATGTTGTTTTAAATGCTGGGTTTTTAATTTTTAATTATTTTTATGCTTTTTTCGGTTTTATCGTTTTATTTTCTAAGCTACCATGGGCGGGTTCTCTGAAGAGGTGTCACGGCTATTTTCTAAATGCTGTAAATACAAATAAGGGGCTGTTGCCACCCATCCTTAGATATCTCTTCATTTGCTGATCAGATCCCCCGGGGCATTTGAAACGGCTCCATTGCAAGGTATTGGGTTCAAGGGGAGGTGGGAAGATACAGAAGCTCTTTTTCTGGGATCCGATCCAAGGGGCTCTTTCATATGTGAAAGCCATCGCTCCTTGTTCATCAGTCCATGAACACACGAGTGTGTGAATTCATTCACTGTCAGTGGTAAACCAAATGATAAGAACTGCAGTTCTGTTTGCAGTGCTCTTACGAAGCTGTAATTAGCTCTTCGTGGAGGAAAAGAGGTATCTCCTTGCAGCTTTTGGAGGGGTGTCATGGGCGGAAAGAATCCAGCAACCTCTTACCCAGTGACCCTTTCCTGATCTTCAGAGCAGCTAGTTAGCTAGGTTGAGGTGGGGAGATCCTAATCCCAGATCTTTCTGAGAGCCAAGCTACAAGTGACGCCTGACACAGGTTGGACACTTGTCAGCTTCCCTCAAGTTTTGATGGGAAATGTAGGCGTCCTGGTTTTACAGCTTGGCTCTCCATTACAGCTGCAAGACCAGGACGCCTACATTTCCCATCAAAACTTGAGGGGAGCTGACAAGTGTCCAACCTGTGTCAGGCGTCACTTGTAGCTTGGCTCTTAGCCCTGCGTCTTCTGAAGGAGTAACTGTTAACCTATTTGAACCTTTCAGATTAAGAAAAAGACAATGGAAGGTTACAAAGCTAGGCAATGGAGTCAAGGAAGTGGATAAAGATTTTTCTCCTCGTCAAACAGTGGAATTAATTGGCAGTAGACGGAGGAGAGATGAAAGAAAAACTGACTTGGATCCTATAGTGTGTGCATGTGAAGATGGGGTTCCTTCAAACCCTCCCCCTCCTCCCAGGAGCCGGCTGATATCTCCAAAGTCTGATTCTGGAGGTTGCTGGACATGCATGGGTGATGAGAATGTGTGCGGTCACCAGGCCAACACTGTTCTTGCATCAGCAGACGTTCTGGTGATGGAAGAGGAGAACCATTTCTCCTGGTTCCCGCTTCTTGCTGCAGACACCCCCTAGGTTCCGTTTCTGGTTGTTCACATGGATCCTGCAGCAGCTCCAGCATTAGTGTTTTGGAGGACTTAGAGGGAAAGGGGAGGGTAGGAAAGAACCATGTTCCTACATGCGTACCCCATGGAATGAGAGCCAAGCTACAAGTGACGAATGACACTTGAACGGCAAGTGAACAGACTCACGTGTATTCCTCCCTGTTCACTTGTGCTCCACTTGATCACGTAATGATCAAGTGGAGCACGAGTGAACAGGGAAGAATACACGTGAGTCTGTTCACTTGCCGTTCAAGTGTCATTCCTTACTTGTAGCTTGGCTCTGAGTCACTAAATAGGCGGCAGGACTCTTTCAATTATTATGGTTCTTCATTGGGACTTAGAAGGCAGGAATTAATGTGAACATGAGATAATCCATTGTCTTGAGTTGACTACTCTGAAAAAGATCTCTGGAAACGAGACTACAGCCGGACACTTGTAAGTAGTCCTAGATGGACTGGGGCTTTTTCATGTGATTCTGGGACCCCCCTGGATTATTTCTTAGTTAGCAGGATTGCATCAAATGTTTATTATTTATGATATTTATTTATGAATGGGCACACTGGAACTAGCACTTTAAAATAAGTAAAGTTTCCTGCCACTGTAAGGTTACTTAGAGAGGCTTGTGTTTCTCTGCTATTTAGGATAGATTTTTTTTTGTACCTGTCTATCTTGTACTGTAAATGAGACTTGTGGAAATGTGAATTGTTTTTTGAAAATTATTGTATAAAAACAGTTATATTTATTTAAATCATATATATTTATTCCTTCTTGCACTTCACCAAAAAATACATATATTTATTTAAATACTCTTAACAATTTTTTGATTGTTTGTAGTTAGCTTTTACAGTGTTCTGTTAACTATAGACAGTACTGGTGGTGGCATGCAATGAAATGATGGAAATGATACAAACTCATGGAGTAGGTACCGCTTTGAGCCCCTCACCTGGAAAACACTTTTCCTGTTCATTTTGCTAATTGTCTTGGCCTTTTCCTCTCCTTAGCAAAACCCAGTCTCTGCCTCTCCCATTCCCAGTGGCACAAACAGCCCAGCCACAAAGAAGAGCACAGGCAGCGTGGATTACCTGGCTCTGGACTTCCAACCAAGCTCACCTGGTCCACACAGAAAGGTACGGCTCTCCCCTAAAATCTTGGCTTTGTAACCGAACAGACTGAAGCCATTTCCCAGGTTCTCCCACTCGGTCCTCCAATTCAAGCAACTCTTTTCCCATAGCTGATTTTTCAGAAGTCGAGTGAGTAAGGGCCAAGGTAGACGATACGGCGCCCTCAAGTCCGCCACAGCGGCGCAGCACCATTTTAGAGCCTGGATTTTAATTTAAAAAACACTGTGGGGACCTGATACTTCTGGGTACTGTGGTGTAGGGGGATGAGGCACTGCTGTTTCCCACCCCAAGCCACTTTTATTCTAAAAGTTTGACTAGTAGCAGCTTAGAGTCTCTCTAAAAGACAGATCAGAAGGCTTTGTCAATTTCCCCTCTTTACAGAGCCTGCAAATATCACTCCTCAGGGGGTTTATTTCCTCTTCACCTCCCGGAAGGCTCTGTCAGTTTCACCACCTCTTCTGGGAGCCAAAGAGGAAATAAACAAACCCCCCGAGGAGTGATATTTGCAGGCTGTGTAGAGAGGGAAATTAGCAAAGCCTTCCAATTTGCCTTTTAGATCTTGGCTTCCCAGATAACATTGCGCCTCCCTTCACTTGAGCGTCCTCGTCTAATTCATCTCATTTAGAGAGAGACTTCGTCATGTCATAGAGCCAAGCCACAAGTGACGCCTGACACAGGTTGGACTCTTGTCAGCTTCCCTCAAGTTTTGATGGGAAATGTAGGCATCCTGGCCTTGCAGCTGTAATGGAGAGCCAAGCTGTAAAACCAGGATGCCTATATTTCCCATCAAAACTTGAGGTAAGCTGACAAGTGTCCAACCTGTGTCAGGCGTCACTTGTGGCTTGGCTCATAGCTAAACAGAACTTCCAGGTTTAGAGGCAGCGGACCTGGGAAGACTAATTGCTGGGGAACACGTAGTAAAAGACGGCTGTTGTGAGCAGACTGTGCCCAGACACCCTTCTTGTTTTCTCTTGGTTACAATATAGGATGCCCAAGAATTGGAAACTAGGAATTATTTTGTTATATGTATTATCAGTTATCCCTGGCCATTTCCACACAACTTACCTTCCTCCGGAACGTCGCGAAAAACACGCAGAAGATAGCGTCTTCTTGCGCAAAATCACGCCAGGAAGATGATATCATCTGGGAGTTTTGTGCAACATCGCGTCTTCCTGTCACAATTTCATGCAAGAAGACGTTATCTTCCGCGTGTTTTTCTCGATGTTCCAGAGGAAGGTAAGTCGTGTGGAAACAGCCCCTGTTAGATGAACACCTTAGATTTATGCTATTGCGATAGGTCTCTGGAGAGGCAGCATATAAAGTACCTAAATAAATAGGGAATCTAGGAAAATCCCACAGCAAGAATCTAGGAAAAGGTACTGCTGGTGGGACTTAGAGGCAATGGATGTAGGAAAGCAAAATGGCTTTTGTGGAGGTAGAGCGGCATCATAGCCACCGTGGTGTAGTGGTGACAGCGGTGGACTAAGAATTTGGAGAGCTGAGTTCAAATCCCTTTGCCATTCATAAAGCTCAGTGGGTGACCTCCAGCCAGTCACTGTCTTTCAATTTGACCTACTCAAAAGGTTGTTGTGAAGATGAAATGGAGAAGAGCCACAAGCTTGTTGGCGGAAGGGCAGGATCAAAATGGGATAATTAATTCAAAGAGGGTAGCCGTATTAGTCCGTAGCAGCAAAGTGAAACAGGCACATTAAAGACTAACCAAATTGAGCTTTTATGAGGCGGAGCTCACTCCATTAAATGTATTTGCCTGATGATTGAGCCCTTCATTGTATCTGATGAAGTGAGCTTCCGACTCATGAAAGCGTATGCTGGACGAACAGCGCAGTCCTAAAGTGAGTTACTCCATTCTAAGCCTATTGAAATAAATGGGCTTAAAATGGAGTAACTCTGCTTAAGATTGCGCTGTAAATGTAAGTCTTTAAGCTGCCACTGGACTCCTCTTTTAATGTGCTAGTTAGATATCCAGAGATAAGGGCAGATTCTCCTTTTAGTTCATACCAGCCAGGAAGCCTCTATAGGAGGTCAGGAAGCACCCAAGTTGCCCTGTAGGAGTTGCTAGGATTCCTTGCTGTTCTTTCTTTTTGCAGTTCATTTTCTGACCAGAGTTGAGGAGTGGGGCAATGATTGTGTTCCCACCCCACACCTCTGATTCAACACCTGCTCTGTGCTTGAGTTGCTGGGAAATGAGGGGGGGGCGGGGGATGGAGGCCAGCAAGCGAAAGAGGCTGGATTGCACTCATTGATTTGAAACAGCCCAATCTTTGGCTTGCCCCAAAATATAGAGCAACACGGTAATACTGCTATCAGACAAGAAAAAAAAGAAAAAAATTCCCGTGTACTATAATGCCTCCACAATCAACAATAAAGCGTGTAATATTGTTTCCAGAATTATTTATTCACCAATATATAAGGGGTATATTAAACAACTTGTATTTCAAATTATCTCTCTTAGCACATTCAAGAACTGTACCACATATTGCACTCCCCCTCAACCTCAATCATATAGGCATTTCAGACGTCCTGTAATTATTCTATTAAAGTGTCACGTGCTCCAAGTGCTATAATTATTACAATTAAAGTGCATTTACTGGTCAGGCATCCTATGACACTACTTTTCCTATACAGGGTTTAAATTGCCTTGTTAACAATTATAATATACAGTCACAATATAGGTGCAGTCCAAGAATGATTCCAGACACTGTGGGTGTCACAGCTCATGGGTAGACCTATGTCCTTCCAATATACGTTGTAAACTCTGTGACTGAGTTCTCTAACGGACGGTCCAGATCCTTGTAAGGTCCGTTTCCAAAGTTCTTTTTCAAAGAGCACAGTAGTCAGAGATTCTTGCAATTAACCTTCCATATCCCCTTCTAGTATTCCAATTACTTCCATCTTTGGCTTGAACTGTTTGGGATGTGGCTGCCAGTGTACGTCTGAGTAACAGTTCTTTGCTTTCCCCCACTCCGAGCAGCCCTCCACGTCGTCAGTTGCCTCGGACGAGAAGGTCGATTACGTGCAAGTCGACAAGGAGAAGACGCAAGCCTTGCAAAGCACCATGCAGGAATGGACAGACGTCCGGCAGTCTTCGGAACCCGCCAAAGTGGCCAAGTAGGAACCACTGGAGGTGGTCGGCCAGAATGTCGAGAGAAAGCCTTCTGGAAAGGCAAAACGAAACAATTTTTAGGCCTCCCACCTTCCTTCTACAAAGACGGGACAGGGAATCTTCTTTTCAAAGCATCTTCAGGGGGAGACATGGCCAATACTGTTCACCGGAGTACACGGTGCCAGGGCGCCTGCTGTTATCGGTTACGTCGTCTGGGAAATTCATCGTAGCAATACTTGGATTCATGACGCCCTGCATGCTGTCTACTTTTCCAGTCTCCCCCGAAGTCTCCTCCGACCTGCTGGAGTCTCCCTTTGTCTGTAATGCACACTTGTTAGGAGCAAAACTAATGCCACTTTGGTGAAATTCCAGCCTTCCTTTGCAATGGAGCAACTATTTCAGCCTCGTGCTTCTTTCACCCCCATCTTTTCAGGTCAAACTGGCCCACCATCAGCTCCATGTTTGATTTCCAGCAAAGCTCTTGTCTACGTAGCTTTTGTTTTCTTTACAAATCACAGATGTACTTAACCCTGAAGCACTTAAGCGCCCCGTGTGGGGGTGGGTGGATGGGGGAACCAATCATTGCTCATTTGCATAGCGTCTGAAAAATGTATGTGTATGAGCTGAAATGAATTTTCCCTCTTCTGCAAAACGTTGATGTGGAATATTCGCTGGATATTCGCCGAATGCCCCAACGGATTTGCTGAAATCCCCAAGTATTTGATATCTGTATCCGATATCCTGTGCTGTTTGAATTTGGTATTTGATAGCTGGTGTGCAGTTGTACTTAGTAGTTGATGGTGTTTGATGTCCTGCCCGCTGATGCAGTGTCTTATTTGAGAACATAAAGAGGAACCCTGCTGGATTGGAGCAGAGATCTGCTTAGATCGGAGTGGCCAGTTGGATACTGGCTATCTCTGTAAACCAGCAAGAAGGACCACAACGTCTAAAATGTCCAAATGTTTAAGTAAAATTTCACAAGGCTAATTGGAACTCGCTTTTGAAATCTCACTGGCAAAACTGAAACATTTGACATCTCAGATATTTGCAAATATTCATTTCAGCTCGGGTAAGTGTGTTTGAAATTGCCTCTTATCTTGATGTTAGCTATTTTTTAAAAAATTAGCTTCGCAAGATGTCAGCAGACTAGTTTAAAGCCAGTCTGGTGATGACCTTTAAGGTTAGCTTCTGGATGTGAAAGGGCGGGCCTCTTGCATTCACTAACCACTGCAACGCTGTTGAGACAGTGGCTTAAACAAGAGCAATTCAGTTGCAGGTAGATACATCATCCCTTTGGCAGAGCGTATCAACCCAGAAGACTGGAAGGCAGGGAGCTACTACAGCAGTGGGCTAGTGGGGAGTCATGAAACAGCAACTACGCTAAGAGCTGTAGTATTCCCCCACTTCCCTCGCATCCATGATATATTGTATTAATTGCGCAGAGAATTCTAGTAACTCTGCTATAGCAA
The DNA here is from genome assembly GCF_028583425.1 of Eublepharis macularius. Classification (NCBI taxonomy): domain Eukaryota; kingdom Metazoa; phylum Chordata; class Lepidosauria; order Squamata; family Eublepharidae; genus Eublepharis; species Eublepharis macularius. The sequence continues at coordinate 178,355,766 of NC_072792.1, forward strand.
CTTCATGCCTCCCCACTGAATGGCATGTAGTAACTGCACAGAAAGCTGTAGTAACTCCCTAACATGCCTCTTTGCTAGGGTTGCCAGCTTCCAGGTGGTGACAGGAGATCTGGAATAACAACTGATCTCCAGAATTGTTCCCGTGGCTGCTTTGGAGGGTGAACTCTATGGCATTATACTGAGGTCACTCCCCTCCCAAAACCACACACTCTCCAGGCTCCAGCCAGAAAATCTCCAGGTATTTCCCAACCTGGAGCTGGCAACCCTAACAGATGTGCCCTCTTCCTAAGTGGGAAGACCCTCCAAGTCACTTAATTTGATGAATTACAGCGAAATTTTGCCACTGTTAGTCGATACAGGCAAGCGGTCAAGAGTTCAGTTGTTTGGGCTTGCTTACTGGTGCGAGTCACGATGGGGCACAGGGAAGAGGACTGAGGAGTACCCGCAAGCAGGGCTTTTTTTCTGGGAAAAGAGGTGGTGGAACTCAGTGGGTTGGCCTCAGAGAAAATGGTCACATGGCTGGTGGCCCTGCCCCCTGATCTCCAGACAGAGGGGAGTTGAGATTGCCCTCCGCGCCACTGAGTGGCGCGGAGGGCAATCTCAACTCCCCTGTGTCTGGAGATCAGGGGGCGGGGCCACCAGCCATGTGACCATTTTCAAGAGGTTCCGGAACTCCGTTCCCCCACGTTCCCCCTGAAAAAAAGCCCTGCCCGTAAGAATGGATTCCCGGTCAGTCTTTGTGATGTTAACTCTGCAGCTTCCTTGCATGTGAGAATTTCCCCCATCCTCACTTCTAACTTCTTGAAGCTAGACTCTCCGGCTGGGCGACAAACTCTTTCCCACAGATCCATTTTGTCAGAACCGAGAACTCTAAGGTTAGAGATGACCTCTGCCTTTTGCCTTGAGTCTCTCACCTGCCCCAGTGGTTTTATGTCTCCCCCCGACCCACCCAAATACCCCTTTTTGCACTGTTCCAAGTTCAAGTTATCTTGGGTCACCAAGGAACAGGAATTTTACTGTGTCCTGTGTTACGCACTGATCCTGCGACTGTTAAGACACCTGTACCTGTTTTTAAAAAGGGCCTTAAAAAACAGGACGCTTTTTTTTTTAAATGATGGGGCTTAATTGTGGGGAGGGGGGGGTTGGTGTTGATGTGTGGACTGTCCTTCAGTGGAGTGAGGGTGAGTGGGCTTCATTCCATAAGATCATTGGAGAAGATTTGCGAGGTTATGCTGAAGTCTTGAATTGTTTTATTGTGGGCACCAAAATGAATGCACTGCCACGGGGAAGCGGTCTATTCATAAAATGTTGAGGCACTGCTACACAATATTGGGAGGGCCTAAGCCAATCGTCTTCCTATGATGGAGGCATGGGTTTCCTAACAGGCACTCCCTACAGACCCCAAGGTGATACCTCCTGCTTTGTTGAAATGGAGGAAGGCCTGTATTGACTGTTTGCTCTGAGGAAGAAACTAGGGGGTGTATGTGCCACGGCGTCCATGGCACAACATGAGGGGCACTCGTCTAGAAGTTCACATGCAGGACATGAAGTACCTTGTTATTGGCCCTCGGTTTCTGGTATTCAGAGGTATGCAACACCTGTGAATGGAAGTTCTATTACCACTTTTGTAGTTCACCACTGTTCTTGGTCGGGTGGAGCGGGAGCTACATGACTTCTCTGGGTCTCTGCAACCGTTAGGCGATACACATTGGGGAGGAGAATTCATTGTCTGCATACAAGCCCAGATAATTTGACTACTGATGAAGAATAAAGCATCTCTCTGACTGGGCGGGGGGGAAGGTATTTTCTATCTCCCACAAAGCTGAAGTTAGAAGCACAGCCTAGTGTTGAAGTTTTTGTATAGTTTGACCCTATTCAGACCTAACTTGCTCATGCTGCAAATTAAGTGGTACAACTGTAAGTACTTCAGTCTCAGGTTGGGGGGGGGATGACTGACCCTGGGGAAAGAAATCCCTCCCCCTAAGTATTTAGCACATCAAGGTTACGTTAGAACTCTTTCTTCCTGGCATCTAGTGTTTGTGTGGAGGGAGGGGATTTTTGTTTTTTGAAGACCCTTTTTGAGCTTGTGGGCCTCTTTGGAATTCTGCCACAGGGTGGTGGATACAACCACAAAATGGCTGCCACAGGAGGCAAAGCCAACTACAAAATGGCTGCCACAGGAGGTAGAGCCAACCACAAAATGGCTGCCACTGGAGGTAGAGCCCACCACAGAATCTCAGGAAGTGAGGTTATGCGTAACTCTAATAGTAACACTTCAACAGTTCATGCAGAAGCTCTGCCTAACAGGATGCCTTTTTAAAATGAACATATTGTGTAAAATATTTTATGGCATACACACAACTTGACTTCAGTCACGCAGTGAAGAACGTTGTGCTGTGGTGGCAGCGACTGCCCAAAGCAACGCTTGTTCAATCTACTCAGCCAATCAGATGTCCAATGGCCAATCAGAAACCTTGCTGAGGAACAGCCCCACCTGACCCCACCCACTTTCTAAAACACTTGGTGGGCACTGGGAAAGGTGTCAGTGGGTGCCCACGGGCACCATGTTGGGGACCCTAATATATGATCCTACCAGACCCCCCGTTCTGAAGTCCAAGTAGAAACTCTAGATGAAAATAAGGGTCTCCATCTGCCTGCTGCTCCTTTATGGCACAGGCTTAGCCTTAGATAGATTCTGTCATCCAAGGATTAACAGTATTTCAAGGTAGCCAGAAAATTTTCCTGAAATTCTCTTTGACTGTTCTCAGAATCCCTGAAGTTATTTTTTGCTGTCCCTTGTTTTCCTGGCATTTCATTTTAGGTGAAATTGGGCGACAACTTTTTTTCCTTCCAAGTTCTCCACTTGTCTCTCTGTATCCTACCCTTTATCCAAGGAATACAGGGGGCCCTGCACCTATCTGCTCCTCTCCTTGTTACCCTCAACAACAACCCTGTGAGGTAGGTGGGTGGAAGAGAAACCAGGTCAAGGCACGAGTTTAGTAGCAGAGTACGGATTTGACCTTCCCTCCTCCACCCTACTCTGTCCCTCTCACCTCTATACCGCACTGGCTTTCAGCCATTATTCATTCCCTTGTCACCCAGAATATACTTCTAAATGCAGCTCCTTCCCAGACTCATTCTAAACTGGAGCCACTGAGAATGCAGAAATCGCAACATTAACCGTTCTTTTTGGACTTTGTAGCAAGCAAGAATAGTAATGGTCCAAGTGTTGGATATGGGCCTGGGCTGAAATCCATGAATCTTGCTAGAATAATAATAATAATAATAATATTCAATTTATATACTGCTCTTCAGGACAACTTAATGCTCACTCAGAGCAGTTTACAAAACGACAATCACCCTGTGAGGTGGGTGGGGCTGAGAGAGCTCAAAGAGAGCTGTGACGGACCCAAGGTCACCCAGCTGGCTTCAAGCAGAGGAGTTAGAGGTTAGAGTCCTGCCGCTCTTAACCACTACACCAAACTGGCTTATTGTTTGATCCCAGACTGATCTACCTAGGGTTGCCAGGCCCCTTCAATCTCCCAGCGGCGGATTGGGGCCTGGCTCTGTCCTCTGTTCTGAGGGGGGGGCGCTCCTGCAAAGCGCAATGACGTCACTTCTGGGAAATGACATCATGCTGCGCACGCCCCCCCCAGCGCGCCATTTTGAGCCACTGTGGAGCACGGTGGCACTCCTGCACACTGCAGCGTCCCAAAACGGGCCCAATCCGCACCAAAATGGACCCAATCTGCAGCTGTTTTGGCACTCCGTAGCACCTCAAAATGGGCCCGATCCACGGGAGCACACAGCTCCGCAGGCGCGCGCACACAGAGGCTGGCCAGGTAAGTGGAGGTGGGGTGTGGGGGCAAGGGCGGGGGATCCCCTGCCACCACCAGGGGTCTGGCACCCCTAGCTCTACCTCACAGGGTTGTTGTGAGGATAAAATGGGAAAGGGAAAAACCTGTAATGCTGCCCCAAGCACCTTGCCAGAAGGGTGGGATAAAAACATACCAGATAGAAATCGCTTCCATTGTCCTCTCCTTACATTACATTGCATAATATAATGGACCGTTCCTGCATTCTATCTGTGCAGATGGGTGACACAAGTTACTGAGGGTTAATCCCTGGATTGATTCTTGGAGCACCACTTTACAGCAGTTTGTGAAGGGATAAGAGTTCGGCTCTCCTCCAATCCGGGAATTTACAGTAAAGGTGACTTTACCACTTCCCTGCCTCACAGGACCGTTGTTTGGAATCCCATTTAAGGAGAAAGAGTCCGCATGTGCAAAAGTTACTTCTGACCCCTGCCATGCATCACAACCTCCCAACTGCCACTATTAAAAACATTAAGAAAAGACACTGCTAGTCTTGCTGAATCCAACACTGATTAAAACAAAAAAAACTGCTTCTCCAAAAGGCAGAAGGTGGGCTGGCTTAAGACAGACAATGCGGCTGTGCGCTGGCGTGAAGGTCCGTCACCGTGTCATGCAAACAGGAAAAGTCTCTGCCGCTTTGATGACCAATGCAATTTTCCTGTTGGTAGAGGAATGGATGAGTGTTGGGAGAAACGAAGTCAACCGAGATAGAAAAATCAACCAGTACCTGCAACAGGGACATGATCACAAACTGGTCCACTATGGAACAGAACAAAGTAAAAAATTTGCTTGCCTAAAAAAAATTGCAGTGCGTTTTCCGAAATCCCTATTTGGAAAGTTTGAAGAGTGCTAGGGTGAACCGGAAGTGTAACCCTTTCCTCCCTGGCAACAGGGAGAAAAGGTTATTCCTGAGCTGCTGCTTTCCCCGCTGTTGATGGGATAAAAATATATGGGCATCTGCAAGCTTTCCCCAGTAGGGATGAATGCGTCTTGGGGGCAGCCCACCCACCCCAGCTTGGATATTGTTTGAATCAGACTTTTCTGTTTCCGATAATCAAGCTTCAACTATTGCCATTTGGGCTGGGCTGCTAGACAGTCAACATTAATTTTAAAAATGTGACAACGGGAATGGTTTGCCGACATTCTAATTTTAGTATTCTGAGAGCCAAAGTGGCCATAGGTAAACGGGAGGATGCCACTAAGAATAATAAGCCGTCCGTTCTTTTCTTCTGCGAATGGCTAGCAATACAGAGCAGGTGATCCGATCCACGGCCCTGCAGGACTTCCCAACCCACCCCCTCTACTTCATGAACTGCCATTAGTGGGGTGGGAAGCCATGTGCCACTGAAGTATGCCCTTTGCTTGACTATACCAAACAGAGAGAGAAGGAAGCAAGAAAACTAATTGTTCATCTAGGCCAGCTTTCGGTCTCCCACAGTAGCCGATTAGATGCCTTGGGAAAGCCTGCAAGCAGGACGGGAGAGGTAACAGCCCTCCCGCCGCCGTTGCACCCCATAGCAACTAGTGCTCGGAGGTACACTGCCTCTGGCCATGGACGTTCCATTTCACTATCGTGAATCCTGGTCTTTGATAGACCTATTCCCCAGGGAGAAGCCTTGGGGCTTTGGCTTTTAAGGTCAGCCACATCTCATACCATCTGAAGATATCTTTTCAATCCATTGACCCATGGTGTCCACTGATGTCCACAACCAAATGGCCCTTGAAGATGGCCTAAAATATAAATGAAAGGGCTATTTCTGGCTACGCTGATACGGAGATCTCGCGGATACACCACAAATTCAGCTGTTCGGAAACCAGGGTTTAAATAAACCGGTTCCACAAAATAGAAAGACACTACAGTGGATGCAAACATTTAGGAATGTTTTATAAATGAGATTTGACCAGGCACCTTTATGTGAAGGGTGTTTCATCAAAGCAACAATGCAGTTGTGTTGGTATCTTGCTATGAGTGTCCTGAAATATGTGGCTTTTGAGGGGTGGGCGAGAGAAGGGGGGTGTTTATTTCATAAAGATGATTTTTTTAGAAGGACAAAATTACTCTGGTCTTTTTTTAAAATGTACAGTATGTCTTGTGGTGTCACTATTTGAGCTAGTAATTAATTTTTCTAGTCACTATGGATTGCTAATTCCTTAAATTATTAATTTATTTTTGTGAGTTTTTTTTTTAAAATAATAATTTGACACACTTATCCTGTAAAAATGCTCCTGTGCTTAACTTAGATAATGCCTTTTGTTTTGCTGTTAATAAATGTGATATGTGCCTGAAAAGAGAGTTCCCATATCTGTGTTTTCAATTGCCACAACTGGCAGGGGGTGGGTGTTGCCAAGTAATCAAAACAGATTAGAAAAATACAGTAAATTGATAACCCTCCCTAGAGCAGAAATCCCAACAGAATACCATGTCCCCTCTCGACCTCGTGGGAACTACAAGGAATTCATTGGAAATGGGAGGTATAGATTTACTCCAAGAGCATAAGCAACTTCTATTTGTGCAGAAGGGAAGTTGGGGAGTAAGGAGGGAGAGTGCCGGTTGAACAGGGAAGGGGAGGTTGTACTCTTTCTCATTAGTAGTCCTCAAGCAGATGATGGACTGTATTTCTTGCATTCAATGGTGGGAGGGGGGATTTAATAGATAGCCTACAAATCCTCTTCCAAATATAGGATTCCGTTCTTTGGGAGAATGGCCAAGACAGTGTATGTGGAGTGGCTCTAATGTTCTAAAGAACAAAATTTAGTCCTCAATTTTAATAGTGGCTGATTCCGCACACATTGGATAATGCACTTTCAATGCACATTATCAATAGTTTGAGGTGGATTTTTTGTTCCGCACACAAAAAAATCCATTTCAAATGATCTATAAAGAGGATTGGAAGTGCATTGTCCAACGTGTGTGGAATCACTCATCATCTCAGCCCTCTTGAGCCATTATTATCCTCACCGTAGTGCTGACAGGGGATTAAGACATCCAGCAGGTTTGAGGCTGAGATAAGGGATAGGAAAACCAGGGATTTCCGATTCACAGTTCACACACTTAGGTTACCAACATACATCCCCTTCCCGCTCTTTCAGATATAGTTGCCTTATGCCGTGTCAGGCCTTTAGGCCTTCTAGCTACTCTGAACAGCAGCTGCTCACAGCAGCCTCAAGCAGAAAAACAGCAGGATTTGAGTCCAGTGGCATCACTCTACATGTTACTTCTTTTACGAGTTTCCCACTGAGCCAACCCATGCTTCTCGCAGACACGCATTGCCTCGAAGATAAAAAATGAGCATGCAAATGGACTCAGCTGCCACCAAGAGAGCGAGAGCTCCTGTTTTTCTCCCAAAATTTTTCCCCATGCCAAAACATTGCAGAGGGGAGCCATTTCCCCATTTCTGCTGCTCCACATGGAGGTATTTTATGCACACTTCCCCACAGTTTTTGCACAAGGGAAAAAGCTTGGGAGAAAGGCAGGAGCTTTTCCTCCCCTGGTAGCAGCTTTCCAAGCCCATCTGCACTCTCGTTTTTTATAGAAACCAATCCCCAAGCTGACGTGTCTGCCCGGAGCACAGATTGGCTCCATGGAGAACTCGTAAAAGAAGCAACGTGTAAAGTGACTGTAACGGGTCTTCAGAGTATAAGCTTTCCAGAGTCCAAGCTCCCTTCTTCAGACTTACATTCTGATAAATCCTCTTGGTCTCTAAGGGTCAAAACACATGAGACACATGGGCGACTGTTGGATCCTGCAAGGATCCCTGGGAATTGTAGTTTAAAAAAACAGCCGCTCAATGTAAATCTCAGTTCAGCTGGAGTGAATCGCAACTGGAGGGACTTTCTCACACACACTCCCTTTCTTTCAAAATGGGGGCATGGTTGGGACGGTTGGCTATGACATAACAAGAGGCGGGAAAAAAGCCGAGATGTTTTGTGAGCGAGAGAAACCCAGTCCCTCCCATTCTTCTCCTGGCAGGGCCCTGCTACATCAAGTCCTCCCACCCCATCTCTGAGCTCCTGAAGGAAAACCAGCAGATGGGATTTTTGAAAGAGAATCTTTGAAAGAGATTCTCTTTAAAAGAGAATCTCTCCGGTCTCTCTTTGACAGAATCTCTTTGAAAGAGAATCTCTCCAGTCGAGCGGCTGTTCTTTGGAAGAAAATCCACCTTGCTCGGTTTTTCTCCAGTTGTTTGGGTGTATGTGTAAGACTACCATTCCCAGGGAAGGTTGCGGGACCAATAAAGTGCTCGTCACGAGAAATTCATCTCATGTGATTCCATTTTAAGATGCCATTGGACTCAGATTCTACTGTTCTCTGCAGACCAATATGGCTACCCAACCTAAACTATCCATCAGGCTACAAAAAACCTTTTTAACCAGAGATAGCGGGGATTGTACCTGGGACATGCAAACGGTCTTTATTCCTGAGCCAAGCTCCCCTCTCCTTTCTCAATTCAAAGCTTGGATAAGCAGACTTCCCCAACAGACAATAAACAACAGGAGAAAGAAGAGGAAAAACTGCCACAGACTTGCTATTGAGGCCAAAATCCCTTCAATTTTGCATTGTATATATATATATATTAGTTTATTTCATTGTACAGAAATTTAAAATAATTAGAATAGGGCAAACAATGAGCTGAGCTCTATAGCTGGGATCTCCCAGAGCTAAAAATCAGCTGGGTGTTTTAGGTTAGCTAGATACATACACGTTACCAGCTTCTCCTATTGTATGTTTCAGACAAACCGCATGACCCGTACCCTGAAAAGGAGGGGGGGCAACATCCCAGCCAAGAGGGTCATCTCCAGTGTCGCGATTCCTTAAAAAAAAAATCCCCATGGGGAACCTAGAGTTCAGGACCAGCCTTAACATGAAGCAACTCGAGGTTACCATCTAGAACACTGAGTAGACGGTGGCCCTTTGCTTCGGCAGCCAACAGGCATAAATTCATCCTTCCCGGAAGAGGGTAGTGCAGCAGTGATAATGAAGGAGGGGGCAGAGAAGGTCTTCTCGAAGTTCAGCACATCTCAGGACCAGGCAGGATGTGTGAAGAAGGGCTCCATGGCATCCAAACACCTCAGGATCCAATACCAAAGATGGGGCAAAAGGGATATCGTTGAAATATTGCTTCTAGGGCAACTACGTTACCTAAGGCTTCGACCGTGATCCTTGCAACCTCCTGAAAATGACATTGGAAGCAGAATCTTCCTGATTTGAAAAGGCATCACAACAGAGTTTGTGTCAGAAGAACGCGGGGAAGTTTCAAGTCACTCGTTAAGTTCAACTTGCAGCTTACAGAAGAGGAGTGTCTGTGAGAATGTCATGGGAAATTCAGGGAAGGAGAACTGCCCCTGGTAGGATATGTCACAGTGTTTGCTGAACAGTGCTATACCTTTCCCTCCTGCAAACCCGGGAACTGTAATATGGGGCTGCAGGGAGCTGAGAAATCTCTGCTTGCCATCTCCGCAAAAACTACCGTTCCCAGAATTCCATGCAAGGTGGGCTTCCAGTTAAACTAGTTTACCTGTTTGACGGCACCTACGATCAGGAACACGAGGCCAAAGGGCTGCATCCCAAGGAGCCCTTCGCAGCCTGGTTATGGAGCTCTCCCGTTGGCAAAATGGTGCCGTTAAAAGACAAGTCCGTGGAAAGAACTCGATCCACCTCCTCCGGCGGCATGCCCGCACCCCCCTGAGGAGTCATCGTCGTCGTCATCCCCCTCAGAGTCTTTCCACCACAATGGGGATTTGGGTAGCGCTGAAATGTAGGCCGTTCTGCTCCGGGCTTCCTTCTCCTGCTCCTGTGGGGTGACACACAAAACTGAACTCTTGCTTCGTCCTCTCAAGATAGATAAGGAAAGTGGTGGAACGACATTGTCCTTCAGTTGTCCTGAAGGGGGGGTATATAACTCGAATCAAATGTAACATCCTCAACAGAGGGGCAGGCATAGGTGAAACACCTACTGCGAGTTTATATGAAAGCCCCTAGACTGGTGAACTCTCCCCAGCTGTTTCAGAACTCTGATTACCAAACCGAGCCAAGTTTCGATTGTACAAATTTTTAAAAGAATACATCTCACCGCACACACCCCAGTTCAATTGCAACATTTGGACTCATTCGTACTCGTTCAGACGCCATCACCATAGCATGCACAGCCTTCTTCTTTGCCCCTTACCTCTCTGCCTCTGCAAATGTCCCCAGGTTTCGCTGGGGACCTCTTCCCCCTGCTGGTGCTGTATATACTGTATGGACAACAGTCCAAGCACAAGGAACCCTGGAACATGTAGATTCCTTGTTTCTTTCAAAGAATTCTGGTGCCCAGGGAGATCTATGCTCCCTTGAGTCTTTGGTTCTCAAGCCGCTGAAGCAAGATGGAGCCATGGAAAGATGGCTTTAACTTGAGATGGAGAACCCTCAGAGATGTGTGTTTTGGCTCGTAACGCAACCAAGCATTACCACAGTGGTGAATACATACTTCAGCGACATGATTACCCAACACGGTTGTAACAGGCCCTGGTAATAACCCCACTCTTTAGAACACTGTCCGTGGCATTTTACTCCATTTCCCATATATGGTCAAACTACATCATAATCAAGGGGGAGGAGCCTTAGATATAAGACAATGTGAGAATTCTCCCAGCCAGAAGTGAGCAAGCAGCTCAAAATCCCTTTTCCCCTGATCTCGATTGAACTGGTTGGAAACAGAGTTAGAGGGATTATATATATTTTATTTTATTAAAATATTTTACCCCTCCTTTCCTCTTGGCTGGCTGATATATATAGTATCTGTCATCCAAAACTGATGCCTTTGGCAAATTTAACAGTGGTGTAATTGATTACACCATATCGGAAGGAGTTTCTAGTCCAATCATTTTTACTTCTATGGAAAACTCTGAAGTCCAAAAAGGGGTTTCCAATGGTAGGTCATAGCTGAGAAAAGGGGGGGGGAAGAAATTTGCACTGTTATTTCTTTATATAAGGACTACAGTTATGTGGATAACACATCTTTAACACATTATAGAATACTTATTTTGAACTGCTCCATGCAACTGATTAGAGAGAGGGAAGGATTATTATTCATTATAGGCACTGATCAATACGAACCTGCAACAGACACACCAGTGACAGGGGTCTAATTCTCACTGAAGGTGACCAACTACTGTCTGGACTGTACCACTTAAGACTGCAGGTGGGAAAATGACACAAGGGAATGCTCCTTCACACAAATATGTTTCCTGCACAAGGAAAACTATCCTGTCTCTAAGCAAGCTAGATTTTTTTTTCTGGGTATAGAAGAACTTTATAATTTCCCTGATCATTCCATTAGACACTTGAGATTAGCTGCCTTCAAAGAGATGTATTCAGGTGGCTGTATGAAAATGCAAGGTTGCGGCAATAGGAAGTTATTCAGAAATTTGTCTGTGACAATTAAGGACAAAATGGGGATAACAGTTTCTTCTCACAGTATAAGAGCTGAGGGAAACATTGTGTTTGCACAGCTTAAGAACAGCTGTATGGTAAAGGATGGACAACATAAAATATTCTTCATTAGCAACATCACGAAATAGATTAAAATATCTAAACTTGCTAATACATTTTTATCCCACCCTTCCTCCAAAAAGCTCGGGGTAAATGGGTCTCCCCGTTTCCATTTTATCTTCACAACAACCCTGTGAGGTATTTTGGGCTGAGAGAGTGTGATTGGCCTCAGATCACCCAAGGACTTAAACCCAGACTCCCTGATGCTGACACTCTGACCACTACACCACACTGTCTCTCTAAAAGCTAGTGGGTCTAGCGGCACTGCTAAGAACAAAAGAGATTCACATGGGATCAGACATGATAAACTCTAGCCCAGTAATATATGCCCATGCAAAACCACAACCAATAAACACAATGCCTGTGAAAACGAAAGTTTTAATAGGATGCTGAGTTTTCAGCACCAGCAACATGATTGCGGAGACAGTACTCCACAGCTGGGGAGCCACAACCAAGAAGGCCCCGTAATTTTTAACCTGAGAATCCTACTATATAAAAGAGTAAGCATGCTCCAGTCGACTCACTTCGTACCCTGGTGCGCCTCCAGAAGGCGCTGCTGCGGCGGGAAACCCAGGCCAGGAACAGGAGCAGAGCGGATGGAAATTCAGGGATCAGGCGCAGAGGAGGTGGCCATGCCCACCCCCCTTTCACCTGGCTGGAATCAGTCACGGAGGAGAAGGAGGCAATGCCCGCCTGCGCCCCCTCCCCTTTCTAGACCCCGCTGTATTTTTTCCCAAAACAGGCTTTGTTGCTAGTTAATAAATAAATATGGAAGTCATAACACAATGTTCATTCCTACTCCTCCGTTCCCAATTCAACCATAAAATCCTTAATGTAAAATCACCATAGGCAAAATATTTAAAAAGTTAAAGGATACCATCGGTATAGCTCATAAGCATCACCTGCAAGTATAGGATGTTATCCTTAGCAATGGCTTCCATCAGGTCTTTATTGGGAGAAGACAAGTCTCCGTTTACCCAACTGGCCTCAGCAGCCGTCTCCTGCCCTGTGTTTCTCGGCTTGGTTATTCTCTGTCGATAGAACAGCAGATAGGCCGTGTCCTTGGGGAAGAAGGAAGTCACGTTGCTAACCGACTCGAAAGACGAAAATGATACCCTGGTGTCGTTGAAAAGGTACCACTGGATCGCCACGTCCAGAGGCTTTTCCGAGGAGACCATCCACAAGGCGTTCTTTGGGTCGCCTCCCACAGTGTCTTCGCACTCCCTGGCGTAACAATAGTAATGGCCACTCTCTGAGGAGACTCCAGAATGTACTACCACACTGCAGAGGTCGTACACGACAGACGCAAAGCTGTCACACGAAGGAGTGGGCCCAGAGCTCCTCCCTGGACTCGGGTCACTGAGTTCCTGGGCGGACGTCAGGACGGGTAGCTTCAATACCAAGGGGACGGAGACATTGTCAAGGATCTTCTTTCTCCTCATGGCTCTCAGGTCAAAGGAGAACCTCAGCAGGGTGAGGATGAGGTAATGGGGCCCTTCGGTTAGTTCCGCCAGTTTCTCTGCATCCTGAAGGGACGCGCAGTTCTCACAGTGATATCGGTTCTCTGCCGTCAGCGTCTCAGGCGATAAGAAATAATTGATCAAGTCGGGGACGGATCTGGAGGCTCCGGCGCCAATCCCTTGATCCCGTGAGGTTAGCATCGAACCTCTGTTAGGCTTGACCCCAATGGCATCCCTCTCAGATCTGACAGGGAGAGACGTCTCTTGCCCTTCTGGTCTCAGAGTCTCAACTGGCAACACTTTGGAGGGATTTTCGCCAGACGCACGATGCTTCCCCAGTCTCCTTGGCAAATCAGTCACCCGAGTGGGAGCTTCTACAGTAGGCTCTACTGTCTGTGGGCCCATCTCTTCTACAGGTAAAACTGAGGTACCATTGCGTATAGGCACGTGCTTATCTGCTGGCGGAAAAGCCAGAGAGAGGTCCGTGAAGGCTTCTTCTCTGGAAGAGACTTTTAGGCACTTCAGACAACGGATTTTTGTCATAATTTTGCCACCAAACATTTTTTCAACCAGAGTCTTGTTGACAGAGTGCCGTTGTTCGGCCTGAGATATCCATGTGGACTCTTTGAGCTTCTGGTAGATTCTTCTCCCTGTTCTCTCTTCTTCGTGTAGCCTTTTGGGGGGAAGAACAAAATGCAAAAGGTTGAGGAATTTCACCTCAAAATATTACAAAGCCCGTGTTGTTTAGTTGATAGCATGTCCAGTTAAGACCCTGTTCAAAGCCAGACATGCTCAGTTGCTGTGAGGATAAAATGGAAAGGTTACACCTCTCTGGGCTTCTTGGAGGAAGCGCTGGAGAAAGGGAATGATGGATGGTTTTTCAGAACCAATGAAATGCACCAGTGCAGACATATTAAACATTCACATAAAAGTTCCCTAAAGTGCCCAAAGTTCGAGTGTAGTTATCCCCAACCTACCGATCAAGGAGGTACTTGAGGTATTCTGAGCAGTCTTGCTGCGCCCCACGAGTAAACCAGGGAGGCCATGAAGCCAAAAAGAAGTTTTCGGGGGAAATGGCAGGTCGCTGTCAATGAGAGAATCAGAGAGGATAGCAGAGAAATTAGAGATTTGAAGTATGCCCAAGCAGAGAGACAGAAAGATTACACCTTGGTAGTAGGAATGGGCCGCATCTGGTACATGTGAACTTTTCATCCAGCCCTCAAGCCACTTTTTCAAGAGCCTCAGTCCACTGGACTGAGAGCGGGACCACAAGTGACGCCTGACACAGGTTGGACACTTGCCAGCTTCCCTCAAGTTTTGATGGGAAATGTAGGCAGCTTGGCGGAATGTTGGACAAGTGACAGTTGAAAAGTCCATTGGACAGCAGTCAGAGAGCCAAGCTGCAAGACCAGGATGCCTACATTTCCCATCAAAACTTGAGGGAAGCTGACTAGTGTCCAACCTGTGTCAGGCGTCACTTGTGGTCCCGCTCTGAGAGATCCCAGACTCAGAACAATTAAGGGCAGAAGAGTAGTAGAGAGGGCCACAGCTGGGCCTCTGCCTGCATTTGAGAGCACCGATTTCCACAGTGGCTCTTCCTGTTTTCAGTGCCTGTTTCCTGGTGACAGAAACAGGGACAGCTGACTTAAATAATAATAATAACATTCGATTTATATAGCACCCTTCAGGACAACTTAACGCCCACTCAGAGCGGTTTACAAAGTGTGTTATTATTATCCGCATGACAATCAACCTGTGAGGTGGGTGGGGTTGAGAGAGCTCTGAAAGAGCTGTGACTGACTCAGGGTCACCCAGCTGGCTTCAAACAGAGAAGTGGGGGATCAAACCCAGTTCTCCAGATTAGAGTCCTGCCGCTCTTAACCGCTACACCAAACTGACTCTCCAAAGTCTTAAAAAGGAGCCAGAGATCTGGGTGGGCCTAAGGTAAAAAATCTTTTCCATTCCTGTCCTGGGAACATTTTCATCTGCTTGCTTTCACATTGGCTGAGGTCAAGGTGATTTATAGCATTCTTCAACACCAAATCTGCTGCAGATCCCAAATCTGTCTTTTGGTTTAAAGAGTAATTCTCTGAATATCCACTTGGATCCCGAAGTTCCTACAGGCCCTCAATGCCGCCAACCAGCTGCTCAGAAGGAGAAAAATAAAGAAGAAAGTAGGGGGATGCCAACATCCCAGTGTGCTGATGTAATTTCCTGTGTGGCCGGAAATGATGTCAGAGCATCGCCAGAAACACTCTAGAATTCAGGCAAAACTAAAAAAAACGAAAAAAAAACCTATACAGTTCTGCTGATGTTGCATCCAGTCACACAGGAAGTGATGTCAGCATGTCGCCAATGATGTCATTACATCACTGCTGAGGGCCACCACCATCTCTGTTAATCTCCCACTGGCTGCCAGCCTTGTGCTGTCAACCCTACTGCCTACCCAATACTGATCAACATTCAGTGCATTCAAAGCAAACAAAAGAGTAGAAGCTCAGCTGAAAGCAAGTGAAACACAACTAACAACAGTGAGGGCCTCGAGGGAGGATGTCCCTGGTTCAAATCTCACCTTAGACAAGCCACCATCTCTCGGCCACTATTCCTTCTCCCATTCAATCTCCAATAAAGGGTAAATAATACTGACCTACCTCAAAGGGCTGGTGTGAGAATTATTGAAATGACACATGAAGCGTTTTGAACAAAGAAAAGGCAGTGAATAAAGCCTAAATATTTATTTCATAAGCACTTTAAAAGACACCTTACTGGATCAGAACAATGGTTCATCAAGCCCAGCTTCCTGTTTCCCCAAACAGTCAACCATTTACCACCGTAAGGTCCACAGGCAGTCAAAGACCTCCTCTGTCGATGTCCTCCTGCAAGTAGTATTCAGACATACTGCTTTTGAATATGGATGTTCCATTTAGCCAGGGGACATTTCGAAAAAGAGCTGCAGAAACTCATTAGCATAACTCATTAGCATAATTTATCAGCATATGCCATGACCCTTGCCATCACCGGAAGGGTGTCGTTAGCATAATTGATTTGATCAGGCCCGAAATGGCCAGGATTCAGCTACTGCCAGACAAGGCAGTGTTCCCCCACCTGGCAGTGGCCCAATCAGGGCTGTTTTGGCCCCAAACCAGGCCGAAAAGGGCCCCAAATGGCTCAAAATGAACATTTTGGGCACGTTTTGGCCTGGATGAGGCCCCAAATGGCCAAGATCGGGTCAGTGCCAGGCAGGGGAGGGGTCCTCCGCCAGACACCAACCCAGTCCTGGCAGTTTTGGCCCTGATCCCGTCCGAAACGGGCCCCAAATGGCCAAAAATTGACATTTGGGGCCCATTTGGGCCCGGATCAGGGCCGTAACAGCCCAGACCAGGTCAGTGCCGGCCCTGGCACTGACCCCATCCCAGCCTTTTCAGCCTTGATTCTTGTGGAATGGGCCTAGATCAGGGCCAAAACGGCTGGGACTGGGTCGATGCTAGGCAGGGGTGGCTTCTCCTACCCAGCACCGACCCGATCCTGGCCATTTCGGTCCTGATCCTGGCAGAAATGGACCCCAAATGGCCAAAAGTGGCCATTTTGGGCCCTTTTGAGCCCGGATCAGGGCTGAAATGGCCAGGATCGGGTGAGGCAAGCACTGACCCGATCTGGGCCATTTCGGCCCCCATTCGGGCCCTTTTGGTCCCAATCAAGGCCGAAACAGCCCAAAATGGCCAGAAATCACCAGGTGGGGCCACCTGACACGTGACCTCTTGGGGGAACTACCGGAACAGCGTTCCGGCACATCCCCCCTCAAATTGAGCTCTGCATTTAGGCATCATGACTAAGCTATGAATTGGCCTATCCTCTATGATTTTGTCAAAACGCCCTTTTAGAGCTATCTAAGCAAGGAGCTGTCACTACACCCTATGGTGGTGAGTTCCACAAGTGAATTATTCACTCTGTGAAGCATTACTTACTTTTTTCTCTCCCAACAGCTCACGGGGCGGTTTGCTTAACTTCTCTGATACATTGTAGGCAGATTTTTGTAAGCTGCTCAGGGCCTTTTGCGGGAAAAAGAGAATAAAAATATTTTTAATAAATAAAAGTTACCTGACTGTGCTCTAGGAAGGCGAAGAGCCACTGGAGTTTTGCCATCAAGGGCTGGGAGTTGTTCTCTGCCAAATTCAGCACCGAGCGCCTGAAGCTTGAAGGAAAATGGCACAAACATAAACAGTTCAGTAAATATACCCCGTTTATTTTTGAATGCACAGGTTGTCTGGATGGGAGACAAGCAAATAGTACAATTCCCGGGCATCTCCCCAATATCCTAGATATTTCTTCTGCCTATCAAAAAATTCTTACCAATATTTCTCAACTGTCTTCTAAAATGTTTTTTAGATAGTATATTGCTCCTAAGAAAACTGCAAAAACAAAGACTATAGTGGAAAGTGTTGGAAATGTAAATGGCCGAAAATGGCCATTTTTGGCCCGTTTGGGCCTGGGTCAGGGCCGAAACGGCTGGGACTGGGTCAGTGCCGGGCAGGGGAGGCTTCCCCCACCTGGCACCGACCCGATCCCGGCCATTTCGGCCCTGATCCCAGCAGAAATGGGCCCAAAATGGCCAAAAGTGGATGCAATGTTCTACTGCATGTGGTGGACATGCAGAAAGGCAAAAAGATACTAGATAAAACCACATGAAGAGATGCAAAAGATACCAAATCCCCATGTTGTGCTAAATCCTAAAAATACATTATTAAATATTGTACCAAGTAATATTACAAAAGTACATAGTGACCTGTTTAAATGTATGGTGACAGTGGCGAGAGTAGTACATGCAACAAAATAGAAGGCAGAATCTTGTCCAGATGTGACTGAGTGGATGAACAAATTTTATGTATATTTGTCAATGGCTAAATTAACTTCTGATATTCACAACAGACCAGCTTCAGAATTTCAGGAAAAATTAAAACTTTCATATGATTATGTAGCTGAAAATTAAGAAAAATAAAAAATCGATTAGCAAAATTTATTATTTGTTAAATTAGTAATTTAAAACACAGAATTTAAATGTTGAATACAATGTTTAAATGCTGAATATCAAACGTCAAGTACAATGTATTTTAAGATAAATAAGTAAAGGAATGGAAATGAGAATATTCTGTAACTTTAATATTTTGTTATGTTCACTGTCTAATACTATTTTCTGCTTAAAAATAAAAAAAACAATCTTGAATTGCTTTTTTCTCTTTTCCACATTTTAACTACAAAAAGAATGTTTGGGGTGTTTTGTAGCTTGGACATGTAAGACTGTGCATGATATAAATTCCGGTACCCAATAATGGCCACAAACCAGCCGTACAAAAAACAAACTAATTGATCTGAATGGAAGCAGAGGCAGAAAGGACACCTACTCGGAGGCCATGAAGAGTGCTTGAAGGATGCTGTTCATATAGCAGGTGTTGCCCAGGTTAATTAACCCTATCTTCCCTGTTTCAGATTTGGAAGCCAGGCGGGGATAAAAACTAGCGAGTTCATTCTTCTGCGAGGTCCAAGCATTCTGTCCGAGCAGATGCTTAATGCGGTCTTCATTTGGAATCGGAAGAGCCTTGAAAGGAATAACAGAAACCCAAAAGAGTGGTATAAGTTTGTGGAGTAACCCCCTTTCTTGAGTTTAGAAAGTAATGTGGCCATTTTACTGCCTTCACAGGCTCATTTTCTCTCAGGTTTGTAAATGCAATGAACCTGTTGTCATTTAGGCTAGCAGGCAGTGCAAATACCTCATCTAAGGCTTTCTCTGGCCATGAAAGGAGCACAGAACAGAGACGGGCCACCGTTCACAGCACCTGCTTGGCATGCAAAAGGTCCCAGGTTCAATCCCCAGCATCTCTAGTTAAAAGGATCATGTAGAAGGTCACATAAAAGACCTCTGTCCGGGGTCTGAGGCGCAGCCCCCGGACTTGCCAGGAGAAGGGGACGGGAGGCAGCCGGGGGACAGCTGCCCAGCCACCCCAGCAAAACACCCAGGACAAGAACCTACCTACACAGGAGGGAGGGAAAGGAACACCGAAGCCTCAGAGGGTTAGAAGGGGCAGGTGGAGACCAGCTAGTCCCATCTTCCAGTGGGAGTCTGGGAGGCCAGGCAGGGAGACTGAGGTCAACCCAGAGGGGCCCAGGACAGAGGAAGAGGGCAAAGGCAGCAAGGACAGACAGCCAGCAGCTAACCAAACAGAAACCTTACCAGCCAGGGAGGAGAAGCAGCCACAGCAGCTCAGAGCCACGTCCCAGCCTGCAGCCCAGCTAGAAGGCAATAGCCTGGTCCAGGGGATGCCAGAAACAAAACGACTCCAGGTGGAGCTGCCTGAGGCACTCTGTAGGAGAAGCTTGGCAGCCAGCCAAGAGGACACAGCTGTGCCTGCCTCCAGCAGTCAGCTCACCAGGAGAGGCTTGGCAGCCAGCCAATGAGACACAGGTGAACCGGCCCAGTGCTTCCAGCCAGGCAAACACATGTGCAGCTGCCTGGGCCAGCGAGAGCCGTGGTTAGAGGGCAGGAGGAGGGCTTGGTTGACAGGTGGAGCAGGGAAAGGCGGAAAGGATAAAAGGGCGGGGTGGGGTGGGGTGGGTTGTGTTGGGAGTTGTTGGAGGTTGGATGGAGAAAATGAGCAAGCAAGGAAAGAAGGCGGCGAAGGAGAAAGATAGACACAGGAGCAAGGTTGAGCGGGCTTGCTGGTGGCTTGAGAGGGTGCATGGGTGATACCTCCCCTCCTCCCACAAAGTGAGACCCTACATAATCCCTAGTGGCGTCCCGGTGCCCAACGCAGCAGCACCCGGGAGAAAACCTGACAACCTCAACCCAAGACTCTGGAAAGCCACTGTCAGTCATAGCCATGACTGAGCTTGCTAGACCAACTGCTTGACATAGCCGAAGGCAGCTCCATGTGAGTGAGTGGACTCCACCAGGCACCCCCCACCCAATCATTCCTGTATCACTTTCTAAGTTTTCCAGCATCAGCCCCCCAAATGTTTCCATCACTTCCTGCTAGTTGAGGATGCCTCCAAGTTGGCAATTCATTCAATAAACTCATTCAATATGACTGTGACCAGTTTTGCATTTTATGATGAACCAACCAAAAGCAGGGCACATATTTTTCTTAAACTCCCATAATATCTTGCTGAAATGCCTAGCTGGGATTGCAAGTTTTGTACAAGAACTGCAGCCGCTTCCATTGCAGTTTACAACCCTCACACCATCTTTTTTAGATTGTAAGGTTCGTGTGCCACCTGGTCACTTTCCTATTTATTTATTATTATTTATTTAACAAAATTCATGTCCCACCTTTCTGCCCGCATAAGGACCACCAAGGCAGCTAACAAATTAAAACATACATGATAAAATCTTACTTTAGATTGTAAGGTTCTTGGGGCAGAGACCTGGCCACTTTCCCTCTCTCTTATTTATTTATCCTTATTTATTTAATAAAATTTATATCCCACCTTTCTACCCTCATAAGGACCACCGGGGAGGCTAACAAATTAAAACATACATGATAAAATCATATTTTAAAATGATTAAAACTGACCGAAACAACAACAACAACTAAGGTTGCCAGGCCCCCTCGATCTCCCAGCGGGAGATTGGGGCCTGGCTCTTACCTGAGGGGGGGCCATGTGCGCGCGCTCCACACGCACGCACACTCCTGCAAGCGTGATGACGTCACTTAAGTGACGTCACCACACAGCCCCCATTGGGGCGCAGATCAAACCCGTTGTGGGCCCCTGCGGAGCGCAGAAGCGTTCCTGCACTCCGCAGGGGCCCACAATGGGCCTGATCCGCACCAAAACAGGCCCGATACGTGCCCATTTTGGCGTGGATCAGGCCCGTTTTGACGCGGGTCGGGTCCGATGTGAGCCCCTGCGGAGTGCAGGAACGCTCCCGCACTCCACAGGGGCCCCGATCCAGGCCAAAACAGGCCTGATCCTGGCGGCTGCTGTGTGCAGGGGCGCGCAGCACCGCAGGGAGGCGCGCATTGAAGGTGCGTGCCCCGCCGCTGGCCAGGTAGGTAGGGGCGGGGGTCGGAGGGTGGGGATCCCCGCCCCCCACCGGGGGTCTGGCAGCCCTAACAACAACACATCATTAAAACAGTTAAACCAGAGCTCAAACCATCCTAAAACATAAAAACAACAATTAAAACAAAAAAATTAAAACAATGAAAACATTGGGCATGACGGAGGGGTCACTGAGGGAATGCCAAATGAAACAAAAAAAGTCTTCACCCACTGGTGGAAGATGGCAACAGAATGGGAAGGACAAATCTCCCTGAGGAGAGAGTTCCAAAGTTTTGGTGCCACAACCGAAAAGGCACTCTCTGGATCACAACTTGCGTAATCTCAGAACACAGGGGTACCTGAAGCCGGGGCCATATTAACCCATGTCTGGGCCCCCAGGCTTTCAGGTATTTCAGGCCCTCTCTGGCACTTCAGTCTTTCACCCCACAACAGCTGACAGCCTGACCCTGGTATGGGCGGTACTAGACCGCAGTACATAGCCCTAAATCCATTTTGAGGGTCTCCCGAAGAATTCTATTCACATTTTATTACATGAGTAGAACTCTTCAGGAAAGCACATTTTGGGGGTATAATTATTCAATACTGTAATATTTTGAAGTGAATACATTTTTTATTATTTATTAAAAATATATAATTTATGGATCATTGTTTTAACATAAGAGACAATTTGTTCCACTTCAGTTAGGAAGCAGTTAATTATCTAATTAATAGAGGTTATATAGAGAATCAATTAATTGTAATTTATGTGGGAGTGTGCCTCAGCAAAAAAAATTGATGGGCCCAAAGTCCCTGCGGGGCCCCTAGGCTTCGGCCTAGTCAGCCTTATGAATAATACAGCCCTGACCTAGACTTCAGCCTAGTCGGCCTTATGTACAATATGGTATAAGATGACCTCAGTGGTTGGGTATACTGCATCACAGCCTGTGTAAGAAGGCCCTCCTGAATAATTTGATTTTGTACAGTTTACGGAAAGTAAAGAGAGTGGGAGATTTCCTGACCTCCTCAGGCGGGCCATTCCTTAAGGTGGGACACCACTAGGGATACCATACCCCCGGTGGGGACGGGAGATCCCCTGCCCCCACTCCTCACACCCCGCCCCCACTTACCTGGCCAGCAGGGGGGATGCGCCTTCTGTGCGTGCTCCCTTCTGGTGCTGCATGCTCCCATGCTCAGCAGCCGCCTGGATCAGCCCAGTTTGGCCCGGATTGGGGCCGCTGCGGAGCGTGGGAGCACTCCTGCACTCCGCAGCAGCTCAAAACGGGCCCGATCCGTGCCCCAACGGGGCTGTTTTTGGCACTGTGGAGGGCAGGAGTGCTCCTATGCTCCACAGCCCAATCCACGCCAAAACGGGCCCCAAATGAGCCTGTTTTGGCATGGATCGGGCCCGTTTTGGGTTGCTGCGGAGGGCAGGAGTGTTCCTGTGCTCTGCAGCAGCTCAAAATGGGCCCGATCCGTGCCAAAACGGGCCCAAAATGAGCCTCTTTTGACATGGATCGGGCCCGTTTTAGGCCGCTACAGAAGGCAGGACTGTTCCTACCCTCCGCAGCGGCCCTGATCCAAGCCCCTGCGGACTGTGAGTGTGCTCCGGGGGGGGGACGCCATGTGATGATGTCACTTCCCAGAAGTGACATCATCATGCTTGCAGGAGCGCATGCTCCCCCCCCAGAAAGGTGAGTGCCAGGCCCCAAGCCCCCCACCTGGAGGTTGAGGGAGCCTGGCAACCCTAGGCACCACAGAGAATGCACGTGTTGATTTTGCCCAATTGCAGGGTAGTATCTGCAGATGAGCGAAGCTGCCGTGCCGGAGACAAGGGATAGTTTCAACCCTACCCGCAATAATAAGAGGTTGTTTGCTGCATGCAGTCCAAAAGAGCAGTTACCTTGATGGCTTCCACGACTGGCTCATAGAGATCTGGGAATCCAGAGAAGCGGAAGAACATACAGTGGATCAACTCAGCCAGCTGTTCCAAGCAGCTGGCTGCCGAGTTAGAATCTTCCCGGTTTAAGGAGGACACCATGCGAGGGATGTGCGGGAGGAGCTGAACGAGGACAAAGCAAAGTCAGTCTCAACAGGTCCGACACAAGTACCCAAAAGCACCCTCCGCGCCAAAGACGAGCTCTTAAACCCCTTCACAATCGAGGCAACAAGTTCAGAGGCAGATTGGACCTTTAAAAAAATTTGAAACAGGGCTGTGGCTCAGTGGAAGAACCTCTGTTTTACATGCAGAAGGTCCGAGGTTCAATCCTCGGTATCTCTGCTTAAGACGAGCAGGCAGTAGGTGATGTGAAAGACCTCCGAGACCCTGGAGAGTTGCCGCAATTGTGAGAAAACAATATTGATGTTGTATTGTCGAAGGCTTTCACGGCCGGAGACAATGCCAAGACCACGGCAATACAGCCCGGAAAACCCACAACAACCAATATTGATGTTCTTGCATTCGGTATAAGCAGCCTCGTGTGTGTCCACATAGAATTTTCAAACAAATGTTCCCAATATCTATCTGCAATCTACACAACAAGCCTTCGATCATACACGAAGGAAAATTTCTCAAAGCAAATATATCCATCCTAATATCAGTGAAATATTACAAAATCTCCATCTCCTCTTCTTGTTGTCAGCAGCCCGAGACAGTCAGAGCGTCTTGTTGGAAAGATAAAGAAGTTCCTCAGGTTTCCCTCTGGCTCAAGGGGGTATGGGACTACTTTATAACAGAGAAGATATCTGACCAACTGGCACAAATAGAACATCCTAATCATAAATCTGTCTTTGTGGAGCAATAACTCTCAGTGATAGAGCGCCGCACAAAAAAAGATGTAGCTAATAGGCGTATCTCAACTCAGGAACAGCATGATGTTTTGTTTTATCTATAAAAGTTCTGTCTCCTCATTATATCAGTTAGTCTTTATATAACTTGTATTCTTGCTTATTAAGCCTCTGATCTCTACTGCTTCCGTATAATTACTGATGCTTGCCTAATCTTCCAAGTTTGTTGTTGTTAGGCCACTGTTCATGTTCAATTATTGTCACAATTATAATGCAACCACAGTTAAATAGAGTTTATTTTTTAAAAAGTACAAAATCTGAACTTTTCATGCATCCATTACCAAAATACCTAAATACATATTAGTATCTCCTCCTTGACCTGGATTGCCCGGTCTGGACTGATCCGGTCCAGTCTCAGAAGCTAAGCAACCCACTAATACTTGGATGGGAGACCACTTCAGAAGTCCAATGGCAAACCACCTCTGAGTCTCTTGCCTTGAAAATCATACGGGGTCGCCGTAAGTTGGCTGTAACTTGACGGCACTTTACACATCTGCATCTCCTCCTTAACTACATAACATAGCTTATGACAATACCAGAATTTTTATAATGAACACACATGAAGCTGAGCCTGCTTGCGAGTAGGACAGGCTAAACAGCCAATAAAATAAATACATTATGTTGAATCAGACCATCGGTCCATCAAGGTCAGTATTGTCTACTCAAATTAACAGTGGCTCTTCAAGATCTCAGGCAGAGATCTTTCTCGTGACCGAGTACCTGGTCCTTTCAACTGGAGATGCTGCAGATTTAAGAAATCGGTGTTGGCTGGGTCATATAGGTGCAGTTCGGAGTGTTTTTAGAAGGCATTAACCATCCTGTTTCCTGTTTTTTAATTCTTCTTCTAAAAACCCATTCCTGTTCTTAAAGATGAGGAAGAGATGCCACAGATTAAAAAGCCTGTATGGGCATTTGCTTTTAAATCCTTAGATGGGACAAATCAGTGGATTAGGTTTACCCAATGGCCACAGTCTGGCTATGGCCTCCCTCTAAGGGATAATAATAGTATAGTAACATTCAATTTATATACAGGACAACTTAACACCCACTTGAAGCAGTTTACAGACAACAATCACCCTGTGAGACGGGTGGGTCTGACAGAGCTGCAAGAAGCTGTGACTGACCCAAACTGGCTTCAAGCGGAGGAGTGGGGAATCAAACCCGGTTCTCCAGATTAGAGTCCTGCCGCTCTTAACCACTACACCAAACTGGATGACTCTGAAACATGCTTCATCATGCCTAATGCAGAGACTCAGCCAAAGCTGACACCTTCAGAAGAGTCTGCCCATCACGTTTCTGTACGAGACGGAGAGAGAGTGGCCGTCGTCACACGGGCTTTTATTTAGCGCTAAAATGGCACTATTTCCCGGCAAACACCCACCTTATTCCAACACTGAAGCGATTTTCTCTCTTCTGCTTTGTGCTTGATAGTCGCGCTATTTTGTGCCTCAGTGTGAATGCCTCACATCGATGTATTTCGCCTCACAACGTCCTATGCCCTCCCTTCAATCCCAGAATCCATTTCTTCCTGCAACTCCCCTTTTTTATTTTATTATGTCCTTATAACGGCATAACGACATAACACAATGCAAACTTTCTGCTGAAGTAAAAATGACTCAATCGCCATGGCAGAGTCTTCAGCGATGGGGATCACGTCAGACAGGGAGTTTTCTGCGGGCAAAGGGCTATTTATATAATTTCAAAGTTGGAAAAACAAAAGGGTCGTAATGTTTTGCTCTAATGGAATGTTTATATGCTGTTATTCCGTTATAGCGGAATTAAACGCCAGAATAATAAAAAAAAAGGGGGGAGCTGCTTCTGCGCGGTTAGAGAGAACAGAACAGAGTGCTTCGGTGTGGACAGCTGGTGGCGCGAAGAGCCGTTAGGTGACCCAAAGAAACGTTACTGTGCCGATAACAGGTAGGACGCTATATGCTGTCAGTTTAACGGAAGAGATGCCCATGTGACGACGGCCAGTGTCTCAACGGGAAAGCCGTGACTCAGAAACAGAAGACTTGCTTTATGAAAAAGATCCTTCATTCAATCCCTGACATTTCCAGACAAAAGATTTCTGGTAGCAGATAGTGGGAAAGACCTTTCTCTGCCGATGACCCAGAAAGCTACTGCCAACTGGAGTAGACAAAACAGCTAAATGGACCGATGCTCTGGTTTGATAGAGCAACTTCATTCTCTGAGCCAACCAGGATGCATGCTGTTTGGCACCTGGGCTTGCCCATCGTCATGGAATCTCAATGCAGTTTTGATCCTTACCAAGTGAAAGGCCTCGTGGGAGTGCTGGAAGCTCAGCAGCATATAGCGGAGGATCGCGAGCGCTCCTTCCCGCAGAATTGGATACAGAAGTTTAGAAAAGACCTACAGGGGAAAGCAGGGGGGGAAAGGACATATGTAGCTAAATAAAAGTAGATGGGAAAGCCTGGCCTCACCCAGCGGAGTTACGCTATGATCACCTTTGTGTTTTCATTACAACTTCTAGGCCACTCAGTACACAATTTTATGTACACAATTTAATACACGTACACAACACAGAGAGAAAAAGGAATTCCCCTCCCCTTTACCAAATACGGCTGCATTCCCATACCAATGATTTTCTGTCATGCTTTCATTGCATTCCCGATGCAATGAAATATTCTCACAATCACTTAAGCAATGGATTCCCATCTCACTTTAGACCTCTTGCAGTTTCCCCTCCTCATTTATTTCCAGGCAATCAGAATAAAGATAACTTTCCGCATCTTTCCACTTCTATCCTCTCAATGAAAAGGGGTGGATACTTTTTAAAATGAAAACTGGGGATTCAGAGGAACTAATTCACCACGGTGATAGATCTCTCTGACCTTATTGTGTAATAGCATAATAACAACTGCCGTTTTTTTAAAGCCCTTAAAAATTCCTCTAGTGGCGCGGTAAGAGACATGGCAGCCACCAAGCACTAACAGAAGGAGAATGATGCTCATGTGAGTGTGAGTTTTAAATATGTGGAATCAGCCTACATGTTCCATGTTATGACCTTTAAAGCCCTTCATGGCCTAGAGCCTACATATCTAAAGGAGGGCTTTTTTTCAGGGGTAGGAGGGCTGCACTGTAAGGAAATGGTCCAAAGAGATGCATTGGTAAAGGTTTAGGGACTATAGACTATACGACTGTGTACTGACTGTTGCTGCTGGATTAATTTCTGCACTTTTTGAGATGTCATGTTCAATTACTTATGTTTTGTTTCAGCTCCATATGGGATTTCTGCTCGTCTTCAAACTTCTGCAAATATTGCATTGTTTATTAAATGTCCCAGCTGTTGATCATGTTGACTGACACCGTGTTGTCTGCCTTGAGACTCAGGGAGAAAGGTGGACTATAAATAATGCAAAATAAATCGATAAATAAATAACTCCCATAGACCTTGGTGAGCTAACTACAATGCTCAAACTGCCACCTACTGGTTGTAATAATAATAATAATAATAATAATAATAATAATAATTTGAATTTTGGCAAATGTTATGAAAGCCAACATTCAGAAAATCCAAAATGTCGACTTTGCCAGGAAAAAGTTGAAACTGTGTCCCAATTGCTCAGAGGGATTACGAAGCTAGACATGACAGGATCGCAAAGCTGATTCATTGGTCATTGAGTAAAAAGTATAATCTGCCAGTGTCAAAGAATTCATGGGGACATCAGGTGGAAAAGGCGCTAGAAAGTGATCAAGTCAAGATCTTGTGGGATTTTAGAATTCAAACTGATCGGTACCAGACGTAACAGTTGTGGAAAATCGAAAAGTCTGGATAATTGACATTGCAATTCCGGGGATGCCAGAGTGGAAGAAAAAGAACAAGAAAAAATGATTAAACTATAGAGATCTGGCAATAGAAACCATCCGACCATGGATGAAGAATACAACAGTAGTCCCTATTGTCGTTGGGGCACTGGGAACTATTTCACAAAACTTCACAACTTCTATGGAAAAACTGCAGCTTTCTGATATAACACCTATAGAACCGCAAAAGACGGCGCTACTTGGAACCACATACATATTACACCGATACCTGGTTGATACTTAGTACTCCGGCGGAAACTTTTATCAGCTCAGCAAGGCCAATCAATGATAACATGTGATCTTTATTTATTATTGATTGTGCTGTGAAATTCGAAATAATAATAAATGTAGGAGATGCAGTCACAGATCTCTCAGATTCTGATCGAGTTTGATCTTCAATGAATCTACAGTGATACTTTTATAATCAATAATAATAATAATAATGTTGATTGTGTTTCGGATAATTTAAATAATAATAGTAACAACTGTACTTATATACTGCTCTTCTAGATAGATTAGTGCCTCATCCAGAGCGGTGAACAAATTAGTGTTTTTATTATCCCCACAATACAGCTGGGGAGCTGGGGCTGAGAGGAGTGGCTGACCCAAGGCCACCTACTGAGCTTGTGGTAGTAGTGGGATTCGAACCAGTAGAGTGCTGATTCACAGCCGAACAACTTCCCCTACTTCAGGTAGCCCACCTGGCATCAACCAAACCCCATGTCTTCTCCACTTTGTAAAATAGGCTCACTGAAGAGGTGGGAGGGGCACCATCTTTAGAAAATGTTCAGATGAGTTTATTTGCCGGAAGTTTTAATGAGATATAAACTGCAGGTATCTGTGGGAGGGGAAAGTTATTTGAAATGGTCTGTCGTTGCTTTAAATTGCGGGTTTTTTAAAATTACGATTTGTAAGTTACCCTGAGACACAAGGGAAGGCATGAGATACCTTCACAAACCAACTAAAACAGACCTTCTCGATTTTGGAAAGGGTGACTTCAATCAAGATGCTGAACTTCTTCACAGCAGCCAAACCCTTTAGCAAGGCTATGATCCATTTGTCTATGTTCTTCCCCAGGGGCCAAGAGACCCATTCGATCATCCTGCAAAGAGAAAAAAATATATGTAAGTGTCGGGGGCTTGGCCATGGGGGAAAGCTGAAGCTGGTCATATCATGCCACCGAATGCTACAGTTTGGTGTGGGAGCCAGCTTGGTGTAGTGGTTAGGAATGCGGGACTCTAATCTGGAGAACCGGGTTTGATCCTGTCAGTCTCCAGATGATGAAATACAGCAGGCAGATCCCTGGTTCATTGTAGCAAGACGCGGGTTCTTGTTTAAATGACTTTTATTCAGAAATCAGTTCTTTCCATATTCAGATCCAAAGGTCTACTTAGAAGTAAGGTAAGCAACTAAGCAGTTCTAGCAGAAAGTTGACCAGATTGGCTACATAGGAAAAGTACATCCCTTTTCTACCCCTGTTCCTCCTCCCTCTCAATTTCCAAACAACCTGGGCCGATTCCAGACGACTAACCTGAAGGCGCTGCATGCCGCCATGTTCCGGTTAGTCGTCTGGAATCAGCCCTAGTGTTGTTCTTTCTGTGTGAGAAAATTTTGCATATTTGTGCTATCAGGCTACAAGGAGAGAAGACATAGCACAGTCAGGAAGAAGGCTTCAAACTGGGAAACACCCGGCCACCTGGGAACATGTGAGAACTCACTGGAATGTTAGCAACAAGAAACAGAATTATATCTGGCAATACAAAATGGAGTCACATTTGACAGAATAAAGCATATACTTGACAGCAGAAATATTGGCATGAATTAATGGGCACAGTCAGACATGACAGATCCCCACTCCTCCCCTTGAAGCCAGTTCCATCGGTCACAGCTCTCTCAGAGCTCTCTCAGCCCCACCAACCTCACAGGGTGATTTTCATGAGGATAATAATAACACACTTTGTAAACCGCTGCAAGTAGGTGTTAAGTTGTCCTGAAGGGCAATATATAAATCAAATGTTGTTGTGGTTGGTTGGTTGGTTGTTGTTGTTAACACCAGTTGGGCGCATTCACCTTGGCCTGAAGACATTGACCCAGAGAATTCTGCATGGCCCGAATGCAAACTGAGGTTCCAGGCATATGGATAAACACGATCTTCCAAACGGGCGACTGCTCATGCCGTCGAGTTTCGTTTACACCAGGGCAACTTGCAACGCAGTCCTAAGCAGAATTGTACCCTTCTAAGCCCATCGAAGTCAATAAGCTTAACTCTGCCTAGGATTGCATTGATGATCACTGCCTTGGAAACGCAGATCCTGTTAGATTTTTTTTTAAAAAAACTTTTCATAAGGATTTTAAAATGCACTCCTGAAACCTATTTAGAAGGAGACCTTTAAAACAGCCTTGAACTTAACCACTCAATCCCGGCAGGGATGATGGGAATCAAAAACAGAAGAGGGGAGAATCATGTAAATCACCCTGAACGCTTTGAAGCACGGATGGGATAAAACCGTGACAGACGAACATGGATACGCTATACCATTGAGCCACGGGCCCAATCCAGACCTTAGGGGATCGTTCGTGTTTATTATAGTTTTACCACTATGGGATTCTCTCATCATAACTCAGGCTATTGTACTTTCGTCACATCATGAGAAGTCAGGATTCTCTGGAAAAGTCAATCATGCTAGGAAAAGTGGAAGGCAGTAGGAAAAGACCTAAAATGAGATGTCTTGACTCAATAAAAGAAGCCACGTCCTCCAGTTTGCAGGATCTGAGCAAGTCTGTTAATGATAGGATGTTTTGGAGGTCTTTCATTCATAGAGTTGCCATAGGTCGGAGGCAACTTGACAGCACATAAACTGCTATGGGAAGGGGACCATTTGGGTTCCCTGTATTAGCTATTCAAATATCTTGGTCCACCTTCACTATTAGAGAAAGGCAGAAGAAAGAAACCAAAAGGGCTCAAAATATATTTCTTTAGCTCCCAGAAACTCCTCAAGAAATTTCAAACGTGGCATTTTTTTCTCCTGCGCAGTTGAATACTGAAACTGAAATGTCATGAGCAACCCTATAGGGTGCTGATACTCTCTCTCAGATTCTACCAAAGTGGATCGACTTGTTCAGTAACCAAGCAAAGGAGTGGACACAGAGGCACCCGTCCTGCAGAAAACATACAGCATCCGTGGAAACAACAATCCAGAGCAAAACGTTTCTCTTCTCCTTTGTTCTAGCACCCAGTCAGTTGATCCTGGAACCTGAATGAGAATTAGAGCCAAGCTACAAGTGACGCCTTACACAGGTTGGACACTTGTCAGCTTCCCTCAAGTTTTGATGGGAAATGTAGGCATCCTGGTCTTGCAGCTATAATGGAGAGCCAAGCTGTAAAACCAGGACGCCTACATTTCCCATCAAAACTTGAGGGAAGCTGACAAGCATCCAACCTGTGTAAGGCGTCACTTGTAGCTTGGCTCTCAGAAGCAGGTGAAAAGACTACCTCCACATCTCAGCATGTGTGTTTTTCCTCCTTCTAGAGAAAAGAGTATTGCCTTCAAAATCGGTTAGGAATTCGGTCAGCAAGAAAATATCTTTAGCCCTGCTGGCGGCCACCATTTATATCTGTCTAACGCCTGCAAAATAGCCATTTAACAGGCACAGGAGAGCTAGACTTGGAGCCAAGCTACAAGTGACGCCTGACACAGGTTGGACACTTGTCAGCTTCCCTCAAGTTTTGATGGGAAATGTAGGCATCCTGGTCTTGCAGCTGTAATGGAGAGCCATGCTGTAAAACCAGGACGCCTACATTTCCCATCAAAACTTGAGGTAAACTGACAAGTGTCCAACCTGTGTCAGGCGTCACTTGTAGCTTGGCTCTTGGGCAACGTCCTCTGGAAAGATGCCCGAAGACTGCATGGAAGAAAGATGAGACTCTGGAAAGACCTTTAGAAGCGAGCGCTCTCTGGTGGTAGCCATATGTTAGACTCCTCTCCAAACCATCCACCCACCCCTTGGGTGAACCTAATTGCCTTCCATGGGCTCTGCTTAGCATCTCAGTAATGGTGTGTGTGTGTGTGTGGGGGAAATTAAAGGAAAAGAGGCCATCGCTCTTCCAAGGGCTAGTTTTAGAAGCTTGCTGGCCTCTAGTATCACCAGTTAGCATCTTCCATTCGCTCTCTAGGAGAAAACAAAAAAGGGCCGGTGGGGAAGGACATGCATGCAGGCAAGCAAGCGTTGCATCAGAATATATCAGCTGAGCAGGGCACAGCAAACCAAAGAACTGGGTGCTGGTAGGAATGGGACCTGGAGCAAGGCTGGCATCAGCACGTGGCAAGGCGGGGCAGCTGCCTGGGCTCGTGGCTTCTGGTGGGGCCCACTTCTCCGACTCCCAACTTACAAATCCCCTCTGATGCCTGCCCTCGCACCCTTCCACTCCCTGCCTGAACGTTCTGTATCACCTCTGCTCCCAGCTGCATATGCTGCCTAGCACTGCTGGATAAGGGAATGTGGGTGGTGCCCAAAGCATCTGCATTCCTATTGGCCATGGCATGGCACTCCTAGCTGCACCCACCCATAGGGGTGCCTATGTCTATCTGGCTATGTTTTGGAAATCTGACTTGGTTTACTAAGATCAGGGAATAGCCTGTTTCTCACAAGCTGCGGGGTAAACGATTCGGCTCAGGAGATGACTTCTGTTAAGGATTGTGGAGAAACGCCATTCCGTTTGTGGAGTTAACTTGCTATGGGCTGCAGAGGGGAGGGGCGAATTCTGGAGTGGAACGTGACTGGAGGGAGAGCGAGTCAGTTGGTGGAGGGGAGTTGGAAGTGGACAGTTGGTGGCTGAAGAGAGGAGGGAGAGATGGCTCTGAGGGGAGAGGTAGATCTAGTGTAACCCCAGGTACCAAAGGACCGGGCCTGCCCTACACCACATCTAATTAGGGCATGAGGGAGGGGTTTCTGTTTTATTATTCCTTCCATTCACTGTATATTTGCCTGTGTATAGTTAGAAGTTAAATGTTTTTTGGAATTTATGAAGGAAGAAAGATCTTCTGTTCCACATAGTCCCCCAACCGCTTGGGCCCACTAGCAGAGGAGGGAGGTTAGGAGGCTGTCCCGCCTAACCAGGACCCCATACAGGGACGGTGGTGGCAGCAACTACCCGGAGACAGGGAAGGGAGACAGCCCCTTCAGGTGCCTGGCCAGAGGTGAACAGGGAGGGGTAGGAAGAGCGGGGTCTACCAGTGGGAGGAAAGGCCCCGTTTTGCCACAAGGATAAACTCTTTTCTACGTTGATTGTCATTATTTTCTCTTTTCAGTAATCTTTGCTGTTAGATTTAAATGTGATAATATCTTGTAATCCGTTTAAATGATATGAAAAGTTGTTCAAGTATTTTTTTTAATCAAACTTACAATCTGCTTGGGATTCCAGTGAGAAAGATGGACTATCGATGAAAATAATAATTATAATTATAATGCTAGGCTTTAAAAAGGAATCAAACAACTTCAAGGAGGGACAGATCCATGAACGGCTACTAGACCTGACTAAATGAAACCTCCATGTTCAGAAGCAGAAATTGATGATGATGATGATGACGACGACAACAACAACATTTGATTTATATACCATCCTTCAGGACAACTTAACACCCACTCAGCGCGGTTTACAAAGTGTGTTATTATTATCCTCACAACAATCACCCTATGAGGTGGGTGGGGCTGAGAGAGCTCTGAGAGAGCTGTGACTGACCCAAGGTCACCCAGCTGGCTTCAAGTGGAGGAATGGGAAATTAAACCTGGCTCTCCAGATTAGAGTCCTGCTGCTCTTAACCATTACACCAACTGGCTCTCAGTTCTTTGACTTCTAAATAAATCTTCTATTTATATATGTAGATATTGAAACGCTACTTTTCTCCCCAGTGGTGACACAAAGGGGCTTAGATCACTCCTCTGTCCTCCATTTTACCCTCATAACAACCCTGGGTGGTAGGCTCAGTATGTGCAACTGGCCCGAAGTTGCCCAGCAAATTTCCATGGCAGAATGGGGATTCAAACCTGGGTCTCCCAGATCCTTATTCAACTGTTTCTGATGAGGCAGCACCCAGATCAGTGTGAAATAAAATCTAAGCCCAGAATCTTCAGTAAAAAATTCATAATGACCAAGTAAATAGAGTAGCTGTTAAAATATTCATTTACTCAGCAAGGAAATTAACAGACTGCGTCTGTTCACATGGGCAAGCTGTGAATTGCACTGACAATAGCTCATATCATTCATATGTTATATAAAATGTGAGCAAGAAATGGAACCCACTTTGCTGATTAAAGGCTAGGGTTAGGTGTCTCCTGCGCCCACAGGAGAAGTCTGAATTTTTGGTGGCCCCCACTAAATTCTGTGGAAGTGGAGCAAAAATTGCCCATCCGCCTCCCCTCAGACTTAGACCTCAGTCAAATCTAGTTACAAAGACCCATGCCTTAGTTACATATTGACCGGACTGCTACAATGCACTATACTTGCAGATGAAACCCAGTTGTTTTTACTGCTGGACGGCCGGCCTGACTTGGCCCTAGATGCCCTGGAGCATGCTTTTGAGGCCGTAACTGGTTGGTTGAAACAGAGTAGACTGAGGCTAAATCCCACAAAGACAGAGGTCCTGTACTTGAGCTGTGGGCGATTGGATTCGGGACTCCAGCTCCTGACCCTCAATGGGGTGCCAATAGCGCCCGTCCTGAGGGTCTGGGGGTGATCCTGGATGCCTCCCTGACAATGGAGGCCCAGGTCATAGAGGTCGTCAGATCTTCTTTTTTCCACCTTCGACAGACCACGCAGCTTGTCCCTTATCTTTCGACCCACGACCTAACTACAGTGATCCAAGCAACGGTCACCTCTAGATTAGACTACTGTAACTCGCTCTACGCAGGACTTCCCTTGAGTCTGATCTGGAGGTTACAGCTGGTTCAGAATGCAGCTGCATGTGTTAGTACTGGGGTGCCAATTGGAACGCACATAACACCTATACTGCGTCAGCTGCATTGGCTACCAGTGGAGTACTGGATCAGATTTGAGGTTTCGGTACTAACCTATAAAGCTCTAAGCGGACTGGGTCCTGCATATCTACGGGACCGCCTCTCCTTACATATGCCCCAGAGACAACAACTATTGGTGGTCCCTGGCCCCAGGGAGGCCCGCCTGGCCTCAACCAGAGCCAGGGCCTTTTTGGTCCTGGCCCCAGCCTGGTGGAACTCTCTGTCTCTCAAACCCAGGGCCTGGCAGGATTTGTTTTCTTTCCGTTGGGCCTGTAAGACAGAGATGTTCTGCCAGGTTTACGGTTGAGGCCGGCCATGCAGGCGGGAGGAAGTCAATAAAAAATTAGTTCTTAACTCCCCCCGCCCCCAGCATCAGATGTCACCACCATTTCTTTCTTTAGAAATGTGCTGTATGGAGTGAAGATAAGTCAAGTTATATTGTGGCTACCGCCCTCCTGATATCTTTTTTAACGATCGATATGTGAATTGTAATTTTAACGCTTTTATGAGTTTGTGAATTCTTGTTTAATGTATTGTCGGAGGCTTTCACGGCCGGAGAACGATGGTTGTTGTGGGTTTTCCGGGCTGTATTGCCGTGGTCTTGGCATTGTAGTTCCTGACGTTTCGCCAGCAGCTGTGGCTGGCATCTTCAGAGCTGTAGCACCAAAAGACAGAGATCTGTGGCACTGAGAGATCTCTGTCTTTTGGTGCTACACCTCTGAAGATGCCAGCCACAGCTGCTGGCGAAACGTCAGGAACTACAATGCCAAGACCACGGCAATACAGCCCGGAAAATCCACAACAACCATAATTCTTGTTTACATTGCTGATTATGTGTTTTAATTCATGTAATCTGCCCTGAGCCCATATGGGGAGGGAGGAATAGAAATATAATGGAATAAATAAAATAATAAATTGGGGCTACCCTTGAAGACGGCTCAGAAGTGCACTGAAAGGGCCTGTTTGGGAGTGAACAGCCTGGATTCAGCTGAAAGCATGATCAAGAAGCAGCCTGTTGGTAGAGGGATTTATATTCCTTTAAGAATGTTCTGCACTCTGCCTGTAAGGTTTCCAACACCAGGGCTGCATTGGAGGGGGGCGGGGGTAGTCTGCCCCCAGCACTGCCAAAGAGAGGGCGCTGGGCGCAGCTGCCAGCCACCAGGTGTGTGCCGGCAGCAGCGCAGGCAGCTGAGCGGAGGGCTGGGAAGCCACCCGCATCATTCGCCTGCCCCGCAGGACAGGGAGCATGCGGCAAGCAAGCTGTCCCCTCAGCAGGGCAAGCGAATGGCACGGGCGGCCTCCCAGCCACCTGTGCTGCCACTGCCAGCTCCGTGGCACACCGTGCGCCAGGGCAGCTGGCTTGCCGCACTGGCGGCACACTCTGCCCCTGTGTGATGATGTCACGGAAGTCAGACTTGGGTTGCCATGGGCGCTGGCAACCCTAGATCCGGCCCTGCCCAACACTGCCTTGGCAAATGCTCGGAGATTTGGTGCGCGGTGCCTGGGGAAAGCAAAGTTTGGGAAGATGACGCTCTAGACTCTTGCCCCTAGTCTCTATGGAATTTAACACAGAGAATAGGGGAATTTCCTAGAGCATCATTGCGATTTTTTTTTCTCCTGCTCCTCAGTTCCTTACGGGTGAGAAATGGGGGCTGAGGGCTGGTAATACCTTGATTTGAGGAGGTAAGTGGGAAACCTGTTGATTGGGTATGTAGGCAAGGTAGGTTTACACCTCCCCACACACACACCAGCATCACTGTGGTTGCCCAAACATGGCCTCATTAACCCACCAGTACCTCTTACCTGTCAATTGCCATCAGCATCTGAACATCTGATATGCTATCATCGTTGGTGAGGTTTCTTAAGATACCGTCCATAAGTTCTAGTGGAACATATTGGACCACGCTGGCTAAAGCAATCGAGGGTGGCTCCTGCTCTTCTGCAATACAATGAATACAGAGGCAGAACAAATAAAAAATTCTGTATTTTGTTGCTATACCTAGGGTGTGATGACATCACTTCCACTGTCACGTCCTGGTTTGCCCCGGAAGTGATGTCATTGTGGCTACGACACTTCCATTTTTTAAAATTTCCCCCCTACCCAGAGGCAGGCAACAGAGCTCAGGGCAGGAATTCCCCACCCCGAACAGGAAAATGGTACGCCTAGCTTGATAACATCCCTTGATAATATCCCTTCAAATGCCCCCAAAGCAGGAAATTCAAAGGTCAGTTAAAAATCACAGAACATCACAAAACACTTTCCCCTTCGGTATGCAGTAATTTGTGCCTGCATGCACAGTTGCTTAACGATTTCATTGTGGAGATGTGACTGGATGTGCCATTGCCAGTTTTGTGACCAAAATGTTCAACAGGTTAACATAATTTTCAACAGCCATGACCACTCATGGGCCTTGGATCTCCTCACCTTGCAGCTGTCTGATTCAAGCTGCCGCCCAACAGCTTTGCGGCTGTGCAGTTAACTGAGGTGGTAGAGTTTCATTTCCTTTGGTTTTCTGGCTGTTTTTGCCCTTGCTCAGTGGGTGAAATAGATTCTCCCCCCGCATTGAAGATAGTTTGGTTAGTTAAGTAAATGACTAGGGGGAGGGAAACAACAACACCCACAAGGCTGTGCAAAAATACACATGCGTGAAATACCTTTGACAATAACAGCTTAAAATAGGAGTCCCCATCGTGGCACCAGCGGGCATCATTTGCTAATCCCACAATGGCAACACCTTTCTTGGCATCCTCCAAGTGTTTTTAGAAAGTGGGTAGGACCAGGTGAGGCTTTTGTCCAGCAAAGCTTCTGATTGACAATGTTTTTTTAATGGTGGCACTGGAAATAGCTGCCACCATAGCACAAGTATCTTTGTTGTATGACTGAAGGCATGTAAAGTGCTGTCAAGTCACAACTGACTTATGGCGACCCCTGCTGGGGCTTTCAAAGCAAGCGAGAAGCAGGGTCTTCCTTGGTGGTCTCCCATCTAAGTTCTGACCCTGCTTAGTTTCCGAGAACTGACGAGATCGGGCTATACCATGCTGCTTCCCTCCATGACTGAAGGTAAGTTGTGTTTACGCAAGACGATATTTTAAAATAATAGTATGTTCATGTTAAAAAGCATTCTGTTAAACAGAGTGTCTGTCTGACATGTTAGAGTGACTATTAGAGTAACGCATAACCTCACTTCCTGGCATTTTGCCATTGGCTCCACCGGCTGCAGCAGCCATTTTGCCATTGGCTCCACTGACTGCAGCAGCCATTTTGTGGTTGCCTCCATCTCTTACAATAGCCATTTTGTGGTTGTGCCCACCACCTTGTGTCATAATTCCAAAGGTGCCACCGAGCTCTAAAAGATAGAGGACCCTGGCTCTGCACCAAACAGTAGCCAAGCACAAGAGAATATCAATATCTGAAGAAGCTTAAATCCACTAACCATAATTTAGAGACAGTCTTGCCTCACAGTTTATTTGGCCATCGATTGCCATGTTATCTCACAATTGTAGCTGGGGAACAAAGCAACTTGAGAGGTGCTATAAGTAGTTTTTGTCCGGGGTCTGAGCCACAGCCCCCAGACTTGACAAGAGGGAATAGCAGGTCAGCCGGGCCGACGGGCAAACAGAGGGGGCAGCCAGCAGCCAGCAGGTCAACTGGTCAGCCAGCAGACAGTAGGTCAACCGGTCTGACTGGCAAGCAGAGGGGGCAGCCGGGGGACAGCAGGTCAACCCCTCCCATGGGCAAATGGAGCCAGAACCTGCCTGTGCCAGGGGCAAGGGGCAAAGGCCCAGGGCCTCAGGAGGCAGGGGGAGACAGAAGGAGGCCAGCGAGTCCCACTCCCCTGGGGAAGGAAAGGGGATTAAGCAAGGCAGAAGGGGGCAAGGGCAGAGGGATTGGGGGCCCAGCAGTCACCCACCCAAAAACCTTACCTGAGGAGGAGAAGCAGCAGCAGCCCCAACAACCCAAAGCCACGCCCCAGCTAGAAAATAGTAGCCTGGCCCAGGAGTTGCCAAAAGCCAAGCCACTCCAGGTGGGGCTATTGGAGGCACTCTGCAGGAAGCCCTGGGCAACCAGCCAAGGAGCCACAGCTGGACCCACCTTCAGCCATCAGCTCAGCCAGGCAGGCCGGGCTGCTAGCCAGGGGACTGCAGCTGGACAGGCCTGCAGCAATCAGCCAAGGCAGGGAGGCTGGGCAGCCAGGGAACAAGGCACAGCTGGTGCTGGTCAGTGGGGCCAGATCAGCTACCCCAGCTGCAACTGCTTGGTGCAGCCCAAGACCAGGCTGGAAGAGGGGTGGGACAGTAGAAGGAAGCCCTATAAAAGCTGGCTGGGAAGAGCCCTGTGGTGGTGGGTGTGAGTAGGGAGTGATGATGTGGAGCAAGAGCGGTGCGATGCAAGCGTGGAGGTTTGGAGGAGAGCTCTGGGAGGAGGAGGTGAAAGAGGACGCAGAGGGTAAGCAGGCCAGGTTGAGCAGGCCAGCGAGTGGACTGAGAGGGAGTCTGGGTGAGGTATACCGCCCCTCCTTCCACAGAGCAGGGTCCTGCAGAATCCCTGGCCCCCCTATGACGTCAGGAGCAGACCGCCCAGTGCCACGCCCAGTGGCAGCGGTGGCAAGCCCTGACAAGTTGGTGGCCCGTACGGGGAGAGACGTTCCAACGCAGGCGCCAGTCAAGGGGCGGCCTCCCAAGGCTGCCACCCCAGCGGAGCTTGGACTGTGGCTGGAGGAACGCCAGGATAGGATGTGGGGAAAGCTGGAGGCAGCCTACCCAGCCGCTCCAGTGGAACTAGCACAGACAGCGGAGCTGCGGTTGCAAGCCGACGCGCTCACGGAGGCCTTGCCAAGGGTTTGTGCCCTCGTTTGGGAAAATAACCCACCGCCTGGCAAGCAGGTGCAGAGTCTATGCGCCACCGTGAAGATAGGCCGGCTGATCCTACAAGCCCTGTTAGACACTGGGAGTGCAGTCTCAGCAATTCGGCCCCAGCTCCTCCCAGCTGCTACCCCAGTGCACCGCTGGATCCCGGTGACGGATGTGATGGGCCGCACCCAGCCATACCCTACGGCCCTAATCACGATAGAGTACCTAGGGGTCCGCCACCAAATGGAAGTTGCCCAGTTAGCTCACCTACCCGTGCCAATGCTGCTGGGAAGAGATGCCCCGGGGTTCTTCAGGCTCCTCCAGCAGGCAGCGAAGAAATTGGGAGGAGACACCCCAGGGATAGCCGGGTCTCGGCTGAAGGCAGCAGGGGAATTGACAGACCCCCAAGTTGCCACCGCTCTGCAAGTGGAGGAGGCCGACGACCCGGGAGAGGGTCCCTCTACTAGACCAGGGGCAGAACCACGGACTGGAGACCCAGCTGGGCCCCCGGCCGATCGCCCATTCTGTGACGCCCAAGGGGCAGATGAGTCCTTGCAGCCCTTACGAGAGACGGCAGCTCGTGAGGAGGAGCTAGTGCAGGATGAGCGGAGGTCCCAACGGCTCCCGCGCATCGAGAAGCAAGGAGGGGTTTGGGTTCGCATAGCTCGCGCCCCAAGTGGCCAGGGGGAGGTCCGCCAGCTATTGGTGCCGACTGCCTACCGGGCCGAAGTCCTCCGCACGGCCCATGAGCATGCGTGGGCCGGGCATCTGGGGCACCACAAGACCCTGAAGAAGATCCTTGAGCAGTTCTACTGGCCCTCCGTGAATGCCGACGTGAAGGCCCACTGCCGCTCGTGTCCCACCTGCCAGCGGGTGGCAGCCCGCCGCCCACCGAAGGCCCCCCTCTCCCCACTACCCGTCATGGGGACGCCCTTCCAACGCATCGCGATGGACTTCATCGGACCGCTGCCACGCACACCCCGGGGCCACCGCTTTGCCCTGGTGATTGTGGACTACGCCACACGGTTCCCTGAGGTCATCCCGCTGAGGACCATGCAGACCCCGGGGGTGGTCCGGGCACTGTCCAAGTTCTTCGCGATGGTGGGGCTGCCGGATGAAATCTTGACAGATCGAGGAGGCCCGTTCCGTGCCACCGCCATGCGCCAACTCTGCCAGAGTTTGGGGATCCGGCAGGTGTTCACCTCGGCTTACCACCCTCAGACAGACGGTTTGGCAGAGCGGCTGAACCAGACCATCAAAGAGGCCCTGAAGAAGATGACACGGGAGAAGCCTCATCAGTGGGACCTGTACATCGACCCACTCATGTTTGCCCTCAGGGAGACCCCGCAGGCCTCCACTGGCTTCAGCCCGTCCGAGCTGCTGTATGGGCGCAAGCCAAGAGGGATGCTCTCCCGGCTGACAGAACGCTGGGCGCCCCAGGCCAGCAGCCCTGCGCCCACCGCACGGGAGTACATAAGCCAACTCCGTAACCGGGTGCAACAGTCTCAAGCCGAGGCGAACCGCAGACTGACTCGCACCCAGGCGAAGCAGAAAGCCACCTACGACCGGGGTGCACGGATGAGGGCCTTCCAGGCGGGAGAGAAGGTCCTGGTGCACCACTCGGTATTCCCTAGAGAGGAAGGGGACCCATGGAGGGGCCCCTACCCGATTCGGAGGGTGCTGGGCCCCACTACTTACGAAATCCAGTGTGGGGTTGGCCGGCGTCGGCAAAGGACCCTGCACGTGAATCTCCTGAAGCGGTGGCATGAGCGCCCAGAAGAGGAGTGTGGCGTGGCCGAGGACCCGTTGGAGCTTCCTGACAGTGAGCTGCCATGGACCTCCGAAGCCCCGGAGTTCGAGGAGCCCAAGGTAGACCCCCAGCTCGATCCAGCTCAACGGGCCCAGCTACGAGACCTCTGTGCACGGGTTACCGGGGTCTTCTCCCGCAGGCCGGGCAGCACCAGCCTGATTCAACATGCCATCCCGACCAGCCCGGGGCAGACAGCCCGGGCTACCTGGCGCCCCATCCCCAGGAAGCGGTGGGAGGCAGTGGAGAAGGAGACAAACGAGATGCTCCAGCTGGGTGTAATCGAACCCTCACGAAGTGCCTGGAGGAGCCCGATAGTCCTGGTGCCAGCCAGATGGGACCACCCGGTTTTGCATTGACTATCGTGAACTGAATAAGGTGGCCCAGTTCGACGCCTACCCCATGCCCCGAGCAGACGTGCTGGTGGACCACCTGGGGTCCGCCCGCTACCTGTCGGCCCTGGACTTAACAAAGGGCTACTGGCAGGTGCCCGTACGGCTGGAGGACCGGGAGAAGACGGCCTTTGCCACCCCCCAAGGCCTCTTCCAATTCAAGAAGATGCCGTTTGGCCTGCATGGGGCAGCAGCCACCTTTCAGCGGCTGGTGGACCAGGTGCTGGGAGAGTGCCGGGCGTACGCCATGGCGTACATTGATGATATTATTATCTTCAGCCCCGACTGGCCCACCCACCTCCAACACCTGGAAGCCGTCTTAAGGGCCCTCCAACGAGCTGGACTAAGGGCGAACCCAAAAAAGAGCCACCTGGGGTTCCAGGAACTCCAATACCTGGGCTTTATGGTCGGGGGAGGACGAGTCAGGCCACCACCGGACAAGGTGGCCTCAATAGCCGACGCCCCACAGCCCAAGACCAAGAAGCAGGTTCGGCGATTCCTAGGACTGCTGGGGTATTACGGGCGGTTCATCCCCCACTTTGCCTCCCGAGCGGCGCCCCTGACGGACAGCTTAAGGAAGGGGCTGCCCAACCAAGTCCGGTGGACCCCAGAACTAGAGGCAGCTTTTAAGGACCTGCGGTTAGCCCTCTCCAATGCCACGGCCCTATGGAACCCGGACTTTGACCAGCCCTTCACACTGGCCACAGACGCCTCGGACACCGGCCTTGGGGCTGTGCTGACCCAGGAGCGGGATGGCGTGGATGTCCCAATTCTGTTCCTAAGCCGGAAGCTCCAGCCCGCCGAGAAGCGCTATGCCACGGTGGAGCGGGAGGCCCTAGCGGTCAAGTGGGCGGTGGGGGCCCTACAGTACTACCTGGCCAACAACCCCTTTGTACTGCTGACAGACCATGCACCCCTGCAGTGGCTCCATCGCATGAAGGCGCACAACCCCAGGGTGCTGCGGTGGTACCTCTCCCTCCTACCCTTCCAATTCACCATCAAATACCGCCAGGGGGCACGGCATGTGGACGCGGACTTCATGTCCCGCATGTTCGAGGCTGAACCGGACCCCCACAACTCAAAGCCAAGTGGGGGGGTGTGTCCGGGGTCTGAGCCCCAGCCCCCAGACTTGACAAGAGGGAATAGCAGGTCAGCCGGGCCGACGGGCAAACAGAGGGGGCAGCCAGCAGC
Source organism: Eublepharis macularius (assembly GCF_028583425.1). Classification (NCBI taxonomy): domain Eukaryota; kingdom Metazoa; phylum Chordata; class Lepidosauria; order Squamata; family Eublepharidae; genus Eublepharis; species Eublepharis macularius. The sequence continues at coordinate 178,398,590 of NC_072792.1, forward strand.
CAGCAGGTCAACTGGTCAGCCAGCAGACAGTAGGTCAACCGGTCTGACTGGCAAGCAGAGGGGGCAGCCGGGGGACAGCAGGTCAACCCCTCCCATGGGCAAATGGAGCCAGAACCTGCCTGTGCCAGGGGCAAGGGGCAAAGGCCCAGGGCCTCAGGAGGCAGGGGGAGACAGAAGGAGGCCAGCGAGTCCCACTCCCCTGGGGAAGGAAAGGGGATTAAGCAAGGCAGAAGGGGGCAAGGGCAGAGGGATTGGGGGCCCAGCAGTCACCCACCCAAAAACCTTACCTGAGGAGGAGAAGCAGCAGCAGCCCCAACAACCCAAAGCCACGCCCCAGCTAGAAAATAGTAGCCTGGCCCAGGAGTTGCCAAAAGCCAAGCCACTCCAGGTGGGGCTATTGGAGGCACTCTGCAGGAAGCCCTGGGCAACCAGCCAAGGAGCCACAGCTGGACCCACCTTCAGCCATCAGCTCAGCCAGGCAGGCCGGGCTGCTAGCCAGGGGACTGCAGCTGGACAGGCCTGCAGCAATCAGCCAAGGCAGGGAGGCTGGGCAGCCAGGGAACAAGGCACAGCTGGTGCTGGTCAGTGGGGCCAGATCAGCTACCCCAGCTGCAACTGCTTGGTGCAGCCCAAGACCAGGCTGGAAGAGGGGTGGGACAGTAGAAGGAAGCCCTATAAAAGCTGGCTGGGAAGAGCCCTGTGGTGGTGGGTGTGAGTAGGGAGTGATGATGTGGAGCAAGAGCGGTGCGATGCAAGCGTGGAGGTTTGGAGGAGAGCTCTGGGAGGAGGAGGTGAAAGAGGACGCAGAGGGTAAGCAGGCCAGGTTGAGCAGGCCAGCGAGTGGACTGAGAGGGAGTCTGGGTGAGGTATACCGCCCCTCCTTCCACAGAGCAGGGTCCTGCAGAATCCCTGGCCCCCCTATGACGTCAGGAGCAGACCGCCCAGTGCCACGCCCAGTGGCAGCGGTGGCAAGCCCTGACAGTTTTATGGCTCATTGCCCATTTGTGGCTCTCCATTGAACTACTGGTTTATCCCTCAAGCCCAGCTGCTTCACGATGACTAATATTTAATTCTTGAAAAGAGAACTCAAGATGAGACTATCAACATATAGGACCCAGCTTAATTCATAGTAACTCATGTCAAAGAATGCTCCACCCCCTTGTATTCTGCTTTACTTTCTTCCAACCAAGTGAATAGATGCTCTTTTAGATACAACTGCAAGCAAGGGTCAAACTACTTTTCCAGATACTGGAGACACTGCGGCAAGTGAGGGCAAAGCTTGCTTGACCTACCACAGATAATGGAAACTGAAGCAAATAAAGGTTAAAACTTACTTAGAGACACTGCAGCAAGTGAGGGCAAAGCTTGCTTGACCTACCACAGATAATGGAAACTGAAGCAAATAAAAGTTAAAACTGACCTATGCCGAATCCTGAAGCATCTTGGTAACAAAAGGGAAAACTGGGGATACTGTGGAACTGAGGCTAAAACTTACCCTCCTGACCAAGATACTGATGACACCATGGCAAGCGAGGGTAAAACGAACCCTCCTAATCCCAGATACCAGGGAGACTGTAGGAAGGGAGGTCAAAATTTACTCTCCTATACAAAATCTTAGAATACCATGGCAAGTGAGGGAAAGTATGCCCTCCTAATCCTGGACATCACATGACTCAACCCTCACTGACACGGATGGAGCAGGGAAACACTATATTGCCTTTGTACAGAAAGACCCACTGCACAATAGACCTTCTAAACATATACACACAGCCGATCATAATGATGGTATTTTTCTTGTAATGCAACTAAACCCAGGTTGCAGTTACACACACACACAAAACATCCTTACCCATTGAAGAAATGATAGCGAAGAGTTCTTTCAAGGATGGGAGAACAGAGGACATCTGAGCCTTCCAGATTTTCTGCAGCAGGCTGCTGACTTTGATCACATGGTCTAAAAAGTCCACAATGGCCTCTTCTCTTCCCGAGACAGTGCGGAACTGTCCAATGCACCGGATGAGCTGTTGGCAGAAGAGGGCTTGGCGTTTGCCAGTGGGAATACATTGGGGGTACTGGGTCAAGAGCTTACTGATTTTCACACACTGTTTCAGCCCCGGCCTCTCGCAGACTTTCCGGAGAACCTCGACCCGGAGCAGGCTGAAAACATCATTGGCCGAGGGCCGGTCCAAAATAAACGGCAACCCAAGTTGAATATAGTCCAGTATGTAAAGACTCCTTTTTCCAAGAGATCCGTAACCCTCCTGGAGGAGGCTTAAGAGGAAGTGGACGTTGAAGAATTCCTCAAACGCCTCTTGATGGTAATGGCCACACACTTCGAGGACCTCTTTGCCGACCGACCTCTTGAACTTTGTGTCTCCCACAAGGAAGAGCTTGGTGGACAGCTCAAGCATCGACCAGCACTGCTCGCTGTCCATAGGCTGCTTCGAAGCCTCAATCACCCGCCGCACCAACCCTTGTTTCATGTGGTCAGGGTACGAAGACATCACGATGGCTTCAAGGATTTTATCCATGTTGACTTCCGGATGCTGAAAGCAAAGCAGACAATGGAAAGGTTAGTTCATGAATTACGTCCAAACGTAAATACGGTCGTCATGTTTTAAAGGCGCCAGAGCTGGTTCGGTAGCGCCTCCACTGTTCTGTTTAAAATATATATACATTAAAATACGCCCTGACCTGGTTAGCCCAGGTGAGCCTGATCTCATCGGATCTCAGAAGCTAAGCAGGGTCAACTTTGGTTAGCAATTGGATGGGAGACCTCCAACGAAGACCAGGCTTGCAGAGGCAGGCAATGGCAAACCACCTCTGTTAGTCTCTTGCCAGGAAAACCGCACTAGGGGTTGCCATAAGTTAGCTATGACTTGAGGGCATTCTCGACTACAAGTGATTCCACACACGTTGGATAATGCACTTCCAATCCTCTTTATAAATCATTTGGAACAGATTTTGTTGTGTGCAGAACAAAAAATCCACCTCAAACAATTGATAAAGTGCATTGAAAGTGCATTATCCAACGTGTGTGGAATCAGCCTACATTAAAAAATATACATACATTTGTCTCTCTCAGGACAAATCAGTTCTAAAGACTGGGTGTTTCACTTTGAAAGGGGGAAAGCTGGCTACAAAGACATCCGGTTCAAAGCAGCACTCTGCTACAGAGTTTACTAGGTCGTCTCATGCCCACCATATTCTCTTGGCCTAACCTACCTCACAGTGTTGTTGTAAGGATTAAATGGAGAAGAGGGAGTAACATGTGAGCTGGGGTCCCCAACATGGTGCCCGTGGGTGCCATGGCACCTGCTGATACTTTTCTAGGTGCCCACCAAGGGCTTTTAGAAAACGGGTGGGGTCAGGTGGGTCTTTTGCCCAGCAAGGATTCCAACTGGACATTTGATCGGCTCTGCAGATTTTTAAAAGCGTTGATTTGGCAGAGGCTGCCACCGCAGCTCAATTAACTTCACTGTGTGACTGAAGTTCACAAAAAATATGAGAGAGAAAAAGCTGCTGGAACGAGCAGCATTTCACTCGGAGAGATCAGATTGATGCTTTCACTCAAGAGTATACACACGGCATATGAAAAAAAAATCAGAAGCATTCTAGTTAAAAGACGCATCCAGAAACTGCTTTTACTGGCTCGTCTGATAGAATTAAAAACCATCACCGCCTGGGGGAAAAGCAGACCGAAAAAGAATAATTTGAAAAATCCTGTGCAGTTGAACCGCCTCCTGGTAACAGAAGTGCTTTCTTTTGCTTACATCTCCAATTTTCTGTAATAGGGGAGATTCTTTGATCTGCTCTGTGACATTTCCCCGAGGGGCTGCCGTAGCATAAACAGAAACCGAGAGAGAAAATTCACCCGACCTCACTGTCCTTCAAGCCCATTCCGAAAACCTCCGCTCTGCCAGACAGGACATTGCATCACTGATTTTCTGCACTGTCAGGATATACTAGCCGGTTTGGGCCGGATCCAGCAAAATGCTGAGTGTCCGAGGCGTGTCAATACATTCAGGATGGAGTCACTAGATTGGCTACGGGCGTTCAGGACTGGCATGACGCATCCTGTTGTCTGCAACATATTACCTGGGGGTAAGGACAAGTTCTTTCTTCCAGTAGTGTCTGATAATACAATCCTTTGATACTTTCTGGCACTTAATTCCCAGAATGCCTCATTGATTACTGCGGTATGCAAAAGAAGGGCCATTAAACTGGAACTCTAGAGTGGTAACTGTGAGAATTTGGGGCAAGGATTTGGGAGACGTTGCATCCCCCACCCTGTCAGGAAAGCTTTCTGGGTAACTTTGGGCTGTCATCCTAACCTACCTCACAGAGCTGTTGTGAAGATAAACTGGGGAAAGGGAAAATCTGTGTGCCATCTTGAGTGCCTTGGAGGAAGGGTGGGATAAAAATGTGTCAGGTGATCCCAGTCATGTTTACTCAGGAGTAAACCCCACAGTATGGCTCATCTATCAATAATAATAATATTCAATTTATATACTGCCCTTCAGGACAACTTAATGTCCACTCAGAGTGGTTTACAAAGCGTGTTATTATTATCCTCATGGCAATCACTCTGTGAGGTGGGTGGTGCTGAGAACTCTGAGAGAGCTCTGAGAGGGCTGTGACTGACCCAAGGTCACCCAGCTGGTTTCAAGCGGAGGAGCGGGGAATCAAACCCGGCTCTCCAGATTAGAGTCCTGCTGCTCTTAACCACTCTTAGTGGGCGTAGGATTGTAACCACCATTTCTCAAGAAACAGTACTATCACTTCCCATGACATCATGCAAACCCTTCAAGAGAACCTGGCAAGATTTCCATCTGCAAAAACCACAGACATGAGCAATGGAGAATATGGAACACTTTCTGCAGGTGGAGAACTTTCGTATCATAATTCTGTGGCTCTCCCAAGATAAAATACTTACAGATAGTGACAGAACATAGAGTTTCTCTGGATCAGAGAAAAATCTATGCCTCCTAGCTTTCTGCCTCCAAGTGAGTGGCTGAAAGCTCTAGAAAAACTCATAGCTACAAAATGCTACAATGAGCTATCCCATAGTCTGCCCCCATCATCTGTAACCAAATCCATATTGACCCTAAACAAATTCCATTTTTAGATATCTTCTTCATAAGCCATGTATGCCAATCACCATAACATTTTTGGTGCCAACAGGGGTCATTTCGTAGAAAAAGAGCTGGAAGAACTCATTAGCGTAACTCATTAGCATAGCTCATTAGCATATACCACGCCCCTTGACATCATCGGCAGTGTGTCATTAGCATGACTGATTTGCTTCTACCACACCCCCTGACATCACCTATCCTGGCTGTTTTGGACCCAATCCTGGCCATTCAGGGCCAAAATTGGGCCCAAAATGGCAAAAAGAGGCTGAAAATGGCTGAAAAGGGGCCCCAAATGGTCAGGATCGGGCCCCAAAATGGTCAGGATCGGGTGGGAGAGTGATCCACCATCCGTCAGAGGCCTGATCCGGGCTGTTTTGGCCCAAATCCAGGCTGAAAAGGGCCCAAAATGGCCGAGGCAGGTTGGCAGGGCCGCCTGACATGTGACCTCTTTGGGGAACTGCCGGAACTGCGTTCCGGCACGTTCCCCCTCGAAATGAGCCCTGGGTTCCAGGCGGAAATGGGCCCAAAATGGCCGAGGCAGGTGGGCAGGGCCGCCTGACATGTGACCTCTTTGGGGAACTGCCGGAACTGCGTTCCGGCACGTTCCCCCTCGAAATGAGCCCTGGGTTCCAGGCGGAAATGGGCCCAAAATGGCCGAGGCAGGTGGGCAGGGCCGCCTGACATGTGACCTCTTTGGGGAACTGCTGGAACTGCATTCCTGAGCGTTCCCCCTCGAAATGAGCCCTGGGTGCCAATGAGTTCACTCAAGCCCTAACCCTATTGCCGGTTTCATTTGAAGACACTAAATTCTAGTGAAGCAATATTCGAGGTCAGTTGCATCTTCGAGACCAACTAGATTTCCAGGGTATGAGCTATCAAGTGTCAAATCTCCTGGTTTTGTTAGAGAGTTTAATTTCTCTAATGCTACTGCACGGCTCGCATCCATTCTGCTTACATTGCACTGAATACAGCAAAAGAACTATGATTTATTCCCAGCTGTACTGTTCCGTTTTATAGGACTGTAGTCTGTTGCAATGCTTATTGTGTGTGTCCATCTTGCTTTTACTGCATCATCTTTGACCTTTGTAATCCGCTTTCTGCACTATGGTACGTCATGCTTTAGACAGCCTTTTGTCTGCATTAGATGCAGAGAAGTTAGCCGTGTTAGTCTGTGGTAGCAAAATCAAAATTGTTTTCTACTTCTGTAATCTTAGTTCTGTTGCTTTGTTTACTGCGGTCCAATTGTTTTCTGTATTACATAATCCACTTCAAATCTCAGTGAGAAAGGCAGGCTATGAACAAAATAAGATAGTCAAATAAACTTTGATATAAAGCTTTCCCATACCGCTTTCGGAAAGTAACTGATGAAGCGGTAGACAAATGGGTGGAGGGTACACCCGATCAAGGCTGCCCCCCAGGTTGGGGGATCCACATATTAACAAGTCCAGTTTATATAAGCAGTGAGTCCCCAGGAATTTTAGCAATCCACTCTCTGGGTGACTATCTCATGTCTCTTAATGCCCAACTCAAGACTCCTTTGCTTTAACACGCGTTTAACAGAGAAGCCAGATATAGAATTTGGGAAGAAATTACTGCACGAGTTTATAAAGCATTTCAAAAGGATTAACCAAGTTGAGCAGGCAGCAATATGAGAATCAGGAAGGTAACTGGGCACTTACCAAAGGAAAAGAGCGAAAAGCTAAAAAATAAGTAGCTCAGTATGTTTAAAACTATTTCATTTAATAAAAATAGTGAGGAATCTAGTAGCACTGTAAACTCTAACATGTTTTTATTCTAGCATAGGCTTTCGTAAGCCAAGCACCAGTTTGGTGTAGTGGTTAAGAGTGTGGGACTCTAATCGGGAGATCCAGGTTTGATTCCTCACTCCTCCACTTGAAGCCAGCTGGGTGACCTTGGGTCAGTCACAGCTCTCTCAGAGCTCTCTCAGCCCCACCCACCTCACAGGGTGTTTTGTTGTGGGGATAATAATGGCATGCTTTGTAAACTGCTCTGAGTGGGCATTAAGTTGTCCTGAAGGGTGGTATATAAATCGAATGTTGTTATTATTATTATATTATTATTCATTAAATACATGCAGGGGGCATGCTAGGGGTGTTTGTGTGTATACAAACACACACACACACACGAAGATATTGCATTGTTAAGTACTGTATTGCATTGTTAAGTGCTGTTTCAAACGTTGCAATGCTTTGATTTTCACCACCTTGGGGACTCTATTTGGCTGGAAAGGCAGCAGAGAAATGTTTTCAATAAATAAGTAAAATATGTCATAGATATGATATGATAAAAAAACCCACTGTAAACAAGGCCATGCAACGCAGGAAATGCAGTGAGAGATCTAATTATTCAAAATTCAAATGTAATCGAGAAAAGTTCAACGACCTTTGACAAGAGAGAGACCCAGTCTCTCTCTTGTAAGAGGCAAGTAGTGGTTAGAGAGGGAGGCGCAGGTTCAATTCCCCCCTCTTCCATGGAAACTTTCTGGGTAATCTTAGGCCAATCACATACTCTCAGCCTAACCTACCTCACAAGGTTGTTGTAAGGATAAAATAGAGGAGAGGAAAATGATATAAGCCGCTTTGGGTTCCCATGGAGGGGAGAAAGGCGGAGTATACATTAAATAAGAACAGTCATTGCCAATCTCGCAGTTTTGTCAAGCTGGTTGGCACTTGTAATGTAGAGTTGCCAACCCCCAGGTGGTAGCTGGAGATCTCCCAAAATTACAACTGATCTCTAGGCCACAGATATCAATTCCCCTAGAGAAAATGACTGCTTTGGAGGGGCAATTGTATGGCATTATACCCTATTAAGGTCCCTCCCGTCTCCAAACTCTGCCTTCTCCAGGCTTTACCCCCAAATCTCCAGGAATTTCCCAACCTGGAGCTGGCAACCCTACTGTAATGACTGAGGAATCTTCAGTCCTTGTCAAGTCCCAGAGCAATGGTATCAATAAGGGAATCTTAGTTCAGTGATTTTTAATCTTAATAAAACCGTAAAATAGTGCAGAATACATTCATGTTTTGTAGATGGAATGGAAGAGGCCTCTTCCTCCAAGACCAGCTCCTTCTTATAGAAACCAGGGAGCAAATGCCATCTCGCACAAAGGCACAGCAGGAGTCCCTGACTCCAGCGGAGGCTGACTAGAGAGAGGCAAGACAAGGCCAGAGCACTGACTCACGCAGAGGGGCAGCGGTGGGTGGGTAGTTGGGGCTCAGGCATCCTTTTCAATTCATTCATTTGTTTGGGAATTACCACTCAAGCCTCCAGAGGGCTCAATTGCAAGCACTGCTTTTGTTATAAAGGAATATGGTGATGGGGCGGAGGGAAGGAATGCAAAGTCTTTGGGAAGCAGCCTCGGGTCTCTTTTCCTCTCTCAGACACCAGCTCCCTCCCCAGCCCAAAGCTTTTTGTCTGGTGGTTTTTTTTCCAGACCAGCCACTCCCTCTTGCAACATCCTTGCCCCACTGTGGCACCACATCGGGTCCCGGAAAATAAGCAAAATTATACTGAACTTTGAGACAAGCTTGGAGTCCCAGGGTGTTCAGTTCTGGGAAAGGCGAAGCCGTGCTCCGGAAAAGAGTGTGTGCAGAAAGCATCCTCCCACAGGAGAGGGGAGGAAAGAGCCCTGGCCAGGATCAGACCCAAATCTATCTAGTCCGGCACTCCACCCAGCCAGATGTCTTTGGGAAACCCGCACATCATGCCTGAAGCCCCTAACCTTTGCATTAAGGTATATTGCTTCTGAACATGGAGGCTCCATCTCACCATCACAGCCATTTTTCCATGAATCTTCAAGGTCAGAAGCTTACCACTGATAAATTAGTTCATACTAGAGTTGCCATCCTCCAGGGGAAGCCGGGAGATCACCCAGAATTACACCTGCTCTCCAGACCAGAGATCAGTTTCCCTTGGAGAAAATCCCCCCCCCCCCTGTGGACCTCCGCTGAGGTCCCTCTCCAGGCTCCACCCCGCCCTTAAATCTCCAGGAATTCCCCACCCCAGAGCTGGCAGCCCTAGTTCACCCGCCCTTGCGCCCGTTCCCCGGGCATAATGCCTTCCTTGCACGGTTCCTCCCGAGCGCAGAATGAATAGGCGAAAGAAGTTGCCTCCAACTCACCGATTTCCTTCTTAGGGGCTCTGCAAAGGTGCTTGCAAAGGGGGGGTGGGGTGGATTTTTTTCCCCCACCCTGTTTGGAAAGCAAATAATTCCTCTTCTGCTCAGCCCAACCGCCTGCAGCTCTCCTGGATTCCCCCAGCGCTGCAAAGCAAAATCTCCAGCGGTTGGTGCAGCAGCGCGCTATAGCGCCAGCCGGCTCATAACTGCAGGCATAACCTCAAGCGTCGCTGCCGGAGATGGATTCTCGCTTCTTTTTTTCCTCCCCTTCCCGCGGGTCAATTGCAAGGCTGCGTCCCCTTTAACACCAGCTGATTCCATACCCTTCTTGCCCTGCAGCCTCTCGGGAGTTGTAGTCCTCGCTCTGGCTTGCGAGGACTGCAAAAAAGCCAGCTGAGAAATACAATTCCCAGGCTGCAAGGCGAAGGGCTGGACTTTCGCTGCTCTTGCCCGGGATTTCATCTCCCCCCCCCCACCTTTACCCCACCCCTGGCCTTTTCTCTGTCTTTTTTCCCCACCCCCTGCGGTTGTGATAAGGGCTGAGTGCCTCCAAGAAGGGGAAAGGTAGGTGATGCGATAGATCCAGATGTGCAAGGGGGGTTTGAGCAAGAAGGGTAGCCGTGTTAGTCTGTCTGTAGCAGTACAAACGAGCAAGGGTCCAGGAGCACCTATAAGACTAACAAATTTTGTGGTAAGGTATGAGCTTGCCTGAGTCACCGCTCACTTCTTCGGGGCTTTTTGCTTCACCTGCAAGGGAACCACCTATTGATGAGTCAGGTAGGATCCATACTGTAATTCTTAGGGGGTAGAAGAGATCAGGGCCCTGAGAGCCAAGGCTTTGGATTTGCACCCCCAAAAGAAGGTTCATTGCCAGCCAGGGTTGTTATTTGGGGGGTGGAAAGAGATCAGATTTTTTACACCCCTGAAAAAGCCTGTTACGCTTGTTTGGGTGAGAAGTCGAATTAAGAACAGTTGACAAACAGGATTTGAGTCCAGGGGCACCTTAAGGACCAACAAAATTTCTTTTGGAGAGTCAGCGCAACCTTCTTCGCATATAAGAAGAAAGGAGCTTTGATTCCCCAGTATCTGAAGAAGGGAGCTTTGACTCTTGAAAGCTTATACCTTGAAAAATCTTAAGGTGCCGATGGACTCAAATCCTGCTGTTCTACCGCAGACCACCACAGCCACCTACCTGAAACAGTTGACAACGTTGCCTTTTACCTGTCTTGTCTTCGGGCGCCCTGTACCCACATCGTTCGGCTGTTCCCCCCTGCCCTGCGCTCTCTGAATAGGAGTAGCTGCTATTTTTTATTTTTCAGAAATTTAGCAAACAGAGCTTTCCCAGGGAAGGGATTGCAGCACCTGTTGAATTTCTGGCTGGCAGGCAGATGTTGAAGACCGAGGGGATCTTGCTAGAAAAAAGGGAGGCTAGCAAATGTACCGTGAATACTTTTATATTTGGATAATGTCCTTTGTCATCAGTACGCAAAGTCTGAACAAGATGGATTAAGATGGGTAGCTGTGTTAGTCTGTCTGTAGCAGTAGAAAAGAGCAAGAGTCCTGTAGCACCTGTAAGACTATCAAAATTTGTGGTAGAGTATGAGCTTTTGTGAGTCACAGGTCACTAGGTATCTGAAGAAAGTATCTGAAGAAGTGAGCTGTGACTCACAAAAGCTCGTCCTCCGTCAGCTGCACTGGTTACCAGTTGAGTACTGGGTCTGGTTCAAGGTTCTGGTGTTGACCTATAAAGCCCTATGCGGACTGGGCCCAGCATACCTTCGGGACCGCCTCTCCCCATATGTTCCCTGGAGGTCGCTTTGATCAGCTAATAAGCAGTTGCTGATGGTCCCTGGCCCAGGGAGGTCCGTCTGGCCTCTACCAGAGCCAGGGCCTTTTCAGTCCTGGCTCCGACCTGGTGGAACTCTCTGTCTAAGGAAACTAGAGCCTGGTGGGATTTGTAATCTTTCCACCGGGGCTGCAAGACGGAGATGTTCTGCCAGGCATTTGGTGGGGGCTAGGCTGTCCTCTCGCCGGCCATACCACTGAAGACCGTCCACCACCCATGCAGGAGCTCATAAGCATGATGCAGGGCATGATGTAAGAGCCAAGCCCTGCGCCTAAAATGCTGTATTTTAATATTTATATCTGCCAATTGAGAATTTTTTATTGTGTATGGAATAGTGTTTTAATGTTTATTTATAATGTTTTTCTTGTTTTGAAACTGTATGTTACAAATTGTGTGCTGTTGCACCGCCCTGAGCCTGTCTGACGGGGAGGGCGGTCTAGAAATGCAATAAATAAATAAATTAAATCCCTTACCACAAATTTTGTTAGTCTTATAGGTGCTACTGGACTCTTGCTCTTCTTTACTGAACAAGATAGTTTATGCATGAAGAGCAAGATTCAGATCCAGTAGCACCGTAAAGACCAACGAGATTTCCGGGGTATCAACTTTTGAGAGTGAAAATTCCCTTCTTCAGATATAGGGAAGCTCTGACTCTTGAAAGCTCATACCCCAGAAATCTAGCTAGTCTTTAAGGTGCTACTAGGCCCGAATCTTGCTCTTCTCCACAAACCAACATGGTTACTCACCTGAAACTATCTTCACAGTCTTCTACTGAATTAGACTATTAGTCCTTCAAGGTCAGTTTTGTCTTCTCAGACTGGCAGAGGTTCACCAAGATCTCAAGGTGAGGGTCTTTCACATCACCTCCTGCCTGGTCCTTCTAACTGGAGATGCTGGGGATTGAACCTGGGACCTTTTGTGTACAAAGCAGATGCCCTTCCGCTGAGGCACAGCCCTTCCCCATACAATAAATGTTATTTATTTAGGAAAAAAAGGATGCCTCCTCTCTAGGAACCTGCCTGATATGCTCTCGGACCAATTAGCAACCATTTATACACTTTTCTTTTTTTAAGTGCTGATATTTTTACAAACTGGGTTGCATTTCCCATCCCAGTCGTGAGACAGTGTTGTACAGTGGCTAGAGGGTTTTGCTTGGAATTATGGAAACTGCTTCCTGCCTCATTCAGCTGTTAAAGTATCTTGGCTTAGCCACTAAGCTAAGCCTTACCTACCTCATAGAGATGTTGTTATGCAAAAGTACTATTCTAAGATTCCTGAAGGAAGGCCAGGTAATAAAACATAAATAAATGCTCTAGCATGTCACTATTATTCCTATTTTAGGGGAAAGGGTCAATTAAACGACAGTGGCTAACACAGTGAATCAGTGGCAGGGGTGAGTGTTAAAACCAAGCCCTCCCACTCTATCCATCGGACCCCAGTTTATCCAGCATAAAAAGAAGTAGAAGTTAATACTTTCAGGACGACCTACTTCAATACAGTTTCTGGATTTGATTTACCATCTTCACATTAGTGTGTAATTCTGGGCCTGTAAGACGGAGATGTTCTGCCAGGCCGATGGTTGTGGTTAGGGCGAGGGCGAACTATCCGGCCGACCTTCTTGCCGTGGTTTTTTAGGCTGCCCTGCTTTGCTGGTTCAATCTTGGCGACCGGTTGTGCCGCACCTCACAGTACTTGAGAGCTTGAGTGTACTGACTGCGAAATAACAAACGCTGCATTATGGAATGATCTGGTTTTAATTATTTTTGTATTGCATTTGACTATTTTACTTATATTTACGGTATGCTTCTATGCTATTATCTTTTCTCTTTTTTTGCATTATGGATTTGATGATGTGACCTGCCCTGAGCCCGCTTGTGGGGAGGGTGGGTTAAAAGTCTAATAAATCAAACTAGGATCTGGAAAACCAAAGTTCGAATCCTCACTCTGCAGTGGACGCTGGCTGGGTGATCTTGAACCAGTCCTACACTCTCAGCTTAACCCACCTCACAGGCTTGTTGTTAGAGTTCCCAGGTTACTATACCCTCCTGGCGGGAGAGGAGACCCCAGACTTAACCTGTGGAAGTCTCCTTGCCCACGTGTGCTCCCGGAGACACGTGATGATGTCACTTCCGAGAAGTGACATCATCATGCCGGCACAGACATGCTCCCATGCTTTGCACAGGGCTAATTCTGGCCCGCTTGTTTTTGGCCCCAGTGAAGTGTGAGAACATGCATGCCCATGGCCAGTGTGACATCACTTCAGGAAGTGACATCATCATGCCCCATCAGGAGCGTGGCCAGTGTGCACTTTCTCGGGATGTCTGCTAGTGGCGGGCAATCACCAGCGGTTTCCACCTCCCGCCAGTTGCCAGCGATTGGTGGGAACCTGGAAACCCCCCAGGACGTTGCCCACCACTGACGGTCAACTGGTTAGCCTAATTGTTGAGAGGATAAAATGGAGAAAAGGAGGACAATGTAAGCCACTTTGGATTCCCATTGGGGAGAAAAGTGGGGTATAAATGAAGTAAATAATTATTCTTAACCAGGTCGTTGGAAGGTATCATGGCACAAACGTTGCAGAACCTGAGCTGTGAGCAAAATATCTTCCTCAACGTTTGTTACTTTGCTATCAAGATGGGTAGCCGTGTTAGTCTGTCTGTAGCAGTAGAAAAGAGCAAGAGTCCAGTAGCACCTGTAAGACTAACAAAATTGGTGGTAGGGTATGAGCTTTCATGAGCCTCAGGCTTACTTCAGACGCTATCAAAACATGCTAGAAAGGCTTTGTTAGAGGCACTGGGAAATTAAATTAAGGCAGCAATGCTGTGCAACTTTACTTAGGAAGGAGCCCTATTGAATTTAGAAGGACTTCCTTCTGAGTAAAAGTGATTATGATCAGGCAGTTTGGATTAGAATTAGCAAATAAACAAGGCATGCTTTGATTTCTTAAGCATCTTTTAACTTTTCAGTTCTGACGCCAACATTAGTAAATCATCTGTTAATACGTAGCTGAATCCCTTTATCTTACAGCACTGGCCTACATTATGATCTTATCTATAAAGGTAGGGCTGTGTTGGGGGATGAAAAGTAGGAGGGGGCGAAAATATCAGCCAAGACACATGGCAATTCACAATTAGTCGGGCCTTGCACTGGGTCTAAGAATAAACAAGGAGTTGTTCAAAAGAAGGAATTTAAAGGTGGGTACCATATGTACTGAATTCTCCCAAGAAGCTAAAATGACAAAACTGAGGCTATCGTACTTTGGTCACATCATGAGAAGACAAGATTCTCTGGAAAAGTCAATAATGCTAGGAAAAGAGAAAGACCTAAAACAAGATGGCTGGACTGAATAAAATAAGCCACGTCCTCCAGTTTGCAGGATATGAGAAAGTCTGTTAATGATAGGAAGTTTTGGAGGTCTTTATTCAAAGGGTCACCATAGGTTGAAGACGACTTGATGGCACATAATACACACATACCACATGTACCTGCCTGCATAAAAATGGAACGAGATTTTGGATATTCTGTCCCACTCAGGTAGCATGCATGAATCAGGATTACAAAGGAACCGAGGTTACTTATTGACTTACTTATTGACATTTTTGCTGTGAAGAAGAGGCATGTGATCTCTGCTGAGCTGACACAAATTCAGTTTTGAGAACTGCAAAAGCAAGCATCTGTGATAATATCTTGTAGGCAGAGAAACTGCCCAGTAATCTTACAAAAACCTCTGGAAGAGCATGACATTGTGAATGGATTAATGGAATTTATTTACCAAAAAAATTAAACATATACAGCCTTATTCCACATAATTAAAAACTAATCTTTATTTCATGATGGAATAACCTTTGGATGGTAATATATTTTCCTCAAAAAGCATTTTATTTAAAAAAATCCGATTTAAATAAAAAAAATCCAATTTAAATAAAAAAAATCTGATTTTTTGGTTTTTTAAAAAAAATCATTGATTTTTATCCACCCTG
Source organism: Eublepharis macularius (assembly GCF_028583425.1). Lineage (NCBI taxonomy): Eukaryota > Metazoa > Chordata > Lepidosauria > Squamata > Eublepharidae > Eublepharis > Eublepharis macularius. Next base: position 178,413,686 of record NC_072792.1, read on the forward strand.
CTCAGGGTTGTATGTGGGACTTTCTGCATGTAAACTGCAGTCTCCACCGCTGAGCCACACTGCCCCCCCCTAAGCCTACGTTCACATTCTGCTCCCCAAATTGATTTCATTTGCTTTGTTTGACTTCTAGTCCGCTCTCCCCACAAACGGGTGCAGTGCAGATAACATCAGCATTAAAACCATAGATAGTATATCATCAGTCATAAAATGACTCCAGACGGCGGCCCTTATTACCCAGCCCCGATAAAACATTTCCATGGGGTGAGAGGTAAAGAACAGCAGTGATCCAACTGGTGGAAAAACCGGAGTAGGGGTCACACTTGCCCCCAACAGGAGACTGCAATAAGTTACAATAGTCGTGAAAACCTAACGAAATAAGGATTTAGAAAAATTACAAAATTATTCTTACTGTTATTTCATAATTCAAATTGCCGTTCAATACATATCGGTACACACAGTCTTCATATACAGACCTATACATAAAGTGCTAGTGCAAAACGATGGTATTGCCTATGAACAATTAATACTTCTAAAGTCCATCAATTTTCTTAGAGTTTGCTCAAAAAGTTCATAGGGTCAAAATTCGAGTATAGGTCCGAATACATGCAGGTTGGACTAGACCATCTGACGGGCAAACTGGTTCATGGGGGGGGGGGTTCCCGTTTCCGAGTCTTTTTCAAAATGGTTATCTCACTGACGTAATTTTCAGTATTCAGAAGCTCCCATTCAAACTCCACTAAGGCAAACGTTGGATGCTGCTCCTGGGAACGGCTGCGTGAATTACAAAATAGCAGTAAGAATAATTTTGTAATTTTTCTAAATCCTTATTTCGTTCGGTTTTCACGACTATTGTAATTTATTGCTATCTCTTCTCGTGATTCTCTGCTTTTTCCCAACAGGAGACTGGCACAGAAGCTCACCCAGAGCCCAGCCTCAACCATATGCCTGTTGGAACATCTTATTTTCTTATTTTCTTACTCGGCCATTGCGAACCCGTTCTTCATCCCAAGAGACTTGCGTATGGTTGCTAGCATTGGGCACGTGATCTGGCCATCTCATGGGCTGAGTTGCTGATTTCCAGTTTGGAAGGGGATACATTGTGCAATATCAATCATTTCCGCATGGGTTATTTGCCTCAGACTCAATGCTTTTGGAAAGTGGATTTCCCCCCAGCTTCCCTACAACATTGTGGTGCATTCGTGTGCCTCTGAGGGTTTCCCTGGCTTTTCCCTATCTTTGTCAAATCTGCTTTGCTCCGAAGTTTTGGGAAGGATTGCAAAAAAGCCTGGATGGCTGCCATGTGGCTGAGAAAGTTTGGCTTTTCCTATCCACATGGCAGACATTTTCCCTGATCCCAAGGCAGCTATTTCTTACCCCCACTAGCAGCAGAGCTTTTTTGGTTTGTTTTCTAATTAGCACTTGTTATATTGATATGATGTTAGATCAATGTATGAATCTGGTTCTCTAAATTCCCAGATTTCATTTTTTAAAAAGTAATTCTGTAACCCCTTTCTTTGTGGAGATATAAGGGGAAAGGAATATCTCCATAGCAACAGGGGGCTAGAGATTTACTTTTTTTAAAAGATGAAAGCTGGGAATTCAGAGAACCTGGTACACATACTGGTCTGTCATAACATTATATCAATATAACAATACCCAAGTGCTGGTTTTTTAAATGGAAAACGCTCCAGTCGCCTGGGGGAGGAGGGGTAGCCACTGCAGGAAAACTGCAGAGAAACTTTGCCACGTGGAAGCTCCATTTCTGCTGCACTGTACTGGCAGCCTGAGCAGCAACAGGGAAACCACACAAGCCTTCCCTCATGTGGAAAACACCGGGCCAAACTACAAGTGACGAATGACACAGGTTGGACACTTGTCAGCTTCCCTCAAGTTTTGATGGGAAATGTAGGCAGCTTGGCGGAATGTTGGACAAGTGACAGTTGAAAAGTCCATTGGACAGCAGTCGTAGAGTCAAGCTGCAAGACCAGGATGCCTACATTTCCCATCAAAACTTGAGGGAAGCTGACAAGTGTCCAACCTGTGTCATTCGTCACTTGTAGCTTGGCCCACCGTCATTTCTTTCAACTGGATACTAGGTAGGTCGCCATGTTGGTCTGCCCATATGAGTTTCTTCATGAGGTTGATAGATTTCCACTCCATGCAGCTCAATATGGTGCCTTCCAAGAGGAAAGTAGGACTCTCGGATGCTTACAGTCAGATAATCTTGTTGTTCTCTAAGGTGCTACTGGATTCAAATCCTGCTGTTCTCTCAACTGGCAGGCATTATGAATTCTCTGGATTGGTAAGGCCTTTTATGAATTCTCTGGATTGGTAAGGACATCGGAGTTGTACCTTCTGGACTTCTGAACTCAAAACGTTCCTTCTGGGTTTAGATTTTGGTACAGCCATCCTGGTGCTGAGAGATCCATGAGGTCTGTCCTCCAAGCATTTCCCAAAACCAGCCTTGGCTTCAGCCAACAGAACTCGACCTGCCTTTGGAATGTGTCTTCCAGCTGGTGGAAAGTGCTGTCAAGTCATAGCTGACTTATGGTGACACCTGCTGGGGTTTTCAAAGCATGCAAGTGCCCTCCCTTCACATACGATTGGCCGCTCTTCATTTTTAATTATGTACTAATCACTTTTCTAAAACAGATCTCCTGTTTCTAAAACGAATGGTTCTGTGAAGTTGCTAATGAGTGGGGTCTGTCCCCACCAAAGGGGTAGGGGTTATTGGGGGTGAATGTCATATAATTAAAGAGCACACACATAACACGTTTCAGCTGCTTCTTGAGGTGGCGGAGAGCGCCTCAAGTCATAGCTGACTTATGGCAACCCCAGGGGGTTTTGAAGGCAAGAGACTAACAGAGGTGGTTTGCCATTGTCAGCCTTTGCAACCCTGGTCTTCGTTGGAGATCTCCCATCCAATTACTAACCAAGGTTAGCTTCCCCGATCTGACAAGATCGGGCTAGCCTGGACTATTCAGGTCAGGGCACTGTCCAGATAAACCTTTGAAAATTAACCACTGGCTCTACACCAACCATCCAAAATGGATTTGAAACCGAGTTAGTACTTGCAACTTCCGATGAAGAATCCTCGGACACAGTTGTTTTGTGAAAAGCACTGAGCAGTCTCAGTTAAAGATTCTTATCTTTCGGAGAATTACAGTTACCAGGATCCCCTGGGTGGAAAGTTACAGCAAGCTAAACCAGTTTTACATTTGTGTACTGTAGATGCTACAAAATCTGTCCCCAAATGAGCTAACTCACTCCAAAAAAGGATGCATCGGTTAACCAGAGAACAGCTCCGGCCTGTCGCTCCACATTTTTCAGGGGCAATCAGGTAGGAGTTCGCTGGTATGGAAAGGGCAGTGCTGAAACAAATGCTTTTCCACCGATGGTTTTAAATATATGGATCTGGAAGGGCGCGCGACAGCTCAGCCATTTGGTGCGAAGCACAGCCATTCTGCTGTATGAAGTGCATTCAGTCCCCAGCAAGAGATGGTTTTACTTTTAACATGGCAATTCCAAACAGAGGAGACATGTCAGTCTGTTGTGGCAATGTGTGTGGGTGTATGTGCCATCAAGTCACCTGCAACCTATGGTGACTATTCTGGAAGCAGCTGAGAGGAGATGATGACTTCCAGGTAACTTTAACGCGCTGCCTCTTTCAACCCAGATTTTAAAGGAATCCTTACTTACAGTTGGACCCAGTGAACAAGACATGGTTCAATCAGAAGCAAGATACATCTTTATTGGTCCAGATTTGTTTGTAGACAAGCGGTAAGTTCATGATAGCTGTTGCATCCTTGCTTGAGGGGGTAAGATGCCGAACAAAGGGAGGAAGAGGACCATCAACTTTTAACACCTTCACAGGAAGCCTACAATAAACTTCTATATTGGAGGGGGGGGACTACAATTCCCATGAGTACCAATTGTTAAAGGGACAGCACATAGTTCTGACTACACAGATGCTGAGGCTTTCTAAGCTGCAGTTACAGTACAGTGACCCTATGAATGAAAGACCTCCAAAACATCCTATCATTAACAGACTTGCTCAGATCCTGCAAACTGAAGGACGTGGCTTATTTTATTGAGTCCAGCCATCTCGTTTTAGGTCTTCCTCTTTTCCTCCTGCCTTCCACTTTCCCTAGCATTATTGACTTTTCCAGAGAATCTTGTCTTCTCATGATGTGACCAAAGTACGATAGCCTCAGTTTTGTCATTTTAGCTTCTAGGGAGAATTCAGGCTTAATTCGATCAAGAACCCACTTACTTGTCTTTTTGGCTGTCCACGGTATCCGCAAAACTCTCCTCCAGCGTCATATTTCAAATGAATCAATTTTCTTCCTGTCAGCTTTCTTCGCTGTCCAACTTTCACATCCATACATAGTTGCGGCAACAGTGAACAGGAATCTTGGGTCACTTTAAAAACTGGGAATGTTTAATTCTAGAATTAACTTTCTTGGACTACAGCCTATGGCAGTATAAAATTTTGATAGAACTGAGCTCCTTTTCACATAATGGTGTCTCTTGAGTGATGAAGCTGTGGGCTTTCTAAAGCGTTAAAAATAATGTGATTCCAATAGTCTTTAGATCAAGCCATGGCACAAAAATCTGACTTGCTCTGCCAGGCAGCAGATCTCTGGGTTCTCAGCCAGAGGTCTTTCACATCTTCTGTTACCTGATGAAGGGAACTCTGACTCTCAAAAGCTTGTCCCCTGGAAATCTAGTTAGTCTTTAAGGTGCTACTGGACCCAAATCTTGTTCTTCTACTATAGACCAAAACGGCTACTCACCTGAAACTACCTGACCCTGGTGAAATACAAGTGGGCTAGTGTGTTGGCCTCGTGTAAGGCATGTGATGAAGTGTGTGCATGCATCAAGAAATGCCGTGTAGTGTGGAAGTTAGCAATGGACAGTGTGCACAGATGAATTCGTAACACTGCCTTCTGCTGAGTTCAGATCCATGTTCTATAAAGGTGAGTATTGTCTGCTCTGACTGGCAGCTGCTCTCCAGGGTCTCAGTTCTTTCACATCATCTGCTACCTGGAGATGGTGAGGACTGAACCTGGGAACTTGTGCATACCAAGGAAAAGCTATACCACTGAGTTGTATAGGTGGATAGGTAGGTAGAACCACTGACCTTTGTAGGTCGAAACTAGCAGTTTGTCAGATCTAAGGATGACAGGCTATGATAGATAGAAATCCATGTTCTTGGATGAAAAGATTTTATTTCAGGAATCATATTGTGTTCATAGAAGGATCCAAAGGGTGACCAGAAAGTTGACAGGAATACCTAAATGTGTGAAAAGCATTCTTCTTATAGAACCCAGTTACTCATCCCCCACTCCCAACAGAAAGTACAACTTTTGGCGCAAACTTCTCGGCATAGTTTGCCTATCATTTCTAGACTCTTAAGCAGACAGCAGATTATTTATTTATTTATTTTATCGTATTTATATTCCGCCCTCCCCCCCAAGCAGGTTCAGGGCGGATTAGGTTGAAACATAGTGATTCATGAGAAACGAACAGTTTACACGGTCAGATGCTGCGGGAGCCTCTAGTCGTTAGATAAGGCACCTGCGGCTTCAGTATGCCTGGGAAAGCAAGGCAGTTATGCCATTGGTAATATGACATCAAGTTACAGCATTAACAATGGTTCATAGTGACAGCTCAGCTAAGCATTATGGCATGGATGGGGCACAGACATGGCACAGTTTCAATTAGACCCAGGGCTTTTTTTCAGGGGGAACGCGGGGGAACAGAGTTCCGGAACCTCTTGAAAATGGTCACATGGCTGGTGGCCCTGCCCCCTGATCTCCAGACAGAGGGGAGTTTAGATTGCCCTCCGCGCCGCTCAGCGGCACGGAGGGCAATCTAAACTCCCCTCTGTCTGGACATCAGGGGGCAGGGCCACCAGCCATGTGACCATTTTCCCTGAGGGCAACCCACTGAGTTCTGCCACCTCTTTTCCCAGAAAAAATGCCCTGATTAGACCCCTAAATCAACACAGATATATTGTTCTTCTGAACGGCTTGAAAGGGGGAACGAAACCTATCAATGACTGTTTAGCTGCAAGGGTCCAGTTTCATGATTGGTTTCTATATGTGTGGGTGTGTTTGATTACAAATTGTTTACAACTGACCACGGAGGAAGGCCTTAGGGCCGAAACGCGTCTGGGTTTTTTTTTTTACTGTACCTTGGTCTATTTGTGTTGGTCATTGCACTGTACCTTGAGATGTTTTAGCATATACATGTAGACTTCCGTTCAGGCCTTATGTTTTAAACTTGTTTTTAATCTACATGTGTGCACATTTATAATAAATATTTTCTAATATATTTTTAGGTTGTTACTTAACCCCTCTATTTTGTTCCCCTGCTTGTTTCGGTTGAGTTTGTGGGGACTTTCTTCCACACCCCCTTTTTCTTCCTTGTTGTTTTCAGTGGAACCTCAGCATTCAGAGGCAGTGTACCTTCGTTTACCGGACGCTGGGGACAATCAACAGACGATCTCTGTATATTTAACTGCAACACTGACATTCTGCATTATCAGTAAAGAATCTCAAAGCAGATCGTTTCAGGTGGGTAGCTGTGTTGGTCTGTAGTAGTAGAGCAAGATTCGAGTCCAATACTAATTTCAAAGCCGTTTTTCCAGGGGCTTCTGGCTTTGGTCTGATCGAGCACATATCTCATAACGCTCATGTTCTCCATGACAGTTGACCCCCCAAACACCCTTCTCTACTCATCTCATCTTAAGGATAAGTATGTTTTTCTTACCCAGTGTCATCTTATCTGATACGGGGAAGGAGAAAAATGGTGGGAAAGTCCCTCTTCCCCCACCAACCCTAATTTCCATCTCCTCTTTTATAATACCCAGGATTTCAGCATGCCAAGTTAGGATGAGTAGGAAAAGCCCAGCATTTCCTTTAGATTTGCCCCAAAATAAGGCTTTGTTTTGAAGAATATTTTTGCAGACAATGGGGCCGGGGGGGGGCAGGGAGCACCATTTCAAACAATTACTGAAAAATTATCTGGCAGCAGAGAGGTAATGGTGCACTCGTGGCGATTCTTGCATTTACGACCCAGGATCCGTCCTTCTTAATTTAGGCTTGGGAAAGGGGAAATGACATTAACTTTGAGACAGTCCAGTGTCTGGCAGCTAGCATTGTGGTATGAGTCTGGAGTGCTCCGTACTTAGCTAGGCTGATTCGGACATGGTTGGATGTGGCTTGATTTCCCCCTCAGACCTTTGATGGCTGGGCCGCTGAGTGCTTGAGGTGAAAAGTGCTGCATTTTGTGGTAATATTGGGTGGCAAGGAAGTTATGTCTGTGGCAGCTCATTCCAGTGGGCTGAATGAACACTCAGTCACGTTTGAACAAAGTGCTGACTTGTGGACAAACAAAGGCTATTTCGAAAGGACCAGACTGCAGCATTGGGCTGCTATTCTGTCAATATGAAGAAAGGTCTAGAAAGCATTCTCTTCCCCACACCCCCAGCTGCCCCGAGTCTGGTTCACGCATGCAAGAGCATAGAGTGGCAGAGTGAGCTGCATGCACCACTTTGGACTGCAGAGGATAAGATTCTCATTTATTCTCATTTTAAATATTGCTTTGCATAAAAACCCTCCATGCACATAAGAAATTGGCCCAACAGGAGAAAAGGTTCTATCCTTTTACTGCCTTACTGTCCTCATTTTTCATTTTGCAGGGAGTTTTTAACGTAGAGAAGCATTCCAAAATACAACTCTGCTCTTGCTAGGATTACCAGCTTTTGAGCTGTCTTTTTAGCTTTCTAGCTGTCCCTTTAATATCAACGATACGCAGTCATTATCAGTGGATGTCAATTAGCTCCATGCCGTGAAAAACTTCAGTGGCCCATTTCTACATATTAAACTATTTCCCCATGCCAATTGACAACCTCAGCTCCAGCAGTCTGAAGTGATGAGGCCTTTTCAACCACCTTTACATTCTGCCACCTTATTTCTACTTCATTCCCCTGAATATGTGCACCCAGGCCCGAGTCCTGGCTATTTCTTATATGACTTAAGTAGTACCTCGATCAGGTTGACGTTTTCTCTACCTGCATTGGCTTAAATCGCAGCTGTATTGTAAAGCACAAGAAGGCCGAAATAAAGATATAGTTCTATAAACCTGCATGGCTATTAGTTAGTTCAGAAATGAGATACAGTACAAGCACATTTAAAACTGCATTTCTTAAAGTATTTTGAGTGGCATGCAGCTTTAGAATCATACATGCACATCAAGAAATCTAGATGGCCACCAGCCACCGCTGCGCACTGTGCATAAAATACAGTATCCTGTGTAGAATCGAAATTCTGGACTCTGAGAGCCAAGCTACAAGTGATGCCTGACACAGGTTGGACACTTGTCAGCTTCCCTCAAGTGTTGATGGGAAATGTAGGCATCCTGGTCTTGCAGTTTGGCTCTCCATTTAATTGAAGTTTACAGAACCCCCCCCACACACACACACACCCAGCGGAGGGGAAGGGGGGCACCCAGCGAGAGCCTGACGCCTGCACTCCCCTCCCGACCACATGTTCTCCCTTCCATAGACAGCCGCTCTGTAAACTTCAATTAAATGGAGAGCCAAGCTGCAAGACCAGGATGCCTACATTTCCCATCAAAACTTGAGGGAAGCTGACAAGTGTCCAACCTGTGTCAGGCGTCACTTGTAGCTTGGCCCTGAGAATCCATGCTTTTTTAAGAGCAAGTTTTTAACCCTTAGGTTTATGGATTAAAAAATGCAAGAGCCAAAAATCATGGAATGGAAGACAGGGGTAGACTTCTAGTATGCAGCAGCAGCGTCTCTTTGCTTAAAGGGTTTTTAAATACTTCCCCAGTTTTTTGGGACTCCTTGCCCGTACATCATTATTGCCCAACGCTGGTTTCTAAACCTTTCTTTATAAACACACAGTGAAAAATCCTGTTGCTACCTCCTGTACCATATTGCTTGCAGGTACGAGGGCAGGTAGGTAAGGAGGGAGTTAAAAGGAACGGGATATTAAAAGGGAATGTGATGGGGAATTTGAGCTAAGGGGTTTAGGTTGATTTCCACATTGCATCATTAAGAATACGTATATTGAGTAAACGGTGACAAATGAAGGATCCTACACAGAGGTCATTTTGTAGAAAAAGAGCCGGAGGAACTCATTAGCATAGCTCATTAGCATATGCCATGCTCCTTGACAACACCAGAAGTGTGTCATTGGCATAACTGATTTGCATTTGCCACACCCCCTGACATCACCTATCCTAGCTGTTTTGGACCCAATCCTGGCCATTCAGGGCCGAAATTGGGCCCAAAATGGCAAAAGGGGGCTGGAAAATGGCCGAAAAGGGGCCCAAAATGGTCAGGATCAGGCTGCTGATGAGCGGGAGAGTGACCCACCACCCGTCAGAGGCCCGATCCGGGCCATTTTGGCCCCAGTCCAGGACAAAACGGGCCCAAAATAGACGAGTCACCTGACATGTGACCTCTTTCGGGAACTGCCGGAACTGCGTTCCTGTACGTTCCCCCTCGAAATGAGCCCTGATCCTACACTACCTGAATAGTCCTGACTAGCCTGAGCTGGAAGCTAAGCAGGGCTGGCCATTGTACTTGAATGGGAGACGGTGTTTTGACCGTCAGATCCATACCAACTTGGTGATGAGATAGAATCTCTCTTGGATTCGAATAATTTAATGAGCCTTTGAAAAAGTTGATTGCGAAACGGGAAGTTTTCAAATATGCTGGCAAAACTCTTTGGGCTCTTGGATTTCAACTCGACGTGATGTTCTTCTCTCTGCCACTTCTCCAGAGAATCTTTTCATATTAGGAGGTACTCCACCTGGAAAGACAAATGAAATATGGAAATATAACACCAATGGAATATTCACTATATTAAAACTTCCTTTGACTGGGATAGGACGCTCAAGGAATATTGGTCCTCCTCTTGCAGGATTGTGCTTCACCAGTTGGACTTTTTGAGATTATTGAGATTCTTCGAGAGGACATTGTTTATATTGATTGTATGATATATTTACTGTGATATTTATTGTGTTCTGTCTGATATTTATTGATTGATATGAAATAACCTGTGGATATAGTAGATAGTGGATAGTGGATATTAGGGTTATTTATATAACATCTTTATAATTTTGGTTTAAGGACTTTAGCACACTGCACTTTCTAATACATATTTAAATTATCTATGAATGTGTGAATTTATGTATTTGGCCTCCGGTTGTTTGTTTGTTGTCAGCTTTTCAAGGCAGATTACATAGCAGCCATTTCCACACACGTTGAATAATGCACTTTCAATGCACTTTAGCAATCCTTTGGAAGTGGATTTTTTGTTCCACACATGGAAAAGCAGTTCCAAATGTTCACTAAAGAGTATTGAAAGTGGATTATCCAACGTGTGTGGAAGCAGCCAGTGTGAGATTAGTACAGTATCAAGGACATTTCCATACAGAGTCAAGGACATTTCCATAGGCAGTGCCATAGGATAAATAAATACAAGTTTCCAAAGACATAGCATTAGCAAGGATCCAATACAGAGTTGAAGAATTGCTGAAACAGAACATAATCAAATTCTAGGACTGACATTAGACAACATGAGCCAGTTTGGTGTAGTGGTTAAGAATGTGGGACTCTAATCTGGAGAACCAGGTTTGATTCCCCACTCCTCTGCTTGAAGCCAGCAGGGTGACCTTGGGTCAGTCACAGCTTCTTGGAGCTCTCTCAGCCCCACCCACCTCCCAGGGTGATTGTTGTGGGGATAATAATAACATACTTTGTAAACCGCTCTGAGTGGGCGCTAAGTTGTCCTGAAGGGTGGTGTTCAAATCGAATGTTGTAGTAGTAGTAGTAGTAGTAGTAGTAGTAGTAGTAGTAGTAGTAGTAGTAGTAGTAGTTGTTGTTGTTGTTGTTGTTGTTATTGAATGAAGCACAGGTAGTATATAGGAGTACAAATTTAAAGCAACAGATAATATGTAAGACAACATAGTGGTGAAATCTCATAGGCGAAGCAATACAGCCCTCCTATCTGAGTAAAAAGCCTTTTTGAATAATTCAGTTTTGCATCATTTGTGGAAAGCCAGGAGGGTGGGGGCTCTCCTGACCTCCTCAGGCAGGCCATTCCACAGGGTAGGGGCCACCACAGAGAAAGCCTGTGTATGGGCAGCTGTTGATTTCACCCATGTGCAGGCTGGCACCTGCAAGAGACCCTGTTCAGATGAGCAAAGCTGCCGTGGAGGGACATAGGGAAGGAGGCGGTCCCATAGGTATGCCGGACCAAGGCCGTAAAGAGCTTTGTGTGTGGTAACCAATACCTTGAACTGAGCACGGTAACTGATAGGTAGCCAATGGAGTGACTGCAGAATGGGAGTGATGCTCATGTTCCTGCTCGCTCCTGCTAACAGTTGAGCTGCAGCATTTTGCACCAATTGGCGCCTCCTAGTTAACTTAGGTGGGAGACCAATGTATAGTGCGTTGCAATAGTCAAGTTTTAACGTTACCATAGCATGGGTCCAGGTGGCCATGTCAGCTGTGTCGAGATAAGAAGCCATTTTCCAGGCTAGAGTGAGATTGTAGTAAGCATTTTTTGTGGCTGCCCTAACTTGTTTTCCTAGTAGTAGCGCTGGATCCAGTATAACCCCTAGGCTCTTAACAGAGTCTGCAAGGGTTTTCTATTGGTTGGGAGCTTTCTGGCACCCAGAGCAGCCCTTCTGTTGGTTTGTGGTAGAGCGTGGAAGCTAAGCAGGGTTGACCATAGTACTTGGATGGGAGACCACCAAGGAAAACAAGGGTCGGTACACAGAAAGCAGCAATAGCAAACCACCTCTGCTCATCTCTTGCCTTGAAAACCTCACGAGGGTTGCCGTAAGTTGCTTTGACAGCACTTAATTACGATTAACAAAACAGAGGTGCAATAATTAGAAATCTGCCTATTAAAATAAGAACTAGAAATTCCCCTGTTAAAACTCATTGTGTGTGGGAAAGAGCTGGCATGTTCCCTTCTGCTCTCCCTGGCAGTGCTCCTCGGGGCTTAGGTTGCCATCGCTGGCAGGAAACGGGCATACGCTTTCATTTGCCACAGCTGCCCCCAAAGATGTACTGTAGGGAAGGGAATGCAGAAGGCAGCTTTTCCTTCTCAAAATGAACTCTGGCCCTGAGCTGGTGTTACGGCAGCCTCCCTTGGTTGGCAGGAATACCCCATTTCTTAACAGAAGAACGTTTCTGGCAACTTCTTATTGTGGGACTTGGGGACAGAAGCGAGAAGCTGCTCCAACTCCTCGCTATTTTTCTGCAAGTGTAGGGAGTCCAGCCATTGAAGCTCACCTGTCCTTCTGCTTTACCTTTTCTACCATTTAGGACCAGGGTATGTCCACTCAAGAACACCCTACTTTACAAACAGACAAATACCAGCTAGAGGCCAGTGAGGAACTGCCCCACACATCTTCCCCCACCAATTTCTCTGAAGCATTCTATGGGCCTTCAGGGATTTGAGCAAGTTAATTTCTCCTTTGCTCTTTTCCCCTTTAACCAAGGGCCAAGCTACACATGACGAATGACACTTGAACGGCAAGTGGATTGAGTGGAGGGCAAGTGAACAGGGAGAAATACACTTGCCATTCAAGTGTCATTCGTCATGTGTAGCTTGGCCCTGACTCTTAGCTGTTCTTAATATTCTGTGCCTCCAAGAAACTTCTCAGTCTTTCGCCTTCATCGGGCTGGTTTCTTTCTCTTTCTTATAGTAAAAGGGCCATTTGGTTAACTTGCCAAGTCTTCTTTTTCTGTATACCACAGCAGTTCTCAGAGTCTGGAGAGATTGCTATCATAACGGTGGGTTTTGTAGTTGGTATGGAAGCCAACCACTTCCCCTTGGATATCGTGATACTTTATTTATTATTTTATTTTATTAATTGGATTTCTATCCTGCCTTCCCCGCAAGCAGGCCCAGGGTGGGTTACAACAGTAAAAACATAAATTATATTTAAAACATCGATAAAACAGCAAAAATCCCATTGACACCGCCCCCAGACAGCGGCCTTGCAGCCCAACTCTGACCAGTAAACACAGAGGGGTGGGTAAAAGAGGGGAACAGGCCTTTCCATCAGGCTATAACTCATATGCTCTGTCTAGCATCTAAACAGAAAAGAGTTCAGTAGCACCTTTAAGACTAACCAACTTTACTGTAGCATAAGCTTTCGAGAATCACAGATCTCTTCGTCAGATGCAGATGTCTAGCATCTAAATAGAAAAGAGTTCAGTAGCACCTTTAAGACTAACCAACTTTACTGTAGCATAAGCTTTTGAGAATCACAGATCTCTTCGTCAGATGCAGATGTCTAGCATCTAAACAGAAAAGAGTTCAGTAGCACCTTTAAGACTAACCAACTTTACTGTAGCATAAGCTTTCGAGAATCACAGTTCTCTTCTTCCGATGCAGATGTCTAGCATCTAACTTTTTAAAAAAATATATTTTTATTAATTAAGTAAAACATCTACATACATATTAATATATATACAAACATAATGTAGGGTTAACTTGTAGTGAACAGTTGAATATTAAGCTATCTTACCAATTGTGTTACAACTTATAAATCATTTCTACAGAGAAATGTCTCCGAACTAATTTGCATCTTACACATATATATTCAAAATCATTGTTCCAAAATAGTGCTGTATAGATAACTTGAAGGCTGTGTGTCATTTTTATCAATAAATTCAAAAAAAGGCATCCATTTTTCATAAAAATTTGTTCTTTTATTGGGTAAATTTGAGCATTGAATCCTATCGGTGATTTTTTCAATTATAAATTGGTCCCATATCCGAGAATATCATTGTATTAATGATGGAGGATAATGTTTGTTCCAGTTAAGGGCTATTGATGTCTTGGCAGCAACTAAAAGGCTTGATATGAGCTGACGCCATATACTTGGAATCTGCGCTTCTTGCCAAAGATCAAGAAAGATCAGTTGTGGATCCAATGGGATTTTATACGATGTTATCTGTTCTATTATGATAGTGCTCCCGAAATTATTTATAACCTGACATTGCCACCTACTTCCCCACATTTTTTCCAGCAGAGAGGGGAATAGGACGATGTGATCTTTGAAAGTTTTGGGGGCATCTAAGAGCCAAGCTACAAGTGACGCCTGACACAGGTTGGACACTTGTCAGCTTCCCTCAAGTTTTGATGGGAAATGTAGGCATCCTGGTCTTGTAGCTGTAATGGAGAGCCAAGCTGTAAAACCAGGACGCCTACATTTCCCATCAAAACTTGAGGGAAGCTGACAAGTGTCCAACCTGTGTCAGGCGTCACTTGTAGCTGGGCTCTAACTTTCAAGGTTTGGGGATAGAGGGGCTTGAGGAATTTCAGAGTTTTAGCTTCTCATTCTAAATTCCCAGATATTTAACATTCCGTATACTTTTCGTTCACAGTTTTCATGAGCTTGAGATCATTTTGTACCTCACAGCCTAAATGATTCACATAATTGTGTTGGTATCTGTTGTCCTCTTCCCTCCCTCCCCTCCCAGAACATTTCCTGAAGTTGCAGTGTTAACACACCATGTCGGAGCCCATAACGCTCAACGTTGGTGGGAAGCTGTACACCACTTCGCTATCCACCTTGACCAGTTTTCCTGACTCGATGTTGGGTGCCATGTTCAGTGGGAAAATGCCGACCAAGAGGGACAGCCAAGGGAACTGCTTCATCGACAGGGACGGAAAGGTTTTCCGATACATCCTCAACTTCCTGAGGACCTCTCACCTGGATCTACCAGAGGACTTCCAAGAAATGGGCCTCCTTCGACGAGAAGCGGATTTTTACCAGGTCCAGCCGTTGATCGAAGCCTTGCAGGAGAAGGAGGTGGAGCTCTCGAAAGCCGAGAAAAACGCTATGCTCAACATCACCTTAGATCAAAGGACTCAGACAGTTCACTTCACGGTCCGGGAAGCTCCGCAGATCTACAGCTTGTCCTCGTCCAACATGGAAGTGTTCAGTGCCCACATCTTCAGCACCTCCAGTTTGTTCTTGAAGCTCCTGGGCTCCAAACTGTACTACTGTTTCAATGGCAACCTGTCGTCTATATCTAGTTATCTGCAGGATCCTTACCACGTCACCTTGGACTGGGTGGCTAGTGTGGAAGGCCTACCCGAGGAGGAGTACACAAGGCAGAACTTAAAGAGGTTGTGGGTCCTGCCGGCGAAGAAGCAAATTAACACTTTCCAGGTATTTGTGGAGGAGGTCTTGAAAATCGCCATGAGCGACGGGTTTTGCGTCGACTCCTCTCACCCGCATTCCTCGGATTTCATGAACAATAAGATTATCCGTCTCATTCGGTATAAGTAGACCTTGTATCCTTGACCCTCATTCCTTTATAACTGTACTGATGTGTCGCAGTCTTACCTTGACACAAGTTGTGTGTTTGCACTTCACAAACCCCCATGCTAATCTGGATTACCAATGGCTAATGGGCTAACTAACATATGATGAAACTCTAGAATAGGAACGAGCAATAAATCGATATGTGTAGGTTACAGAAGGGACGGGACATCCAGACCCTCTGTGCTATGTATGCTTCATGGACAGTTTTGGGTCCACTTGCACTGGTTACCTTTCTTCTAAGGAGCATCACGGGGGGGGGTGTCTTTTGTTATTTCACTGCTATGTTGGCACAGGCTATGACATCAGTGTTTACGAGGGGAGGAAACACCTTGTGCTTCCTGTCAGGGCTTGCCACCGCTGCCACTGGGCAGGGCACCAGCTGGGCCGGCCCTGACGTCAGGGGGGTGCCAGGGATGCTGCAGGACCCTGCTCCATGGAAGGAGGGGTGGTATACATCACCCAGACTCCCTCTCAGTCCACTCGCTGGCCTGCTCAACCTGGCCTGCTCACCCCCTTCGCCCCCTGTCATCTCTTCCTCCCAGAACTCTCCTCCAAGCCTCTGCTCTCACACCACACCATCACTCCTTACTCACACCCACCACCCCAGAGCTCTTCCCAGCCAGCCTTTATAGGGCCTTCTCTTACCGCCCCGCCCTCCTTGCAGGTCCTGCCTGCCAGGCCCCACCCCTCCTTGGCCTCCCAGCATTGGCCTGGGCTGTCTCAAGCTGCTGCAGCTGGGGTAGCTGGCTGGGCTGCCTGGATCAGCAACAGCTGCGTCATGTTGGCTGGCTGCCAAGCCTCTCTGGCTGAGCTGATTACTGAAGGTAGGCCCAGCTGTGGCCCCTTGGCTGGCTGCCCAGCTCTTCCCACAGAATGCCTTCAGCAGCTCCACCTGGAGGGGCTTGGTTCTGAGCATCTCCTGAGCCAGGTTGCTGTCTTCAAGCTGAGGTGCAGGCTAGGGTGTGGCTCTGAGCTGCTGTGGCAGCTTCTCCTCCTTGGCTGGTAAGGGTGCTGTTTGGGCTGCTGCTGGGTCCCTATTCTCCCTGCCTTTGCCCTCTCCCTCTGTTCTGCTCAGCCCATCCTCCCCTCTAGCCCTCTGGGGCTTTGGCCCTTTGACCCTCTCCTCTGGTGTAGGCAGGTTCTGGCCCTGGCTGCCAGCTGGGGCAGTAGGACTGCTGTCTCCCGGCTGCCTCCCCCTGCTTCCTCCTGTCGAGGCCGGGGGCTGTGCCTCAGACCCCGGACACTTCCTTCACCTCTTTTGCATTTTTGATGCCGCTGTGCCTGGCAGATTAAAGACCGAAGTTATGGCAGCCAGGGAATGGGGTATGACAAACGGTTATTAATACATCCTTCTTGTAAAGAACATGCCCACTTCTGCTTTGCAAAACAAATCAGCATTTCCGTTGGCTTACATAAAGATAGCACTAATATTGTGACTTTATTTTAACCTCTCTGCCTCAGTTTTCCCAGTGGACAAGAAGGTTTATTGTGATGGAAGCTACTGGAAAAAAAATCTACTGGGATGTTCAGTCATTGGGGATGTAAGTGTCGCATAGCAGCATATGGCCCGAGCATAAAAAAAGCTTTTGAAATGAGCAGGGCATGACAACCAGTAGGAAAGATTCCATACTCTCTTACATTGTATGGCCCCTGGCATATGGATGGAAAATTGTTCTCAAGATTCGTAGACTTTATATTCTTTTGAACTCAACCACTAATTTAAGCAGGGCAAGATTCGAGTCCAGGAGTACCTTAAAGATCAGCAAGATTTCTAGGATATACGCTTTTGAGAGTCAAACCTCCCTCCGACAAAGGGAGCTTGAGTCTCAAAAATGTATACCCTGAAGATCTTGTTAGTCTTTTAAGGTGTTACTGGACTTGAATCTTGTTCTTCGACTGCACACCAACAAGTTTTTAGTTGTTCTACTACAGACTTACTTGAACTATGTTTAAGCAGGGTAACGGAGGAACCTCAACAGGTTTTTCATGGTCTCAGCTGACCTATTCACTCAACAAAAATGGGACTTGTCTCTGTGAGCCTAGGTTTGCAAGGGATATCTGTCTCTGTCAGCTCTTTTGCTGCCCCCCCACCCCCTAGAAAGGAGTTGGTAAGAAGAGCATTCTTCAAATTTTATGAACAGCATGTGCAAATAATGTCGATCAAAGTCCTAGTGTGTCTGCAGTACAAATTTTCTTGGAATTGCCCCAGCAATTTTGATTTCCCCTCTGGTAATGCCCTCTTAGCTTCACCACACTTGATTTCTCTTGCTTTCTGAAAGTGATTTTATGACTTTTCTCTGTCTGGGCACCGACAGAGGTTAAAGAACCCTCCTTCCTTCTTTGGCTCCTGTGCAGACCGGTTCAGACACCTCTTTTCAGAATGAAATGCCTTGTGCGCTTTTCAAAAACAGTGAACAATGCATGAGTCTACCACATCTCTACGGCAAGAACCTGATGAACTCAGAGGAAGTGTTAAGCCACAAGTTTCACCTGTGCCACAGGAGTGTGGGAGCGGTCACATGATTCATTGCCATGCCAAAGAAAATCAAGTTACTGTAGTGTCCCTATGTAACTACCATAAACGGTGGTGGCACGGACTGAACCTTAAGTCTATCTCGTCTGAATAGAGGATTCTGGGAAACCGTAACCCATTTTCATTTAAATAATCCATTGTTTCTGGGGGTGGCAGGATCGGAGGGGACACAGAAAGAAAACCAATGGTGAATGGTACTCTAAAAATGAAGTGTAGAGATAAACAGAGAAGTTAATGGTTGGTGACAACATGATTATGATCCTCCTAGAGAAGGGTTGCCAGCTCCCAAGTTGGGAAATTCCTGGAGATCCGGGGGGTGAAACCTGGAGAAAGTGGGGTTTGGGGAGGGAAAGGACCTTGGCATGGCATAATTCCATAGAGTCCACCCCCCCAAAGTAGCCATTTTCTCCAGGTGAACTGGTCTCTGTGCCCTGGAGACCAGTTGTAATTCCAGATCTCCAGCCACTACCTGGAGGCTGGCAACCCTATCCTAGAGGGAAAAATGCAATTTATTGCTCTGGTTATTACTGAGGTAGTAAATCTTTCTCTGGGCTGCACCATTTTGGAATGCCGATGGGAGTTCAGCTGACAATATTCTTCCTTTAAAAAAAAAGAAGCCCAAAACCTGCATAAAGAAAACTAGCATCTCAGAGTGATGGCTAGGCATCTATCCTAGCTAATTTTCTATGTGGAGAGCTTTTAAACAGAGATACAGTCAAATCAGCCCCGTACCTGACATGGTTTTACTACCTTAGTGATCACAACAGCTAAGTGTGAAATGCTTTGAAACAGGGCTTTTTTTCTGGGAAAAGAGGTGGTGGAACTCAGTGGGTTGCCCTCGGAGAAAATGGTCACATGGCTGGTGGCCCCGCCCCCTGATCTCCAGACAGAGGGGAGTTTAGATTGCCCTCCATGTCGCTGAGTGGTGCAGAGGGCCATCTAAGCTCCCCTCTGTCTGGAGATCAGGGGGCGGGGACACCAGCCATGTGACCATTTTCCAGATGTTCTGGAACTCCGTTCCCCCACGTTCCCCCTGAAAAAAAGCCCTGCTTTGAAATAATTCTGGTTATAAAATGATTCCCCTTCACCAAGCTTGGAATAGTTATACAAGAACTGGGGCGACAGAAGATAACATGATAGGAGGCGCTCACAATAGCAGGAGCTTTTCTTGACATACACCTAGGGCATCATACCCTGTTAGATACAGTTGGTTCCAATAATTTTAGCAAAGCAGATTCTTCCACAGTGGCTGCCTTGGGAAAACGCCGAGCTCATCACCCCTGGAAAAATGTCAAAAATATGGTCTGTGCCCGGAGACAGCGAGGAAACTTTGCTCCATCAAAGCGTTCCCAATAACAATCACCATCCCGCGACTAAACTTTTATTTCTCCACCGTGTCCAAGGGGCTCTTTAAAATGACTCCTTACCCACTAACAGCGTCGTGTGGCTGCTGTGGACCCATTGTGGATGCCGTTCAGTTTGGCAGCAAATGCCAAACTCCGAGACAGATTGTGTAAAAGTGTCTGTTATTGCAGAAATACGGGATCCAAGAGACCCTTATAAAAGCATTTTGGGTCTAACAGATGTTTATAATAAATTGACTTGTTAACTTTGGAAATGCACCTCGGAGAATTCTAGTTATGCGTAGGATGGACTGCAACTTCCCACAGACATTTTTGATGGGTTAAAAGGATTAGAAGGTTGAGTGTGATCTCTCACGCTCCATCGGCTTTGGCCACACTGACTAACAGGGCGTTCAAAGTTAATCAAGTGCTTGCCTTGTGCATAAAAAGCTGGCATGCAGCCCCATGCAGATGGCTGTTTTCATTGGGGGGGGGGTCATGAAGTTGGAAGGGGTGGAATAGGTACCCACTGGATAAACATGCACATTTGGTCTTAATACATAAGACCAAAGAGACATAATCTTAACAGCTGGTAAGATAAAATCTATCTATACATTTTTAGCCCATCTCTATATTTGTAGCATATGTTTTCCTCTCCCATTTGGAACGTACAACAACCCTGTGAGGTGGGGTAGGGTAAAAAAGAATGATGGCCCAAGTTCCCGATGAGCTTCATAGTTTGGTGAGGATTAGAACAAAGGTAGCCCAGGCCCTAGTTTGACATTCTAACCACTGGTTCACACTGTATCAGTGGGATGCAGTAAGAAATTGCAAATATCAATGGCAGTTGGTGGTGACCATTTCCCATCGATTGCTGTGTCCGACTTATCAATATATTTATCAATTTGGATAAAGTTCTGCATATTATAATTTCCATGGTCATAGATCCAGAGGAGTTAGCCGTGTTAGTCTGTAGTAGCAAAATAGAAAAGAGTCCAGTAGCACCTTTAAGACTAACCAACTTTACCATAGCAAAAGCTTTCAAGAACCACAGTTCTCATCTGACGAAGAGAATTGTGGTTCTCGAAAGCTTATGCTACAGTAAAGTTGGTTAGTCTTAAAGGTGCCACTGGACTCTTTTCTTTATTATGATTTGACGCTCTCCCCCCGAAAATGATGCCATAATTCTGGGTAACTTAACATTCTTCTTATAGTGGTCAGATTCATACCGAATTGTATAGGTGCAGAGATTATGCTGGCTGGTTCCCACCAGAGTCAACCTGACATCAACACACCTAGAAACACACCATGTTATCTGTACACACTCCAGTTTTGTATACAAATGGCAAGGTTCTTATCTCTGCAAATAAGCCCCTGTGCAAACATCTTGCAGGACTGGTGCATGGAAAGGGGGGGGGAATCACAATCTCAGTTCTTCTTCCCAACATTTTCCTTACTTTGATGTACACGTACCGATTTTTTAAAAAACCCTAAAAGCAGAAAATTTGTCCCTCTCTCCTTCAAAACAGCAGATGCTGATTCACTGTGTCCAGCATAAAGCAAAGCTAAGTGCAGACAGAACGGAGCATTAATGAAATTCTGCCTTTAGGAAACCAACACAGCCACAGACTACTGAGGTGGGATCCACGGTGGCAGCCAGGAACATATATATATATACTTGCCAACTACAAGCTGCATTCACCAGTGTTACCAGCTTGGATCACGCACTCTGCCAGATTGTACCAATGAGGAAGAAATCAATCTCCCAGGTGACCCTGATCTCATAAGATCTCAAAAGCTAAGCAGGGTCTGCCTTGGTTAGTAATTGGGTAGGAGACCTCCAACGAAGACCAGGGCTGCAGAGGCAGGCAATGGCAAACCACCTCTGTTAGTCTCTTGCCAGGAGAACCCCACTAGGGGTTGCCATAAGTCAGCTATGACTTGAGGACACTCTCCACCACCTCAAGAAGTAGCTGAAACTTGTTAGGCTCATGCTCTTTAATTATATATGACATCTACCCCCAATAAACCCTACCCCTTTGGTGGGGAGAGTCCACTCATCAGCAGCTTCACGGGACCATTTGTTTTCTGCTGTAGCACAGTGGTTAAGTGGTTCAGCTGTGAATCAACACTCTACTGGTTCGAATCCCACTGCTGCCATGAGCTCAGTAGGTGGCCTTGGGTAAGCCACTCCTCTCAGCCCCAGCTCCCCAGCTGCATTGTGGAGATAATAATAACACTAACTTGTTCACCGCTCTGAGTGAGGCACTAATCTGTCTAGAAGAGCAGTATGTAAGCGCAGTTATTATTATTATTATTAGAAATAGGAAATCTGTTTTTAGAAAGTGATTAGTACATAATTAAAAAGGAAAAGCAGCTAATTGTATGTGAAGGGAGGGCACTTGCATGTTTTATTCTGCTTCCATGGTTTTCACACCCACTCACCCACCCTCCTTTGTGAAAGGAGGTGGAACGGGAAATTTTCTTCCAAAGCTGGCAGGCAGAAGCTCGCTTTCAGAAAGCACTTAGATCCTCGGGATAGAAAGCTTCATGGCCAATAACAGCTGATGAGCTTGTTGAGAATACAGTCCCGTGTTCCGGACTGTATCAGTGTTCCCGTTGTGCAATTATAGCAAGTCTGGGCGGCTACAAGGAGCCACAAGGCTGGAAAAGTGCACAATTTCCCCCTCATTCAAATCTCCCTCTCCAGGATAATATAAACTCTTGACAAGCTCGAGGATTCCAATTTTCCCATCCCACGCTGTTTTTGTATCGCCGCTCAGAAGGCTGTGTTTCCCCAAACATGCTCACCCTCCTCAGCTGATGATGGGGTGTGTGTGTGTTGTTAGGGGTGTGTGTGTTAGGTGGGGTTTTCATGGCAAGAGGCTAACAGAGGTGGTTTGCCATTGCCTGCCTCTGCAACCCTGGTCTTCGTTGGAGGTCTCCCATCCAGTTACTAACCAAGGCCAACTCTGTTTAGCTTCTGAGATCTGACGAGATCAGGCTCACCTGGGCTATCCAGGCCAGGGTGGGAGAGGGGGGGGGATCTTGTTCTTATTTACCTGGTGAGTTCACCCCTGTGGTTTGCCCTCTTTCAGTACCCAACTGACAGAAATGCCATCATGAAATTTGGTCTTAGAGGGTCTTCCACTTTGGGGACCCTGAATTGGGTGGAAAGGCAGCAGGGAAATGTTTTAAGCCAATAACGAACGAACTGGGGAGTCTGTGAAGAATTTCGGAGTGGATTACTGCCCTCTCCCCAGGTCCAAATTTCTTCATAAAGTCTCAGACCACTTGTATTTATATTTATATATGTCATTTACAGTCTGCCTTTCTCACTGAGACTCAGTGCAGGTTACACAGTGTGAGAGCAGTACAGTCAATTTCAAGGACATTTCCATAAATAATGCCACAAGTTTACAAAGACATAGCATTAGCAAGAATCCAATACAGAACTGAAGAAATGCTGAAACAGAACATAAGCATTTCTAGGGCTGACATTAGACAACATAAAACCATCTTCCTCTTTTTTAAAAAAATTACAACCGATGTCCAGGCCCCAGAGACCATTTCCGCTGGAATAAATGGCTGCTTTGGAGGGTGGACTCTATGACATTATACCTCATTGAGCTCTCTCCTTTCCCCAAACCCTGGACTCCCCCAGCCTTTACCCCCAAATCTCCAAGAATTTCCAGAGAGGGCAGAATGACTGTCACAGAGGGAACCTTTCATTGTTGCTGTTTATTCGTGGTCCACCTTTCACACTGAGCTCCAAATCAGATTACATACTGCAAGTGAATGCGGCGTGAGATTAAGCCCTATTTAAATAATTGGGACTGACTTCAGAACTTAATACAGGCTGCAATCTTGTACAAATTTACTTGGGAGCAAGCCACTTTGAACAAAGTATTTACTGCTGAGAAAACTTGCTTAGGTTCTTGGTGACAGTTGCCTTTAAATCCGCGGGACACTTTTCTCCAAGCACCCTTCACCCGGGAGCAAAATCCATTTAAATTCGTGTGGGCTTTCCTTGTGAGAACACACTCTGACTTGTTAAGTTCAATTCCTATTACTTGTTCACATAGTCACACTTTTATACACTCTTATTTGGAGATAAATAATAGTATTATAAACAATATAATATTGCAATACCAGTATATGACATATATAATAATTATTATATAACAATATAAAAAAACAAAATACATGCAATATAATAAAAATATAAATATACAGAACAGGCTTGCTCTCCCTCCTCCCCTCTCTGTTAGAGGAAGCATGCTAGCAAGAGAATGAATGAATGAAAAAGTCGCCAACGCGCAGGCGCAATACTTAAATTCCGCGCAGGCGTCTTGAGGCGAAAGGCCTTCGAAAAAGCGCCGCTTAGGTTTAGGAGCGCATGCGCAATCCTCTCTGGGGGGGGGGACGGGGAGGAGCGGCCTGTCATGGCGGCGCACCGTGGCGGGAGCGGAGGCGAAGGCTGGTTCCCGGCTTTGGCCGTTGGAGTCACGCTGCTCAAATTGCTCCTCATACCGACCTAGTAAGGAATCCGGACTCGTTATTTCTCGTCAGGCTGTCCAAAGGGGGCGGCGGGGAACGGGTTTGGGTTCGGCGGCTTCCGTTGTAGACCCGGCTGTTACCCCTGGTGGTCTCCCCCCCCCGGCCGTGCTCTCACTTGCTGTTCCGCCTGGGTGTTGCTCCTCCCCCTGCTGCTTCTGCCTCTCCTCCCCATTCATCTGTTTTTTTCACACGTGGTGGCCCTTTCTTAATGTTTGCAAGGCTAAAACTTGCCCGATGTTAAATCTTACGGACGGGGAATCAACTCCAGGATCAGTATGGTGTAAAAATTTTGCTTTATTGATTCTGAGGAGTTAGCCGTGTTAGTCTGTAGTAGCAAAATAGAAAAGAGTCCAGTAGCACCTTTAAGACTAACCCACTTTACTGTAGCATAAGCCTTCGAGAATCACAGTTCTCTTCGTCAGATGCACGACGAAGCATCTGACGAAGAGAACTGTGATTCTCGAAAGCTTATGCTACAGTAAAGTGGGTTAGTCTTAAAGGTGCTACTGGACTCTTCTATTTTGCTTTATTGATTGTCATTTATAGTTCTCCTTTCTCAGTGAGACTCAAGGCGAATTACACAGGGTGCAATTAGTACAATCAGTATCAAAGACATTTCCATAAATAATGCCATAGAGTAAAGTCTTGTTATATATGTTATTTATAGCCTGTTTTTTCTCTTGAGACTCAAGGCGGGTTATGCAGAGTGAGTCAGTACAGTCAATTGCAAAGACATTTCAATAAACAATGGAATAGAGTATGATTTGAGTCGGGTAGCACCTTAAAGTCCAACTAGGGTATGGTGGTGGAGAGTGCCCTCAAGTCATAGCTGACTTATGGTGACCCCTGGTGGGTTTTTTCATGGCAAGAAACCATGGTCTTCATTAGAGATCTCCCATCCAATTACTAACCAAGGCCGACCCTGCTTAGCTTCTGAGATCTGATGGGATCAGGCTCACATTAGGGCAATGTAATAGTGTAGATACATGCAAATTTGCAAACATTTAAAACCAGAAGATATTAAAACTAAGGATGGCGATTGCCAGTAGGTGATGCATTATCCTCTAATTGCAAGTATTCCCTGTGGAGAAGCTTATTCTCCCTTATTCCCTATGGGCAAGAGTGTGTGTGCATGGTGTGCCATCAAGTCGCCTCTGTCCAATAGTGACCCTGTGAATGAAAGACCTCCCAAACATCCTGTCCTTAACAGACTTGCTCAGATCCTGTAGACGAGGCCGTGGCTTCTTTTATCGAGTCAAGCCATCTCGTTTTAGGTCTTCCTCTTTTTCTACTGCCTTCAACTTTTCCTGACATTATTGACTTTTCCAGAGAATCTTGTTTGCCCTCCATTATTCCTTATGGGCAAGCACACTTTCTTTATGAGCAATCATGTATTTCCTGTTGGCAATTGGTGTCCTTAGTTTTAGTATGTCACTTAAAACCTACAGGAATCCATGCTTCTATAAATGAGTGAGAAGTCTTTTGTTAACTGTCAAAACTGAATTTTAAAATATTAACTTCACTTCTCAAAAGTGTTAACATTCAAAGTAGTACATAGACAGCAATAAAATGTGATGCATTGTGACGTAGTGGTTACAGTGTTAAACTAGGATCTGGGAGACCCAGGTTCGAATTCCTACTCTGCCATAGAAGCTAGCTGGGTCATTCACACACTTTCAGCCTATCATACGTCACAGGGTTGTTGTGAGGATGAACTGGAAGAGAGGAGAATGGTGTAAGCCACTTTGGGACTCCATTGGGGAGAAAAGTGGGGTATGAATGAAGTAAATAAATGAGTTGTATATGACCAAAAGCAAAATTCTAGGACTGTGTATTATTCCATTGGAGTAGTGGTGTTAATCTGGTGTAGCAAAAACGGATCTTTCTGGCCTCTCTCCAGTCATGGGCATTCAATTTTGGACAGTCTGACGAGCCTGCTAGATACTGCCTTTTTCTTCTCCCACCCTCAGTTGTTAGGGTACGTACAGACATGATGTTTGAATCGCTGTCGCCGTGCGTGGTGTTCTTTTTCTTCCCGCCAAGGTTGAAGGACGATGGGCCCTCCTGCTTTGTCTGTGTGGAAGACCGCTGGGCTTACTTTGTGATTTTAGCCCAGATTTGGGAGGTCATTCTTTCCTGTCCCCCGTGCTTCGAGCGTGATGTTTGCCTTTACATTTTTTTTGAAAACAACTGAAATCGCTGTCACGATGTTTATTCTGTAAAATGTTAATTTATTCATATGTAAATATGAAGCTGCCTTATACTCAGGGCTCATTTCGAGGGGGAACGCGCAGAAACGCAGTTCCGGCAGTTCCCCAAAGAGGTCACATGACAGGTGGCCCCGCCCACCTGACTCAGCCATTTTTGGCCCGTTTCGGCCTGGATTGGGGCCAAAACGGCCTGGATTGGGGCCAAAACGGCCTGGATTGGGCCTCTGACAGGTGGTGGGTCACTCTTCTGCTCAGCAGTGGCCTGATCCTGACCATTTTGGGCCCCCTTTCGGCCATTTTCAGCCCCTTTTTGCCATTTTGGGCCCAATTTCGGCTCTGAATGGCCAGGATTGGGTCCAAAACAGTCAGGGGGTGTGGCATAGGCAAATCAGTTATGCCAATGACATTTCTGGTGATGTCAAGGGGCGTGGCATATGCTAATGAATCATGCTAATGAGTTCCTCCAGCATTTGTCCATCAAGGTCAGTATGGTCTACACATACTGGCAGCCACTCTCCAGGATCTCTGGCGGAGGTTTTTCACATCACCTGCTTACCTGGTCTTTTTAACTGGAGATGTCAGGAATTGAAGCTGGGACGTTGTACGTGCCAAGCAGGTACTCTGCCACTGAGCCACACACACCCCCTCCCTATTTTTGTTACTTAAGTTCTTTAAAAACATTAAAGCCCAATACTCTCTAATAAAGTTGGCAAAGTTCTGTTGGGATGGTGGGAAGTTCGTGATTTTATTTATTTATTTATTTAATTCAATTTGTATTCCGCCCTTCCTGCAGCCTCAGGGCGGACCACATACATCTAAAACACACAATAATAATAATTTACGTTAGATACATTTAAAATCACTTAAAACAATCTTACAATATCCAAGTATTTAAAAAATCTATATAAGGCAGCACCAAAACAATCCATCGCTGTTACCCGTCAATCGATAATTCAAATTCAGCAGAACAGCCATTAGGTGGTGGATGGTTCTATACAGGGAGGGGCTCAATGTCCTCTGTTCGGCCGATGGGGGCCCGACTCAGCCTCCACCATACGCCTGGCGGAACAGCTCCGTCTTACAGGCCCGGCGGAAGGATAGCAGATCCTGCCGGGCCCTGGTCTCATTGGACAGAGCGTTCCACCAGGTTGGAGCCAGGACTGAAAAGGCCCTGACTCTGGTCAAGGCCAGACGGGCCTCCCTGGGACCAGGGACCAGTAGTAGTTGCTTATCTCCTGATCAGAGCGTCCTCTGGGGCACATATGGGGAGAGGCGGTCCCGCAGATACGCATGTCCCAGTCCGCATAGGGCGTTATAGGTAAGTACCAAGACCTTGAAGCTGACTCGATGATGGCTTCGCAAATCTCTGCTGTGTACAGAACTTATTTCACTCAGCTAAACCCTGGAGATCAAATCGTGCATCTGTCTAGCATAAAGTGAATTTGCATGCAGAGAGGCTCTCTCACTGAAATAATGTTTACACGTGCTCTTTGTAGAGCGGTGTGGTGGTTTGAGTGCCTGGCTACAGTCGGGGAGACCCAGGTTCAAAGCCCTACTTCCATGAAGCCTGCTGGATGACTTTGGGTCAGTTGCTTTTGCTCAGTGTAACCTACCTTACAGGGTTGTCATGAGGACAAAACAAAAGGGATGCTGCCTGAGAGATCCTTGGAAGAAAGGTGGGATTAAAATGCATTAGATGAATGGATGAGGGGAGGTATTTATTAGATCTCTGATTCCTGGCATACAGGAACCAACTTTAAACCAACTCCTGTTTAGAAACCCTGCCCGGACTGGCATGCAGGATGGGGGATAAAAGTCCATATCGAATTAATGGGGATTCTGGAGAATTTGGTGCCAAATGGATAGCAGAGGAGATGGGTTAATGGGGTTTGCAGACTATAGGTCCTCTGCCCTAAGCTTCTTGGGGATAGAATGGAAAATTCTGCACCGCAGTAATTCCAGAAAGCATCCATTAGTTTTAATAATGCAGCAGTTTATCAAAGCACTGACGAGTGTATTGCTATTTTGGGGCAAACGGGCGACTTTTCAAGCCGCACTTTGTTGCCATCACCATTTCAAAATACAAGGGGAGAAAGAACCAAGTTGTGTAGGAAGCTTTCATGAAACAAGTGTGGTTGTGGATTGATGTTCTTTTTGGCCTAGTTGCAAATTAATGACTTTGAGAAACAAGGTGTTTTTTTCAAAACCCAGGGTGATATGACTGCATCCCTCCCCACCCAGGTATGGGAGCCGGGTTTCAGCAAGTTAAAGCACAAAGCGCACAGCATTATGATTTTAAATAATCTCACAGCATGTCAGTAAAATTGTATGACACATCCCCTTTTTCCTGTAGTGTGCATTAAAACGTAGACTATAGAGACCCTCCTAAAAAGAATGGCAAAAACAAAGCACGGTAGGCTTCACTTGGGAGGGAATTCTGTGCTGCCGAGAATTTTAAAATTATTATTAAGAGTTTTATAAAAGAAAAACAAAAAAGAAAAAACTAAGCATAAAAATATAATAACCCCAAAACTAGCCAAATAAAATCGGCTAGGGGGCGAACAACAGTAACAAACCATACAAACAAAACAGAAAATATAAATTAAAAGAAGGGGGGGAAACTATATAAGCTAAAAGAAAGTTTCTGATTTTCTCCACAACAAATACTCGTCTTTTCAAATTTCCTCTTACTCTGTGTTAAAAATCAAAGCTCTCTTTTCCCCCCCTCATGTCCAAATGCTTTAATCCAGAGAGTTTGTAACCACTTGATCGAGAGGAGTTAGCCGTGTTAGTCTGTAGTTGCATAATAGTAAAGAGTCCAGTAGCACCTTTAAGACTAACCAACTTTATTGTAGCATAAGCTTTCGAGAGCCACAGCTCTCTTCGTCAGATGCATTGGTGTGGCTCTCGAAAGCTTATGCTACAATAAAGTTGGTTAGTCTCAAAGGTGCTACTGGACTCTTAACCACTTGATGCGTTTCATGGGACGGGGCGGCCAGAGAAGGACCTCTGACCTCCTTTAATACCCAAGTAGGTCTAAGTGGGAGGAGATAGTTGTGAAGATACTGAGGCCCTGGGAGCCCCGTCCTCCTTTATACCTGTGTTCTCCACCCCCCGCCCAAGTGCTGCTCTGAATAGCTGTACATAAAAAGTGCATTGCTGACTGTTTCTGTTGATCTGCATTTCAGATGAATTCAACAAAGACCCAAAACGTTTTGTAATACATGCAGTGACCGCATCTAGAATTTTTATTAGCATTTCATTGGAAAGAGCAAATAACACCAACTCAAGAAGAACTATTTATTTATTAGATTAGATTTTTAATCTGCCCTCCCCGCCAGGCGGGCTCAGGGCGGAGTACAACATTTCAATTTACATAAATACAGTTAAAAGCAGATAAAACAGTATACAAAAAACATTAAAACGGTATACAAATAACATTAAATACAAAAAACATTGAAACAACTTTATACAATACAGCTTCTCTTCAGATGGCGATGATAAAATACTGCTTTTCAAGCCCTGGCTCGTATGTAGGGTGGTAGACAGATCTTTAGTGTGGCCAGCGGGGGCCCAACCTAGCCTCCACCATAGGCCTGGCGGAACATCTCTCTTACAGGCCCGGCGGAAAGATAATAAATTCCGCCGGGCCCTGGTTTCCTCAGACAGAGAGTTCCACCAGGTTGGTGCCAGGACCGAAAAGGCCCTGGCTCTGGTCGAGGCCAGGCGGGCCTCCCTTGGGCCAGGGACCAACAACAATTGTTTATTTGTTGAACGAAGCATCCTCTGGGGTACCTATGGGGAGAGGCGGTCCTGCAGATATGCTGGGCCCAGTCCACATAGGGCTTTATAGGTCAACACCAAAACCTTGAACTAGTGGAAAAGATTATGGAAACAGCAGAAATGGATAAATCGACAATGATATGAAGAGGGAAAATGGAAGAGGAGTTTGCCGGACCTTGAATACTGTTTTACAATTGGATTAAAAACAAGCATAAAGATTTGAACTTGCCAAGAACGTAAAAGGACTTAAATGTCTCGTTATTAATAGTATAATTTATTTACTAAGAATGTTTAATGATATACTGAGTATTGTAAGCAGACCATTATGAATACATTTATCTTTTTTTCCTTACATTTTTTCTTTTTCTCTTCTTGCTTCTTTATACTTTTTCTTTCTTTTCTATCTACTGCTTATTTGAAAAATGAATTAAAAAAACATATATTTTTTTTTAAAAAAGAAGTGCATTGCTGGATCAAACCAGACATTCATCTAGTCCCGCATCCTTTCTCTCACAGTGGCCGACCAGTTACTCTGGAGGGCCAACAACTGGGCATAGAGACTCAGGCTTTCCCCTGAAGCTGCAGATCTGATCTTCAGAGGTACACTGCCTCGGAAGGTGGAGGTTCCCTTTAGTCATCCGTGATAGACATATCCTCCCTGAAAGTATTCCCTTATTCCCAGTTGTGTTCAAGTTGCTTTAGATGTCTTTGTATTTCTTTCCTGCAAAGCTGTGTCTGATTTTTAAAATGGAAACTGTGGTTAATCAATACAGCGATAATCCAAACGCGGAACGATCGTGCTTTAGATCTGAAGGTCACAGAAATGAAAGGCACTTGTGGTGGGCTTTTTCCTCTCCTGCTCCATCATGCCTCTTCCGTGTGCGGGGGCTGTTTTTCTCCTCCTTGCTGCTGCCTGGTGTATCCGGTGGCTTTTTGCCTAGAGGGGCCCTGCAATCCCCAGTAAAGCTGCCTTGGGTGCCTAGAGGGGCCCTGCAATCCCCAGTAAAGCTGCCTTGGAGGGCTGCTGTGGAAAGGAGAAGTCGGGAAAGATCTGCCATCATGAGTATCTTCTGTTTGCACAAGCATAGGGTCCCACCTTCTTTTTAAAAATATGACATACCTTAAGTGTCTTTAAAGCACAGCGCAGCTATGGAAGCGGATCCCTTGCGCAACACACAGTAATCTTTTTTTTTTTTAATCTTACTTTTGTTCCTTGGAAGTCAAAAGCGACACATCCTGAATTCTCAGTCTCTCACGTAGGCATTGGCCAGACTAAAAACCTGCTTAGCATGAACCAGACTGTTGCATTATGTGCCTTTGGACCATGCCCTGGGATAATTAGGGATGGGCATGAGCACGCTATGTCTTTCGTTTGTAGAACAGCTGAGAATTCCTTACCCGACCTTGCATGTTGTTGCGTTGCTCTGTTGTGTGATATCCTTGTGTCCGGTCAGGGTGGATAAAAATCAATGATTTTTTAAAAATTTTTAAAAAAAATCGGATGTTTTTGATTTAAATCGGATTTTTTTTATTTAAATCGGATTTTTTTAAATAAAATGCTTTTCGAGGAAAATATATTACCATCCAAAGGTTATTCCATCATGAAATAAAGATTAGTTTTTAATTATGTAGAATAAGGCTGTATATGTTTAATTTTTTTGGTAAATAAATTCCATTAATCCATTCACAATGTCATGCTCTTCCAGAGGTTTTTGTAAGATTATTGGGCAGTTTCTCTGCCTACAAGATATTATCACAGATGCTTGGTTTTGCAGTTCTCAAAACTGAATTTGTGTCAGCTCAGCAGAGATCACATGCCTCTTCTTCACAGCAAAAATGTTATAACGTGAACAGAGTTGAGAAAAAGACCTTAATCCTATTGTTCTACAAACCTATGAAGACAGAATCAACCCCTCCAGTGCTAAGTTTCAAGAAGTTCAGTGAATAGAAATAATCTTTTTCTGATTGTTTGCAGTGGAATAGATCTGCACAAGAAGAAACTAAGTGTGAGGAGAGAGGGGCAAGCAGTACAAAATGAAAGTGAAACTTTTTGAGCACAATACTGCACAAGTCTTTGGATCTTTTGTGTGTATGACCTGAGGTTTATCACATTCTTTCCTTGGAGGAAAAAACGTATAATGGCAGCAGGCCGTAAAAGAGACCCAGTTTGGGAATACTTTAATGAAGTTCCTTTACCTATCGGTAAGGCAGGCATCTACTTGCATATTAAAGTTATACCAGCAAGAATTAGTCTTTATGTAGAAAACTATGATTTAAATCAAGCCTTAATGACTAGTGATTTAAATCGTGATTTAAATCGTGATTTAAATTTTAAATTTAAATTTAAATCAAATCCACCCTGTGTCCGGTTACTAACAGGTTTGTCTTTTTGTAGTCATTCCACAGATTTTGAGGTGCACAGGAACTGGCTGGCCATCACCCATAGCTTACCAGTCTCCCAGTGGTATTATGAAGTAAGTGCATCTGTGATGTGGTCCTCCGAGTGGTTATGTTTGCACACTGATACCGTTTTGTCGTACGGACAGTGTTTCTCACGCACTGCCTATGATTCCCCTCGTGGTCTGTGCACAGGTGCTCGGCACGGACTGCATTCTCTGACTGAGCCATATCCCTCTGGGGATGTGCTCATCACCTTGCAAACATACTTTGGCTTTAGTCAAAGACATAAGAACATAAGAACATAAGCAAAGCCATGTTGGATCAGGCCAGTGGCCCATCCAGTCCAACATTCTGTCACACACAGTGGCTAGAAATCCAGTGCCATCTAAAGGACTGTCAGTGAGGCCAGGACACCAGATGCCCTCCCACTGCCTTCCTTCCAGCACCAAGACAACAGAGCACCACCTCCCCACAAAGAGAATACCATCTATCTCCTGTGGCTAATAGCCACTAATGGACCTCTGCTCCATATATTTGTCCAGTCCCCTCTTGAAGCTGGCAATGCTTGTAGCTGCCACCACCTCCTGTGGCAACGAATTCCATGTGTTTATCACCCTTTGTGTAAAGACCTGACTGCTCCACTCCCTTCTACCACACTGCTGCTCCATTTCACCTCTGCTCCCAAATTTCCACTGCTGCAGCACCTCAGCCTATCTCCCCATTAGTACCGTGGGAAACCAGAGGTGGTGACCTGGTCTCAGAACCTGCAGCCAGGAGTGAGCCGTGCATGCAGTACTGCATTAGATGCAGCATAAGCTGCATTCTGCTCTTCCTAACCTTAGAGAGTTCCACCAGGTTGGGGCCAGGACAGAAAATGCCCTGGCCCTGGTCGAGGCCAGCCCCTGGGGCCAGGGACCACCGGTAGGTGTTTACTTGCAGATCTAAGAGCTCTCCGAGGTACAAGGTAACCTTGATGGACCAGGGTCTGATTCAGCAGCTCCCTGTGTTTTAAACTGCTGAATTCTGTTTTTATGCTGTCTTTATGCCCTGGCTGTCCACAGTTTGAAAGTCTCCTAAAAATTAATTCCTCTCTCTTTATTTTCCCTCATGCTCTTCTTCCAAATTATACCTTCAGGCCACTTCTCAATGGACCTTGGACTATCCTCCCTTCTTCGCTTGGTTCGAGTACGTGCTTTCACATGTTGCCAAATACTTCGACCGAGAGATGCTGGTGATCCAAAATCTGGACTATTCCAACGACAAAACTGTTCTCTTCCAAAGGCTTTCGGTCATCTTTACAGATGTGCTTTTTATCTACGCAGCTCACGAGTAAGTATTTGGGTAGGACTGGCTGTCTAAAGGGGTGTGAGAGGGAGAAAAGTTGTCACTATTGGAAAGGAATTCAGTTCCCCGGTTCTCTTAAGGAAAGGGCAGTCAAATCACTTTTACTGTTGTAGATCCAGAGAAGTTAGCCGTGTTAGTCTGTAGTAGCAAAATAGTAAAGAGTCCAGTAGCACCTTTAAGACTAACCAACTTTATGGTAGCATAAGCTTTTGAGAGCCACAGCTCTCTTCGTCAGATGCATCTGAAAAAAAGAGCTGTGGTTCTCAAAAGTTTATGCCACAATAAAGTTGGTTACGATGCATCTGACGAAGAGAGCTGTAGCTCTCGAAAGTTTATGCTACAATATTTATTTTTATTTTATTCAGCTTATATCCCGCCCTTCCCGCGACCGGGCTCAGGGCGGCTTCCATGAAAAATATACAAAACATACAATAAAAACCTCATAACCATATGAATCAGATAACCAGGTGCCCTCTCATTACACAAAAGAAAGACGCTATCCTCGGATACAGCTAAACCCAAAGGAGGTGACCACCAAATGAGAGATAGGATACAATAAAGTGCAGTAATGTAATTCTTACAAAAATATATATTTTATATTTTATATCAAAAGCGCAATGGTGCAAGTGCTTCTAATAAATATACAGTAAACAGATTCACATGTAATAAATATGGTATCAAAATAGTATAGGAATACTGTCCAAGAAATGATTTCAAGTAGTCGTCTCTGGTAAGAAGAAATGCTGTTATCCGGCCACAAAAAACCCACGCTCGTTCATTCACTCAATATAAAGCACAAAGTTAGTTAATCTTAAAGGTGCTACTGGATTCTTTACTATTTTTTTATGGTTGTGTTTCTGAAGAAACTGTCTGATGGGAGACGGAAAGGTTTGTTCTCCTCCTGCCGCTAATGTGATCCCTGTCTATTCAGGACGGACCGTGCTTTGCATGCAGAAGCCCCCAATTTCAATCTCAGGCACCTCCTATTAGAAAAGCTTGAGTAACAGCTGGCTGGAGGGTCACTGCTGGGTCACTGGGTCACACTGGAGGGTCACTGCCAGAGGGTCACTGCTGGCAGTAGCCAGTGATATATAATTTACAGTGTGCTCCTCAGCAGAGTTAACACCCTTCAAAGAATGTTGAAGTCAATAGGCTGAGGAAAGCGTAACTCTGCTTAGGACTGTACTATCAGTTAGTAAGTGCTAGCCTAGATGGACCAGTGGTTTTACTCGGTGTAAGGCTTCTCGCACATATGTTCCCCCACGTTACATGTTGTAAACGGCCTCAAGCACTAAACATGGTGGAGAGGTGGTATAGAAATTAAATAAAGTTAAAGAAATAAACTTTCCTCTTGTCCCACCATTGCTAAGTTGACGTAGGAATCCAGATCCTTGCCACAGTAACACTGAGACTAGACTACTGTAATTCACTTTACACGGGTCTCCCCTCAAAATCCACCTGGAGACTACTCTACACTAATTCAGTTTTTAGAAAATAAATTCCGCTGATTCATTTATTTATTTATATTTATTTATTTTTGTTATTTATAGTCCACCTTTCTCTCTGAGATTCAAGGCAGATTACATAGAGTGAAATTAGCACAGTCAGTATCAAGGACATTTCAATAAACTTTGCCATAGGATAAATAAATGCAAATTTATTTATCCTATGGCAAAGTTTAGCAAAAATCCAGTACAAAGTTGTTCAGAACTAGGCTAACTGGCCTCTGATTTCCTAGATCCCCTCTGGACTTAATTTTACATATTTGTTAGTTTCCAGACCTCTGCTATGGAGGCTGATTTTAGCAACAGGTTACATTCTTTGTGATCCCCACCTATCTTCCGGGCTGATTTCCTGCTCCTGATATACTTGAAGAAATATTTATTCTTTGTCTTAATGTTTTTAGCAGTCTAGTCCTTACGTTCTCTTCTTGCTCATGTTAAAAATACTTTTCTTAAGTACTTTGTTATGGAGTATTCTATAAGAGTCGTTCTAATACTATATACTTCTAAATTAACTTAAACTCTTTAATTGTATTCATGTAACCATGCCTGTATGCTTAACATATAATACTTTTTCTCTTGTAAAAAAAAAAAAAACACTGCTTGTAGAGAGAGAACAGGAGATCTAGAACTTGTGTATATACATTTTTTTAAACTTGCATGGGAGCCTTAAAAGATTTGTATGCACAAAAGAACAAGGTGAGATTGCTAGGATTTACCGTCTTTGAATTTCTCCTCTGTTTAGATGCTGCAAGTGTGTAAACAGAAAACAGTCAGGAAAAGACATCCTGGAGAGCCCTCCTTTTGTGATTGCCGTCCTCCTGTTGTGGAACTTTGGCCTCTTGATTGTGGATCGTGTCCTTCCGATTCGGCTGCCGAAAGAAACCAAGGCAGATTTCCCCCAGCTATTTGCCTTTGGTTTAGGTCGGCCAAAGGCAAAAAGCTGGGGGAAATCGTCTACCAACTTAGAAAATCGAATGAATCGGTTGGGGGTTAGCTTTAGTAATACCACATTCTAGGAACAATGTTAAGAGTGCTGCTTTCGGCTGCAGACCCTTTTGGTTTTAACATTCCCAAACCTTAGAAAGCTTTCCTTGACTCCGATTCAGATATTCATTTCCAATACAACGGCTTCCTGTTTGGGTTAATGCTTCTTTCCATTGCGCGACTCTTCCAGGTAAGACGAAAAGATAAACTCAAGTGAAGGAGGTCCATAGCTTTTTGCCAGAGCAGTTGCTTTCTGCACAGTGGGTCCCAGCTGCAGTTGCCGGCATCTCTGGCTAAAATGGCTCTTGGGTAGCAGTTCCTGGAAAGAGTCTCTGCCTAAAGCCTTAGAAAGCTGCTGCCAGTCAGAGTGGATGATATTGGTCGAGATGGACCAATGGCCGGGGGGGTTCAGTCTTAGGCAGCTTTGTATGTTCATATGGTTCCTTGCCAGTTACCAGCCAACACTGGACAAGCAAACACCGGACAAGATTCAAGCACCTGTAATTGGTCCTCTTGCTCTGACCTGGATAGCCCAAGTGAGCCTGACCTTGTCAGATCTCAGAAGCTGAGCAGGGTCGGCCTTGGTTAGTAATTGGATAGGAGACCTCCAATGGAGGCCAGGGTTGCAGAGACAGGCAATGGCAAACCACCTTACTTAGAGCCAAGCTATAAGAGAAGAATTACACGAAGAGGAGCACGTGAAGGGAGTTGCAATATAAGCCAGGAAGCTGAGTTTTAAAAGATTGGAAGGCTTTGTCAATTTCCCCTCTCTACAAAGCCAGAGAGATTGCTGCTTAGAGGTTTGTTAATTTCCTCTTTGCCTCCTGAAGGCTCTGTCAGTTTCACCTCCCCTTCTAAGAGGCAAAGAGGAAATAAACCTGAGCAGAGATCTCCCTGGCTCTGTAGAGAGGGGAAATTGACAAAGCCTTTCAATCTCTTTTAAAACTCGGCTTCTCAGCTAACATTGCGACTCCCTTCACATGCTCCTCCTCGTGTAATTCATCTCTTGTGGCTTAGCTCTTAGTCTCTTTCATGAAAACCCTGCCAGGGGTCACTGTAATTCAGCTATGGCTTGAGGGCACTCTCCATCACCAGTTGGCCCTCTAATGAATAAAAAATGGACACTCGTGCTTTTAAAAATACACAAACGCATATCTTATCAGATTTGGTCCCCAGTGCCAAAAATACCAGGAATTTCCATTAGGGCTTGCCTTCTGTATCCCTCTTGGTCTGCAGAATTCTTTGTATTTTGGTATTTTGTTCCCTTGGATGACCGCATATTCTCTCCATCCCCTTTTAGAAAAGGCATTTAGAAGGCGCTTTCCTCTTTGCTGTCCTCCTGCATTTCAAACACATCTATCTCTACGTGGCCCCGGCATATGGCGTGTTCCTGTTGCGATCCTACTGTTTCACTGCAAATAATCCAGGTACGTAACTGATGATTTCATCAGCTTTGGGGAAGGGTTGAGGGGAAAGGTGCCTCTGAGTTGCAGAAGTTGCTGGAGGGGCATGAGAGTCACTGGGCTGGGTCAGAGGGCAGAAGGTCAGCCACTTTTTCTGACCAGTGTAGTATAATATAAGGAGCTCTGGGGCAGA
The DNA here is from genome assembly GCF_028583425.1 of Eublepharis macularius. Classification (NCBI taxonomy): domain Eukaryota; kingdom Metazoa; phylum Chordata; class Lepidosauria; order Squamata; family Eublepharidae; genus Eublepharis; species Eublepharis macularius. The sequence continues at coordinate 178,451,340 of NC_072792.1, forward strand.
GTGGCCGATGGGGCGTTGCGTTTTGCTTTTTAAAACAAGTAATCGGTCTTGCCCCCACACCCCTTAAAAACGCTGTTGAGCAGAGTACAGGAAAACAAAGTTAGGAACAAGTGAAACGGTGAATAAAAACTGCCAGAGAAAATAAAATAAAAATCTATAAAGAAGGGCAGATGAGGTCAAATGCCCACAGAAGTACTATAAAACAGCAAAAGCATAAAATCAGTCCTTTGAAAATGGAGAAAGTTCTTGAGGAGGTGCCTGAAAGGAATTAATATAGACAACTCCCAGAGTTCTGTGTGTGTGTTTACTTGCTTCATTCATACCTTGCAGTTGTCTCCTATGCATCTGACAAAGAGAGCTGTGGTTCTCGAAAGCTTATGCTACAGTAAAGTTGGTTAGTCTTAAAGGTGTTACTTGACTCTTTACTATTTATCTCCTATGGTGACCCAGAATGGTTTACATCATTCTCTCCGCCTTATCCTCACATGAACCCTGCGAGGTTGGTTAGGCTGAGTGTGTGTGTGAGTGGCCCAGGGTCATCTAACGAGCTTCTGTGGCAGAATGGGGAATTTGAACCTGTGTTTCCTAGCTCCTCACCCAAATGCCAGCTGCTGCACGGCACCGGCAAAGTTCCTTGTATTTTGATACATTCTCCCCTTGGATAACCACATATTCTTGTAGAAGGAATGCATTTCATGATCAGGCTGCCACCACTAAAAAGGCCCTTCCTCTATCTCAGATGGAGTGGGGGGGATGGACAGAGGATAATTTTACCTTTTAGTCTTACCCAGGGCCGCACTTCTTGTGTTCTTATGCTGAAACACTAGGAAGTGTTCTGGAATCTGATGCAGATATTATGAACCATTCAGGTTCATGCTGTTAGCATTGGAGACAGATAGAAGAAATCTTTTTTTGCAAGCTCTTTTTTGGGTAGAATTTGTTCTCAGTGGCAGAAGAGCAAGCTGCAAAGCAGTTGGGAGGGTCGGGTATGTGCGCTTATGTGCATTGATGCAAATGACGCACAAGTCTGTCCAAGATGAGTTAGCCATGTTAGTCTGTAATAGCAAAATAGTAAAGAGTTCAATAGCACCTTAAAGACTAACTAACTTCACTGTAAAATCGAAAAGAGTCCAGTAGCACCTTTAAGACTAACCAACTTTACTGTAGCATAAGCTTTCGAGAATCACAGTTCTCTTTGTCAGATGCGTGGAGGGTAAGAAGAAACTGGTCAGATGTATAATGAGATAACCATTCATAGTCTCTATTCAGTCCAAGCCTGACTGAATGAAATTTACATATGCATGGTTCTCTCATTATCAGAAGTAACTGATTTCATTATCAGAAGCCAACTGATCCCATTATCAGAAGCTACTGTTTGCATCTACTCCTCCCTCCCCTCTCCACCTATATATCTGACCAGTTTCTTCTTACCCTCCACGCATCTGACGAAGAGAACTGTGATTCTCAAAAGCTTATGCTGCAGTAAAGTTGGATAGTCTTAAAGGTGCTACTGAACTCTTCGATTTTGCTACTACAGACTAACACGGCTAACTCCTCTGGATCCATAACTTTACTGTAGCATAAGCTTTCGAGAACCACAGCTCTCTTCGTCAGCAGTCCGTCCAAGACTCCTTAGGACAACGGGGCAGTTGTGTAAATAGGAGGTCTCTGGCCATAACCGGCTTGACAGTCTGTAGATGAATTGTCAAAGGATGGATGCATCTTATTGCTAAGAAGCAGGGAATGAAGTGGAAACTAGCGGCTCTAGTTCCTCCCGTGCAGCCTCTTTCAGAGTAACGAGTGTGCTTTATTTTCTCCAGACGGATCCGTGCGATGGCGAAGTTTCAGCTTTCTCCGCTTTGCTGCCTTGGGGCTAATTGTCTCTCTTGTTTCTGCACTTTCATTGGGACCATTCATTGCTTGGGTAAGAATCCTGGTCCTCCCTGAATAGCATGTTGTTGTTTTAATACACACACACACACACACACGTGCTCCAGCTGGGTGACGGCAAGGGATGTGGCGCCTCCTGATGTGTTTGCTGGTGCTGCTGGATTCCTGAGTCTTGGGGACCAAATCCAAACAGTCTTGAATAGAAGACCAAAAAAAATACGGGGGGGGGGGGGCGTTGGCTCCCTCCCTACCAGTTGACTGATCAGCAAAGCTCTGCGATCGTCTCGGGCAGGCGTCTCGCAGCTCTGCACCCTTGGCTTGGGCGCAGAAACTTTGTCTTCAGGTTTGGACGCATTCCCTTGAGTACTCCCCTTTATTGGGAGATGAAAACCAAATAGTGTCGCCAGGCAGATCTCAGATTTCCTGTGCTTCAGAAAAGCTCAGGTGGACTGCTAGGAAGTATCTGTCAAGATGCGGCTGCTTCTACGGTGGCAGGTGCTTGCCTTGGAACACATGGACCCCTGCCCCTGTGGCAGCCATTTTGTGATCGGCCCCATGGGAAGGGATCGTGGGAGGGGTTGTGGCTCAGTGAAAGAGCATCTGCTTGGCAGGCAGAAGGTGCCAGGTTCATTCCCCGGCGTCTCCATTTAAAAGGACCAGGTAGTGGTTGATGTGAAAGACCTCGGCCTAAGACCCTCGACAGCCACTGCCAGTCTGAGTAGACAATACTGCCCTTGAGGGACCAGGGGCTGATTCCGTATAAGGCGGGGTCGTTTGTATATGTACCACGACAGCCATTTTGTGCTGGCTCGCTCTAACTTTTCTCAAAATTCCAGAAATGTCCAGAGGCTCAAATGTGTTGGAAACCTCTGTTATACACTAGCTTTTCATATCTGCCATGCTGAGAGTTGAGAGCGTTGGGTGGTTTTGTTGTGTCTCGGTCAGACAGATGGATCTCCCCACATTCAAAATCCAGGCACTGAGGAAGAGTGCGTATTGCGAGTCCTGTACTTCCACCTCAGAACATGGGAAAGAAGGGGTTGTTTGTTTGAAAATGACCCTGTATTTAAAAAAAAACCTCTTTCTGGGGGGAAAGATAAACAATTAAGGGGATCTTCTATAAAGCTGCTTTTCTTTTTCAGACATTTCCTTCACGTGATGGAAATACTTTAACGGAAGCGCCTGATACGCCCAAAAAATTAGCAGCTATTTACTCTCAGAGCTCATCTTTATGTTGGAAAGGATGTGGGGATACAGGATCATATACACATTGTTGGTGGAAATGTCATTACATAGAAGAATTCTAGAATACAGTCTTACACCAAATCTTTTTGTTAACCGGCTACAAAATACCAAAGAAACCTGAGCTGATATTTCTGAATCAGTGGGATGATATGGAGATCCCACCAATTCGACAAGACCTCATCAATATCTTCTTAATGGCAGCAAAAAATTTAATTGCTCTAAAATGGAAATTACATACTGTACCGACAATTACCAGTTGGTATTCTAAAATATGGGACCATTTTTTATTTGAAAAAATCAATGATGGAATCTATCAAGCTGAAAATTTCCCCAAAACAACAAATTTTATGGAAAAATGGTTCCCCTTTTTTGAATCCATTTCTAAAGAAAATCTATATCCTCCCAATAAAATATACCAAACAATCCTGAATCTATAATCCAAAATATATCAGATCATTCAACTTGAATTTGTCTTTCCATGTTTTACCTTTCTCTGTTGTATAGTTTTTAACAATGTACCCATGTTGTAGTTCAAATTGTAAACAGTTTTGTTAATAATTGAAATAAAAATAATTAAATTTTAAAAAAAACAAGCGCCTGATATCAAATTGGCAACCCGTTTCAGCTACCGTATGAAACGGTACTGGCTGAGGGGAAAAAATTGTATCACGCGTTCTCTTGACGTTTAAATTAGGTTTAATTCAGATTGATTCTGAGGAGCCATGTAATGAAAATGTAGGAAACATTACCGTTTGTAACATAACCAAGGAGGTTTTGCTTTGTTTATAAAAGAAAACCCATGGAGGTTGACTCTTTCCTTTTCTTCCCTCTAGGGACAACTTCCTCAGGTCGTCTCCCGCCTCTTCCCTTTCAAGAGAGGCCTCTGCCACGCATACTGGGCTCCTAACTTCTGGGCGGTGTATAATGCCTTGGACAAAGCACTCGCAATTATTGGTGCAGTACATTTAGTTTTGCGTGTCCAGGGTTTGGGATAGGGTGGGGCTGCATTTGTTTAGAATACTCACATCTTGTCTCTCCAGGAACCTACTCGCTCTGATGAGCAAAAAGAAATGTTAAACATGAATTAATACACATTCAATAACTGGAGGAGTTTTTTAAAAAATCGGCAATACTAACCCTCAGTGATAAAACCATCTAGTCTCTACTTAACAGTCAGTAAAATTAGCAGAAGTGTAAAAGGATTGCTCAAGCAGGAAGATTCTGGTTTGCTTTCCTAAAACTTTACTAGTAGAAACAACCATGCATTTGTTAATTAGGACTGCAAAGCATCAACCCCCCTGGTTGTACTTCTTAACTGCAAAGACTACATAAACATCAGGGCCATTTCACTGTGTCAGGCAAGTGGTCGGTCTGATCTGGTATGTTGCGTCTGGCCAACATTGGATGCTGCAGCAAATGTGATGCACCTGGAGAAATCTGTGCATTTGAATGGCTTGAGATTCAAACATCCCTGCCATTACTGTTCACTAAAAAGGGATACATAACCACCCCTCGTTCTTGGAAGAAACCTGCCTCACTTTGTCAAAGGCTTTCACGGCCAGAGAACGTTAGTTGTTGCAGATTTTCTGGGCTGTATGGCCGTGGTCTTGGCATTGTAGTTCCTAACATTTCGCCAGCAGCTGTGACTGGCATCTTCAGAAGTGTAGCGCCAAAAGACAGAGATCTCTCAGTGTCAGTGTGAGATCTCTGACACTGAGAGATCCCTGTCTTTTGGTGCTACACCTCTGAAGATGCCAGTCACAGCTGCTGGCGAAACGTTAGGAACTACAATGCCAAGACCACGGCCATACAGCCCAGAAAATTTGCAACAATAGTATTTGATTTATATACTGCCCTTCAGGACAACTTAATGCCCACTTAGAGCAGTTTACAAAGTATGTTACTATTATCCCCACAACAAAACACCCTGTGGAGGTGGGTGAGGCTGAAAGAGCTCCAGAGAGCTGTGACTAGCCCAAGGTCACCCAGCTGGCTTCAAGCAGAGGAGTGGGGAATCAAACCCAGCTCTCCAGATTAGAGTCCCATGCTCTTAACCACTACACCAGACTGGCTCTCCAACAACTAAATGCCTCGCTTTCTTCTTAACTTCCATTTTCTTCCCGACTTCTTAAAGATCTGCGTTACTGAAATTCCTAGGCTGGTTTTCTGAGGCTGGTTTTCTGAGGGCCGTCTCAAAACTTGACAGATGGGTAGAGCTCTTCTCCAAAAACACGAGATGATTCTATAAAGTGGAGCTGTAAACTAGTCACAGTGGGGTTTCGGATATGCACTTGGTACCGAATAACCTGCCTTTTGCTGAAGTGTAAACCATCGCTGCACCTGTTGGGACGCTTTAAAAATCATAATTTTTCAGAAGAAAAGCAGTGATCTGTGAACCTATGAGCATTTAGTTCAATTGTTAGAACTAACCTTTGGGCTTATTTCCAAGTACTCTTGTTTAGGGTGCCTGTATCGGTGTTTGTCTGCGTGTTTCTGTGCTCATGAAACTTGAAATTTGCAGGTCTGAAATACAGATTCCTGGAACCCACTAGGATGTCCAAGGCTTCCATGACGGGGGGGCTTGTTCAAGAATTCCAGCACACGGTCCTTCCGTCTGTGACTCCGCTGGCCACCTTGATCTGCACAGCAGTCTCCATACTGGTGAGTCCAAACCCCTCTAAGCTTTGAAATGCTTTATCTGCTATGGAACAGAATCTAACAGAGATGAGGCTGTAGCTCAGGGGTAAAGCGTCTTACTAATTCTAATGCTGTGTCTTGGAAAAATTGTTTATTCACCCTATGGCATTGTGTATGGAAATGTCATTGAAATTGACTGTAGTGGTCCCACACTGTCTAATCCGCCTCGAGTCTCAGCAAGAAAGGCAACTATAAATGATATAAATTAATAAAGAAAGAACCTGATTTGCATGCAAAAGGCCCCATGTTCAATCTCCGGCATCCCATGTTAAAAGGAGCAGGCGGCAGGTGAGATATTGGGGAGCAGCTGCCAGTCAGAGTAGACCGAATGAGAGAGTAGAATCCATAGGTGATAGGATAGATTGTACCACTTTGGACTACACACAAGGGTGCCTTTTTGGGGGGTAATGCTTTACATCAAAGGTCCCCAACCTTTTTGAGCCTGCTGGAATTTTTGGAATTCTGACACAAGGTGGTGGGCGCAACCACAAAATGGCTGCTGCAGGAGGCGGAGCCAATCACAAAATGGCCAGGAGTGAAATTATGCATAACTCTAATAATAATTCTTCAGCATTTCAGACAAGAGCTCCACTTTTGAGGTCTATTTAAGCTACCCACCAGATGTCTTTTTAAATTAATACTGCCTAAAAATATTTCCTTGCATACACACTTCTTACCTTCAGTCACCCAGTGAAGATCCTTATGTTATGGCGGCAGTTGCTGCCGAACTAATGCTTTTTAAAAATGTGCAGCCAATCAGAAGCCTTGCTGCACAAAAGCCCCACCTGGCCGCTTGGTAGGGCACCAGGAAAGGTGTTGGAGGGCGCCATGTTGGGGACCTGTGGGTGGGGGGATAACTATTGCAGCAGCAAGCATTAAAGATTAGAACCTTTTTTCTTGGTTTCCCCCCACCCACTTGTACACCGTCTTTTACACGCAGGCGTATTTGAAAGGCGGCGTTGCCTATCTTCTGAGGCATAGACAATTCTGCCACCTCATTCAGCTGTGTTTGTAGATGAGTTCTAAAACTCATTCCACTGTCCGTGCGATCCTAAGCAGAGTTGCACTCTTCTGTATCCATTGGAATCCGTGAGCTTAAAGGAGTATAGCTCCGTAGGACTGCGCTGTTAAACCTCGCTCAAAGATGCCTTCACTTATTGCTCCCAGCCAAGGAACACTAGCAGTGGCCTTCAGGCTACGCAGACGCATGGCTGCCTCTTATTCCCGGCTCTTGAGATCATCCCCAACAGAAAGGGGGATTCCTCCCAGAAAGGGAGATTGACAAAACTTCGATGTTGTCGAAGATTGTAAATAGATTGCGTCTATTTCAGTCATAGGTCCACCTCCTAAATGTATTACAGATGTATTGTCGAAGGCTTTCACGGCTGGAGAGCGATGGTTGTTGTGGGTGTTCCGGGCTGTATTGCCGTGGTCTTGGCATTGTAGTTCTACAGTGCCAGGAACTACAATGCCAAGACCACGGCAGTACAGCCTGGAAAACCCACAACAACCATCGTATTACAGATGCTTCCAAAAATATTGGAGAATTACATAGCAGCCATCCAGTGGAGTGTATACAGGAAGCAGCCCTACCAAAGGACCATAATCTTCCTGATGGCAGCGCTGTAGCCAAAAATGGCTGTGTTTTTCATGCTCCTAAAGGAGAGCTGGAAGAGATCTTAGAAGATTGACAATTAAGGCTCTTGTCATGGAACCTGGGGGGGTGGGCATAACAAACTATATGACTCAGAATGTTTAACTTTGTAAATTTGACGTTTTGTTTTTACAGGAAACTTGGGCTCAAGACCCCGCTTCTCTATCACTCGGGGGCTTTAGAACATTTGCAGAGGGAGGGGAAGCGGTGGCCTGGCAACCCTGCTCTCAGTGGGTTTAAAAGTAAAAACACAGGTCCTAGACAGCCCCTGCCCTAATTACATACAGGTTCTGTTGGTTAAGGGCCAGCATATAGGAGTCCTCCTGTGTATTAATGTCTATCTGCCCCCCAAATGCTCAAAGGCCCAAGATCGTGGAAGACTACGGGACCAGTTATTTACAACACTGGAGGACTTAGCGCTCCACTATCCAAATTCAAAATGGATCCTTGGTGGAGATTTTACTGCTAGGATTGGGTCGAGTAGTTCTGAGATTCAACAGGGTTTAAATACCCAAATTGCTGACCATATATCTCTCCTTATGCGCAGTTCATTAGATTCTGTAACGAACAAGCCTAGTATAAAATTCCTTGAGCTGCTAGCTATCTTCAATCTGTACATCTTGCATGGGACAAAACTAGATAAATCAGGAAACACTTACACATATTTAACAACAGTTTATGCTAGTATATTTGATTATATAGCCCTCTCCCCAACTCTATTAGACTAAGAGAGGTGGTTAGCCATTGCCTGCCTCTGTAACCCTAGTCTTCCTTGGAAGGTCTCCCATCCAGTTACTAACCAAGGCCGACCCTGCTTAGCTTCTGAGATCTGACAAGATCAGGCTCTACATAGTCCTTATTCTGAATAGAGCTAACTGCATCCTGCGTCGTTTCATGCCCCATCCATTTACAGATACATAAATATATTTTAAATTATTTTTATTACTGAATTTGGGGTCCATTCAAACTTCCCACCAGATAAGAACATTTTAAAATTTCTATCTATTCTTTTTAGTTTCCCTTTGTTTCTCTTCCTTTCTGAAAGTTAGTCGTCTTGCCTTTGCTTCAGCCCGCCAGTTGAAGACGGAGGGTAGCCGGATTTTTAACAGAGCATCTTCAAACATTCTCTCCAGCCTACAGTTCCCAGAATAATTTCGGTTGGGAACCATGTTTGTTGAACTGACTTGCAATGTGCTCGGAAACCCTTACTTAATTGTAATCTTTGTTTTTCTTCTTCTGGTGATGCAAAGCAGGCTTAGAGAAACAGGAGCTTGGCGACCATTCATCTGGTGGCATAACAGAAACAGGGAACTTTGAATGAATGAAAAATATGAAGCTTTGGTTGAATTGATGAAAATACAGAGCTTCAGTTGAACGATAAGCTCGTGTGCTTGATGCCGAGATTGCCACTGAAGCTTTGTTTCTGCCTGTTGTTTCTAGCCCTCTGTTTTCTGTCTTTGGTTTAAACCCCAAGGGCCCAGAGGCTTCCTTCAGTGCCTGGTTCTCTGCTCGCTGAGCTCTTTCATGTTCGGGTGGCACGTGCATGAGAAAGCAATACTCCTTGCCATCCTTCCTTTGAGGTAAGTGAGCCGCAAAGGGGTTCCACAACTACCTGGCCACCCACCCCAAGTGTCACGCTTTCTGGGATGGGCTGAATCTCACTATGAATTGTGCATGAGCTGTAGCACACAGTATTAATCGGTTCTGTGGAATGTCTAAACTTTGGGTGGAGGAGAGGGGGCTGCACAGAACTGGCCTGCTGATGTTTGTTCTGTGATGTGCTCTGGAAACAGTTTGAATTAGCTTCTTGCATCCTCTGAGAGGTGCAAAGGAGCTCCTTCGACTCTTTATTCACGCCGCTCCTGTAAGAAAAATTCCGGCATTGCAGCAGGGTGAGTGAGTAGCAAGCAGCGGCAGCTCTGAGAAAGGACTAGAAGGAGCACTTTGACTTGACTTGACTGTACAACCTGTTGGAAACAGTAACTGCTACAGGCAGATGGAGGCTTCTGATGTTGCTGTAGCATCTGTTGCCAGCACTGGATTGGGAAATTCCTGGAGATTTTAAGGGCTGAGCCTGGGGAGAGTGAGGTTTGGGGAGGGAAGGTAGCTCTGTGTGGTATAATGTCATAAAATCCATCTTCCAAGGCAGCCATTTTCTCCAGGGGAACTCATCTCTGTCACCTAGAGATCAATTGTAATTCCAGAAGATCTCCAGCCACCATCTGTCAGACTGTGGCTTATTAAAAGTTGCAATCCAGACTATCTCTTGCAATTAGACATGAGTCCATTGGTTTCAAAAGACTTTACTGAATATAAACAACCATTATAGTCCACTGACCAAGATTCAATATCTTGGCTGGTACACGGATGTTGCTACGAATGAAGGTAAAGGTTAAGGTACAGGATAGCATAGCCCAGCAATTCCCATCCTCCCCCCATAGTTCTCAAAACAAGCGGCTTGAAGCTGAGAGATTGAAACTTTCCCAAGGCTGGAAGGGCTGTAGTCAAAACATTCCTCTTCTCTGAGATAACTGTTGCTGGACTGCTTGGCACCTGCAAGAGAAGAGCTTAAAACACTGACAGGATTAAAATGGAGTCTCTCTGGTTAGCTTTCACAAGGAACATAGGTCAGACCTGACACCATCTGGAGATTCAGAGGAATTAGCCGTGTTAGTCTGTAGCTGCAAAATAGTAAAAAGTCCAGTAGCACCTTTAAGACTAACCAATTTATTGAGGCATAAGCTTTCAAGAACCACAGCTCTCTTTGTCAGATGCATCTGACAAAGAGAGCTGTGGTTCTCGAAAGCTTATGCCTCAATAAAGTTTGTTAGTCTTAGAAGTGCTACTGAACTTTTCACTATTTTGCATCTGAAGATTGGAAACCTTAAAATCCTAGATGCGCATCCCCCATCCCTCCCCAGGCCTCTCTAAAACCAGAAGAAATAAGATTAGAAAAGGCCTCTGTATCAATCTCTCGGAGGGTTACTGAAAGTCAAACTAGATAGTACTGGGTGTGGCAGACTTTCACCACAAGGTCACTACCGTTTGTCAAAAAAACGGTAATCAAAATCTTCCCTAAAGTATCGTTTTCTACCGTCAGTAAGCTACAGTTGCATGGGAGCACAAAAAAAGTACCGACTGCTGTAGCACGTGCAGGTTCCTAAGATTCCTGGTATTTGTTAAAAAGAAAAGTTTCTAGTTTTCATGACACTGAAGATACGTTTGTTATTCTGTGGCTGTTGCCCACAAATGTGTCAGAAGCTGGAGTGGATGGTGAATAAAATTGCCTCTGAAGTGGATCTTCAGTTACCTTGCTTCTCAGAATGAATTCTGCATAATAACCAAGAGCAAATATTTGCATAAATTACTAAATTTGACTTTCTTTGGTACAGAATTTTAATTTTTCTGAGCACAGAGCTTTAAATACTCCATGTATCAGTAAAGGGGTAGGGACTATAGACTTTACTACTATGTACTGTCCATTGCTGTGAGTATAATCCTACTGGATAGCTTCTACATAGCTTCATATGTCAGCCTTAGAATTGCTCGTGCTCTTTCAGCATTTCTTCAGCATTGTACTGGATTTCTGCTGCCTTTGCAAATGAGCATTTATGTCCCCTGTTACATCATTTACTGAAATGTCTGAAATTGACTGTACTGACTCATCCTGCGTAATCCACCTTGAGTCTCAGTGAGAAAGGCAGGCAATAAATAATGTAAATAGACAGAAAGAACAAGCCCCTTTGTGTGACTTATTATGGGCCAAGTATTGCTGTGCCAAGTTGGCCCCCAGATGTATTTATTCCGTCCTTTGGAATGTATTTTATTAAAGCAAAGAAATTAAAGTAAAGTAAGTGCCTGATAGAAAAGTTATACAGATTCTAAAATTAGACGGTAAATTGAATGTTGTACAATCTTACACAACCAATAAACTTATAAACAATCTAGGTTTGGGAGTAAAACAAGCAATATGTTCAAATTTCCTTAAACCTAACTACATAACATTTCTCCTTCTCTCTCCCTCCTTCCTTGTCTCTGAGCTTCTGTGTCAATTAGTTTCGCCTAAGGAATCAAAGAAATCCTTTCATTTTTTCTGGAACTCAGTTATCGGTCTAGTTTGTAAGTAGATAGTCAGTTTGGCCATTGAAGCATATTCATGAATCTTCTCTCTCCGCTCTGAGAGACCGGGGCAGGCATCATTTTTCCATCTGCCTGCAAATAACACCCTCGCTGCCGTCACCTTGGAATGTTTTCAGCTTCTCTTTGAGTTCTCTCAAAAAATATTTTCTTTTTTTATGTCACTGGAGGGATCTCCTCTCCCTAAGTAGTTAGCTATAGTTGCTTTCAAAAGTCTGTTTTGCATTTTAGCTTGCTGTCTGTGGAGAGATCAAGAGATGCCAGCATCTACCTGATTCTGTCCACTACCGGACATCTTTCCCTCTTCCCCCTGCTCTTCACAGCACCAGGTAAGCGCGCTCTGTTCTCTCACCACCCTGGTTCACATGCAACTGTTCCTTGGTTTGGCGTGTGAAATCAACCATAGGGCAAACAGTGATTCCGCACTGTAAGTCAATTGAAATCCGACATGTGAGAAATGGTCAATAGACTGTTTAGAGCAGCACAAACCTCTTGTAAAAGAGTTGTGTGCGCACACGAACGTGGCACAATCAAGCTTGTTTGGATTGGTATTGTAGTCATTCTGAAGGAATGCCACCATTAGCAAAGTGTATTTTAAAAAATCCCACTGGTTCTACCCATGCATCAGTTATGACCAGGGGTCATTTCCTAGAAAAAAAACTGCAGGAACTCACTAGCATATCTCATTAGCATATGCCACACCCCCTGACATCACCAGAAGTGTGTCAGAAGGCACCATCCACCCCTCAGGCCCCTTTCCCCAAAAGTCTCCAGGTATTTCCTTAAAGCAGAATGAACTCAAAGCAGCTTACCCTCCTCTGGAGAGCCAGCCATGCTGGCTTACATGCACGCACGCACTCTCTCTCACAAGTCACAAATGAAAATAAAGCAGCAGAATGAATTCTAAGCAGCTTACGTTCCTTTGGAGCCCAGCCCCGCTCAGCTTGCACTCATTCACTCATTTTCTCTCCCACAAGTCACAAATGAAAATAAAGCAAGCAGCAGAGCAGAATGAATTCAAAGCAATTTACGTTCCTTTGGAGCCCAGCCCCACTCGGCTTGCACTCATTCACTCATTTTCTCTCCCACAAGTCACAAATGAAAATAAAGCAAGCAGCAGAGCAGAATGAATTCAAAGCAATTTACGTTCCTTTGGAGCCCAGCCCCACTCGGCTTGCACTCATTCACTCATTTTCTCTCCCACAAGTCACAAATGAAAATAAAGCAAGCAGCAGAGCAGAATGAATTCAAAGCAATTTACGTTCCTTTGGAGCCCAGCCCCACTCGGCTTGCACTCATTCACTCATTTTCTTTCTCTCCCTCTCTCCCATGAGTCACAGATGAAAATAAAGCAGCAGAGCCTGCTGCTAAAGACGAGGACAACCAGAAGGAAAAGGAATCATGTGGGTGTGGCCAAAACCCACGTGACCTCTTTTCAGCGCTACCGGAACACTGTTCCGGCGCGTTCCGCCTCCAAATGAGCCCTGGTTATGACTTAATTTGATGATCAAGCCAATACCACATTAGAATATTTGTTCTCCCATAGTGTAAAAAAGGGCGTCTTGAGGACAAGGAGGGACCACCGTCCTGATTACACCTACCTTGTGTACTGATTGGGCCATATTTTGTTCTGTCTGCCCTGCAAGGCACGGCATAGTTACTTAATTTCTTTTGTCTCTTGTGTGGTTTGTATCTGGGCAGCTCACACAGGCTGAATTCAGCTGTCACAATCCATGGTTTGTTTGAGCCGCAGTTTGTTACACAAACCGCAGATAGCCTGCCATTCATACTTCATATACTGCTGTTCATAACTCCCAGTTAGTCACTCCAGGCAGAATCCTGGAGGTGCTGTTTAGAGCTCACATGTGTTGCCAAGCGTTACTAGCTGAAGTTTCACTACGTAAGTAGCCTGTTTGCTGTTGGCCAGCTGCGGTAAACAGGAGGGAAGCTGATGGAAATGCAGATCATCTAAGCTTCCTCTGCCTTGGCCAAAAATTGTCAGTTTCCCTAACCTTTTCCTTCTAGCTGATTTACTGAACTCCTGAATAAATCTCGTATAGCTCTCATCCACATTTAGAATCATAGGGTTGGAAGAGACCTCCGGGGTCATCTAGTCCAACCCCCTGCACAATGCAGGACATTCACAACTACCTCCCCTCATACCCCCGGTGGCCCCTGCTCCATGCCCAGAAGATGCCAAAACACCATCAGGATCCCTAGCTAAACTGGACTGGGGAAAATTGCTACTTGACCCTAAGGTGGCAATTGGCCTTACCCTGGGCATGTAAAAAGGGGCCACGAGAACTAAGCACTGATGCAACCCTTCCTGCCCTCCCTCTCGTGATCTGCCCAGGTTCACAGAATCAGCATTGCTGTCGGCCATCTAGCTTCTGCCTAAAGACCTCCACAGAAAGAGAGCCCAGCCATTTCTGTCCAGCCCTTTCAAAGCATTCCTGAAACTACCATTGGAAACAAAATGAATCTTTTACAGCCCATGCTGCCCTCTCTGCTTCTCTCTGTCACCATTTCTCCACCTTTCAAAAAATTTTTTGATGTACTTTCCTGCCTAGAGGGCAAAGTAAAACTTAGCAGGGAGAGAAAGCAGAGGGAGTGTCCCTCAAAAACAATACGGATGGCTGAATGCAGCTGGAATAATTGGTATTTTCTGTTGGGCTGTGCTTCCCTCTCTGCATGTAGGAGGATAAGAGTAGCAATACTACAAAGTAACCTGGGATTCCTGCATTTAGACATCATGAAAGACCACAGTTAACAAAAAAAAATCCCAGATCAGCAGCTGCCAACCACCAATGGTTGCCTAAATCCAGGCATTTCATTGTCAGACACTCATCATAGAGCTGGAAGGTACCCCCAAGGGTCATCTAATCTAACCGCTGCACAATGCAGGAGATTCACAACTACCACCTCCACCACCTCGTGACCCGTTGCTCAAAGCCTAGAGGAAGGCAAAAAATCTCCAGGATCCTTAATCTGGCCTGGAGGAAAATTCCTTCCTGACCCCAAAGAGGCGATCAGCACGACCCCGGGCACATAAGAAAGGACCACAAGACTCAAGAACGGGCTTGTCTTTTTCTGCCCTCTATCCCGCAATTTGCCTAAGTTCAACCCACGTTTTTTCAGTTGGGGTGTCTGAATGCAGCCCCAGGTCTCCCAATTTATCCTCTGAGCTACTTTGCAAGGTAGTCTTGGGTCGGAGCCTGTGACTGGCTCAGGGTCCTGAACCAGCAATTTGAAGCTAAGAGCCAAGCTACAAGTGATGCCTGACACAGGTTGGACACTTGTCAGTTTCCCTCAAGTTTTGATGGGAAATGTAGGCGCCCTGGTTTTACAGCTTGGCTCTCCATTACAGCTGCAAGACTAGGATGCCTACATTTCCCATCAAAACTTGAGGGAAGCTGACAAGTGTCCAACCTGTGTCAGGCATCACTTGTAGCTTGGCTCTGAGTCTAGCTGTCTGTCTAG
The DNA here is from genome assembly GCF_028583425.1 of Eublepharis macularius. NCBI lineage: Eukaryota > Metazoa > Chordata > Lepidosauria > Squamata > Eublepharidae > Eublepharis > Eublepharis macularius. Next base: position 178,466,443 of record NC_072792.1, read on the forward strand.
TACAGGCTGTGGCTCAGTGACAGAGCATCCGCTCGGCATGCAGTTTCCAAGTTCACTCCCTGGCATATCCAGGTAAAAGGACCAGGTAGTAGGTGATGTGAAGAACCCTTTTCTGTCTAGGATTTGGAGAGCCGCTGCTAGTCAGAGTAGGCAATATGGACATTGATGCACCAAATATGGTTCAGTATAAGGAAGCTTCGTGTATACCCCTACAGTGAGATTTGCTCGGGGCTGTTGGCCAGCACCTGCATCAACCCTTCTGCCGTCTATCCCTTTTGTCAATTTCTGTTACTATGGACAAGGGAGGAAACCTCCCCCCCCACCGCAGGCTTTCTCCTTGGCTAACTAGGGTGAGTTCCCCCCAGTTTATTCCAGAGGCTGTGCTACTTACCTTCCTTGCTGATTTATTGCTGTCTCTATAACCTCACTTAGGGTACTTTAGCTGATGAACTGGTTTAACGCACCAGCTAAAGAAGCAGGGCTGTGGATTGGGAAGTCCCTGGTTCAAATCTTGCTTCTGCTGCGAACCCACTAGGCCTAGGGCAGTCCTAGGCAAGACTTTCTTCTTTCTCAGCCGCACACCCCTTGCCACCTGCCATATGGAGATAACAGTACCGACCTATATTACGGGGTGGTTGTGAGGGATTACTGCAATAATGAGCGTGAGCTTTGTATAAATGCTAACTACTATAATCCTCCTAACTAGATGCAAATCTGTGTTTCAGAGCTGCCAATTAAAATCCTGCTCATGCTGTTGTTCACAGTCTACAGCTTCTCCTCGCTGAAGGCAATCTTCAGGTAATAACTAACAGTTGCTGTACAGGGAAAGGTTTGTTTTCCTCCCTAGTTTACTAGGAAGACCAGCCTGAGCCTGTACATTTACTCAGAAACCCCCACTGAGTTCAAGAGGATGTACTGCCCACTGACTGTTCCTTGGTGCTCTTTTCTCCCACCCTTCCTCCAAGGAAAGAGCCCGTGATCCTCCCCTCCCTCCAGTTTATCCTTACAGCAGCAAGTAATAGAGGAAGTGAAAGACCTCAGCCTGAGACTCCACCAGTCAAAATAGATAAGCCTGACTTTTGTAGATCAGTGATCTGACTCCAAAGAAGACAACTTCATTGTGCTAGGGGTTCAGCAATAAACAGTAATGGGTCCTTCTAGCAGAAAGATTTGGAAGTTCAGACTAGCGAAACCTAATTTTGCCTGTGGCAGGGCTTTCTCAGATTAGGAATACAGACTAGAAGTGGGCACGAACCGAAATACAAACCGAAGTTCGTCACAAACTGGGACAGGTTTTTTTGGTTCATGGAGGGCATTTCTGACGAACCAGTTTTTAGGCTGGTTTGTTTTTCGGTTCATCACGGCAGAAAGCCTGGCGCCAATCAATGTGTTTCCTAGGCACTGGTGTGGGGGGGGGGGGGGCTTTCAGCAGACCTGCTGCCCCGAAAGTGACATATTCACAAACCAAACAAACTGGTTCACAAACTGGGCAGTTTCATGCCGGTTCGTGGTTTGTGAAACATGACGAACCGCAACAAATGCCCATTTCCCCAGTTTGTGCCCACCTCTAGTACAGACCAAAGACTGCTTCGAGATATTTCCATTTTGCCTGTTCCCACAAACACACTCATTCTCAGAGCAATATTGGATCACTGTAAAGACCAACAAGATTTACAGAGTGTAAGTTTTCAAGAGTAGAAGCTCCCTTTGTCAGAAACTGACAGAGGGAGCTTGGTATCTGATGATGGGAGCTTGACTCTTGAAAAGTTTAAACCTGGAAACCTTGATGGTCTTTAAGATGCTACCGGACTCAAATCTTGCTCTTCTGCAGACCAGCACTGAAACTACCTGGGCTTTTTTTCTGGGAAAAGAGGTGGTGGAACTCAGGACCGCACAGTGATGTCACTTTGGGTCAGCTGGAACAAGGGGGGAGTTTTTAAAAGTTTAAATCACCCTTGGCGAAAATGGTCACATGGCCAATGGCCCCGCCCCCTGATCTCCAGACAGAGGGAAGTTTAGATTACCCCACCGCAATAAGACTGACATCAAATAACAATGTAATGTACTTTATAAGTGTTTACTGAAAGTTCTATGTGCAAAATTCACAGTATACTACTGGTTATAACAGAAGTAAACGTGATTCTATCCATTTTCAATGTAACAACAACACAGTACAAAACATTTCTTTCACTGCTCTGTGTTCCAGTTCTACAGTCTCAGTCCAATGATTACATGGTAAGTAAACTTATTACAGTCCATAGATCATTGTAATGTGTTCTCGTTACTTGTTTCTTATCAGATGGTCTCGACTGGCTGTTGGAACAGTTCAGAAATACACCTTCAAGGGCCAGTCAATAGAACCGGTTCTAACTGTGAAAGCCATGCAGCTCAACAAAGTGCTGGCATGAACTTTGTTTCATCCTCTTCCTCAAGAGATGCAGTCAGCTTCACTCCTTCCATAAAGTCTGTTCATTCTTTCATTCTCATCCAGGAAGCAATGAGTTAAGACCGATCCAACCGGATTGTTATATTGAAAATTAATAGAATGACATGTCTATTTTGGTTATAACCATTAATATACTGTGAATTTTGCACCTATCACTTTCAGTATACACTTACAAAGCACATTACATTGTTATTTGACGTCAGTCTTATTGTGGTGGGGTTTCCCTTTGTATTGTAGATTTACTGTGATGCTCCTCTATTTTTTTGCCTCTGCATATCAGCAAAAGAGGAACTGTCTGGATTTGGGAAAGGCAGGGGCTGGGGGAGGGCATCGCTTGCTCTGGTCATACTAACTTGGTTTTCCTAGTGGGTCTTTGCAAGCTGTTGCAGTTAGAAGCTGTTTCTCCTGTAAGGCCCCTGATTATCTTTGCAAAGAACAGGGCTGGTTTTGAAAAACAGCACAGGACTGGTTTTAAAAAACTCCAGAAATGACTGTATTAAATCCTTCTCTCCCCACCCTTTGCAGGAAAGAAGGTCCTCTGCTTAACTGGCTGGAAACGATCTACCTCACGGGGCTAATCCCCCTGGAAATCTTTTGTGAAATCGTGTTCCCTTTCACTCCCTGGATGCTCAAGTTTCCCTTCCTTCCTTTATTGCTCACCTCCGTATATTGCGCTCTAGGCATCATGTACTCATGGCTGAAATTATACATCTCTGTCTTTACGGGACCCCCAGCCATCAGGCAAAAAGAGGAATGATGAGGGACTGAGTCCTAGCAGTTCATCCTGGAAAGCAACCAGTGCTAAGCAACGGCTTCTCTGTGGAGGTAGGACCACGTGCCACACAGCCTCCCATTCCAGGAACACCTGGACCAAGAAAACAGGAAAGGCTGTCAAAGAAGCAAAAGCTGGTTCCAGGTTGAGAAGGCTGAGGAACAATGCCTGCTGCTTATAAAACAGCTTTAATTAAGACTTCCTTGCAGACCTGAGCCTCCTTTTTCACCTTTACAATCATGTTGAAACAAATACTGGTTGCCTTAATGGTCCATCATGGCTTTTAAGTGCTAGTGTTGCATGTTAAAGGGGAGGTCATGGTGTTCCCCCAACAAAGGACAAGGTTACAATCACGTATTGTGAAAGATAAGAATAAAGCACTATTTTTTATTCAAGCAGCTTATATGTATGGTCATCATGGTAAAAGCATCATGTCATGTTTTGTATCGGTTGGTTGTTGGGTCACCTGTGCAACAGGTAATTTCCAGACAGGTAGCCTTGATAGTCTGTAGTGGCAAAATAAAAGAGAAGTCCAATGATGCCTTGGAGAACAACAAAACATGTCCTGATACATGCTTTTGGGCGTCCAAACTTACTTTATTAGATGCACCAGAGCCCAAAGGTGGTTTGAGCAATGGTGAGCCAACGCCTGAAAGCCACAGGGCGGAAAGAAGCCTCAAACTCTGGTACTAAAATTTCTACCAGAGATTGATTATTTGGAGGAACATTTTTTTTTCTTTTTCAATTAAATGTATTATATACCAAAGGATAGTAAGTTTTACACAAGGAGGAACATTTTTTTAATGCACTTGGAGTGCTGGTGAACCAGGCTCTCTATGGGTCTGTCTTTGAGATACCAGTTGGTAAAGAATGCATCGGCTCAATTATTACCAGTACCTAGATGGGGCATGCACGTCGTAACTGTTCTGCAGTCATTCGATTGGCTGCCCAGTTGATTGGATCCAAGTCAATGTACTGACTGTCACATAGAAAACGCTGCATGGCCTTGGACCCTCATATTTACAGGACCTCCTATGTTTTGCCACGACAGCTCCATTCATTTGTTCGGAGCCACTCTGAAAACGAGGCAAGATCAAAAACTACTTTCCGGTCCAGCCCTCCCAGGAGCATCCCTCAACAGGGAGCAGAGAGGTGGGGGTGCTGTGGGCCTTGGCATGTGGCAAGTCTCACCGGTTCCGTGGCAGCGTGTGGGCTGGGTTCCTGCATGCCACTCCCTCCCTTTCCTCACTTTTCCCTTTTCCCCACCCCTCCAGCTAGATGTCCAGCATTTTCAGGACATTTCCCCAAGACAGTCCAAGGAAATAACAGACTGTCTAGGTGAAAACCGGATACCTGGCAGCCTATCCATCTCTGCTCTGTAGGTTAGCATGCACACCACTACCAGTGAAAGTACAGGCCCCTCTTTCTTCACTTCCCCTTCTTCCACATAGGGTATCATGGGTCACACTGGCCCCTTTCCACTCACTTGTTTTCTGGAGAGAAAAACATTGGATTAATTAGCATGTTTGGCGGGTGGAGCTTCCAAATGGGAGGAACCAGAGGCTGGCCAGTACAAGGATCCCAGGTTCAATTCCTGCGATTTCCTATTAAACGGGATCTCACGTGGATAGGAAAGGCTCGGTGGGAGTGGATTCAATCAGAATAGATTGTGGTAAATGAGTTAGTGGTAGGGTTGACAAACTCCAAGTAGTGGCTGGAGATCTGGAATTACAACTGATCTCCAGGCCATAGAGATCAGTTCCCGTGGAGAAAATGGCTGCTTAGGAGGGTAGACTAAGGCATATCTGGCTGAGGTTCTTCCCTTCCCCAAACCCCGCCTTCTCCAGGCTCCACCCCCCAAATCTCAAGGAATTTCCCAACCTGGAGGGGGCACCACTATGGTCAGATTCAGAATAAGGGAGTACAACGTGCTGTGTAGTAGGTTGGCGACTAGCGAGTGCTGGACTAGGATGAGGGAGGCCATCTTTATTTTCTCATTTTTATACACCTCTTCAGTTAAGAGCTGGAAGCAGTTCACACCATAAACTATGATATCCCTTAAAGACCAATACAAAACAAATGTCAGTACCATTGTAATAAAACAACAACATAGTACAAATACTAAAAACCACTCCAGGTTCAAATTGCCCTTCTGCTACAAAGCTCACAGGGTGCCCATCAGCCTACCTCACAGGGTGCTTGCGAGGATAAAGGGGGGGGAGGGAGAAGAATGTGGATTTTCTCCAGCTCCTTAGAAGAAGGCCCTGATGGAAAAAGATAACATAGCTTTGTCGGTGCATATATGTTCCTCTCCACTGTGACAGACTTCACCTGTCTGATTCCTGCCTGTTGTTCCCCTCCCTGTTTAAACTCCCAGGGCTAGGGTTCCCTTCTCAACCTCCAGATGGCGACGGGAGATCTACCGAATTACAACTGATTTCCAGGCTGCAGAAAGCCAGTTTGGTATAGTGGTTAAGAGCAGCAGGACTCTAATCTGGAGAACCGGTTTGATGCCCCGTTTCTCCACTTGAAGCCAGCTGTGTGACCTTGGGTCAGTCACAGCTTCTAGGAGCTCTCAGCCCCATCCACCTCACAGGGTGACTGTCGAGGGGATAATAATAACATACTTTGTAAACTATGAGTGGGCTTTAAGTAGTCCTGAGTGGGCTTTAAGTAACAGCGAATGTTATTATTACAGATCAGTTCTTCCCCTGAAGAAAATGGCTGCTTTGGAGGGTGGGCTTTATGGCATTATACCCCACTGAGGTCCTTTGCCTCCCCAAACCCCGCCCTATCCAGGCTCCGCTCCCCCCAAACCTCCAGGAATTTCCCAACCGGGAGCTGACAACCCGGTGCCTTTCCAGTCTCAAATGCTCAACTGCGAGGAGAAAAAGGGGGGGGACCGAAGAGCCTCGGAACCCTAGTGCTGCCGCGGGGGGACGAAATTGAGAGCCGGACCGCCGCTTGCCCTTGGACTGGGACTGGGGCGGCTGAGCGGCCGTGTGCGTCTCAGTCTGTGCTCCGGGCGGGCGCCGTTCTGCTCCGCCATCCTCCGCGGGCGCCATGGGCCGCGAGCTGTTCGTGCGGCTGCCGGACGAGGCGCGCTCGCTGCCGCCCCCGCCGCTCTTCAACTTCGGCTCGGTCTACGTGTCCTTCATGGGCTGGTGCAGCGCCCTGGTTGACAACGCCTTACGGAATAGGCCCATCCTGGGAACGGGTCAGCGGCGGGCCCTGAGCGCCTAGGGGGAGAAGGAAGGGCAGGCAGCGCCTAAGCCTGCCACAAGGGGTGGGAAGCCTCGGTTCCAAATTGGAGGTGGAGAGAAAAAGCTGCGCCTAAGGGGGATAGTGGTCCTGTGGAACTCACTGCTGCAAGGTGTGGGAGGCCTCAGCTCCAAATTGGGGGTGGGGGAAAAGGCTGCGCCCAAGGGGGATAGTGGTCCTGTGGAACTCCCTGCTGCAAGGTGTGGGAAGCCTCAGCTCCAAATTGGGGGTGGGGCAAAGGCTGCGCCTAAGGGGGACAGTTGTCCTGTGGAAGTCGCTGCTGCAGGGTGTGGGAAGCCTCAGCCCGATTAGATGTGGAGAGAAAAGACTACTCCTAAAGAGAATAGTTGTCCTGTGGAACTCACTGCCACAAGGTGCGGGAAGCCTCAGTCACAAATTGGATGTGGGGAGAAAAAGCTGTGCCTAAGGGAATAGTTGTCCCGTTGAACTCACTGCCAAAAGATGCGAGAACTCTACTTTTTACTTTATTTATGCCCCTCTTTTCTCTCCAAAGCAGCTTGCATCCTTCTCATTTCCTCCTTTTTTTTCCTCACAACAACCCTGTGAGGTAGGTTAAGCTGAGACTGTGACTGGCCCAAGGTCACCCAGTAAGCTTCCATGGCAGAGTGAAGAGTCAAACCTGAGTCTCCTAGATTCTTGTCCCTCACTCTAGCCACAGCATCACAGATTCTGGGTGAGGAGAAAAGGCTGTGTGCGTCTAAGGGGATAGTTTTCTTATGGAACTCACTGCCACAAGATGTGAGAACCCTGTTTTAATTTTTTAAAATTTACAGTTTTAATTATGTTTATTTATTTATCTATTTATACTCTGCCTTTCTACCCAATGGGAACCCAAAGCAACATATCATTCTCCTCGCCTTCATTTTTTCCTCACAACAGCCCTGTGAGAGTGTGTGACTGGCCCAAGTTATTCCCCAAGCTTCCGTGGCAGAGCGGGGAATCAAACCTGGGTTGCTCAGATACTTTTCCATCACTCAAGCAGCTACAACACAGATTAGGGAGAGGGAGAAAAGGCTGCATCTAAGCAGATAATTTTCTTGTGGAACTCACCACAGCAATGTGTGGGAACCTTCAGCCTCAGATTAGGGGTGAGGAGAAAAGAATGTATCTAACAGGGGGAGTTGTCTCGCAGAACTCCCAGCCACAAGGTGTGAGAGTCCTTAGCCACAGATTGGGAAGTGCAGAGAAGAATCTGTGTCTAAGGGGATAGTAGTTTTCTGGAATTCACTGCCACAAGGTGAGCGAAGCCTCAGTCCTAGATTAAGGGTTGGGCATAAGGGCTGCATCAAAGGAGATAGTTGTCTTGTGGAACTCACTGCCACAAGGTGTAGGAAGCCTTAGCCACAGATTGGGGGTGGGGAAGAAAAGTCTGCACTGGTGGGGTTGTGTTGCAGAACTCTCTGCCCTAAAATGGGGAGATGACTCTGACTCAGACAGATATAAAGGAACAGATTTTTGGCTATTAGCCCCGGGAGCCAATCTGGGCTTCTGAGTTCAGAGGCTCTGATTGTCAGATACCGCTGACTACAAGTCAGCCCAGGGAGTACTTTTGGCACTATATCCTTATCCTATTCCTAGCCAATTTTTTTAGCCTTTTGTGTGTGGGGGGGGGGGGGCGGATTGTCTTCAAACACTCTCTTAAAAAGTTATTCATTAAAAATTTCACTGAAAACCGACAGGGTAGGAGATTATTTAGTAGACTGCTCTGAAAAAGTAGAGAAGAGCAAAGAGTCCAGCAGCACCTATAAGACTAACATTTGTTGTAGGGTATGAGCTTTTGTGAGCCACAGCTCATGAAACCTTGAGTATCTGAAGAAGTGAGCTGTGACTCATGAAAACTCAACGCCTACCACAAATTTTGTTAGTCTTATAGGTGCTGCTGGACTCTTTGCTCTTTTCTACTGCTACAGGCAGACTAACACAGCTACCCATTCTGCTCTGAAAAAGTCCGAATTGTGGGGCTGTGAACCACTAGGCAGACATTATGGCCAGTGAACAAGTGGTGCTTTGAATTTAAGAATCTTCCAGATTCTAATTTGACACTAACTACTACTCCACACTGTCTCAAAAAAGCTGCACGTGTGCTTTCTGTTTTAGTGTTGTAGCATTTGAGCAAGTTCTTGGATGGTTATTGTCAGCAAAGTTATGGGTGCAGTGCATTTTGCCAACTTCAACTTTTGCCTTTCAAAATACAGAAAATCAATTTTCAGTGCTGTGTGGGTCTCTGTTGATCTATTCATCTTCCTTTAATTTTTTTTTAAATTATTTTATCAAAGTAAGAAAGGGTACAGAAAGAAAAAGGGGAGGGGAAAAATAAGGTCATGAAGATTTTGCAACTGTTCGCTACAAGAATTGTTAGAATACGGAGTGCACAAAAACTTAATCTTTTTTAATGTTTGTCAGTATAGCAATGAAGATGACAACCTTTATTAAATCCCATTACTATATACTATTCCTCTATACTACACATAATGCATACCTCCTCCTCCACACTCAATAGTAAAAATTAATGATCAAAAAGAAAGACTCCTCATTTCATTATTACTACAATATTTCATCTTATCTCTTAATATAACTGATTAACGTAACTTTAAATATAACAATCATCTCTACTTATCCTTAGCTTTATACCAATATTTCCATATCCTACAAACCGTTTTAGCAATTATATATTCATTTTCCCCCTTGTCAAACTATGACCTCTTATGAACTATGTACAAGAAGTCAGTATATGATCTTATTCAAATTTGTAAGGCTGCAACATCTGTTGTACAGTTCAGTTCCCCTGGATCTGTTCATCTTCCATTCTCTCTTTTGCCTTTTCCTTGTCGCATTCCAGGTGTCCATCGCCAACTGTTTTGGGCTTCAGTGGGATTTTATATCGGCTATTATCTTACTAGGCGAGCAGATTACTTCGACGCTAAAAGGGACCAAGAAATGGCAGAGTACATTCGGCATCACTCCGAGGATTTTAAGATGGAGAGTAAGTTCGTCTTCAGCTGTTTCAGAGACGGCTGTGGGTGCAAGGCAGTTCAGTCATCTGGGGTGTTCGCTAATTGCAAATTTTAAAAAATGTGTATGATTTCTGTGCATGAACCTCTTGTGGTTTTTTGCTGCGGCATGTGGAATAGGTTGGACACATTATGCCCGGAGAACGATGGTTGTTGTGGGTTTTCCGGGCTGTATTGCCGTGGTCTTGGCATTGTAGTTCCTGACGTTTCGCCAGCAGCTGTGGCTGGCATCTTCAGAGGTGTAGCACCAAAAGACAGAGATCTCTCAGTGTCACAGTCCTGTGGGTCAGAGCAGCTCACTGCTGGTGTTATAAATGCCCCCCCCAAGGAATCGTGATCTAAATTATAATATAAATCTGGGGACTGTAGTTTGGTCCCAGTTGAGCTGGGGGTGGTGCCTCTGGAGCTCAGCTCGGCTGGTAGAAGAATATTGGCTTTCGGGACCTGCAGTGCTGTTTGCTCTACAAGTCAAGTAACGTGTGTGTGTTGTTATGTGTCATCAGGTTGCCTCCAACTTATGGTGACCCTATGAATTGAAAGACCTCCAAAAGTCCTATTATGAACAGACTTGCTCAGATCCTGCAAACTGGAGGACGTGGCTTCTTTTATTGAGTCCAGCCACCTCGTTTTAGGTCTTCCTCTTTTCCTACTGCCTTCCACATTTCCTAGCGTTATTGACTTTTCCAGAGAATCTTGTCTTCTCATGATATGACCAAAGTACCATAGCCTCAGTTTTGTCATTTTAGTTTCTAGGGAGAATTCAGGCTTGATTTGATTAATACTAAAATATGAATGGGAGTCACCATGATCACACAATAGCATTTAAATGCAGGAATCAAAAATGTCAAAGGCACCATCTGTTCCTATAGCTTCATTTTTTAAAAAAAAATTATTTGAAAGTAAAGAAAGACAATAGACAACACAGACAATAAACGATGGATAGAATAATATAAGCAAGATAGATAACAATATACAAAAACAATAATAACAATATATAACAGCCTATTATATTAGAAAACAATTTCTCCTTTCCATCCCCTTACTTACATACACTCAGCATTTATAATCAAAGTTTTAAAATGTTAATTTTACAGTTGGTCTGCTTTAATAATAGCTATTCTTAGTTTTTCTTAATTTTCAGCTACGTAGTCAAAAAAGTCTTTCCATGTTTTTTTTAATTCTTCGGTTGGTCTGTTACTTACATAAGGGGTTAATTTGGCCACACATATTCATATGACTATGTCTATAGCCTCCTTGATGTCCACAGAGAGTTTCAAAACTCTGAATTTGCAGAAGTCAGATTTTTGTCAATCAGATTTGGTCAATCACATTTTATTTTGAATGGCACACAGTCCAGTCAACAGATGACTAGGGTGGGGGAGCTAAAAATGGTCTGCAAAACAGTAAAGAGTCCAGTAGCACCTTTAAGACTAACCAGCTTTATTGTAGCATAAGCTTTCGAGAACCACAGCTCTCTTTGTCAGATGCAAAACGGTCTGCACGCTCCTTTCCTAGTGCTGCTGTCTGTCTTACTGTGGGCATTGTGGAGCCCTTGGCTCAGTGGAAGAACAGAGGCTTTGCAAGCCAAAGGTTCGATCCCTCGCATCTCTGGGTAACAGAGTCTTGGAAACTGCTTTGGGGAAAGGTTTTGCTCTTCCTAAGCTTATGGAGTGTTACCTGCCCATCAGAGGAAACAGCGCTGAGCTAGAAGGACCAGCGGTCTGATTCCAATTGCAAACTGTGGTTTGAGTGCAGGAACCAAATTGCACTTAGCCGAAAACCAGGAAGCGTCTAATATGCTCATTCCCATATTGGGGAATGAAGCTAGAATGTTTTGCTGGCAAACGATGTGTTCTTCCCAATTACACGTCTTGCGAGGGGAGAAGAAAAATTCCATGAAGGGAGCCACCACTTGCGATCACTGTGTCTCAAACAAGGTTTAGTACACTGGTTTTCCCCCGTCATTCATTCTACTAGAAAACCCTGAAAGTCTTGTTGGTCTCTAAGGCACCACTGGCCTCAAATCCTGCTGATCTCTTACTAGAATCTCTTACCGATCTTTTAAATAAACCTTCAGTATTTAAAAAAGTCATTCATATTAAAGTGTTACTGGTTTGGAAATGATCAGGTAAAGGCCTGGGACAAACCAGCTAACAGTTCTTCCTGTGCACAGCAGCCCTGTAAACTTGCCTCGTTCTTGTAAAGCTTCCTTTTGTCTCCTAGAAACAAATTTGACTTGCTATGGATAGAAGAGCCCTGTGGCGCAGAGTGGTAAGCTGCAGTACTGCAGCCCAAGCTCTGTTCACGACCTGAGTTCGATCCCAGCGGAAGCCGGGTTCAGCTAGCTGGCTCAAGGTCGACTCAGCCTTCCATCCTTCTGAGGTCAGTAAAATGAGTACCCAGTTTCCTGGGGGTAAAGGATTGGGGAAGGCAATGGCAAACCACCTCGTAAAAAGTCTGCCAAGAAAATGTTGTGATGCGACATCCCCCCATGGGTCAGTAATGACTCGGTGCTTGCACAGGGGACTACCTGTACCTTTTTATAGATTGTCCCCTTTCTCCTCTGATTGGAGAATCTTTTGGCAGAATCTCAAGCAGGCAGTTAATTCCCATCAGCTGCTACCTCTAGCCGAAGATGCCACTGAACTTGGGACTCTCTGTCCCAGATCCACAGCCCCAGTAGACAGGGAGCCTTAAATCTAGTTAGATCACTGGACCATTCTACTCCAACTGGCAGCGGATGTCCAAGATCTTGCTCAAAGAGAGGCATTCCCATATAGGGGAATGAAGCTAGAATGTTTTGCTGGCAGTCACATATGAGGCTTCCTTATACCCCATCAGACCGTTGGTCCACATAGCTCGCAGCTCTTCAGGATCTCAGACATGGAAAGAAATTTTTCACATCCTCCGCTTTTAGTTGGAGATGCCGGGGATTGAACTTGAGGCCTTCTGCATGCCACTGAGCTGCAGCCCCTCCCTTTATCAAGCGAATGGCCATCGGCAAGCCTGCTAAGCATAAAAATGCCACAAGAGGGGGCAGGAAATCCATTTTCTTTCTTTTTGCCAAGAAACTTCCTACTTGCACACACCTGTTGAAAGATACCAGTACTTCTCAAATTGCATGATTTTGAGTGCAATCCTAAGTGGAGTTATGCCAGTCTAAGCCCCTTGAAGTCATTGAGTTTAGACTGGAGTAACTCTGCTTAGGATTGCACTGTTTATTTACTTCACTTATACCCTGCCTTTCATAGTATCATAGAATCACAGGGTTGGAAGGGACCTCTGCAAAATGCAGAAAATTCCCAATACCTCCCCTGCCCCCCCACACACAATGACCCTTACTCCACGTCCAGAAGATGGCAAAACTTCATCAGGATCCCTAGCCAAACTGGTCTAAGGAAATTGCTACCTGTCCCCAAGGTTGCAATAGGCCTTACCCTGAGCATGTAAGAAGGGGCCACGAGTATTAAGCCCTGATGTAACCCTTCCTGCCCTCCCTCTCATGATCTGCCCAGGTTCACAAAATCAGCATTGCTGTCAGATGGCCATCTAGCCTCTGCTTAAAAACCTCCAAAGGAAGAGAGCCCACCACCTCCCGAGGAAGCCTGTCCCACCGAGGGACTGCTCCTGTGAAGAAGTTCTTCCTAATGTTTAGCCAAAAACTCTTTTGATTTGATTTCAAGCTGTCGGTTCTTCGGGGGCAGCGGAAAACAACTCCGCGCCATCCACTATCTGACAGCCCTTCAAGTACTTGAAGATGGTTATCATATCCCCTCTCAGTCGTGTCCTCTCCAGGCTAAACATACCAAGCTCCTTCAAACTTTCCTCATATGACTTGGTCCCCAGACTGCTCACCGTCTTCGTTGCCCTTTTCTGGGCACATTGCAGCTTGTCTCTATCCTTCCCCTTGGGGACCCAGAGTAGTTTACATCGTTCTCCTCCGTTTTATCCTCTCAACCACTCTGTGCATGTTGCTGAGAACATGTGGCCTCCCGAGGGAGATGCAGACTGGCATGAAGGGGCACTCGCATTCTAGTCTTGGGACGGGTGTTATCCAAGCTAAGACCAAAATGCCAGCCTTCGTCAATTGTAGGCATGGAGGGAAACCTAGGTGGCAGCATTTCCTGCAAGTGAGTGTAGCCGTTGAAAAACCTGGCACTGTTTGGCAAAGAGAATGCGAGACCCTCCTTCAGCTACAAGTGTGTGAAGAAGGGAGCTCTGACGCTCGAAAGCTTGGACTCTGAAAATCGTGGTCTCTGAGGGGCCAGTGAAGTCAGATTCAAGTGAAACAAGGGGGCTGTGGTACGAAGTCTGCTGCAAACTCTGCCACAGATACTTCGCAGACACATGTTTGCATTGCCCCTGCCTACCCGTTCATACCCCATCCATCGTTCCTACCGGATTGCTCTGGTGCTAATGCAGCGCTCAAACCTGGAGAAAAGAGCAGTACAGTGGTATGGTGGCTGCAGGCTTTAGCTACTAAGGCAGAGTCAAATCAAAAAGAGTCCAGTAGCACCTTTAAGACTAACCAACTTTATTGTAGCATAAGCTTTTGAGAATCACAGGTCTCTTCGTCAGATGAGAACTGTGATTCTCGAAAGCTTATGCTACAATAAAGTTGGTTAGTCTTAAAGGTGCTACTGGACTCTTTTTAATTTTGCTACTACAGACTAACACGGCTAACTCCTCTGGATCGAAGGCAGAGTCAGTTTCACTTAATCTCCTTGACATTGTTGAGCTGGTATACTCTAAATTCTGTGTTGGTGTCTGGTCACTCTTCTCCTAAGACCAAAAGAGTGAGAGCGCACTCCTTCACAGGCTCACAACATGTGAACGCATGGTACTCAGTTACCCCTGCACTTGTGAGTATTACAGAGATATTATGGCCTTAGGTAGATAGGTTGCTAGAAGACCAACCATGATGCTTGATCTGTAGAGGAGATAGCTTTGTGGCTGCAGAAGCAATGGTTGGGGAAGGCCTGTATTGTAGTGCGATGAGAAAATAGTTTCCCTGTGTCCCCAGACTGTCCCTACAGTGCCCTTAGTGACAAATTGCACTGACTAACTTTTAAATATTCTAAGAGTCTCTGTAAATGAGACAAAGTACACACGGAGGCTCAAGTGAAGATGCTAGCCAGAAAACCAGTTAAAAGACAAATCAGAAGGCTTTGTCAATTTCCCTCTCTACAGAGCCCCTAAGAAGGTCATTGGTCAGGGGGTTTGTTTATTTCCTCCCGGGCTCCCAGAAGGGGAGGTGAAATTGAGCCTTCGGGGAAGCAGAGACGCTACGTAGTTGGTGAACAATCCAAGCTGTGGCAAAGCAGCCCTGCGGATTGTTTCAGTGCATGGCCAAATCCACGTTGCCGAATTTTTGGTCTCTGCTGTAGGATTCCTGGTGTGTCACATTTGCGCAGTTTTTGAGATTTGGGAAGGTTTGGGATGAGGGTTTGAAACTCTAAATTGTTTGGCCTTGTTTTTGTGGAAACTATTTTTCCCCTTCCACCCTTTTATTTTCAAATGCTTGCGAATCAGCATTTTCAACAGCGTTCTTCTTCTTTCCATAGAAAAGAGAACCATGGCTGAAGTTCTGGAGAACTTCCGTCCCGTTCGCTGAAGATCTGACAAACAGCGGCTGACTCATTCAACCACGTGTCTCTCTGATCTGTACCCTTGAGCGTACATTTGCATAGAATGTATTTCTCGGTAGGCTCAATGTACCTGATTGAAATACAAAGACCGGAATTTGGTCATTAAAGTGATGAGTAGAAGTACAGAAGGCTGTTGTAGTCTTGATAAGTGTGGGAGCTTGTGAGTGTGAGAGATAAATGATAAGTGTGGTGGATAGGGGACTGGGAACTTTAGATCAGATTTTGAATGGTTTTATAAACATATGAGAAACTCCAAGATCCACTCTTCTGCCTGACCTAAGATCCGCCAGGTATCCAGTATATGTAGCTACTTACAGAATCTCTCTTAGCCTAATAGTAAAGAGTCCAGTAGCAACTTTAAGACTAACCAACTTTATTGACGAAGAGAGCTGTGCTTCTCGAAAGCTTATGCTACAATAAAGTTGGTTAGTCTTAAAGTTGCTACTGGACTCTTTATTATTTGGAACTACAGACTAACACGGCTGACTTCTCTGGATCTCCCAGCCTAGTCTACCTCACAGAGTTATCATTCATAAGTCTACAATGAGGAAGGGGGAACCATGTATGCCATCCATAGTTCCTTGGAGGAAGAGTGAGATAAGAACGCACCTTTTAGAGCAATTCAACCTTCCCAAGCTCTGAATCTGTGACAGGAAGTCATGTCATTTCAGAATCATGTGACAGGAAGGGGGGGAGTCAGAGTTACGACTGTACCGATGTCGAGGCCAGGACCATGGGCAGCTGACCAAAGAGCTGTGGGGGGTAGGAAATGCACACAGATCTCTGGGGGGGGGGGTGCTGCAGCAAGGAGCCTACTGAGGCTCAGGGACCCTCCATCACTAGGTGAACCCCCCTGCTGGGCTGACCTGCAGCTTAGCCTGAATACCCTAATCCATATAAACCTTCACAGAAGATGCCTCTGTCTGGGTCAGTGCCTCTTGTGCTGTGCTGGAGTCGGGGGGCATTACATTTCATGCCCCATCCTAGAATGTGCATTATAATGCAATGCATATTCTGATAGACTTCTGCATCAATGCGCAGTTCAGCGAGGGAATCGGTGTCCCCGAAGCAGCTTCTGCCTGCCTCTTCCTTCCTGCCTCAGCTCGCACTTCCTAACGTTCTTCTAAGCTGCCGAAAGATTGACCTGGAAGCGCTGGCCACAGGTTGAGTGTTTGGCTTGAGTTATCCAAACAGCCCTTGATTTCTCTGCTCACCTTTTGTCTGGAGAAGCGTGTTTGGCTTGGGAGTGCACCGTGCAGAATGACCTACTTAAAGCCGGTGGCAGAGCAGAAAACTTTTAAGCTGCCGGTACTCGGCTAGCTGTTACTTCTGGCAGCTTCCAAAGGGATTGGCAAAGGCTGGATTCAATAGATCTGTTGCAACTTGCATCTTTGGTGCTTTTCTTCCTCCCTGCCCCCTTTCTTATGTTCTGTATAGAATGCCGGTGGTGGTGGTAGAGAGTGCCATCAAGTCATAGCTGATTATGGCGACCCCTGGTGGGGTTTTCATAGCAAGAGACTCACAGAGGTGGTTTGCCATTGCCTGCCTCTGCAACCCTGGTCTTCGTTGGAGGTCTCCCATCCGATTGCTAACCAAGGCCGACCCTGGTTAGCTTCTGAGAGCCAAGATACAAGTGGAGAGCAAGTGAATGGCAAGTGAACAGGGAGGAATACACGTGAGTCTGTTCACTTGCCAGGCAACTGTAATTCATCACTTGTAGCTTGGCTCTCAGATCTGACGATATCGGGCTCACCTGGGCTATCCAGGTCAGGGCATAGAATGCCTGTAGGACCACTCAAAAGATACTGATGGTGCCAGAGGGGGAAAATCCAGATGGCATCAGACCTCCGACTCATGAACGTGAGTCCTAATCTTGTATGAAAGCTGCCTTGCCTAAGCTTCATTGTGGATCATAACTGCAGGGCTTTTTTGCTGGGAAAAGAAGGGGTGGGACTCATTGGTACCATATGTACGCGCGCAAAGCATGCATGCGCTCCCAGGACCACACGATAACACAACTTCCAGGAAGTGATGTCATTGTGCAGGGCAGAGCCACCCTCAGAGAATATAAAAACAAAAGATAAGGAGGCCAGGCTTAGCTCTAAAGAATTAGAAGCAAGCTGGCTGGGTTTAAATGCCCCTTTCTGTGCTGCTGCACAGCAGCACGGAAAGGGGCATTTAAACCCCAGCTTCAGCTGCCTGGAGAAGATTTCCCTGCCAGGCACCTGAAGCAAGCTGGCTGGGTTTAAATGCCCCTTTCTGTGCCACTGCACAGCAGCACGGAAAGGGGCATTTAAAACCAGCTCACAGCGAGTTGGTTAGTCTTAAAGACTCTTTTCTATTTTTGCTATTACAGACTAACACGGCTAACTCCTCTGGATCTATAGCAAGCCAGCTGGGCGCTGCTAAAGAGCCTGACGCTGTGAGCCGCGGGTGGGAGGAAACAATGAGGTGGGCGGGGCCACTAGACACGTAATCTCTTTGGAGAACTGCTGGAATGCTGTTCCACCGTGTTCCGGATGAAAAAAAGCCCTGTCTGCCCATATCCTGTCAAATGTGTCACCTAAAATCTGCCACCAGAGGCAGCTGCCCAGTTCAAACATGCAAGAAACAGAGCTGGTAGAAAAGGAGTGTGGGAGGAAAGCTGTGGAGGGCAGCCTTTGGGAATTCTGTGGGTTAAAAGCTCCCTGCAAGCAGAAAGCTAGCAGCACTAGCAAAGAGAAGGGGGAGGGTAAATACCTTGCAGCATTAATCAGTTTCCCTTGTTTTCTAGTTCTCTATTTGCAGGGCGTATTTTGTATGACAGCTTTCGAACTTGGCAAGCCATCACCTGCAGGCCGAAGTCCATTCTGCCACCTCATTCTTCTCTGTGTTTGAACAGGGCTTCAGTTTTCCCCATTGTAGGGCTGTCTCTGAATGCCTACTGTGTGTTATTCCTATGCTCCCTGGTTTGCATTGACTGATTACTAAATTTGTACACAATATTTTTCTCCAGCAGGACCCAAAGTCGTCTATGTTGTTTTCCTCTCCTGCGTTTTATCCTCACAACCACCCTGTGATGTAGGTTAGGCTTAAGAGTTTGTGACTGGCCAAGATCACCCAATGAGATTCCATGGCAGAGTGGGGATTTGAACCTGCGCCTCGCAGACTATAGTTCAGCGCTAACCAGGTTTTCTTACTCATGTGTTGGTGTACTGGCAAAACCTTCTGAAATTGCCCCGCTTTGTGTCTGCAGCGACAGTGAGATTTTTGCAACCAAAACAGCTGCGAAAACAGGTGACTTTATTGCAGCAGCGGCAGCTGTGAGCTGGAGTCCAGCATGACGTGGGCTGTCTACCAGGAACACTGATGACATGAGCAAGATTTGGGGCCAGTCGTGCCTTAAAGACCAACTAGATTTCCAGGGTATGAGCTTTCGAGAGTCAAAGCTCCCTTCCTCAGATAAATCTGTTAATATGCCGCAAGACTTCCTTGTTGTTTGCACGACTGCAGTGAAAGATTGCTCTCCCTCCGAAAGACGTTTGCAGGCTACCGAAGGAGTGAAATCTATTGCATGATGACCTGGGAACAAATCTTTGGTTTTATGTGGTTGCTTGCAAAAACCTTGGCCTAAACCGAGAAAACAACCTTGTCTGAATCGATGTATTGTCGAAAGCTTTCATGGCCGGAGAACGATGGTTGTTGTGGATTTTCCGGGCTGTATAGCTGTGGTCTTGGTGTTGTCAGGTATAAAGTATTTTGTTAGCCTGGTGTTTTTCAGGACTGGAAAGCATAAGCAGAATTTCAACAGGAAAGAAGAGACCTTAAGAAAGAAATAGAGCATGGTTTCCAGTCCTGAAAAACACCAGGCTAACAAAATACTCTATACCCGACACTAGCCCTGCAGAGAAGATTAGCATATCAAGCACCAATCCATATGCAAAAGAACCTCCTCAGGATACAGTGAAGCCTCCCTCCATTAGCATTCCACACCCTGGAAAACTCCTACAGGATGACTCAACCCAACCCCACCTTCCTGAACAGATATAAATTACCTGCCAACATCTTTTCCACACTGTGACACTGAGAGATCTCTGTCTTTTGGTGCTACACCTCTGAAGATGCCAGCCACAGCTGCATCAGGAACTACAACGCCAAGACCACGGCTATACAGCCCAGAAAATCCACAACAACCACCTTGTCTGAATCCTCTGTGTCTTACCAGCGAGATCCAGCTATACTAACAGATCTTCTGGTTTGCAAATGCCACTGTTTCTCGTGGCCCACTTCTTCCGCCTTCAGCAGCAGTTGACATGCAGAAAAGCAGTTGGTGAAGCTATTCCATTATGCCTGGAAAAACTTCACCGCTTCCTTTTTTCAGAGTCTGTTAAAGGTTCATGGCCTGGAAGAGAGATCTCACCCAGTCCCTCTTTACGAGCAGTAGCAAGACTGGAATTCTTTGGGGGCTGAAACTGACCCAGAATAGAACAGAATCCTGTTTAGATATCTGGCCCCAGAAGAGACTTTGAGAAATCCGACAGACTTTGACCCATCTTTCAATTAGCCAGAGACAAGGAAGCTTTTTTCTATTTATAGATGGGTCTCCGAGCGTTTCATTGCAAGCTGCTTACACAAGCTGTCTAGCCACACAGCTCTGGATGGGACCCAGCTCATCTAGGCAAGGGGTTCACATACACCCGTCCCAGAAACTGGCTGAAAGCAAAGAGTTGAACGAGCAGGTCTGTTCTGAATAACCGTCCCTCGAACCAAACTCGGCTAATACAGTGCAGGGCAGCCTAGTGGTTGGAAACGATAGTGGAATAATAATAATATTGGAAGCCTGTGCTGCGCCTCCCCCCCACCCCCCCCCATGAAATGGATCACTATTAGCTGGGTGAGACCAAATAATTTCTTCATCCTTGGGGCATCTGCAGCCCCAAGATGGGATGGCCCCTAGCTCAGGTCACGTTAGAAGGAACTGAGAGGGCGGAAAGTGGCTGGTGGTTATTTGCAAAATGGAGCCTCCATGTTCAAGGGCAGTGTGCTGTGGGGAGCCAGAGACGGGGAACGCCTATTGCTTTCGTGCCCTATTTAAAAAGTTTTCCAGAGGCATCTCAATGGTCAGCGAACATGGAGTCGGATCCAGTAGGGCAGATCTTGTGATCATATGTTGTGAGTGTCTTGTTTTCGCCTAAATTGAAGAACCGAAAGACGTTGCAAGTTCGCTCTTCTGCCTGCCACACAGCTGGCAAGAGTTAGGCTGATTCCGCACATGTTGGATAATGCCCTTTCAATGCACTTCAGCAATCGTTTGGAAGTGGATTTTTTGTTTCACACTCGAAAAATTCAGTTCCAAATGATCTCTAAAGAGGATTGGAAGCGCATTATCCAACGTGTGCGGAATCAGCCTACGTCAGTTATTTTCATGGATTCTGGGGCCTGCTATAACATTTTATGTTTATTTATACTCCACTGTTCTCCTTAATGTGAACCCAAAGCAGCTTAATAACAACAACCAACAACAACAGCAACATTCAATTTATATACCACCCTTCAGGACAACTTAATGCCCCATTGTATTGTCGAAGGCTTTCACGGCTGGAGAACGATGGTTGTTGTGGGTTTTCCGGGCTGTATTGCCGTGGTCTTGGCATTGTAGTTCCTGACGTTTCGCCAGCAGCTGTGGCTGGCATCTTCAGAGGTGTAGCACC
This sequence comes from Eublepharis macularius, assembly GCF_028583425.1. Taxonomy (NCBI): domain Eukaryota; kingdom Metazoa; phylum Chordata; class Lepidosauria; order Squamata; family Eublepharidae; genus Eublepharis; species Eublepharis macularius. The sequence continues at coordinate 178,487,292 of NC_072792.1, forward strand.
AAAAGTCTTTTGGTGCTACACCTCTGAAGATGCCAGCCACAGCTGCTGGCGAAACGTCAGGAACCACAATGCCAAGACCACGGCAATACAGCCCGGAAAACCCACAACAACCATTAATGCCCCATTGTATAGATTTTTTGATCCACACTTTCAGGCTCAGTTCAGAATTAGATATGACTAGTGGGGGACCTGATATTTGTATGGGGTGTACATCCAAACCCTCAGCCTATTACCCATATCATCATCTTGGCCTCTTTCTCCCAGATCAGATAGGCAGAAGGGAGGGGGAGAAGGTAGGCTTGCAGCCAAAAATTTGTCCTGGGCACTTCTTGCAGCAACTCCCTTGCTGCCGCTGCTCCCAGCCTGCTTACGCGGGGTTGGGACCTTCCCCCATCAGCTGTCTGATGGCAGGAGCAAGACAGTCAAAGCAGAAAGCACCACAGGCTTTGTGCTCTGAGCTGGCCTTCCCCTGCCAAATCCCTCATTGGAACTTTGCATTGTGTTGTTTATAAGGATTGCTGGGCCACCCCCAAAATGGTGGCTGAGATTTCACCGCAAGAGGTCAGCTTTGACAATTTGGGGGCAATTTAAAATCTCACCTTTTTAAAGCACTCTTCTGCAAACCTGGGGCTGTGCAAGGTCTAGAGAAAAATCCCATTCTCTGCTTCTTTTTTTAGGATTTTTTTTTTAATTCTAGGGCCTTGTTCAGCATTAGATATAATGATGATAGACATCTCCTATGCATTTGACCTTTTCAAGTTGTCTAAGCTAGCGGGAATCTCCATATGCTGTGGCAGAAAGTTCCACAAGGTTGTTTCACGTTATGTAAAGAAATCTTTCTGCCTTGAAGTGACTGCCAATCAGTTGAATGGGGTGACAGCCCCCCCCCCCAAGTTCTTGGGTTCTCTGCCCGGCCATTCAGTCGACTCGTGCTAATTCAGCAGCTTCATCTCTGACAAGCCTTTCTGGAGCAGGCGACATGGACCTGTTCCCCCAAACAGGAACAGGTCATCCCATGCCACACTCAGCTTGGCTAGACAGCTTCTGCAACCAGCTGGCAGCCAAGAGCTCGGGTGATCCATCTGTGAACAGGAAAACATCGCCCTTGCCTCTCACTGGCTAACTGAAAGATAGCTGTACTGCCAAAATCTCCGTTGCGATCAAATATCCAAATATAACCGCCTTCTGTTCTGGGCCAAGTCATGCCCAAAGGAAATGCCAGTCATGCTGGAAACCACAAAGAGGTGACTGACTGGACTATTGTGGGGAGGTGCCATGGGTGGTAGAACATCCACTCGCCATGCAGAAGGCTCCAGGTTCAATCCCTGGTATCTCCAGCTAGAAGGACCAGTTGCTAGGCAATGTGAAAGACAAGTAGCTAAGATGCTGGAGAGATGCTGCCGGTCTGAGTAGACGGTACTGACCTTTTTTTTTTTTAATTTGAAGAATTTTATTTAAAGGAAAGAACATAAAGTAAGCGCATGGTATAAAAGTTATGCAGGTTCTAAATTAAACATTAAATTGAAAGTTGCACAATCTTATACAACCAATAAGTATATAAACAGTACAGTTATAAAAGTCTTGGGAATAAAACAAGCATTGCATTTTAAGTTTCTTTAACCTAATAATCAGTACATATTTGGATTCTCTGAGCCTAGATACATAACATTACTCCTTCCCTCCTTCCCTCTAGGCTTCTATATCAATTAGTTTAGCCTAAGCAATCGAAGAAATCAATTTTCCCCCGAAGTCGGTTAGCGGTCTATTTTGTAAGTAGGTGGTCAGTTTGGCCACTGAAGCATATTTGTGAACCTTCTCTCTCCTCTCTGGGAGACCAGGACAAGCATCGCTTTTCCATTTTCCCGCAAATAGCACTCTCGCTGCCGTCACCCTATAACGGAAGAGATCTCCTTGCTCTTTTCTCACATTAGTTGATAGACTATTCAAGAGCATACTTTTCGGATTTGATTCAAATCGGAGTGTGAGGATCTTTTGCATCTCTTTGTGATTCCTTACAAGAGTAGATGGTACAGACCTTGATGGACTGAGGTTCTGGTTCAGTATAAGGCGGCTTCGTGAGTGTGGACCATGCAAGGTAGCTCTGGCACTGCTCCTAAGGAGATGGTAAGAAAAGGCCAGTGGGATCGGAACAATAGTCCACTTTGTGCAGCAGCACTTGTGTCTCACATCCCGCAAGCAGGGCACGAATTCCTGCTATTGCCACCCAGCAGCTGGTTTTTTTTAAAAAAATTATTTTTAAATTTATAGTCCGCTCTCCCTGCAAGCAGGCTCAGAGTGGATCACATCAATTTAGAAACGTAAAGTAAAACAGATAAAACCGGTAACATAAAAAAGCAGATACAATTCACAAATCCACCCTCGGCAGCACACATTGCACAATCCCATAGACAGTCATTTCTGGCTCACGTGGGCCCCTGGCAGCAGATGAAAGAAGCAAAAAGCAGAGAGGAATAATAACAACAACATTCGATTTATATACTGCCCTTCAGGACAACTTAATGCCCACTCAGAGAGGTTTACAAAGTATGTCATTATTATCCCCACAACAAAACACCCTGTGAGGTGGGTGGGGCTGAGAGAGCTGTGACCGACTCAAGGTCACCCAGCTGGCTTCTAGCGGAGGAGTGGGGAATCAAACCCGGCTCTCCAGATTAGAGTCCTGCCGCTCTTAACCACTGTACCAAACTGGAATGCTGTCCCTGAACATGGAGGATCCACGTAGCCATGGCTTATTGCTATCGGCAGCCCTTTCCTCCATGAATGTGTCCAGTTCCATTTAGATAATCCCTCCAAGGCCTGATTGAGAGACAACACAGACTGAACCAGTCCTGAAGTGGTAAAATGTCCTGTGCCAATTCAGGCACCACATTTTTTCAAAGTTCCTGTACTTTAATAATTCCTTATCAGTTTGGAAACTAGTACAACATGCAAAGGGTTGGTCTAGACTCCTTTTTAAAAACGTTGTGGGCAGTTTGTCCATGCGAGGGATACAAGGTGGTCTGAAATGGCTCGGCCAGCTCCTCGCCTGATGCTGCTGCATGTGTAGAACAAACCGGAGCTAGTGGTCAGTACTACATCTTGTGGCAGTGAGTTCCGCAAGTTAATCATGTATTGTGCAAAGAGGCACATCCGATCGTTTGTCCTTAACCTGTTGCCCATCAATCCTGTCAGGAAACCCTGCAATCTAATATTACAAGAGATCATCTTTTTCCAAACGGCATACCTTTGTACACCTTGTATCACTTGCTTATGGTCTCCCCCTCCCTCAAAAAAAAGCCCCAAATGTTTTTACTTTCCCCATTTAGGGAACACGCTTCAATCTCTAGAGCATTTAGGTTGCTCTTTTCTTCTCCTTTTGCACTGAAAACTCTACATAACTTCCCAAGGGCACCCACACCACAAATTTAGACAAACTCATTACAACACTGGCAGTTTGATTTTCAGTCTCTTTCCTAATAAACCCTTGGCATAGAATGTCCCCTTTTCATCGCCGTTGCACACTGAGACGTGGTTTTCATCAAGCTGTACACCACGACCGGAAGACCTCTTCCCTGGTCAGCCACCCCCAGTTGAGACCCCCTCTGTGTATAATTAAAATAAGGATTTTTCCCAAACAAAGGGGCATCGCTTAACACTTACACTGAACCTCATTTGCGTTACTTTTTGATGCACATTTATTCCAGTTTGGCAACATCCTTTTTGAGCTCTTCGCGATTTGCTTGGTTTTCCCCCTCCTGAATAAAAGGGTCGTCCTTGAGTCTGGTCCTTTTATAGTTGCGCCACACTGATCCCAATACGGCTTCTTGCAGGGGGGGGGCATGTTGAGGGGAGCCCAGGGCAACACAATTGTCAGCGCATCCGATTAAACTGGAGAGATCAGTCTGAAATCCACCCCCAGCCATGAAGCTCCCCAAGCAGGCCAGGCCTGCCCCCACCTCCCAGCCCACCATGCAGGGCCGTTGTGTGGATCAAAAGAAGGGGGGGGAGAGCCGCCCACACACGGTCCTAAGCTCATTGGTGCAAAGGCAGGCTGAAACTGTGAGCGATGAATGGATTTGCTTTATTGCAAAAACTGTCCGTGGCTTCCTATTCTGTGGTCCCTGTTCTTTCAGAGGAGCTGCCCTTTCTTGTAAGATATTCTAGTCGCGACAACATGACAGAGCTCACAGGGTGGGCATGAATTTAATCATTTACTTATTTATTTATAACCCGGTTATCTTCCCAGAGCAGCCTCCAAGCAGTTTACAACATCATTCTTCCTGTCACCATTTTATCCTCACAACAACGCCCCTCTGAAGGAGTTTAGTCTGAGAAAGAGGACTGGCCCGACATCACCCAGAAAGCATAAGCACATGAAAATGCCTTATACTGAATCACACCATTCATCCACCAGGGGTTGTGGATCTACTCAGCCTGGCAGTGGCTCTTCAGGGTCTCAGGTCTTTCACATTACTGGAGTCTGTGATATCTTTTTTGTTTTTAACTGGAGCTACTGGGGATCGAAACTGGAACCTGCTGCGTGCCAAGCAGATGCTCTACCACTGAGCTACAGCCTCTCCCAGCCAACGAACAACCACCAGTACTGGATTTCCAGTTTTGCCTCCAGGATTCTCAAAAAGGTTTTCTGGGCTTTAAAAATTGCACTTGGGCTAGACTTTTTTGGTGATGAGGAAGTTCAAGACAGCTTACACTACACCATTAGGGTACCTATGGCCAGAACGCTGGGCAGCGCTGTAATATTCCCTTGGAGAGAGCATGGGTTTCAGGCTCTAATCTTCCTTTGGCTATGGGAAAAAAGTTTTGCTTACAGCTCTGATCAGAGATAAAACGTTATCTATCTTTATGGTTAATTGGGAACCCCTTATTGACTTTCTGCGTGAGAAGCGAAAAAATTAACTGATGATTTGTGGATTTGATTTCTAAGAAGATAAATTTGGGGAAAATAAGTAGGAGGGGGCAGTATTGAAAAAGTAAATTTTGGAGGTATCAAAACGACAAGTATAATGTTTGCAAAGTGTCCGGGGATGAGCTGCCCGCACCCCCCCACCCCCCCGGGACTTACCGCAGCCAGGGCCGGTGCGTCCATTGAGGCAGTGCCGGCAGCCGCCTCAAGCACTGTCTGGGGGTAGGGGCGCACACTGTGAGGCTGGTGGTGGCAGTGCTGGCAGCTGAACGAGAGGGCTGGGAAGCTGCTCCCGTGTGCCACCACAGCCGCCTGCTGGTGCTCGGCCAGGAGTGCATGCGCATGTGGAGGCAACAACCCCCCTGAAGCTGCCCCCCAGGTGCAGGTATCTGGCCTCAGGCACCAGAAAACCTGGCACCGGCCCTGACCACAGCCACAACACCTGGGGCCTGCAGGAAGCGTACCATCACAGCAGGTGGAGAGCTGCAGAACGCCAGTGCCCGGAGGCAGCCAGCATACCCCGGGACACCTGGGAGCAGCCGCAGATGAGCCCCAGACCCCTCCCTGGGCGTTAGGCCCCAAGGGGCAAAGCACACAGGCAGGAGATACCCCTGCCCCTGCACCCACACTCTGGGTCAAGCCCACAGAAACGCCACCTGCCCCAGGGACCTGTCTAGCCGCAAGCATGCCCAGGGAGAAACAGCTACCAGGCCATCTTGCCTGGAAAGGCCCTGCCAGCCCCATCCTCTGAGAGAGAGAGACTGGAGGAGGAGTGGAGAAAGAGTTCACTTGGCCAAGGACTGTGCAGGAGGGAAGAGCAGAGGTTTCCGCAGGACGGGTCCATAGGTGGCTGAGAGGGTGCCAGGGTGATGTATACCCCACCTGCTTCCATAGAGTTGCCAGCTCCAAGTTGGGAAATTCCTGGAGATCTGGAACCTGGAGAAACCCGGAGAAAGTGGGGTTTGGGGAGGGAAAGGACCTTGGCATGGCATAATTCCATAGAGTCAACCCCCCCAAAGTAGCCATTTTCTCCAGGTGAACTGATCTCTGTGGCCTGGAGACCAGTTGTAATTCCGGGAGATCTCCAGCCACTACCTGGAGGCTGGCAACCCTATGCTTCCACTATCCAGGGGCCAATCCCAAACCTGCTCGTGCCCAAGGCCCCGCCTGCGGAAACTCGCACCCAAGGCTCAGCCGCTGCCATGGCAGAACCTGTCATAAAGATATGATAGATGCTGTAGAGAGAAACGGAAAATGAAATATGGATTATTTTACTTTGGTTTTTTTTCTTTAATTTTTGTTCTTTTCTTTCCTTTTTTATTTCTTTTTCTTTTCTTTCTCTTTTCTCTGCCCTTTTTTATTGAGCTTTCAAATGTATCAATAAAATAAAAGTATTTAAAAAGAAAAAAGTTCTGCTTAAAATGTTTAGGTGGTTGTATCAATGTCTCTTCTCACGTCCAGCTCAGCCAGTCACGTATTGATCAATGGCTAAAGAGCACGGCCTTCCTTGGTGCCAGCACAGGGGCAAAGTTCAGTTCTATTTTGAAAAATTTTGCTTCTGTAAATAGTTACACCATGGGCCTCCCGGCTTGCGGGGAAAGGGTTGCTGCATTTGATCAGAAGAAGAGGAGTGGCTCTAACTGGCTTGGAACCGTCCCAATCACGCCTTCTCTTGCTGACATCTGTCTGGTTGTGTGGCTTAAATTGCCACCAGAGAGGCTGGATGTTATGAGAGCTCACAGCTACCAGTCCCTGGTGCCTGCCTGTTGGGTCCTCCAGAAACCGGCACCAAGCCACCCCAAAGACTCTCCTTGCAGCCATGGAAGAGTACTTCTCCGCCGTCCGCAAGATGGAGCAAACGGTGATGTTCCCCAGCCTCCTCCGAGAGGTATCCTTGGATGAGCACGACAGCAGATTGGCAGTGGACCTGGGCAACAAAGACCTGTATGAATATTACACGCTGCTCAAAGCCATCAAGCAGACGGCAGAAGGAGGCCTCTTGTCTCCCGACACCCAGGCATCGCCCGTTGCTCCCGGTCTGAAAGATCAGGAGGGCAAAGAGAAAGCAGATCTGGAAGGGCTCTTTCACTATCATGTCTCCAGCTTGTACCGTGTTCTCACGCGGCTCACAGAGACAGCCAAGACCGTGACCTCCAGATACAACCAGATCATGGGGCGGATCTACCAGAATGAAATGTCTCTCAGCTGGTGAGAAACTGGAAAGGTGAGCAATGGTCCAACTGGCCTCTTTCAAAGAAGCTTTCCTCCCTCCCTCCCTTCTCCCTCACTGCTCAGGTTCTTCAATCTGCTTGTCAAGTTATTCTCATGACAGAAAATAGGATCTACCCCCTCAAAAAATATTCTGTCCTTTGGCAGAGAAGGAGCAAAGAACATTCTGTCAGAGTAATCACCCGACCCCAAATTTCTCCCTTCAAGAGTCCATAAGCTCTCAGGTGGTTGAACATACTCACTGCCTCTTCCCTCAGGTTTATTTTTCCTTTAACTTTCTCTCAGCTGCTCTAGTCTCAGCCCTCCTTGGCTCCTGAGCGTGTTTCTTCCCCATCTGTCCATTTTCTTCTGCATACCTGGGGAGTTCCCCCAGAAAGCAGAAACTCCTTCGCTGTCTCTGAGGTGGCTTGACATTGCTGCTTTTGTGACTGGAGGAGATATCTAGCTTTATATTCAATATAGCATAGTGGTGGCCTGTGACAAATTGCAAGCCGCGAGAGAATATTTGACAGTCTCCCACAGCTTTCCCTATTCCTGAATTGTATGATTTACATCATATTTTTCTGCAGTTGTGGGGAAATCCCAGAGTCAATAGAGACCCTCAACCTTATCTGTGAGCCAAGCTACAAGTGACGCCTGACACAGGTTGGACACCGGTCAGCTTCCCTCAAGTTTTGATGGGAAATGTAGGCATCCTGGTCTTGCAGCTGTAATGGAAAGCCAAGCTGTAAAACCAAGGATGCCTACATTTCCCATCAAAACTTGAGGTAAACAGACAAGTGACCAACCTGTGTAAGGCGTCACTTGTAGCCTGGCTCTGTGACTAGCCTTTTTTTTTAAGCTTTTGTGACTAAAAGGCGGGGGGAGCCCTGGCCACTTGACTATGAGATGAGGAGATGATTAGGGGTTTAGAACTGGAAGCCCTTGGCCAAATCTGCAACGGCCACCATTTCTACCTTGAAAGTTAGGAGGTGAGAAGAATGTGGCCTCAGAAGCAGCTGAATTTGCTGGTAGAACCATTGATGGATACAGCCCTCACTACTATCCCCCATTAGTGGTGGTGGAGTGTGCTGACAAGTCATAGCTGACTTATGGCAATCTACATGGGGGGTTTCATGACAAGAGACTAACAGAGGTGCTTTGCCATTGCCTGCCTCCACAGCCCTGGTCTTCCTTGGAGGTGTCTAATCCAATTTCTAACCAAGGTTGGCCCTGCTTAGCTTCCGAAAGCTGATAAAACTGGGCTTGCCTAGGCTATCCAAGTCAGGGCACTGTCCCCCAATCTGACACCAAAATTTCTCAGCACGCTAGTTGCTGAATGTGTGTGTGTGTGTTATGAGCTGTCAAGTTACTTATGATGTGACAACCCTATGAATTAATGTTGCTGACTCCGTTTCCACACTGCTTACCTTCATCCGGAACGTCGTGAAAAAAACGTGGAAGATAGCATTTTTTCACGCGAGTTTTGCGTGACAAGACACTATTTTCTGTGTTTTTTTCACAACGTTCCACAACGTTCCGGATGAAGGTAAGCAGTGTGGAAACGGCCTAGAGTTGTGTATATAATGTTTAGTTTGTGTATATGATGTTTAGTTTGAGCAGCGACCTCTTTGAAATTCATGCCTCTCTCTCCTCATTCATCTCACAGGGCCTCTGGGGCTACTTTCATTGGATGTCTCCTTGAATGAATTATTTGAAGGAATTGTTTAACCAGCTGACACCTAGATGTCTGTATTGCCTGGCAGCCAAACAAGGTTGCAACCATATCTGAACATTTCAAGCACTGACTTTGATGGATAAAAAAGAGCTTCCGCCTGGGAGCTCCAGTTTTCCTTCTAATGTTACTATCGTCTGAAAATCACTCGTAATTTATAAAAGTAGTAAAGCTTTTTGTACCTGTAAGTATATTATTAGCAGTGGGTGACAAGCCCTGAGAAGTAATAAAATATTTTGTTTTTCTTAAGGAATGGTTCATATTTGTTATTGCTGGCAATACCTGATTATAGTAATAATATGAGGTGCTCAAGCATAAGCCAAAGAAGTCACCGAATGTAATCTCAAGCAGTTACCACCTTCATAAGGCCTATCTAAGTCTTTTACTCAGGGCTTTTTTTCTGGGAAAAGAGGTGGTGGAACTCAGTGGTGGAACTCAGGACAACACAATGATGTCACTTTGGGTCAGCTGGAACCGGGGGGAGTTTTTAAAAGTTTAAATCGCCCTTGGTGAAAATGGCCAAATGGCTGGTGGCCCCGCCCCCTGATCTCCAGACAGAGGGGCAATCTAAGCTCCCCTCTGTCTGGAGATCAGGGGGCGGGGCCACCGGCCATGTGACCATTTCCAAGAGGTGCCAGAACTCCGTTCCACCGCGTTCCTGCTGAAAAAAAGCCCTGCTTTTACTTATTGATCACACTTCTAGTCTTCCCATCCAAGCAATTCAAGACAGAGTACAAGATATTTCTCCCTTCTCCATTTTCTCCTCACAACAACCCTGTCAGGGAGGTTACACTGAGAGCAAGCTCCTGGTCCAACATTATCTAGAAAGTTTCAAGGAGGAACAGAGATATATACAGAAAACCAGGATGGTGGTGTGGGTAGAGTGTCAGATTAGGATCTGGGAGACCCATGTTCGAATCTTTAATCTCCCGTGGAAGTTTGCTGGGTGACTTTGGTTGCCATCTCAGGGTTGGGAAATTCTTGGAGCTCAGCCAGGCATAGTGCCATAGAATCCCTCTTCTAAAGCAGCTGTTTTCTCCAGGGGAGCCGTTTTCTGTAGTCTGGAGATCTGCTGTCGTTCCAGGAGATCTCCAGGCCTCAGCTGGAGGATGGCAAACCTATGGCTGACCTTGGGCCAGTCACATACCCTCAGCCTAATCTACCTCACAGAATTGCTGTGAGGATAAAATAGAGGAAAGGAGACTGATGTAAGGGGCCTAAATGAAGCAAATACATAAATACATTAATATGAAAAGGTCCAAATTTCGGGGTGGCATATCTCAGTAGACATAGGTGCTCCACCCAGAGAGGAGGGCATCTGGAAAGGGTAGGGGGGAAGGACCTGGAGGAAGAACAGACGCCTGCAGCAGGCTTGGCCACAAATATTTTCCTCATAGCGATAGAGGTTTGCCATTGCAGCTCAAAGCCACTGTACTAACCAGAGAAACTGCAGGTGGCAAATGTACTGGGGGTTTCTGGCTGCTCTACCTCTCTTTGCCAGGCTGGCTGACTCTAGGAGAGAGGCTAATTTTTTCTTACCTCATGGAAATGCCAGTGTTTAGTTTTGACATTTTATGACTAAAAGACACTTTTGGAGGATGCCATTTTTAGCACAGGAGCAGCAGGGAGGTGTGCACGTGTACCCCTTTCCTTATAAGCCACTCTCCCTCCTCCCCCTCCCCCTGTTTGTTCCACCAGGTGCTTTTCCTCCTGCAAAAGGCCAGATGCATCTATATCCTTGCACACATTCAAAGGTAAGATGCTACAGGATGTCAGAGAACAGATCAATAGTACATTGCCTTACAAGACTCTGGGCCAAGCTACAAGTGACGAATGACACTTGAACGGCAAGTGGATCGAGTGGACCGCAAGTAGAGGGCAAGTGAACAGGGAGGAATACACTTGCCATTCAAGTGTCATTCGTCACTTGTAGCTTGGCCCTGAGTGAGGCTAGATTGCCAAATACCAGGAGAGAAAAATCCCCTCTTTTTCCTTTGGGCGCGTGTTATGTAGTGTCAAATCACTTCTGACTTTTGACGCCCCTAGGAATTAAGAACCTTCAAAATGTTCTGTCATTAACAGCTTTGCTCAGATCTTGCTTCCTTTATTGAATGTAGTGGTTTATCGGTGTAGTGGTTAAGAGTGCGGGACTCTAATCTGGAGAACCAGGTTTGATTCCCCACTCCTCTGCCTGAAGCCAGCTGGGTGACCTTGGGTCTGTCATAGCTTCTCAGAGCTCTCTCAGCCCCACCCACCTCACAGGAGGATTGTTGTTGTGGGGATAATAATAATAACATACTTTGTAAACCGCTCTGACTGGGTGTTAAGTCATCCTGAAGGGCGGTATATAAATCAAATGTTGTTGATGTTTATGTTGTTGTTGTTATGGGTCTTCCTCCTTTCCTACTGCCTTCCATCTTTTCTAGCATTGGTTGTTGTGTGTTTTCCGGGCTGTATTGCCGTGGTCTTGGCGTTGTAGTTCCTGACGTTTCGCCAGCAGCTGTGGCTGGCATCTTCAGAGGTGTAGCACCAAAAGACCAAAACCCACAACAACCATCGTTCTCCGGCCGTGAAAGCCTTCGACAATTTTCTAGCATTGTTGTCTTTTTCAGTGAGTCTTGCTGTCTCGTGATATGACCAAAGTATGATAGCCTCAGTTTTATCATTTTAGCTTCTAGGGAGAATTCAGACCTGATTTGATCTAGAACCCACTTATTTATCTTTTGGGTCCTTTACAGTATCCCTAAAACTCTCCTCCAGCACCACATTTCAAATGAATCGACTTCGTTTTCTGTCAGCTTTCTTCATGGTCCAACTTTCTCTCTCACACTCTCACACACACCCCTCTCTCACACACAAACATGGTACCTTTTACAAAGGCTTACTATGTTTGTTTGAAAAGCTTCACCTGTCAATTTCCACGCATTAAATAAAGTGTGCTGTCAAGTCGCGAGTCGCGACCCATTTATGGTGACCCCCTAAAGTTCCACCTCATGGAGTCTTCAGGGCAAGAGATGAGCAGAGGTGGTTTGCCTGGACTTCTTTGGTCGTCTCCCATCCAACTACTAACCACAGCTGACCCTGCTTAGCTTCCAAGATCTAAAAAAGTTGGGCTAGTCTAGGTTATTCAGGCTACTTTATATATTAAACCTCTAATAAACAGATAGGACTTTTTTTCTCTGAGCATGTGGGCAGCTCTGCTAAGAGGCACGTTTCTGCTCTGTGAATGTGTACGAAGACAATCTAAATTAGCAGCTTAGTTTAGCTAAGCTTAATTTTATTATTTATTATTTATTTTATTCGATTTATACCCTGCCCTCCCCACAGATGGGCTCAGAGTGGCTTAACAGTTGCAGTGAGTTCCACAGGGCAATTACATGTTATATTATAAAATAAATTCCAGACGGCTAGCCGGTACCATGCTCTAGAAAAAAACTAAGCAAGAGTCCAGCGGCACCTGAAAGAGCGGCAACATCTCTTGCAGAATAAGATTTTGAGATATGAAGAAATGGTCACTTCTTTATGTCCCAAGCTATGGCCAATCAGTTGAATGGGGTGATCCCCAATTTCTAGAGTTTTCTTCCTGTGTCAATTTTGAACTGTCTATCCCTCCATGGGTTCAATTAATTGCATGGCCATTCATTCAACTCGTGCTTATTTCGTGGATTGGTTTCTGACAAGCTTTTCTGGGGCAGGCAACGTGGACCCGTTTCCCAGAGAGGAACAGGTCATCCCATGCCACGCTCAGCTTGGCTAGACAGCTTGTGCAAACAGCTGGCAGCCAAGGACTCGGGCGATCTATCTGTGAACAGGAAAACATCACCATTGCCTCTCACTGGCTAACTGAAAGATAGCTGTACTGCCAAAGTCTCTGTTGCATTCAAATATTCAAATATAACTGCCTTCTGTTCTGGGCCAAGTCATGCCCAAAGGAAATGCCAGTCATGCTGGAAACCACAAAGAGGTGACTGATTGGGCTTCCTTGGGAGGGGCTGTGGCAGAGCGTCTGTTTGGCACGCAGAAGGTCTCAGGTTCAACCCTGGGCATCTCCAACTAAAAGGATCAATCCTGGGTTGTATCAAAGGGGCCATAGCATCGAAATCACAGGAGGTCATAGCCCCTCTATACTGCCTTGGTCAGGCAGCACCTGGAGTACTGTGTGCAGTTCTGGAGGCCTCACTTCAAAAAGGATGTGGGCAAAATCGAGAGGGTGCAGAGGAGAGGGACGAGGATGATTAGGGGTCTGGAGACTGAGCCCTACGAGGAAAGGCTGAGGGCCTTGGGAATGTTTAGTTTGGAGAAGAGGAGGTTGAGGGGGGACATGATTGCTCTCTTTAAATATTTGAAAGGCTGTTATTTGGAGGAGGGCAAGGAGCTGTTCCAGTTGGCAGCAAAGGGTAGGACGCGAAGCAATGGGCTTAAATTACATGCAGAAAGGTACCGGCTGGATATTAGGAAAAACTTTTCCATGGTCAGAGTAGTTCAAAAGTGGAATCAGCTGCCTAGGGAGGTGGTGAGCTCCCCCTCACTGACAGCTTTCAAGAAGAGGCTGGATGAATATTTGTCAGGGATGCTTTAGGTTGATCCTGCACTGGGCAGGGGGTTGGACTGGATGGTCTCTATGGACCCTTCCAACTCTATGATTCTGTGATCACTTGGTGGGTGATGTGAAAGACCTCTGTCTGGGATCCTGCAGAGCCACTGCCAGTCTGAGTAGAGAATACTGACCTTGATGGACCAATGCTCTGATTGGATATAAAGCGGCTTCACAAATGTGAGCTCTGGCACTGCTTATAACCTAAGAAGAGGCCAGCAGAGTGGTTCACCTTCTGCGGCATCTTGGATCCCACAGAGGGTAACCAGATGCCACCAGGAAGCTCGCAACCACCCAGCAACTGGTTTTCAGTGGAAAGTGCCCCTGAATATGGAGGATCCATATAGCCAGGGCTACTTACTATTGATGCCTTGTCCTGGATAACATCTCGTCGGATCTCAGAAGCTAAGCAGGGTCGGCCTTGGTTAGTAATTGAATGGGAGACCTCCAACGAAGACCAGGGTTGCAGAGGCAGGCAATGGCAAACCACCTCTGATAGTCTCTTGTCATGAAAACCCCACCAGGGGTCGCCATAAGTCAACTATGACTTGAGGGCACTCTCCGCCGCCACCAAGGTGCCACTGGACTCCTGTTTTATTCTGCTGTTACGGACTAATGTGGCTACCCATCAGAGCATTTATGTGTAACTCTTTGGTAAGATCCAGAGGAGTTAGCCGTGTTAATCTGTAGTAGCAAAACAGAAAATAATCCAGTAGCACCTTTAAGACTAACCAACTTTACTGTAGCATAAGCTTTCGAGAACCACAGCTCTCTTCGTCATGTTGCATCTGACGAAAAGTTGGTTAGTCTTACAGTTAAGTTGGTTCGTCTTAGAGGTGCTACTAGACTCTTTTTCTCTTTGGCAAGACACTCCAATCTCAGATTTCCAGGGCCTGATTTTCAAGCATTGCCCCCTCGGCCACTTTGTCCTTGAATGAACTTTTGGAACCAAGCACCTCTCACCTTGAATCAGAGCCGTCTGGTTCAACAATCACCCTGAAGAATCATCCTCATTTAGCTGCATAGAGAGTTTTGCAATGGCATGCCCACACCGTCCAAATTAAAACAGAGCGCCTCCGCCTACTCCAGTTGCAAATTAACCCTTTGTATAAAAGAGGTAATTTGTTTGAAGTCATGCAGCTTCCTGCTGCTCTAGGATTTATAGGTCTGGTTGCATGACCCCAAAAGGCAGAGCCTGAGAGTGCGAAGCTGCAGAAAAGGGGCGGTGCCTGTTCAGACAGGGGTGGAGCCTCATGACCATGATGGAGGCAGAGGAGAGCAGGGCCGATTCCACACTACCTTAGCTCCCGCTTTTCTTGTGCAATGATTGCTCCATCTGTTATTGCGCGTTCTTTGCTTGTTTGTCCACATCACCCTTTGAATAGCACTTCTCCTGCGCAATCCGTTGATCACATCCCCTTTCAAAAAGACGGGTAAAGGGGCGGGAAAAACCCAAACAGCCCCGCGGTTTTTTTTTTTTAAAAAAAGGACAAATTGACGCTATATCGACGAGTAAGCATCCTGGTGCAATGGTACAACGACACCATTAATATAATATATTTAAAATATATATAATATATTTTAAAAAATCACCCGAGACACTTACCTCCATGCTGGTTGAAATCATCCGGGACTGGGTGAGCAGTCACGATCACCTACAGCAGCATCCCACAGCAGAGCTTCATTTTGTCTTTGGAAAATTGACATCTGTGCCTAACTCGTCGGCACAGTCCGTGTCGGGGCGTAACATGAGCCATGATTTCAGTATCATGTGGATGCCCCCCCCCAATATATAAATCGAATTAACATATGAAATTGTTCCTCTGATATTTGAGGTCTGCCCGCTTTTTAAAAATGAGATTAATATGATGAGATGTCGCCATATCGACATGGTACTCTTTTATTTTTTTTAAAAAGGGGTGGGGACAAAGGCGGAGTATTACTCCTTAATTGGGAGGCGGGTCAAGAGAGGCTCGGAATTCAATGGAGGGCAGTTATTCATCAAAAGATAACCCGTGGCGAAAGTGCAATGGGCTGTGGCGACGCCATGCCGAATTAATGACGGCTTCAGAGACAATGCGTGTGAACAGATGAAGGAATGGCGCTGCGGAAGTGAATAACTGCCGCAAGAACAACGGTAGTGTGGATTCGGCCCAGGAGTCCCCAACGTGGTGCCCATGGGCGCCCTGGTACTTGCTAACACCTTGCCTGTGCCTACCAAGTGTTTTCAGAAAGTGGGTGGGACCAGGTGGCACTCTTGCCTCACATAGCTTCTTATTGGCCATTGAAGATTAAAAATTAATTTTAAAATTATTATTTATTATTAAAATTCTTATTGTTGTTGTTATTATTATTAATTTATTGCATTTCTAGACCATCCTCCCTGTCAGACGGGCTCAGGGCGGTGTAACAGCATGCAATTTGTAACATACAGCTTTTTAAAAAAATTATAAATAAACATTAAAACACTATTCCATATACAATAAAATTTCTCGATTGGCGGAATAAATATTAAAGTACAGCATTTTAGGCACAGGGCTTGGCTTTTACATCATGCCCTGTGCCACACTTATGATATCCTGCTTGGGTGGTGGAGGGTCTTCAGTGGTATGGCCGGCGAGAGGACAGCCTAGCCCCCACCAAATGCCTGGCGGAACATCTCTGTCTTGCATGCCCGGCGGAAAGATAACAAATCCCACTGGGCCCTAGTTTCCTAAGACAGAGAGTTCCACCAGGTTGGAGCCAGGACCAAAAAGGCCCTATCTCTGGTAGAGGCCAGACAGACCTCCCTGGGGCCAGGGACCATCAGCAAGTGCTTAGTGGCTGATCGAAGCGACCTCCGGGGAACATATGGGGAGAGGCGGTCCCCAAGGTATGCTGGCCCCAGTCCTCATAGGGCTTTGTAGGTCAACACCAGAACCTTGAACTGCACCCGGTACTCAACTCAACTCAAAATAAAGTTGCTTTGGTGGGCATCTACCTCCACAGTGTTGGTTATATTCCGTCTCTTGCTCCTCTTTCTCAGTTAGGGGTGCCAGGTCCCTCTGGCAACTGCCGGGAAGTTTGGAGGGTGCAAGGTGAGTGTGGGTCCCCCACTGTTCTAAATTTGACAGACTAAGGCTTGGAAGGTTGGCTCCAGTAATGGCTGCTTATGGCTGCTTATTGAAAGAAATTGTGAACAACAGAGGCAATGAAGCCTTCTTCACACTGTGTACTGAGCTGCAGAAGTCGGGTTTACCAGAATAATTGTGGTAAATTGTGGCCCCACAAGCCTCCTGGAAAAATATGTGGCTTTGGTAGGTATTTATGACACAGACCTGGGAGCCAAGTTTATTCTGGCTAAAGGAAGAGTATCTGCTGCAGGACAGAGTGCTGCACTTTCAGTGTTTGTGTAGAAGGTGAGAAGAAATGGGTGCAGGATTCTTGGAAGGCCTTTCCCGCCTTGCAACAAATTCCAGCCAATACATGCCTCCTCTAAGGGGACACATCAGCCTCCCTCTTCCTCATCCCTCTATCATCCTCGCAGGAGGAATTTTATCCTCACAGCATCCCTGCGAGGTAGGTTAGGCTGAGAGGGTGTGACTGGCTCAAGGCTTCCCCCTCCCTCCAGGTTGTGGTCACTCACACACACCCTTTCTGACCCTTGTGAGCTTCCATAGCAGAGTAGGGCTTCCAGCCTGGGTGTCTGACAATCTAACCACTATGCTATGCTCTCAACAGTAATGCCGATCACCACTTTGGGGTCAGGAAGCAATTTCCATGGCAGAGTGGGGATTCGAACCTGGGTCTCCCAAATTCTAGTCCAACACTCTAACCACTTCAGAGGGAATAATTACAGGAATTCTTTAGAACAACAGGTATTAAATTGCTCAATATAAACAGGTTAGATTATCACCAGCTACCGCTTATCTGGTATGCTTCAGAATTTTGCATACAAATGTCACAAATGATACTGCTTGTGTTTCATGTCTTTTTAACCCAGTGCTTTTCCTTTGCTGTGTATATATTTCTGCTGACTGTGAAGGCACACACGCGTTGTGCTACTGTGAAATCGAAAAGAGTCCAGTAGCACCTTTAAGACTAACCAACTTTACTGTAGCATAAGCTTTCGAGAATCACAGTTCTCTTCGTCAGATGCGAAGTTGTGCTACTGCTGCTCTTTAGCAATCATTCCCTTCCCAAATTGTCATATGAGCACAGGAAATACATTTGTGACTCATAGAATCATAGGGTTGAAAGGGACCTCCAAAGTCATCTAGTCCAACCCCCTGCACAATGCAGGAAATACACAACTACCTCCCCCCCACACCCCCAGTGACCCCAAGAAGATGGCAAAACACTGTCAGGATCCCTGGGCAAACTGGTCTGGGTAAAATTGCTTCCTGACCCCAAAGTGGCAATTGGCATTATTGTTGAGAGCATAGCATAGTGGTTAGATTGTCAGACACCCAGGCTGGAAGCCCTACTCTGCTATGGAAGCTCACAAGGGTCAGAAAGGGTGTGTGTGAGTGACCACAACCTGGAGGGAGGGGGAAGCCTTTATCAGAGG
This sequence comes from Eublepharis macularius, assembly GCF_028583425.1. Classification (NCBI taxonomy): domain Eukaryota; kingdom Metazoa; phylum Chordata; class Lepidosauria; order Squamata; family Eublepharidae; genus Eublepharis; species Eublepharis macularius. The sequence goes on from NC_072792.1 coordinate 178,505,302, forward strand.
CTTAATGTGTAGAAATGGGCAGTTGAAACTTTTCATGGCATGGAGGTCAATAACATCACCAGTTAACAGCAGGTGTGGAGTCCAGTGGCACCTTAGAGCCCATCAAGATTTTCAGGGTGTGAACTTTCAAGAAGGGAGCTTGGAATCTCAAAACCCCATTCTCTGAAAATCTTGTTGGTCTCTAAGGTGCCGCCGCTGGACTCAAACCCCTGCTGATCTACTGCAGACCTACATGGCTATCTATCTGAAATTATCACTAGCTAAATAACATCCCATTCATAGTAGAGAGTCCAGTAGCACCTTTAAGACTAACCAACTTATTTGGAGCATAAGCTTTCAAGAACCACAGCTCTCTTCGTCAGATGCAGAACCACAGCTCTCTTCATCATGCATCTGACGAAGAGAGCTGTGGTTCTCGAAAGCTGATGCTGCAAATAAGTTGGTTAGTCTTAAAGGTGCTACTGGATTTTGCAAACACAGACTAACTTGGCTAACTCCTCTGGATCAACATCCCATTAAGCCTCCATTAAATGTTCAGGACATCCCCCCCCCCCTTACAGGTGGCTGGCAACTTTAAGCAGGCGTTTAAGGAAATGCTTTTCAAGCTATCAATGGATGGATGCACATGTAATTGTGAATTTCCTGCATTGTGCAGGGGGTTGGACTAGATGACTCTGGAGGTCCCTTCCAACCCTATGATTCTGTGGGTGAATTTGCTCCATTGGAGCTAGGTGATCCTAGCACAGCTACTAAATCTATCCCAAGCAACTTCTCCAACCCCCGTTAGGGTTGCCAACCTCCAGGTGGGGGCTGGTGTTCTCCCAGAGTTATATCTGATCTCCAGACAAGAAAGATGAGTTCCCCCGAAGAAAAAGGGCAACTTTGGAGGGTGGAGTCCCTGGTGAGTTCCCTCCCTCCCCAGCTCGAACTTCGCCCTCCCCAGGCCTCCCAGAATTGCCCAACCAAACCCAGAGCTGGCAATCCTAACTCCCATCTGTAACCTTCCCTCCAGATTCAGGCGTGTCCTCCCTCCTCTTTGGCTTTAATTTAAGCTTCTTTCTGGAACTTTCCAAGAGGGGGAAACTAAGCGGGTCTTTAGGATCTAGTCTGAATGTAGGTGGTACAATGCAAAGGATGTGATCTGCCCCTCAAAGCTCTCCCAGCATGTTCCAAACTCTGGTTGCCACATGACAAACGACTGCCTGGCCATTAACCCATATGCGTGGTTCTTGGCCAACTTTATGGTATATGAAGAACATGATGGAGAAATGAGTAAATGTACCGTTCTACCAGGGTGTGTTGACTAATGAAGAAATTATACAGTTCTACCAGTGTGTGTTGGACTAGGTTCAGAGAGAAGTGAGTTCAAGTCCCCAATCTTCCCTTAAACTTTCTGGATGGCCTTGGGCCAGGCATTCACTCTCAGGCTGATTCCACACACGTTGGATAATGCACTTTCAATGCACTTTAGCAATCGTTTGGAAGTGGATTTTTTGTTTCACACAGGAAAAATTCAGTTCCAAATGATCTCTAAAGGGGATTGGGAAGGCATTATCCAACGTGTGTGGAAACAGCTTCCATCTGACCTCCCTGACAGGGTTGTTGTGAGGAGAAATTGGGGATGGGAGAAACATCTGTACTCTGCCAGAACTCCTTAGAAGATGGGATCAATAAGTGAAGGGCTTAGAAGAGTGAAATCAATGGCCTTAGACGAGTGGTAGAAGTCTGTTAGTCTGTCTGTAGCAGCAGAAAAGAGCAAGAGACCTGTAGCACCTGTAAGACTGTTCTGAAGAAGTGAGCTGTGACTCACGAAAGCTCATCCCCTACCTCAAATTTTCTTAGTCTTATAGGTGCTACTGGACTCTTGCTCTTTTCTGCTTAGAAGAGTAGTATCTATGCTTCAGATTGCATCCCATGGCTTCTTCGGGTTATGTTTTAGCACCCCATATTATTAGTAAAAAATAGTTATTATCATCAGCACTAACAAATATGAACCATTCCTTAAGAAAAACAAAATATTTTATTAGTTCGCAGGGCTCATCATCACCCACTGCCAATAATATACTTGCAAGTACAAAAAGTTTAATACTTTTATAAATTACAAGTGCTTGTCAGGCAACAGTAACATCGGAAGGAAAACTGAAGCTCTCAAGTGGGAGCTTTTTTTAAATTCACTGAAGTGTTTGAAATGTTCTTCAGATCTGGTTGCTGTTAACGCAACCCCGTTTGGCTGGCGGGTGATCCAGTCATCTAGGTGTCAGCCGGTTAAACAATTCCTTCAATGAATCCATTTGAGGAGACACCCGATGAGAGCAGCTCCAGTGGCCCTACAAAATAAAAGATGAGAGAAAGACATGAATTTCCACATCGTATACATGGCTCTAGTCATGTCAGAAGCAGCTTGACAAAAGAGCAAAACAAAAAAAGGATGTTCCCCGTATGTTCTGAACCAATGAGTGGGAAAACCACAACTGGAGGGAAAAGTTATGAATACCTTGACTCAAGTTAGGAAAATAATTTATCAATTTTAATTTATATAAATAGTAAATCTTAAAGTGACCAGTGCTCTAATAAATAATTAAATACAAAGTGTGTAAGTATTTCTATTTATACTGTTCCTATAAGATCCAAATACATAGAACTGTACACAGAATATATCCTATATATCCTGTAAGATCCAAATACACACAAATATACATGGAATATATCCTATATATCCTATAAGATCCAAATATACACAACTATACATGAAATATATGCCATATAGCCTATAAGATCCAAATACACACAACTATACATGAAATATATCCTATATATCCTATAAGATCCAAATATACATAAATATACATGGAATATATCCTATACGTTCCACACCAGAGCCAGAAAAGTTAACGAGAAATCGGTTCAGTAGTTTATTCCGGATGGACTCACAGAAGGAGCAATAGATGCAGAGGAGTTAGCCGTGTTAGTCTGTAGTAGCAAAATCAAAAAGAGTCCAGTAGCACCTTTAAGACTAACCAATTTTATTGTAGCATAAGCTCTCGAGAATCAAGTTCTCTTCGTCAGATGCATCTGACGAAGAGAAGGAGCAATGTAAAACACAGAGCACAATGTCTTCCCCCTGGTTAAGACCACATGGGCAGAGGCGTTGTTCCACTGGTATTTTTTGGACTGTGCCCTGTATAGTTGGCATAGTTTGGAAATGAGCACGAGTAAAAACCTTTCTTAAAGTTCCATCAGAAAGGTCGGCTAAATAGCACAAGAAGAACTTATTTTTCTTAATCCGAGGATATCACAGGAGAATTTAGATTGTCAAACCAGACCAATATCACGGAGGGCCATTTTTTCAAAGAGCCAATTACGTATTTTGCTTGAGTCCCGAAGCTGACTCTGGATATTCCCCATGTATGCAGAAAAATACGGCTTAAACCATAGAATCTAGGAGTGGGGGAAGTTGTCCCCCACCGCTTCTAACTCTTCTCGGGCCTCCATTGTGATATATCAAAAAGCAAACTTGATGGCTCATGTCAGTCACGGAAACAGCAAAGCCAGGCCACCCTATGGACAAGGAAGGAGTTTGTATTTTCTTGGGGAATTATCCAGGTGCATGATATTGTAAAATAGCCTGACGGGGAATAAGCATGCTCAGGAGGCATGGAGTGTCGAGAGCGGCTGAGAGAAAGTTCAAGGAAAAATAAAAGTGAGGGAAGATAAAGTTAGCATGCTCAACCACCCGAGAGCATATGAACTCCTGAAGGGGGAGGTTGGGGGAAATCTCCAGATCATTTATCCCGATAGAATGTTCTTTGCTCCTCCTCTGGCAGAGGACAGAATAATTTTTTCGAGGGGTTAAATCCTATTTTCTATCAGTGAAAAGGGTTGCCAAGAACCTGAGCAGGTAGGGAGAAGGGAAGGACGGAAGAAGGATTCTTTGAGAGAGGCCAGTTTGACCATTGCTCACCTTTCCAGTTTCTCACCAGCGGAGAGATATTTCACTGTGGTTGATCTGCCCCATGATCTGATTGTATCTGGAGGTCACGGTCTTGGCCCTCTCGGTGAGCCGCGTGAGAACACGGTAGAAGCCCGAGACGTGATAGTGAAAGAGTCCTTCCAGATCGGCTTCTCCTTTGTCCTCCTGTTCTTTCAGACCGGGAACGACGGGCGACTTCTGGGTGTCAAGAGACAAGAGGCCTCCCTCTGCCGTCTGCTTGATGGCTTTGAGCAGCGTGTAATATGCATACAGGTCTTTCTCACCCAGGTCCACTTCCAATCCAGAGTCGTGCTCGTCCAAGGAGACCCCTCGGAGGAGGCTGGGGAACAGCACTGTTTGCTCCATCTTGCGGACGGCGGAGAAGTACCCTTCCATGGCAGCAAAGAGAGTCTTTGGGGTGGCTTGGTGCTGGTTTCTGGAGGACCCAAACGGCAGGCAGGAGCTGGTGGCTGTGAGCTCTCATAACATCCATCTGCTCTGGTGGCAATTTAAGCGGCAAGACCAGATGGGTGTCACTCACAGAGAGCGTGATTGGGATGGTTCCGTGCCAGTTAGAGGCATTCCTCCTCTTTTGATCAAATGGAAACCTTTTCCCTGCAAGACTGGAGGTCAATGATGTAACTATGTACAGAACTGAATTGTCTCAGAATAGAACTGGACTGTGTCCTCGTTCCAGCACCAAGCAAGGCCGTGCTCTTTAGCCACCGATCGATATTAGACAAACTGAGCGGAGCATGAGAAGAGATGCTGATGCAACTGCCTTACAGTTTTAAGCAAACCCTTTTCCCATATGCAGAGGAACCTTGGAGCATGAAATCCATGAACTCTGTGAAGGAAAAATCCAACTGTGCGCCTCGTTCTGGCCATAGGTTTCCTAATGGTGTAGGGTAAGCATTCTTGAATTCACTCTCGCCACCGAAAGAGCTAGGCCATGTGCAAATTTTCAGGGCCAGAAAACTTTACTGACAATCAGGGCCAAATCAAATGAAACCATGGTTTTTGTCAAGCAGTGGTTTGTCAGACTAGAATCTGGCAGACCTTGGGTAGAGATTGAAAGGGGAATATGTGTTTTAAAATGTAGCTGTGCAGGATAGGGTTGCCAGCCTCCCGGAAGTGGCTGGAGATCTCCCGGAATTACAACTGGTCTCCAGGCCACAGAGATCAGTTCACCTGGAGAAAATAGCTACTTTGGGGGGTGGACTCTATGGAATTATGCCATGCCAAGGTCCTTTCATTCCCCAAACCCCACTTTCTCCGGGTTTCTCTAGGTTTCACCTCCAGATCTCCAGGAATTTCCCAAGTTGGAGCTGGCAACCCTAGTACAGGAACAAGGCGCTAGCCTTAGTCTGTCTGTCTCTGTCTGTCTGTCTGTCTGTCTGTCTGTCTGTCTTTCTTTCTTTCTTTCTTTCTTTCTTTCTTTCTTTCTTTCTTTCTTTCTTTCTTTCTTTCTTTCTTTCTTTCTTTCTTTCTTTCTTTCTTTCTTTCTTTCTTTCTTTCATTTTTATGCCAGGAAACCAGCTTGAGTTAGCTAAATGCATCATTTGAAGGCTGCATGAAGAACAGTGGAAAAGAGAACGAGCCCCACAGACTTTGACAGATTAAAAGAAAGTCTTTACAATATGGGTTAGGGCTTTCAACTTTGGCTTGGGAACCCCTGGAGCTTTGGGGGTGGTAGCCGTGTAAGGGGAAATTTGAGAAGCAAAGGCACCTAGAATCTGTGGTATATTATATAGTTTATCCCCTCCAAAGCTGTCATTTTCTCCAGGGGATCTGATCTCTTCAGTCTGGTGATCAGTTGTAATTTTGGGAGATCTCCAGTCCCTAGATGAAAGATGGCAATCATAAAATGGGATTCTACCCACCACTTCTGCTAGGGCTGCTGACCTCCAAGTTGGGTTTGGAATTCTAGTAAAATTATGACTGACCCAAACATTAGTTTCCCTGGATAGCTTTGTCTCCTCTGAACGTCATATTAGTTTGTTCATTGTTTATATCCCACGTCCATTCATTTCATTTATTATAATTATACCCCACCCTCCCCACAAGCAGGTTCGGGGCAGCTCACAACATTAAAAATAGATGTATAATTTACATTAAAACAATAAAACCATCAATATCAACAGTCACAAAATAAAAAGGTGTTTGTTATCAGTTGCAGCTGACAGATTAAAATCATATCCAGGGCAGGGGTGGACGGATCCGGGCAGTCAGAAGGGATGAATCACCTCGGCCAAAGGCCTGGCAGAACAGCTCCATTTTACAGGCCCTGCCATGGTCATCACCATAGCCAAGGTGATTGACAGCTAGGGATGTCCACCCCCACCCCCAACCCCCGCCCCCACTTACCTGACCAGCGGGGCGGGGCATGCACCTTCCATGCGTGCTCCCCTGCAGTGCTGCGTGTTCCCATGCACAGCAGCTGCCTGGATCAGGCCCATTTTGGCCCGGATTGGGGCTCCTGCAGAGCTCAGTAGCGCTTCTGCCCTCCATAGCGGAACAAAACATGCCCATTTTGGCCCAAATCAGGCTCATTTCAGGCCCATTTTGGTGTGGCCACTGTGGAGCATGGGAGCGCTCCCACACTCTGCAGCACCCCCAATCCGGGCCAAAATGGGCCCGAAACAAGCCCGATTTGGGCTGAAACGGGGGCATTTTGGGCCACTGTGGAGGGCAGGAGTGCTCCCACGCTCCACAGTGGCCCAAATCCGAGCCCCTGAGGAGCATGGGTGTGCTTCCAGGGGCCACGTGATGACATCACTTCCCGGAAATGACATCATCATGCTTGCGGGGGAATGCGCACTTCATGCGAGCACCCCCCCCCCAACACATACCAGAGGTAAGTGCCAGGCCCCAATCACCCTCTGGGAGGTTGAGGGGCCCTAGCAACCCTATTGACAGCAGCATTTATCTATTTATTTATTTATTTATTTATTTCAGACATTTTTAATCCAAGGAACTCAGGGCAGCATACAGGTTTTCCCCTGTTTCCATTTTATCCTTATAACAATCCATCCCTCAGAAATAGGTTGGACTGAAAGAAAATAGCTACTTTCCAGGCAATAAGAGATTTGAACCTGGGTGTCCCCTGATGTCGTCTAACACTCTAACCACTCCACCCCATTTTTAAAAAAATGAAAAATACCCATTCATAAAACCGTTAAAAACAAAAGCAAGACCAAACCTAAAACCAACTAACCACAGATATTAAGAACAGAAACAAAACACCCCCAAACCAGCACTGAAGGATGTACCATCAGAAAAAGAGCTATCCCCTAATTTTTAACGTTGAAATAAAAGGTCTGTCTTAGTCTGACATCTAAAGATCATTAGAGCTAGGCAAAAGGAGGAAAGATTCAGGGTGCCGTCACTAAGAAGGCCCTATTCTAAGCGACTACCTTCCTCATCTTTGAAAGTGGAGGGGGGCGGGTTCTGTGAGGAAGATTGGGCGGGAATACATAGGAGCGATATTCCGCTTTAAATGTTAACACTAGCACCTTGAACGTTCCTGGAAGCAACCAGGCAACTAGGTAAGAACTGGTGTAATATCGATAGTTCATGTGTGATATAGCAGGCATTCGGGACACTTCTGCTAGCGTTGCCAACCTCCAGGTGTGGCCTGGAGTTATGACCGAGCTCCAAACTGCAGCCATTGGTTCTCTTGGACAAAACAGCACCTTTAGAGGGTGGAGTGTGAGGCTGAGCGCCTTCCTTTCCCCAAGCTCCACCCCCAAATATACAAGAATTTCCCGCCCCAGAGTTGGCAACCCTAGCTTTTGCCCTCCATGTGAAATTGTTTCTTCATCCTCTTGTCAGTGTTCAGAGGAGACCCCCCCACCATTACCAGACTATGCTGAACAGAGGGTTGCCACCTCTGGGTTGGGAAATACCTGGAGATTTGGGAGGTGGAGCCTGAGGAAGGTTTGAGAAAGGGTTGGAGCCAAGCAAGTTATAATGCCATAGAGTCCACCCTCCAAAGCAGCCATTTTCTCCAGGGGAACTGATCTTTGTAGCCTGGAGATCAGTTGTCATTCCGGGAGATCTCCAGTCCCCACCAGGAAGTTGGCAACTCTACATCTAGTACAGCCCAGCCCATAAATAAACTTAAAGCGTTTTAATTCTAAGTTGTTTCTAAAGGCTTTGCTAGGCAGTTTTATTTTAAAATGCTTCTGGTAGTGAACGGATGAATCTGGACAGTTGCTGTAATCTGAAAAGGAAGTGTACACAGTTCGTTTTCGGTCTGTCGATTATTTCACGCCTAGGTTTTAGATTTATCATGGCCGTAATTACGAGCTTTGGAAACCGTCTCAAGTGGCTGTTGACGGCAGGAGAGAAGTGTTTTAATTAAAATTAAACACGTAAAATGTTTAACTGGACGGTGGATTGCTAAGCGTTTGGCAAACAGATGCTTCTGGATCCTCGGCCAAATTGTGACACAAACCAATTTCACAAACTGGTTATTTTACAGACTGGATTTCAGCACTGGTCCTTCCACCTCGCCTGAGCTACTTACCTGCTCGATCATGTCTTTCCGCTGACCCAATCATAACAAAGCAGGGCGGAGGTGGAAAAAGCCATCCTGAGTCATCAAGGCCGGGCACTGAATGCAAGTCTCCAAACCACTTTTGGCAAGCAGCACTTCTGGACTCTGAGCATCTGAGGTGAGGCTGCAGACGCCGTGCCAAAGAACAAACAGCCAGAGATTCTCCTCAGTTTGTGAAATTGTTCCATGTCACAATTTGGCTGAGGATCCAGAAGCATCTATTTGCCAAACGCTTAGCAATCCACCGTCCAGTTAAACATTTTACGAGTTTAATTTTAATTATAACACTTTTCTCCTGCCGTCAACAGCCACTTGAGACGGTTTCCAAAGCTAGTAATTACGGCCATTATAAATCTAAAACCTAGGTGTGAAATAACCTACAGTCTGAAAATGAACTGTGTTCACTTTCTTTTCAGATTACAGCAACTGTAGAGATTCATTCCTTCACTACCAGAAGCATTTTAAAATAAAACTGCCTAGCAGAGCCTTTAAAAACAACTTAGAATGAGAATCCTTTAAGTTTATTCATAGGCTGAATTTCTTCTACATTTTTCTCCTGATTTTCTTGGATGAGTTTCTTCATTCGACCACAAGATGGCAGCTCAGGGCCAAGCTACAAGTGACGAATGACACTTGAACAGCAAGTGTATTTCTCCCTGTTCACTTGCCCTCCACTCAATCCACTTGCCGTTCAAGTGTCATTCGTCATGTGTAGCTTGGCCCTCAGATTTCACCCTGAAGAAACACGTGTAGGGAGAGGCAATGATAGCTGGGAAGGGTAGTTTAAAAAGACAGAGCTGGTGGCAGGGCAAAGGCTTTGCTCTACACCTGAACTGTGTGAAGGGGCTGTGAAATGCCAGACGGGCATTCATACAAGAATTCATACAAGCATAATAGTTCATGTACAGTACTTTCCTCTTTTCTCAGGTGTAGACATTAATTCCAAGCACGAATGCTCAGCTTCTCTGTAAAGACAACAGAAAAAAGGAAAAGTGAAATTTTGACCTATTTAACTATTTACTCACCTGTTATATTTCTGTCTGTGGCTGAGCATTCGTTCTGGAAATTAACGTCTACACCTGAGAAAAGAGGAAAGTACTGTACATGAACTATTATGCTAGTATGAATTCTACTTATTTGGGTCTTGGCTTTCTACAGAGAAATGTATTGTGGACATGAGTATTTACTGCCATCTATGAATGTTGATCTTAAATAATTATTAATAATTATATAGAATGCACTGGTCACTTTTCACCTAAATATATTCATGTGTTTATAATTGTATTTCTTTGGACCCCCAATGTGGTTCTCCACCAAGTTCTTTGGCTAGGGGTGCCTCTGTTGTTTGTGTGGTCACATGGTACTAAGACAGATGGACTAATTGTTTGACTCGATGTAGGGCAGCTTCATACATTTAAAACTCTGAGGTTCTTTCACCTCACTTTTGATTGACTCTTGTCTTGGAGTAAGGAGGTGGGTTTTTTAAGACGGACGGTGTTGGCCCAAGGTTGCCAACTCCAGGCTGGGAAATTCCTGGAGATTAGGGGATGGAACTGGTTCAGGATAACTGGTCTCTGTAATCCAGAGATCATTTATGTTCAGACCCAGTCGCACCTTAAAGACCAACTAGATTTCCAGGGTAGGCACTTTCGAGAGGCAGAGCGCCCTTCATCAGAGATCAATTGTCATTCCAGGAGAACGCCAGTCCTCACCTGGAGGTTGGCAAGCCTATGTTGGGCTGATGTAGCAGCTGACCACTGAGGCAGCAAGGAAAAAAAGCAACGAAACGTTCCAACCTTTTAAATAAGCGTTGCAATATTATCAACAGATTCTGACAGTAAAGAAACTATTTTTATCATTGCCACCTTATATGATGAACAGTTCAAGGGAAAATGGAGTCTTGCATATGGGGAGGCAAAAACAGATTCAAGGTGTGCGCATCATATTAACAGATAACTCACCTTTTCATGGCGCATGCTTCACCAATAGACAACAGTTCTATTCTGGTTGATCTGGTTGATCAACCAGACTGGTTTTCAACACTAGTCTGGTTGATCTGCCGTATCTGGTTGATCGTTGCAATATGACTTTATTTACAGACTGGATTTCAAATAGATGCTTCTGGATCCTCAGCCAAATTGTGACACGGACCAATTTCGCAAACGGAGGAGAATCTCTGGCTGTTTGTTCTTTGGCACGGCGTTTGCAGCCTCACCTCAGATGCTCAGAGTCCAGAAACGCTGCCTGCCAAAAGTGGTTTGGAGACTTGCATTCAATGCCCAGCCTCGATGACTCAGGATGGTTTTTTCCACCTCCGCCCTGCTTTGTTATGATTGGGTCAGCGGAAAGACATGATCGAGCAGGTAAGTATCTCAGGCTAGGTGAAAGGACCAGTGCTGAAATCCAGTCTGTAAATAAAATCATATTCCAATGATCAAGTAACCAATTGCACAAATGGAACTGATTCCAGCAGATGGAAAATTGTCATCTTTTTAGCTGGACTGAACCCAGTCACGCTTTGCAAGACTGACCGATAACCCATCTTGCTCTATAAATCGTCATCTCTGGAGCTGGCAGTTGTTACTGCTCTTGAACCACCTAGCTAGCTTGTTTTGGAGCCCTGTTGGGTCCTTGAAGAACCAGCAAGCGACAGATCCCGAGAAACTTCTTCCTCGCAGCCATGGAAGAGTACTTCTCTACCATCCGTAAAATGGAGCAAACCGTGATGTTCCCCAGCCTCCTCCAAGGAGTCACCCTGGAAGAGCAAGACGAGGCAGTCAAGACGGACTCAGTTGACAAAGACCTGTATCACTATTTCACTCTTCTCAAATCCATCAAGATGGTGGTAGAAAGTGGTTTGGTACCTCTCAACGACCAAAATCCCAGCATTACCGCCACGCTGAAAGAAGAGGAAAGCCAGGAGAAGATCAACGTTGAAGGACTCTTTTATTACCATGTGTCCGGTTTGTACCATGTCCTCACCAAGCTAACCAGGAAAGCCAACGCTGTGATCTCCAAATACGATGAAATCATAGCGCAGATCAACCAGAATAGAACGGTTGTCTATTGGTGAAGCATGCGCCATGAAAAGGTGAGTTATCTGTTAATATGATGCGCACACCTTAAATCCTTTTTTGCCTCCTCATATGCAAGACTCCATTTTCCCTTGAATTGTTCATCATATAAGGTGGAAATGATAAAAATAGTTTCTTTACTGTCAGAATCTGTTGATAATATTGCAACTCTTATTTAAAAGGTTGCGATGTTTCGTTGCTTTTTTTCCCTTGCTGCCTCAGTGGTCAGCTGCTACATCAGCCCAACATAGGCTTGCCAACCTCCAGGTGAGGACTGGAGTGCTCCTGGAATGACAATTGATCTCTGATGAAGGGCGCTCTGCCTCTCGAAAGTGCCTACCCTGGAAATCTAGTTGGTCTTTAAGGTGTGACTGGGTCTGAACATAAATGATCTCTGGATTACAGAGACCAGTTATCCTAAACCAGTTCCATCCCCTAATCTCCAGGATTTTCCCAGCCTGGAGTTGGCAACCTTGGCCAAGAACCATCCGTCTTAAAAAACCCACCTCCTTAATCCTAGACAAGAGTCAATCAAAAGTGAGGTGAAAGAACCTCTGAATTTTAAATGTATGAAGCTGCCCTACATCGAGTCAAACCATTAGTCCATCTATCTTAGTGCTGTGACCATGCAAACAACGGAGGCACCCCCGGAGACCCTAGCCAAAGAACTTGGTGGAGAACCACAGTGGGGGTCCAAAGAAATACAATTGTAAATATATGAATATATTTAGGTGAAAGGTGACCAATGAATTCTATATAATTATTAATAATTATTTAAGATCAACATTCATAAATAGATGGCAATATATACACATGTCCACCATACATTTCTCTGTAGAAAGCCAAGATCCAAATAAGTAGAATTCATACAAGCATAATAGATCATGTTCAGTACTTTCCACTTTTCTCAGGTGTCGACGTTAATTCCAAGAACAAACGCCCAGCTTTTCTGTAAAGAGAACAGAAAAAAGGAAAAGTGAAATTTTGTCCTTTTTAACTATTTACTCACCTGTTATATTTCTGTCTGCGGCTGAGCATTCGTTCTTGGAATTAACGTCTACACCCGAGAAAAGAGGAAAGTACTGTACATGAACTGTTATGCTTGTATGAATTCTACTTATTTGGGTCTTGGCTTTAGTGCCATGTCCAGAGCCTCAGAGTGAAAATACACGTTGCGAATTACCTGGGAAGATTCAAATGCAGGATTTTATGTTCGGTCGAAGTGATTCCAGAGGACAGGGCACCAATTCAACTCTGTTTTCGTTGTGAGAACAAGTACTGTAGGTTCCTTTGATCTGTCAATTTGCATTTCTTTAAGGTACGAGACCGCGTCAAGATCTGCATTTCAATGAATGGAGGTGGAGGGTGGGGGAAATTGGGATACTTTTAGCAGTTGAGGAGGAACTGATATTGAACGTGTGAAAGTATTCACTCAGAGAAAAATGAAGGGTGACTGTGCGAGCGAGTGCATGGAAAGTTGGAGGGAGACACGTGAAATGAGGTTCTCTTGAGCATCCCTAGGTAAGATATTTTGTGTAGAGAGAGAGACCCTGTGTGAGCGAGTGCATGGAAAGTTGGGGGGGGGGGGAACATGTGAAATGAGGTTCACTTGAGTACTCTGTAACATGTATTTTCACCCTAAGGAACAGGAAAGTTTTTTCTAAAACTTACTCCTTGGAGATGTTCAGGATTGACAACCAGGGACTTCTGCATGGAAGGCATGCGCTTTAACCAAGGATGAGAGGCCGTTTCCACACACGTTGAATAATGCACTTTCAATGCACTTTAGTTATCCTTTAGAAGTGGATCTTGTGTTTCACCCACGAAAACCCAGTTCCAAACGATTGCTAAAGAGCATTGAAAGTGCATTATCCAACACGTGTGGAAACAGCCACACTTACATTTCTTACCAGAACTGGCTCTCTCAAAGAAGGACTTGAAGTGCATCATACAGCTTTCTCATTGGGACTCTTGTGCTGGTTTATTATGCGAAAGACCTGTCCCTGCAACCCTGGATAGATGCTGCCTGTCTGAGTAGATACTAACTTTGATGGACCAATAGTCTGATTCAGTGTAAGTTCAAAGGGAATGGGCCACAGCTAAGTGATAGAGAACCTTCTTGGCATGCAGAAGGTCCCAAGTTCAATCCCCGGCATCTCCCACTAAGAGAATCAGGCAGACTTTCTTGTAGTAACTCTTCCTTGATCTTTTGCTCTGAGTGTTGACCGAGTTTGGCCTCTTGATTATAAAAAAATTCCTGACCCCTGCCCTAGGTCAGTGATCTTCTGGGGCTGAGCCAAAGTAAATCCTGGATTAAGTGAAACCCAAACTGTCCTTTGTTAATTTTACAGGAGACGGCTGTATTTCAGAGCACGGACCTATGTACTCCTCTCGGTCTTACCCGTGAAAGAACCATTTATGACCGGCACCAAAAGAGCCTGAACGCAGGGTCCATCGTTCAGAGCTGGCCAGAGCGAACCTGAATAACTCAAGCACTGATGTTCTGAAAACTGCTGGCTTTGGAATTTATGCCTTGGTTGCTCTCGATTTATGGTGCTTGAAACTTGCTCGCAGTTTGGAAAAATAAAGTATTTCATACAACGTAAAGCTGTCTTATATTGAATCAGGCCATTGGTGATCCATCCATCCCTAATGACCAGGAACGGGTCTTATTTTCTGGAACCCTTCCCTGGTCAAATTGGTTTCCCCGGGTTTTTTTGGCACACCATTAACATTTTTAGTGTGGCTTGCTAAATTTGTCATTCTTCAGGATTCAGACCCACCACACCAGGCCTTTAGAAGCTAAATCTCAGAATGCGGAATGGGTAAATCTCTTCTCTAGAACATACTTGCATGAATACGACGGGGCTATGCCAAGCACAGCTTGGCCATTTCACACATATATGCAGCTCAAGTGTATTTTGAATATCAGTAGTAGCCTGCTTTAGGACTATTATTTATTTTATTTTATTGGATTTACATTCCGCCCTCCCCACGCCAGCAGGCTTAGGGCGGATCACAATTTGCACACAAATTTAAAATTACATCAGATAATTCATACAGTTTAAAACTATAAATTGTAAAACATCCAAAGATTAAAATATACACACACGCACACAGCGGCACAATAAATTACACTTCACATATGCCTCATCATGAAGAACAAACACCCTTTCCCATTTTCATATCATGGTAATAAAACTGTGTCCCTGTTTTCATCTGTGAAACATTTAAGAGCTTTGTTTTGTCTTTTCTCTGTCTGGTAGCAGCTCTCGAGGATCTCAAACACTAAAAAGCATTTTCCAGTGTCTGAGAGTGGAAACACATGAGACAAATTTCATGTGAAGAGCACTCGATTGGTCTTGCAACCTTTCCTGGGAATGGTAGTCTTACCCCCCCACCCAGCCAAGCAACTGGAGGAAAACCGAGCAAAGTGGATTTTCTTCCAAGAACAGCCGCTCGAATGGAGAGATTTTCTTTCAAAGATTCTCTTTCAAAAATCCAATCGGCTGGTTTTCCTTCAGGAGCTCAGAGACGGGGCAGGGGGAGGTGATGTAACAGGACCCTGCCGGGAGAAGAAAAATGCGAAGGACTGGGTTTCTCTCTTGCTCACAAAACACCTCGACTTTTTTCCTGCCTCTTGTTACATCATTTCCAACCCCCCTGAAACCTCCCTCCATTTTGAAAGAGAGAGAGAGAGAGCATGTATGAGAAAGTCCCTCCAGTCGCGATTCTCCCCAGCTGAGCTGAGATTTACATAGAGTCGCTGTTTTTTTAAACTACAGTTCCCAGGGATCTTTGCAGGATCTGACACTCGCCCGTGCATCTCGTGTGTTTTGACCCTGAGATTCTTTGTTTGGAGAGGTCAAGGATAGGTCTGGCGTTTTCTGTCTACAAAGCACGCGCTGTAGAAATAGTAGCCCCTCCAGGACCAGATATGTAACACAGGTCTCAACCCCGTTATTCCACCCTGAAAGACAATTTGCTCTTTTATCTCTGGAGTGATATCAATGGACCATATTGCTGACCTGTAAATCTTGCCCCCCAGAGAAGCATTCCTGAGCTCTAATAAAAGTGTGCCCGTTTCCTTACCATGTACTTGGACCCTGCTCCTTTTGTCGGAATCTGATGTTCCCACAACTACTAATAAAATAACACAGAGACAACCAATTAATCTTTGTCTTTTAAGCTGGTGCAATGCTATGAATTAGGAAGGCCTCAGTTCAAGTATGTTTTGATGGCTTAAGGCTCTCACCCAGAAGTGGCAGTTGTTACGAGCAGAAGTTTCCTTGACCACGACTCGGTTCCAATCTTCTGTAGGCCGAGAGCGTCCACTGAGAATTTAGCAAAGTCCAGTAGCATCTTTAAGACTAACCAACTATATTGTAGCATAAGCTTTCGAGAACCACAGCTCTCCAAGAGAGCTGTGGCTCTCCAAAGCTTATGCTACAGTAAAGTTGGTTAGTCTCAAAGGTGCTACTGGGCTCTTTGCTATTTTGCTACTGCAGTCTAACATGGCTAAATCCTCTGGATCACTGAGAATTTAGGTACACATATCTCATTATATCGGTTTGCATCAGAGCAGAAATTCTCAATCCCCTTTTAGGGATTTTTGCCCTGCTTTCAGGGTAGCTGCACCTTTTTACAACAGCACAAAAATCTCCCCCTCTTTTTATTTCCATGCCCGGAAAAGTTTAGCCTGTTGAATTTCTGCTCAGAAAGCCTTTTGCAGGGGTCTTGACAGCAAAAAGGGGGGCCAATCCTATTATATCGTCTTGACATTAACTAGCTAAGTGGCTTCTGGGCTGGTATTCAGGGCTGGGCGAATATTCTAACCACTTGGCCACTTGTTGGCGCAGAAATATGTAAAGCCTGGGAAGAAAATGCGCGCAGAAGTGTTTTAAAGGCATTTTTGTGAAAGGTGGAGAACAGGAAGGGCCACCAAGTGACAACCTACTTATGGTGACTCCATCCAGAAGTTTTTAAGGCAAGAGACGAGCAAAGGTGGTTTGCCATTGCCTTTACAACCCCTGTCTCCCTTGGTGCTTTCCCATCCAAGTACCAACTGGGGCCAACCCCACTTAGCATCAAGCTCAATTAAGGGCTAGCAGGGACAACACAGGCTGCTGTGAAAGGTGTGAGCGCATTAAAAAAAACCTTCATTGGGGACATTCTGCACATGTTTAAAAGCAATGTGTATTTTCAAAATCTACTTCCTTTCTGTAGGAAAAGCCATTCCACATAGGCTCAAAAACACTTTGTCCTTAGATCTTTTTAACAACAAAAGCATCTTTCTCGTACTCAAGCGAAGAAAAACTCTGTACCTGCTCGGAAGAATACCATCCTAAGATGTCATTTTTAAAAATCATCTGAGAGATGGCAACCAAACTTTATAGGACCTGCAAATGTTCTCTTTTCCGGAATCTGTTACTAAGAATTTAATGGAACCTCCATGGCCAGAGACAGTATACCTCTGAATACTAGATATTGAGGCAAACAAGAAGGAGGGCTGTTTCCTTTGTGTCCTGGTTGCTGGCTTCCCAAAGACATCTGGGTGGACAGTATTTAAAACAAAAAAGCCCAGATCGAGTTATAATATTTTTATTAGAGTATGGCAGTAAATTATTCGGAGTGAAATGTAGCAGATTTTTGTTTTTCTTCTTTCATTGTTTGGAGAGGGGGCAATGTTTTATTTCCCAAAGGCAGCTTTTTGGAATGCTGTTTTGCTAGATAGGTATTAGAACACGATTGTTACAGTGGTGTGGTATAGCCTGATCTTGTCGGATCACAAGCTAAGCAGGGTGGACCCAGAAGAGACACCACCAAGGGTCACTCTTCAAAAGAAGGCAATGGCAAACCACTTCTTCATCCCAGCCTTGAAAATTCCTTGATGAGGTTGCCGTAGATAGGTTGTGACTTGACAGCACACACATATTCAGGGCTTTTTTTCTGGGAAAAGAGGTGGTGTAACTCAGTGGGTTGCCCGCACAGGGGGCAACTCTTGGCGGGAGGTGGTGCCCCTGGTACCACACGTGTGCGTGCAAAGTGCACGCATGCTCCCAGGGTCATTGACGTCACTTTGGGTAAGCTGGAACGAGGGGAGAGTTTTTAAGAGTTTAAATCGCCCTCGGCGAAAATGATCACATGGCTGGTGGCCCCGCCCCCTGATCTCCAGACAGAGGGGAGTTTAGAAGGGCCATCTAAACTCCCCTCTGTCTGGAGATCAGGGGGCGGGGCCACCAGCCATGTGACTATTTTCTAGAGGTTCCGGAACTCCATTCCCCCGGTGTTCCAGCTGAAAAAAAGCCCTGCTCATACCTAAGACTCTCTCTCCAAGAGATGCCTCAGCACGTGTTCATCAAGTGTAGTAGATGCAATGTTATCTCTGAGCAAGTTTCATATGAGAATCAGGATTGGAACCCAGGTCAACTCTCTGTCTCTCTACACAAGACATCTGACACATGAAGAACACGTCTTGGGGGTGGGGGGTGGGGCTCTGGAATGTTAGCCTGGAAGCATAGTTTAAAAAGACAGAGCTGTCGAGATCGCTCCTCAGAGGGCTTGTTAATTTCATCTATGCCTCCTGGAAGGCTCTATCAATTTCACCTCTCCAGTCTAAAACTGTGTAGGATCGCAACCAGAGGGCAGTGAGGAATGGAAATGGGCTGGAGCTGCCTTCCAGAGCCGGGCTTGGACCTGGAGAGGTTCTAATGGGCTGAAGTTTACTTTACTTTATTAGGTATTTAGCCCGCCCTCCTCCCCGCAAGCGGGCTCAGGATGGGGTACAACATTCATAAAATACATAATTATATAAATACAATCGTATCATAAAATCGTAACTCAGATGGCCTATTGCACATTCCTGCCCTCAAATACAAAAAGGGAGACACCCGGACGGATGGGATGTCATAGGACAGGAGAAGGTGACGGGAGGCTCAACGATGGTCCTAATACTGGCCTCAACCATATGCCCAGCGGAACATCTCCATCTTGCAGGCCTGCTGAAATGATACCAGATCTTGGTGGAGCCTGAGTGTCTTCGGACAGAGAGTTCCACCAGGCTGCCTTCTGGCATTTCACAGCCCCTTCACACAGCTCCAGTGTATAGCAAAGCCTTTGCCCAGCCGCCAGCTCTGTCTTTTTAAACTACCCTTCCCGGCTATCATTGCATCTCCCAACAGGTGTTCTTCTAGGCAGGGTGAAATCTGAGCTGCCATCTGGTGGCTAAATGAAGAAATGCACCCAAGAATATCAGGAGAAAAATGCAGAAGAAATTCAGCCGATGAATAAACTTAAAGGGGTTTGGTTGTTGTGGGTTTTCCGGGCTGTATTGCCGTGGTCTTGGCATTGTAGTTCCTGATGTTTCGCCAGCAGCTGTGGCTGGCATCTTCAGAGGTTTACAAAGTATGTCATTATTATCCCCACAACAAACACCCTGTGAGGTGGGTGGGGCTGAGAGAGCTCTGAGAGAGCTGTGACTGACCCAAGGTCACCCAGTTGGCTTCAAGCGGAGGAGTGGGGAATCAAACTTGGTTCTCCAGATTAGAGTCCTGCACTCTTAACTACTACACCAAACTGGGGAAGGGAGAACCACATATATTGCTTGAACTCCTTGGATGCACTCGATAGACAGATGGTGCCAAATTTGATACTTTGAGGAGAAAAATGTTTCAGTTTCTCCACTTGGGGTGCGTGTGGCTCTTTCTCCATGCCACTTTCCCTTACTGAGACAACGTCCAGAGTTTCCTAATCTGGGGGAGGGAGTTATGGCCTTGCCCAAAATTGGTGGGAATTTTCCACACGACACCCGTCGCAATACTTAATATAACACCATCCGTTATTGATTTGCCTTCGTGGCACCATCAGGGGTCAAATACCTAAAACCGAGTCCAACCCTAGTTTGAGCGCAGGCCAATCTGCAAATAAATTCACATTGCTAAATGCTGAAAGAGAAATGACCACATTTATTGAGATCCTGATTCGCTGGGATCGGAGGCGTGCCTTTGGCTGGCATGGAAACATCCTAGCCATGTTCGTTGCATCTGACCCCTACTGCTTCTTGCAGGATAAATTGGCTTCAATAGGGCTGCAAGCTTTTGCATCATACCTATAGGACCTCCAGAAACCAAAAAAAACTTTACCCCTCCTTGAAGCCAGGGAAGAATATTTCTCAGCCATCCAGAGGATGGAGCAAACGGTGACGTTCCCCAGCCTCCTCCAAGGAATTTCCATGGACAAGCTAGACGAACCCACTGAGGCCGATTCTGGTGGTAAAGACCTGTATGAATATTTCATGCAGTTGAAATCCATCAAGAAGATGGCGGAAGGAGGTCTTGTACCTCTCGATGGCCAGGATCCCAGCATTACGACTCAGCTGAGAGAACAAGAGGACAATGAGAAGGCCGACCTCGAAGGATTCTTTTAGTACTACGTCTCCAACTTGTACCATATCCTCACACAGCTGACCCAAAAAGCTGAGGCAGTGACCACAAAATACAATGAAATAATGGGGCAGATTAACCAGAATTAAAATATTCTCTACTGGTGAGATCAGGGCTCATTTCGAGGGGGAATGCACAGGAATGCAGTTCCGGCAGTTCCCCAAAGAGGTCTCATGTCAGGTGGCCCCGCCCCCCTGACTCTCAGCCATTTTGGGCCCGTTTCAGCCTGGATTGGGGCCGAAACGGCCCGGATCGGGCCTCTGACCCGATCACTCGGATCACTCTCCCACTCAGATCACTCTCCCACTCAGCAGCAGCCCGATCCTGACCATTTGGGGCCCCTTTTTGGCCATTTTCAGCCCCTTTTTGCCATTTTGGGACCAATTATGGCCCTGAATGGCCAGGATTGGGTCCAAAACAGCCAGGATAGGTGATGTCAGAGGGTGTGGCATATGCAAATCAGTTATGCTAATGACACCTCTGGTGATGTCAAGGGGTGTGGCATATGCTAATGAGTTATGCTAATGAGTTATGCTTATGATGAGCTCCTCCAGCTCTTTTTCTACAAAATGACCCCTGGGTGAGATGCACACCACGAATAGCTAAGGTAAGGACTTTGAATGCATGCACATCTCACCGAACTTATTCCCGAGTAACAGCAAATGTCAATCGTAGTCCTGTCCTAATCTTGAGTTCACAAATGCTGATGAAACTCGCATTTCTTGCTTTACTGACTTCCTAATGACCTTCCCATTAATTTCATAAGAATGAACTGTACTCTATTATTTTAGAGGAAGGGTGTTAAGGGATAGCTGTGTTAGTCTGTTGTAGCAAAACAAGACAACAGTCCAGAGGCACCTTATAGATGAACAACGTTTATTTCAATATGAGCTTTAGGAGAAGGGGTTGGTGTTGGAATAACTACATTGCATGCAGAAGGTACTAAGTTGATTCTGGCATCTCTAGATAAAATGATTGGATAAAAGGTGATGTTAGGATAAAGGGCAGAGGGAAGATCCTTGTAATCGCCATAAGTGAGGGGGGGATAGAAATATGGTAAATAATAATAAATTCGCATCAGTTTAGTTTTGCCAGCCATCTTATCTTGTAGGGGGAAGGTGCACAGAGGGAAAAACAGAAAGGATTTTAATGCCAAGCTGATTCCAAATATAGCTTCCTCCTCAAGAGAGCAATAGTTCAAACAGATACAAAATCAGAATTTTGCCTAGATGAGCTGATTGTAAAAATGCTGCTATTCCGACTAGGCTAACATTGTGGGGACTATCGAAAAGAATCCAGTAGCACCTTTAAGACTAACCAACTTGGTTAGTCTTAAAGGTGCTACTGGATTCTTTTCAATTTTGCTACTACAGACTAACACGGCTAACTCCTCTGGATTGTGGGGACTGACTCCATTAAAAAAACCAGAAAAACTTTGCATGTGTGAAGCAGGGTTGAAAGTAATAGTCTTCTCTTCTCATCCATTCCATAGGTCGGTTCAGTCGTTCTGGTCTGGAGGCTGCATGTAGCTGATCTCCAGCTGTAGGGGGGGGGACGGAAACTGTCCCAGAGGACTTCATTGTGAGACTGCCAATGTGTGTATGTTGCAATAGAAAGAATACTTGACTTTTGCAAGCACTGATTGTGATTAAAGAGAAAAAAATACTGTGGTACTTTAAATGTAAAATATTATTATTTATGGCTCTGACCTGTTCTACTAATTGCATTGCAATTGCTTTCTAATCCTTGCAAACTTCTTGCTGAAAGATGCTTGTTTAATTTTATTCAGAGCAAAGCAGCCCTTTCTCAATAAAAGACTGTGAATGACATTAATAACAAATATCCCGTTCTAGTTTTGTCTTTGCCCATTATTTTGCCTGCGCTGAAGGCCATGTTAAGATCCGCTTAAAAAAACCCCAAAACACTTTTTAACTTTATCTGTAAGATTCCTGCATTGAAAATGACTATAATCTGTCTAGTACATTTTATCCCTCCTGTAAGAACAGTTCGGTTGAGCTAGCTGGTGATTTGAACCTGGATATTTCACTTCCCGGAATGGCACTCTAACCTCTATACCACACTGGCTAGTGGAAGCACTCCTGTAAGTATAGAATCATAGAATCACAGGGTTGGAAGGGACATCCAGGGTCATCTAGTCCAACCCCTGCACAATGCAGGAAATTCACAACACACACACTCTGCTCCATGCCCAGAAGATGGCAAAACTCCGTCAGGATTCCTAGCCGAACTGGCCTGGGGAAAATTGCTGTCTGATCCCCACACTGTCTCTCCCCAAACTCATCTACTGCACTTAGAATCCTAGGGTTGGAAGGGATCTCCAGGGTCATCTAGTCCAGCCCCCCTGCACAATGCAGGAAATTCACAACTACCACCCCCCCCCCCCGCCACACACAGTGACCCCTGTTCCATGCCCGGAAGATGGAAAAACATGATCAGGATACCTAGCCAAACTGGCCTGGGGAAAATTGCTTCCTGACCCCAAAATGGCTACCAGCAGGGCTCATTTCGAGGAGGAATGCACAGGAACGCAGTTCTGGCAGTTCCCCAAAGAGGTCACATGTCAGGTGGCCCCGCCCACCTGACTCTCGGCCATTTTGGGCCTGTTTTGGCCTGGATTGGGGATGAAATGGCCTGGATTGGGCCTCTGACGGGTGGTGGATCACTCTCCCACTCATCAGTGGCCTGATCCTGACCATTTCCAGGCCCTTTTTGCCATTTGGGGCCCAATTTCAGCCCTGAATGGCCAGGATTGGGTCCAAAACAGCCAGATTAGGTGATGTCAGGGGGTGTGGCATATGCAAATCAGTTATGCTAATGACACACTTCCGGTGATGGCAAGATGTGTGGTATTAGTTATGCTAATGAGTTATGCTAATAAGTTCCTCCAGCTCTTTTTCTACGAAATGACCCCTGGCTATCAGCGTTATCCTAGGCATGTAAGAAGGGGCCACGAGAACCAAGCACTGACGTTACCCTTCCTGCCCTCCCCCTCGTGATCTGCCCAGGTTCACAGAATCAGCATGGCTGTCAGAGGGCCATCTTGCCTCTGCTTAGAAACCTCCACAGAAGGAGAGCCCACTTTAATCCTGAGGCCAAAATAGAGTTGTCAACCTCCACGTGCAGCCCAGGGATCTCCTGCAATTACAACTGATCTCCAGACTTCAGAGATCAGTTCCCCTGGAGGAAATGGCTGCTCTGAAGGGTGAACTCTAAGGCATTATACCCCACTGAAGCCCCTTCCCCTTCCCCTCCCCAAACCCTGCTCTCTCCAGGCTCCACCCCCAAATCTCCAGGAATTTCCCAGTAACAACAACAACATTTGATTTATATACCGCCCTTCAGGATGACTTAACACCCACTCAGAGCGGTTTACAAAGTTTGTCATTATTATCCCCACAACAATAATCACCCTGTGAGGTGGGTGGGGCTGAGAGAGCTCTGAGAGAGCTGTGACTGACTCAAGGTCACCCATCTGGCTTCAAGCGGAGGAGTGGGGAATCAAACCTGGCTCTCCAGATTAGAGTCCTGCCGCTCTTATCCACTACACCAAACTGGCTCTGGACGGGGGGGGAGGGACTCTTATGACATCACTTCCCTACTGAGTTCTCTCCCCAAACTCGGCCTTTCCCAGGCTCCACCCCCAAACCTCCAGGAATTTCCCAGTCTGGAGTTGGCCCTAACTCTAGCCAAAACGCAACTCAAAAAAATCATACAGTAACAAATTATGTATGTTTGCCTCAAAAAAGACATTATACAGAATGAGGTCAGGGTTAACGCCAGGCCGGACCCATAGCAGAAGGAAATTATTTAGTTAGTTAGTTAGTTAGTTAGTTAGTTATAGTTAGGGGTGCCATTCCCCTGCCTGGGGCAGGGGATCCCCTGCTCCCACCTTCCCACCCCCGCCCCCACTTGCTTGGCCAGCAGGGGGGGGGGTGCTCCCCAGGGCACCCCCTCGGGTGGCACGGCACACCTCCGTTTCAGGCCGCAGCAGGCCTGTTTGGGGCTGAATTGTACCCTGTGGCGGGGCGATTTAGCCGTTTGGGGCGATTACAGTGTGGGTCAAAGGGTGCCCAGGCCACCCTTTGACCCTCGTGATGATGTCACTCCCGGAAGTGACATCATCATGCCAGCCGGGAGCGAGCATGAGGAGGAAACACCATGGAAAAGCCAGGTAGGAACCAGCACCCCAGTCTCTTGCAGGGGGGGCAAAGGGTCCTGGCAATCCTATTTATAGTCCCCCTTTCTCACTGAGACTCAAGGCGGATCACACAGTATGAGTTTAGTACAATCAGTATCATTTCCATACAGTGTCAAGGGCATTTCCATAAACCATGCCGTAAGGTGAATATAAACAAGTTTACAAAGACACAGCATTAGCAAGGATCCCATTCAGAGTAGAAGAAATGCTGAAATACAACATGATCAATTCTAGGACTGGCATTAGACAACATGGAGCATTGGTGGTACATAGGAGTACATATTTAAAGCAGCAGATAGAATGTAAGGCAACATAGTGGTGAAGTCTGTGGTCCCTAACTCGTTAGTGAAGCATCTCCCTACAATTCAGCCCTCCTATCTGAGTAAAAAGCCTTTTTGAATAATTTGGTTTTGCATCATTTGTGGAAAGCCAGGAGAGTGGGGGCTCTCCTGACCTCTTCAGGCAGGCCGTTCCACAGAGTAGGGGCCACCACAGAGAAAGCCCGGGTACAGGGTGCTGTTGATTTTGCCCATGTGCAGGCTGGCACCTGCAAGAGACCCTGTTTGGAAGAGTGAAGCTGCCGTGGAGGAGCATAGGGAGGGAGGCGATCCCATAGGAATGCCGGGCTAAGGCTGTGAAGAGCTTTGTATGTAATAACCAACACCTTGAACTGAGCACGGTAACTGATAGGTAGCCAATGCATTTAACTAAATACATGCATTTAATGAGGCCAATGTAGCTATATACATGATGCCTGGTCCCTTCGGCTCCTCTGCTGTCGAACTGTCACTGTCTGGGGTGTGCACCCCAGAGTCGTTCTGACTCTCAGCGGCCTGTGTGGAAGGCAGAGAAAGTCTTTTTTCTGCCCGAGCGATTTCTTTGTCTCTGGCAGTTCCATGTTTCTGCCTGCAGGGAAGCTATTCACAGGGTGGTTTAGTTTAAAAGAAGTCTCTCAGAACTAAGATCGATGTTTATAAAATGTGTTTTGAGCATCAACAGAGATGAGCAAGGGGAAACTGAAATGGAGAAATACAGAAGTCAGAAAAATAGCAAAGAGTCCAGTAGTTCCTTTAAGTCTAACCAACTTTATTGTAGCATAAGCTTTCGAGAGCCACAGCTCTCTTCATCAGATGCACCAACAATAAAGTTGGTTAGTCTTAAAGGTGCTACTAGACCCTTTACTATTTTGGTACTACAGACTAACACAGCTAACTCCTCTGGATCTAGAAGTCAGAAAAGTATATAGTTCCTAGCTAACTCAATGCAATGTTTTCCCAGGTTTGTACAACACCCCTGTGAGGGAGGGCAATAGTTTATTCTAGGAGATCAGCATAAAGGAGGAAGCATTGTCTTTGACCAATCAGAAAGTCAGAGGCTATGTGCATATGTTCCTTCCAAAACCTTGCACCTGACCCCAAGCGATGTGGTAGATGAAGTTGGCAGAATTTTGTACTGTACCAAATCAAATGTATAAGTGGAAGGAGGTTGTATTTCAGAATGCCCTTCCATTTTTTAAAAAAAACACCCTGTACGTAGTAAACTAGCAGATAATCCTGATTTGCTAGTTTTCTACATTCAAGGGTGCCAAGAGCAACGTGACTTCAGCATGAAATGGTGCAGCCCAGGTTTACCATCAAGATGTGCTTGTTTGGTTTTAAGAATTGCTGCATAATTTGTGAGCTCCCATGATGTATCATTACCGGACTACAAGTATTTCTGTCATTTGAATATTCCCTTCTATAAAATAATTCCTTTCTAATCCTCCCTTAACACATTGTGGGGAGTTCTATCCTAGCCTTCTCTTTGACATGCAAGACTTAAATGTTTGAAGATATCTGGAGTGGGTTTTTCCCCTAAATAAGTGGGAAGCGTTCAGACATTTTAATTCGCCTAAGCTGCTTTGTGTGTGTATTTTCAGATGGCTAACTTGGGGGCATTTCTACCCCACCCCACCCCTGTTATGATACACTTATGCTTTTAAATGCTTTTCAAGCCTGGAGATGAATGAGATGGGGAACGACACCTGTTGAATTTCTGCCTGTGGCACAGCTTGGAAAAGTACAAGGAAAGCTGTGCCAACGGGAGAAATAAAACTGTGGCTGCATAGCCTATCCCTCCAAAATGGACGGCTCCTGAACAGTTAAGTGGCAGTGATAACTGAGGTTAAAAGTTCAGGGATCCACCCAACTGTGCACGGCTTGTATTGCAGCCTGGTGCTTCATTCCTTGAGGTTCCTCCGCCTCTGCAAACACCACAGTCCATCTACCCCACCCTTCAGTCTTCAGCCATATCTTGTATAATGTTCTCACCTGTAATCTATGCTTCAAATGGCTCCATTTACTGCTTAATGACATAAACCCAGTTGCGCTGGCTTAGACCCATGATCTTCCTTTTCCAGCGTCCTGTTGCATGCAGTGGGGAAGCCGATGTCCCCAGAAAACATGCAAGCAATGCTTGGAATCCAAAAGCAGCCCATGACATTACCCCCCAGCAAGTGGCATTCAAAGATACACTGCTTCTGGACATGGAGTTTCCATTAAATCAACTGGGCTAATAGCCATTATAGATGCATCTTCCAGGAATGTATCTCATTCCCTTTTAAGATGGGTAGCCATGTTGATCTGAAGTAGAACAGCGGGGTTGGGGTCCAGTGGCACCTTAGGGCCAAGCTACACATGACGAATGACACTTGAACGGCAAGTGTATTTCTCCCTGTTCACTTGCCCTCCACTCAATCCACTTGCTGTTCAAGTGTCATTCGTCATGTGTAGCTTGGCCCTCAGAGACGAACGAGATTTTCAGGGTGTAAGCTTTCGAGAGTCAGAGCTCCCTCGTCTGAAGACCAGACCTTTCATTCCTCGCGATGATAAGTATACCAGAAAGTCTTCTACTATTGCTGTTCACAGAATGTGAAGAAGCTATTGACACTGAACACGAGTTGAAAGGTCGCGAGTTCAAAGTCGGGGATTATTTTCTGGATGGACGGAAGTTGGAAATTTCTGGACGGAAGTTGGGAGCTGTCCTCCCGCCTTTGAATTAAATCAGTGCATCTCCCATGGCTGTTCCACCGGTTCAAATGCCAGAAATCCTACAACAGATACCACATTTGGTGACCTTACAACTGGACACAGCAACACAACTGAGAAAGCCAGGAGGGTTGAAGTTTACTTCACGTAGGGCCAAACTACAGCTGATTCCGCACACGTTGGATAACGCACTTCCAATCCTCTTTAGAGATCATTTGGAACTGGATTTTTCGAGTGTACTGTGGCCATAAAGTAGAGCCTCCAAAGGGTGAACTCAATGGCCCTGTGGCTTACTTGTATTTTTCTACACAAATGCCATCTGTGTTCTCGGCTTTGAGGTAACCAACTAGGGAAGCAATACCCCTGGAACTTCCCACCACTTGGGGCAGCGGGCTGCATGGATTTTGTGACACGTTGTACTGCAGCTCCCAGACATGAGGGGAGTAACTCAGATCAGAATTCTTAGCGGGGGATTAAGTAAAAATAATCTCTGTTCTTTACTGTCATATCCTGGAGGAGTTGATGAGAAAGGTTTGGTCACATTCTCTCCCTTGGCTCTGGAAAGGGTTGTGGTGTGGCTCCTTCTCTGGCCATCAGCTCAGGAATTCATGACGCTCCCTTCCATTGCGGGATGGAGGCGTCTTATCAAAATCTGGCACGGTACACGAGCATCTCCTTTGTCAAACAAAGTTTTGGTTTTCAGATCCATTCCACATGTAGATGCTCCCCTCCCTTCATCACCAACCATGAGCATGGCACAAGTCAGATCTGCTGCAAATGACTGGATTTTAGCGTTGGCTCAATTCCCATGTACTAAGGTCCATTTTGCATAGAGTTGCTGACAACCTGGAGGGGAAAAAATGTCCTGTCTTTAACAGAGACTTAATATGTGAGAATGGGCAGTCGAAGCTTTTCATGGCATGGAAGTAAATAAAATGACTTGATAAATAACATTCCATTAAGACTCTGTTAAAGGGACAGGCCCGAAGGAAGGAAAAAGGTGCCAATGTAGGTGGGATTTTGGAAAAACGATTGCGAAGGGGTAGCCATGTTGGTCTGTTGTACCACAACGAAACAAAAATCTCGCGGCACCTAAAACACTAGCAACATTCATTTCAACATGAAAACATTTCTTTCACAGCCCACTTCATCAGATACATGTATGATGGGAAATCATATTTGGGGATTGGGGGTGGGGGTGGAATCAAGACTTGGTGTGAACGGAAGTCTCATGGTGAAATAAACGTTGTTAGTGTTTAAGGGGAGACTAGGGCCGTTTCCAGACGGCTTACCTGCCTCCGGAACGTCGCGCCATCTTGCGGGGAAAACGCGAAATATCGCGTTTTCTCGCGTGAGTTTTGCGCGAAGTCGCGCAAAACTCGTGCAAGAAAACGCGATATTTCGCGTTTTCCCCGCAACATGGCGCGACGTTCCGGAGGCAGGTAAGCCGTCTGGAAACGGCCTAGGTTTTTGTTTTATCTTGGAAAATTCTCAACTTTCCATTCAGATGGTGTGTTAACGTGTCTAGATGGGGTCCCCTCCCAAGAAAGATAATAGCAATGTGTTGAGGACTGGGAAAGAACAATTGAAGCACAATTAAAGCATGGAGTCATGTGTATACTCCAAACAAAAATGTTCTAGCTTGGATACCGAAGTGGAGAAAAACTCATGAATGTAGGAACCTTATACTGAATTGGCCCATCAAGGTCAGTACTGTCTACCCAGAGCTAAACTACACAAGATGCCCGACACGTGTCAGGTTCCCGCAAGTTTACCTGGGAAATGTAGTCAAGCCAGCAGCAGCAGGGCCAGGACGAGAGGGAAAGAGTCAGCGAGGGGAGCACGAAGAGAGCCAAGCCTGAAGCTGACAGGTGGCTAGCAGTGGCAGAAGGAGCAGCTGAAGCTGACACCACCGCTAAACTCAACCATTCCTTCTCACAGAGAGTGGAAGGAGAGAGAGAAAGAGCATTTGGTTGCGTATGTGCGTGGCGTCCAGTGACCCGTGCTTTTTTTCTTTCAAGGTAGTTCAACTTAAAATGTGCTTGTGTTGTCCTGCACAAGTCTTCTTACAGCAAATAGCTCTCTCAAATACAATGAACTCCAAAACAGGAACATTTTAAAGTGCTTAGTGCTATAATTTAGAAATGTATACAAAAGGTTCTACAACAATCTCAACAATAACACTATGTCAATAAAATTCCATATCAGTATCTCCACAATATTGCATTTAAACGTCAGCAGCATTCATGATTTATACAAGCGAGGAAGGTCCAAAAGTCCATATATAGTACAGTCCGTTAAGAGTTCCAATCAATCACTATGAATTGCACTTGCCCGTTTCACCCCCAATACTCCAGTGTAGTTGGGTCGTAATTCAAAGCGCCATAATTCACTCTTCCAGCACAACAGTTTTCATGTGGAGGTCTCGGTTTCAAACTTGCCCGACAAACTGCTAGCGTGGTTTGTTTCGCACCCACGTGCTTTGTCAGGGGCATTACAGGAACAATTCCAGACTATTCATCGATGCAGAGGAGTTAGCCGTGTTAGTCTGTAGTAGCAAAATCAAAAAGAGTCCAGTAGCACCTTTAAGACTAACCAACTTTATTGTAGCCTAAGCTTTCGAGAATCACAGTTCCCTTCGTCAGATGCGTGGAGGGCAAGAAGAAACAGAGATTATTCATCGTGTCGGACGTACTTCTGTAATTAGCTGATGCACAAGTCTTTTCCAGGGAGAAGCTAGGGTTTACAAGCCTTGATGGATAATCAGCAATGTTAGCCACGTCTATTATAGGCAAAAGATAAAAGCACAATACACAAATCTCAGTTGACTTTCAGAGGGGAAACTGCTTCTCTGTTAATAAATTCTGGGAAAGGCAATAGGGTCATAACGAGCAGGTCATAATGCCTCGGTCAGCAACGTTCTGTACCAAGCTCTTGGGCTTCATGTAAACGTGTGTGTGTGTACTCAGCCGCTAAGTGCCAGCGAGAAACAGCTGTTGCAATACATCTGTGCAGATGCCCCCGAAACAGGCTGCAATTGCCTGGGAGTAAAGTGGGACTTACTGCTGAGTAAGCAGGTAAAGGATTGCACTAATCTATCTACTCCATGTATGCAAGAAATGTGGAATGCATCAGAACAATGCAAATTATCCAGCAATATGTATGAACCTGAGAGAGAGGATGTTTTCTATGGCGTTGTATCTGTCTGAAGTCCCTTCCCTTTCCAAACATCTCTCTCCCCAGGGTCCACTCCTGGATCTCCAAGAGTTCCCCAGCCCAGAGTTGGCAATCCTTGTTCCCACACACCTGGCAATTAAGTTCAAGCAATGCATGTTTTTTTCAAAAGTCCTTGCGGACACAAGGATTTGGTAATGTAACTGCCACATTTTTCTGCGGTGCCTTTTAGCTCTGTAAAAAGACAGAAGCTTTCTCTGCTTCATTTCTGTATGTGTCCAGCTGCTACTAAAAGTGCAAAAGCACAAGCAGGTAAAGAGAGAGAAAGAGAGAGAGAGATTCCGCACACGTTGGATAATGCACTTCCAATCCGCTTTATAGATCATTTGGAACAGATTTTTTCCTGTGCATCACAAAAAATCCACCTCAAATGACTGATAAAGTGCATTGAAAGTGCATTATCCAACATGTGCAGAATCAGCCATTGAGAGAGAGAGAGAGAGAGATGTCAACCGCAAGCCCTAGGAATGTGTGTGTATGTAGGGGTGTGCATTTGATGCAAACACTTGTGGTTGCCGTGTGTTAAGCCCACACCAATCCTGAGAAAAGAAATACAAACTTTGCAGGTGAGACCTACCGCCCCCCCCCCAAAACAGGCACACTGTGAGTTTCTCTACACAAGACATCCTACACGGGATGCTCAAGTGACTGACTTTCTGAGAGCCAAGCTACAAGTGATGCCTGACACAGGTTGGACACTTGTCAGCTTCCCTCAAGTTTTGGTGGGAAATGTAGGCATCCTGGTCTTGCAGCTGTAATAGAGAGCCAAGCTGTAAAACCGGGACGTCTACATTTCCCATTAAAACTTGAGGGAAGCTGACAACTGTTCAACCTGTGTCAGGCGTCACTTGTAGCTTGGCTCTGTGTCAGTCACTTTCGGTGACTTTCCCTATGGGAGAAAAAGTGTAAGATCTTTCACTTGATCCTACTCGTGTGAGAGTCTCTCTACACATTACTAAATCCCTAGGGATGCTCAAGTGAACCTCATTTCCCGTGTCCCCCCTCCAACTTTCTATACACTCGCTCGCACAGACACACTTTAATTTGCTCCCTGTGAGTACATTCACGCGTTTCATATCAGTTCCTCCTCAACTGCTAAAATAATCCCAGTTTCCCCCACATCCATTCATCCAAATGCAGATCTTGACACTTTCTCACACCTTAGAGAAATGCAAATTGGCAATTCAAAGGAGCCTCCAGGACTTGTTCTTGCAGCAAAAACTGAGCGGAATTGGTGCTTTGCCCTTTGGAATCACTTGCAGATGCAGCCATACAAAGGGAGCTCCCGTGAAAACGGCATTCATGTGCGCACAGCAAGAACAGCCTGCATGTGAATTGAGGACCACACATACAATCCTACACTTGAACGTCCCTAGGTACTTGGTAACCTGTAGAGAGACTCTGAGGGCCAAGCTACAAGTGATGAATGACACTTGAATGGCAAGTGGATTGAGTGGAGGGCAAGTGAACAGGGAGAAATACACTTGCTGTTCAAGTGTCATTCATGACTTGTAGCTTGGCTCTAAGGGTCAAACCACACGAGATAAAATAACTTAAGTTATACTCAAATTACACTCAAATACACTCGAATTACAAAATACACTTGAATTGACCATGTAATTCGAGTGTATTTTGTCTCATGTGGTAAGACCCTAAGATGTCATGTGTAGAGAGACTCTGTGATGGCCCTTGGAGGCACATGGGGGAATGCTACCGAGCTGAGGACACTGCGCCTTTAAAAGGGGAGGACAAAAGAGCCAGGGACAGCAGCCGAATCAGGGAGTAACCGGTTCAGCAAACGACAGTCACAGGAGGGAGTGTTTCAGGTCACGTTAACTTGGTGCAGAGAGGTGACTGCGTGTGGGGGAACTGCCTTCCTAGATCTTAGTCCCAACTTATGCGCACGTGTGGGAGGAACATGAAAACTCTGAGAAGTCCCAACTCCCTGCTACTTCTTTCCAAAGATTTGTGGTTAGAGGAGAAGCCACCTGCCACCTCTGGCTACTGAATATCAGCCGGAGGACCTCAAAGCACAACTGTGGCTTCAGGGTGTGGTGGCTGAGTGGAGAGCAGTCAGGTGCGGCTGTGTGAGTCACCGTCTGGCCGTGGAGAGGGAGACCATATGCCGAAAGACAGGCACTCTGGCCACTGCAAACCCACCACCCAGAAATCCTCTCTGACTTCCTGCGGTGTTGTGGAGGAGACGGGAGAAGATGAGCATTTCCTCAGAACCAAAACCTTTGGGGAAACAAATCGGGAGCAACTTGCAGACGGTGAGTTTTGACTGCGGACTTTGAAAGATGTTGGCTGGGCAAAGTGGAATCTCCCTGAATGCCGATCTGGGCGCAAGGAAGGGTTTTTTTGTGGCTTGTTCATCATGTTTCACAAAACATGAATGAGCCAGACTGTGAGTATATCCTCACGGCAAACTAGTTTTTGTGAGGGGGCCAGGAAATGAAGTTATCTGGATTCTCTGTAAAAACTAAGGGAACAAATGATACCCTCCCGCTGCCGTGTAATAAAAGGCTAGCTTGGAAGCAATCTTTGTATAGTGGAAGTGGTGGGAACACAATCGCTGTCCTGAAAGTCCATTCAAACGGCACTTGAAATGTTACGTCTGTTTTCAGCTGAACAGAGAACTCTTTGCGTTGCTACCAGCTATGCCCCCCCCCAACTCTATTGGAGAAGTTGCTTGAAATTTCGTTCTACTTCTAAAATCTTGCTGCGTGTACATCTTGTGGGGAGTTATTTGTTTGTGAGAATGTGTCATTTCAGTTAACATGTGTTACACCTTTTCTACATGAAAAATACATTTGGGGGGGGCGTTGCCTAGAGAGCTGGTAAAATTCATCACGTGACATCCTACATGCATGTATTCTGTAGCATACGGATTTTCTGGAAGCTATGGTCAGCCACATGCACCTATGCACCAAGAAATACACACATGTGATCATTACACGTAAATTGCACATAGGTTCTTCCTCCTCTCTTCTTCTTTAGCCACAAACATACCTCCACCTAGACTGTTTGTAAGCACTAAGAATACTCTTTGGCAGGGCTTTTTTCCTGGAAAAGAGGTGGTAGAACTCAGTGGGTTGCCAGCACAGGGGGCAACTCTTGGCGGGAAGTGGTGCCCCAGGTACTACATGTGTGCGTGCAAAGTACATGCACGCTCCCAGAAGCAATGATGTCACTTTGGGTCAGCTGGAACAAGGGGGGAGTTTTTAAAAGTTTAAATCGCCCTTGGCAAAAATGGTTGCATGGCTGGTGGCCCCACCCTCTGATCTCCAGACAGAGGGGAGTTTAGATTGCCCACTGCGCCGCTCCAGTGGTGTAGAGGGCAATCTAAACTTCCCTCTGTCTGGAGATCAGGGGGCGGGGCCACCAGCCATGTGTCCATTTTCAAGAGGTACCGGAACTCTGTTCCACCTCGTTCCAGTTGAAAAAAAGCCCTGCTCTTTGGTAGGGTTTTAAATAGACCTGCTTAAGACAGCCCTGTAAATAAGTGTCAGTTTGTTTCCCTTTTAATGGGGCACAAAATCAGCTGCCTGAGATATCCGCCCCCGATGAAGGAGTCTTGTTCTCTCAATGTTTAAGGCCGAGAAAGTGTAATAATGTATGACATTTCTTCCTCCCCTCTTTGTGGCTAGCAGTCACAAATCGTGGAGTTAAACGTCGGTGGGGAGATGTTCACCACCACCTTGAGCACTTTGAAGAAACATCCTCGTTCCAAGCTGGCGGAGATGTTTGCCTCGGGGCAGCCAAAGCCGCGAACAGACTCCGAAGGGAGATACTTCATAGACCGGCCCGGGACTTACTTTAAGTATATTTTGGAATACCTGCGCAGCAACCAGGTGCCCACGCAATGTGTCCAAGATGTGTACAAGGAAGCCTTATTTTATGACATCGAGCCTTTGATCAAAGAGTTGGAAGATTCCCCACAGATCTTCGGTGAGTTGGTGGCCAGGAAACATTTCCTCGCTCAGGTGCCCAACTACACGGAGAATATTGAGCTCATGATCCGCATTGCCCGAGCCGAGGCGATGGCCTCTCGCCAGTCCAGCGTCATGGTGTGCGTGGTGAAGACCGAGGAGGACGTATCCAAGTGCCAGGATGTTCTCAACGGCCTGTACACGAACAAGAAATCGGTGGTCAAGTTTGGCCCCTGGAAGGCCTCGCCGAACATCTTGGATTTACTGGACTGCATAAAGATGGACTTGGACGCCAAAGGCTATCGGATCTCCTTCCAGGTCTATGCATCAGAGAAGGGCTTCCGCTTCAAATCCAATGATTACTTCTATAAGTTTTTGTTCACTTGGTGGTAAAGGAAACCTGGCGGCTTGGTCCCTTTTTATAACCGTGCCTTTCCATCTGTACAGGAATCATTTTGATGGATAGGTTTTGCTGAAAGTCTGACTGATTTGGGGGGAACAGATGAACCTCCCGCTCTGCGTCTGATCAAGAATAACTCTGGGGGATTTGGGGGTGTGTGTGCAGCTTGGCTCTGTATCTCGAGTGATTCGCTCCGAAAGGCCCGTTTATACTTGTAATAGCAATCTTCGTACAGCAGGGTGTAGGCAACAGATGTCAGGACATCTGGATTTGTGATGTGCAGATGTTATTTTGCGATGTGGAAGTAGAAAGGAGCAAGAGTCCAGTGGCATCTATAAGATTAACAAAATTTGTGGTAGGGTATGAGCTTTCGTGAGTCACAGCTCACTTCTTCAGATACCAGAGATGATGGAGTTGGTCATGGTTGAGATGTGGAGTTGGTCATAACCCCTAAGCTCTTCCTCCAGAATGGGTAATGTCAGTGTGGGAGGATGAAATCGTCAGATGGCACATTTTGGGACTGGGCATCAGCATACAGCACTTCATAAGGGACAGTGATTTGAGCATTCAGGTCCATCCACAGTTTATTTGGGGCATGTTGAGCTATTTTGATTCCTGGTCCTCGTTCAGCCGACATCTGCAGCTCTGGCTGGAATAAGTTATTGAAAACTGCAAATAGGAATCTAGGAAGTCTATTTTTTCCTCTAAACTGCCATGTGCCCAGGAGGTCACGCAAATAAGTGCGAGGCCATCACTACTTATTGTAGCCATGAAGTCTAGATGTTTAATTACTGGATGAAGAAGTACTTCTTTTTGTTTTCCCTACTGCCAGTCAGTTTTGCCCCCACTTAAGCTCTACATTTCTGGGGGGGGGGGAATTTCCTGTTCACCATCTCCACAACATTGAGAATTTTATATACCTCTGTAATCTGGAGGTGGCGGGTTGTGGTCAGGTATATAGTGCAGAAGATACATAGCGCACCAGATACATAGTGCACCAACCTAACTGGCCTGGTTCCGTAACAACAACAAAAATAATAACAACATTTGATTTATGTACAGCCCTTCAACTTAACACCCACTCAGAGCGGTTTACAAAGTATGTCATTATTATCCCCACAATAATCACCGTGTGAGGTGGGTGGGGCTGAGAGAGCTCTGAGAGAGCTGTGACTGACCCAAGGTCACCCAGCTGGCTTCAAGCGGAGGAGTGGGGAATCAAACCCGGCTCTCCAGATTAGAGTCCTGCCGCTCTTAACCACTACACCAAACTGGATCTCAGTAGCCACATGGGATGCATACTGTCTCAAATTCCATGGAAAAAGGCAGGATATAAATGGGAAGTTAATATGCATGAACACACATGAAACTGCCTTATACCGAATCACACCATTGGTCCATCAAGGTCCATATTGTCTACTCAGACACGGAGCAATGCTCCAGGGTCTCTGGCAGAAGTCTTTCATATTACCTAGTGCCAGATCTTTTAATTGGAGGTGCCAGGGGTTGAAACTTCTGCATGAAAAGCAGAGGCCCTTCAGCTGAAAGTCTCTCTACACAAGACATCTCAGCGCGTGTTCGTCAAGTGTAGGGAGACGCAATATTAGCTGGGAAGCATAGTTTAAAAAGATAGAGCTGTTGAGATAGCTCCTCAGAAGGCTTGTTAATTTCATCTATGCCTCCTGGAAGGCTCTATCAATTTCACCTCTCCAGTCTAAAACTGTGTAGGAGCGCAACCAGAGGACAGCGATGAATAGAAATGGGCTGGAGCTGCCTTCCAGAGCTGGGCTTGGACCTGGAGAGGTTCTAATGGGCTGAAGTTTCTCTTCTGACATTTCACAGC
This sequence comes from Eublepharis macularius, assembly GCF_028583425.1. NCBI lineage: Eukaryota > Metazoa > Chordata > Lepidosauria > Squamata > Eublepharidae > Eublepharis > Eublepharis macularius. The sequence goes on from NC_072792.1 coordinate 178,542,002, forward strand.
CTCTTCACCCAGCTCCAGTGTAGAGCAAAGCCTTTGCCCTGCCACTGGCTCTGTCTTTTTAAACTACCCTTCCCTGCTACCATTGCATCTCCTGACACGTGTTTGTCACATGTCAGATGTCTCATGCAGAGAGTCTCTGTGCCACAGAGGCTCTTCCACTGTGCCCTCCCTAGCTTCAGTATTTATTTTGGTTGTTCAAGGTGTGTTTAGGGATATTTGCATAAATCACATGCCTTGGGTTAGCGTATGCTGACATTTAAATTCTGCCATGGCCATTGTGTTCCTTTGTAGAGTATATGTGTTAATCAGCTCTCCACAATACAGATTTTTGAAACAGTAAGGCTCAAGAACAGACTGAAACAAGTGGCCCATGTGGTGTATGCAGCACTGTGAGGGCTGCTTGGCTCTGATCTGGCTGGCAGTAAATGTGAGGGAGACATATATAAATATCCCAGACAATCCTCATTATGGGGCAATATCCCTTCACTCACCAGATGCAGGATATCCCACCTTCTTCATATATATACTTCATTTAATAACTATATACAGTAAAGCAAACAGCAAACGATGAGAGAAAACTTGTTCATGACTTGTACATAAGATAGACAGTTACAGTAACAGACCTTTTTTAACTGACACAAAAGGAATGTTCATTCACAGCAGGGAGGGGCCAGTTCAATAGCAACAGATGAACTGACACTATACAAAGTATCAAACCCCCTTTCCATCTGCAAGTTCTCTTTCTATTCAAATTAGGATACCGTGATTTATTCCAACAGTAAAGTGGGGAATGGATGTCAGCTCATCCAGTGTTTTTTACCACAATTCAGGTCCGAGCCAAGCAGCCTTTAGAGTGTGTGGCTCTGCTTGCTTCTAGATGCCAGCGAACCTCAAGAGGATTGGCTTGCCAGGAATTATCCTGGTAAGTTACAGGGACAGTCCACACCTGGTAAAGTGCTATATGAAAATCTGGCAAGGAAGGGGCAGAGTCTTGGCAGCATCTAGCAGGGAAGCCTGGCAGAATCTATACTTGCTTTTCAGATATGCATACAGGTTGTTTGACAGAACTCAACTCTGACCTATGGTGACCCTATGAATGAAAGACCTCCAAAATGTCCTACCATTAACAGACTTGCTCATATCCTGCAAACTGGAGGACGTGGCTTCTTTTATTGAGTCCAGCCATCTTATTTTAGGTCTTCCTCTTTTCCTACTGCCTTCCACTTTTCCTAGCATTATTGACTTTTCCAGAGAATCTTGTCTTCTCGTGATGTGGCCAAAGTACGATAGTCTCAGTCTTGTCATTTTAGCTTCTAGGGAGAATTCAGGCTTGATTTGATCTGGTACCCACTTACTTGTCTTTTTGGCTGTCCATGGCATCCACATAACTCTCCTCCAGCACCACATTTCAAATGAATCCATTTTCTTCCTGTCAGCTTTCTTCACTGTCGTTTTCACATCCATACATAGTAATGGGGAATACCATCGTTTGGATTATCTTGATCTTGGTCCCCAGGGAGACATCTTTATCTTTAAGGATCTTCTCTAGTTCCCTCACAGTTGCTCTTCCAAGTCTCAAACTTCTTCTGACATGCCTAGACATGCCTCTGCTTAATATGAGCTTGGGGAACCCCAAAACCTGTTTTTATTTCCAAATGTTAGTGCTAAAGTAATTTTTTTGAACATTTACTGAGTGACTTTCCACAACTGCTGCAACCAGCCTCTACGTCTAGGGTTTTATATGCTTTGATGCAAACTTCAGCCTCTACGTTTTGAAAAATAAATTAAGTACTGGATTGAATGTTCTTTCCTGACCTCATTATAATAATAAAAAAAAATCTTTTGCCTCCAGCCTTGCTTTTCTTGGTATGTGTTCCTGAATTTAGAATCAATTCTCATAAAATATAACATGCCAGAAAAGAGCTGCTGGAAAGGAGAGTCCATTTAGGTTTAAGATCCAGAGGAGTTAGCCGTGTTAGTCTGTAGTAGCAAAATAAAAAAGAGTCCAGTAGCACTTTTAAGACTAACCACTTTTATTGTAGCATAAGCTTTCAAGAATCACATTCTCTTCATCAGATGCATGGAGGGCAGAAGGAAACTGGTCAAATATAGAGGAGGAGAGGGGAGGGGAGGGGGGGAGGAGGGGAGGGGGAGAGTTGCTAACTCCAGGGTAGGAAATTCCTGGAGGGTGGAGTTTGGAGAGGGGATGGACTTCAGAAGGGTATAATGCCATAGAGTCCACCTTCCAAAACAGCCATTTTCTCCAGGGGAACTGATCTCTGTAGTCTGGAGAGCAGCTGTAATTTTGGGAGATCTCCAGGCCCCAGCTGGAGGTTGGCAGCCTTAAATAATTATACAGCCCAATCAACATACAAGTTGTCATGGAAAGTTCCATGGTAGGCTCAAAGAGACAAACCACAACCTATATATTATGAACAGCTACAGTGATGCAAAACAATGCACAAGCGTTTAAATTTTCCAGAACACTTCATCAGGCTTGGTGTTGCTATATAAAGGAGGTGAGGGGTTCAAAAAGATATTTCAGGCTATGTTTTTAAAGGCCTTCTCTCACTGGCATCTCTCTGCTGAATTTTAAGGCATGATTGACTTTGACCTGGATAGCGCAGGTGAGCCTTATCTCATCAGATCTCAGGAGCTAAGCAGGGTTGGCCTTGGTTAGTAAGTGGATGGGAGACCTCCAACAAAGAGCAGGGTTGCAGGGGCAGGCAATGGCCACGAAAACCCCACCAGGGGTCACCATAAGTCAGCTATGACTTGAGGGCACTCTCTACCACCACAGATACAGTATACATCAGTGCATTTGATGTAATGTTGCACTTCTCTGAGCAAGAGAAAAGACAAATGGTGTTTCTCCACTGGAATTACAAAGGAAAACAGATTTCCTTTGATCTCTGGCACTAAGTGAGATACACTTTTGTCCTTTATAAGGGCAAAAGTAAAGGAACTCCTTTACAGTCACTGTATTAACAATTTTGGAAATAAGTCTAAGGTGATGCAGAGGAGTAAAATCAAATAAAGCCAGGTTGGGTAGTTTTACCTAGTGTTGAGAGTAAATTTCCAAACGCACAGTTCCTTGCCGGTCGATTATCCTCCAGTTGACACATTCTTCTCTGCTGAATATTCTCCTTTCTCTTCAAATGGTCTAAATTCTCTGCTGAACTCAGCTATTTCCAAAGTAGGCAAACGTTGTTTGCAGCCATATTGGTCCAAAATGAAAATGTGACATCAAATAACGATCCTCATTTTCTATTATTTTTTAATTTTGTCACTTCCAGTCTGAAGAAGATATTTGGTGAACTCCAAAAGCTTGCACGCTGTTTTGTGCCACTATAGCTGATCCTAAGGAAAAGTATTATGTGGACACGGTTTGTTTTTGGATTTATTTATGATGGTCTGACTTCCCCCAGATATTGACCTGCTGACGCTCACAGTGCAATTCTAAGAAGAGTTACTCTAGTCTTCTTTTCTTAGAATTGCTCATTCAGTTTTTTCTGATGTCCTATGAAAGCATGATATCGTGTGGTCATTTACAATGCAATCCTGAAAAGAGTTACTCCAATGAGCTTAGACTGAAGTACCTCTGTTTAGGATTGCACTGTTAATGTATTCATTATTATTTTTTTAGTGTGTTGCATATTAGTTTATTGAACGCGACTGGATATCAAATCTATTATTTTATTGGGTTTTTGCTTTATTTTACTTAATTGCTTAAACTGGTGGATGTTGTTTGGAAGTCTTTTCTGGGAAAGGAACAGATTTAAAAAAATAGACAGGACTGCTGAGCATGTACAGAGTGCCTTCGTCCCATCACGTCTCCACCTGAGTGGTTGCAATTAAATGGGGGCGGGGATGTATCCCCAAGAAAGCATGCATCTTTGTTGGAAAGCTTTAACCCAGCACCCAGTACATTTCTTTTACGACACCTCTGGAGAACACACACGGGCTCCCACCGCACCTAGAAGGGCTCAGCCCAACCGAAGGGTGATCCTTTTCTCGCTGTTTGCTATCCTCACTGCAGACAGTTTTATCATAAAGAGTTCATGGGGGCGGGGGAGAGAGAGAGAGAGAGAGAGAGAGAGAGAGTCCATATTGTCGAGGTTGCCAACCTCCAGGAGGTGCCTGACGATCTCTTGGAACCACAACTGATCTCTAGATTCCTTTGGAGGTAAGGGCGGATTTTATGGCATTATACCAAAAGCCCGCTAAGGTTCCTCCCCACCCCAAACCTCACCCTCACCAGACTCCTTCCCAAATCTCCAGGAATATCCCAACCTAAAGTTGGCAACGCGACGCCATAGCCGTTCTTCACGTGCTGTGAAAGTAAACAGGAATCAACACACAAATTCAAATCAACACACTAACAGTACAATCCTAAACGGAGTTACTCCAGTCTTCGCCCATTGAAATCAACTCTGTTACTCCAGAGTTACTCTGGAGTAACTCTGTTTAGGATTGCACGGATAGCCTTTCAGATCTCTATTGTTTATTATTGCAGAAAGGTGGAACAATAACAACAGCAATAACAATATACAAAACGACAACAAAAAAACCCCCCAACACTTTCATTATGTCTTTTGTAGGGCTCACATTCACCCCTCCCTTTTCTGCTTTTTGTCCCCGTTTCAATTATTTTTCAATTTTACACGGACCCCTATTTAGGTCCTCTACTTTCGCCCCGCATATGAAGGACCGGACCAAGGGAAAAAAGGCAATTGGGAACCTGAAGTAACATCTGGGTTGAGGAAGGGGGAAAAAAAGGCCTACCTCTTTGGTGTACACTTGGCGAACCGGCGCCTACGGTGGCCGCGAGGGCTCAGAGGCATTTACGAAAAGGAACCTGGAGAGCTTTCGCGTCCTTCCAACATGGCGGCGCACCTGAAGAAGCGAGTCTATGAGGAATTCTCCAAAGTGGTTGTCCAGGTAACGCGGGAAGGAGGAAGAGGCGGCTGTGGCTGGGGAAAGGGCGGGAGGCCGCAGTTCAGTGCTGGGGAGGTGGGGGGGAGGTTTCGTTTTGGGCTGCCAATCTCCAGGTGGTGGCTGGAGATCTCCTGGAATGACAACCACAGGCTACACAGAGATCCGTTCCCCTGGAGGAAATGGCTGTTTTGCAGGGTGGACTCTGGCGCATTATACCCGGCTGAAGTCCCTCCTTTCCCTCAAAACCACCTTCCCTAAGCTCCACCCCCAAATCTCCAGGAATTTCCCAAGTCAGAGTTGGCAGCCTTGCCAGCGTTGGTATGCTGCAAGCACACAGGCGGCTAGTGCAAATTCCAGGAGTGCTGCTTGCTTCTTTCCAAGCAGGAGGGGCTCTCTGAGGGTTACATGGCTATAGTTGCTCTTTAAAAAAAAACAGCTATACTTCTCTATTTCTAAGCAGAGTCCAAGATACACAATAATCAATTTCTGACCAATTTCTTCTTACCCTCCATGCATCTGACAAAGAGAACTGTGATTCTTGTAAGCTTATGCTACAGTAAAGTTGGTTAGTCTTAAAGGTGCTACTGGACTCTTTTCTACAATAACCAACAACAATAATAAAAAATGGCACGTATATACTGCTCTTCTGGACAGATCAGTGCCCCACTCAGAGCAGTGAACAAAATCAGCTTATTATCACCTGCACAATACAGTTGGGGAGCTGGTGCTGAGAGGAGTGGCTTACTCAAGGCCACCTACTGATCTCATGGCAGTCAAGGGATTCAAACCAGCAGAGTGCTGAGACCACTTAACCATTATGCTACAGCAGCCAACAAGGCTGTTTAATAATAACAACAACAACAATATGTGCTTGTATACCACTCTTCCAGACAGATTAGTGCCACACTCAAGAGAGATGAACAAAGTCAGTGTTGTTATTATCCCCACAATACAGCCCAAGGAGTTGGGCTGAGAGGAGTGGCTTACCCAAGGCCACCTGCTCAGCTCATGGCAGGAGTGGGAGTCAAACCAGCAGAGTGCTGATTTGCATCTCAACCATAACCACTAGGTTACAACAGCCTGCATGAAGCTTGGTGGGTGGATTTGGGACTGTCTCTCAGCCTAACCCAATGCAGGGAACTCTTGCAGCTTCTTGAAGATTAAAATTTATCCCAGCATAAACTGTCATAAACTAGAGTTTGCTCCTTCATATGGGGTGGCTCAGTGGTAGAACAGCAGGATTTGAGTCCAGTGGCACCTTAGAGACCAACAAGCGTTTCTGGCTTTCAAGAGCCAGAGCTCCAGACACAAGTAGGAATGGAGATTCCTGAGCCTTTATATCCCAGTCAAAGGTGGGTGGCCTTCTGGTGGGGTTGCAGAAGGTCCCAGGTTCATCATCCCACAGTATCTCCAGTTAAAAGGTAGTAGGTAGGCTTGACAACCCTGGGTTTTCTTGAGATTGAGAGGGTGGGGTTATGAGAAGGGAGGGACCTCAGCCAGGTATAATGCCTAGAGTCCACCTTCCAAAGCATGCATCTGACGAAGAGAGCTGTAATTCTCAAAAGCTTATGCTACAATAAAGTTGGTTAGCCTTAAAGGTGCTACTGCACTCTTTACTATTTCCTCTAGAGGAACTGATCTCTGTAGCCTGGATATGAGTTGTAATTCCTGGAGATCTCCAGGCTGCATCTGGAGGTTGGCAACTCTAGCTAGTAGGTTGTGTGAAAGACAAGATGGATTTTGGCAGCACCAATAATCGGACTCAGTGTAAAGATCGATAACTGTCTGTATGCGTGTTTTCTGTGTTGTGGCTCCCACCTTGTGGGTCAGCCTGATTGAAGAGGTCAGGAGGGCTCATTCTACCAATAATGTAAAACAGAGTTGTGCAAGATAGCTTTTCTATAAAGGTAATAGGGCTTTACTGTAACAGAATAGTTCAGGAAGACTCATTGTAAAAGGAAAGAGGCTGTAGATGATACCACAGTGTGTTGCCAAAATTATTTACCTCTTTTTAAGAATCGTGAAAATATTGTAAAAGACTACAGCATAAGAGGGTTCTTTTTCCAGTTCTCCCCCAAATTTCCCTATTTTCCTATTGGAAATATTGGCAAAGTCCTAAGGTTTTTTTATGCTGTGCTTTTGGATTGAGTGAAATGCTTTGTAAAAATAAGTGTTTCTCTCTCAAAAGAGAAAATATTTCATAGGATGTTTTTCTTTTAGTGTGCCTCATAATTTCACAGTTTTTCCACTGGCAATTTTCTTTTTGTTGTAACTTTTGCCCCCGCCCTTTCGTCCTTTTTTCTGTACCCTTTAATCTGTTTTAAAAATAAAATATAGTAGAAAAAAATACAGAGGGAAATGCTAAGCTGGTTAACCCCTCCATTGCGTGTGTGTCAAGGGACCATGAAATGCAATCATGCAAAATAATTTCCCCCCTGTCTCTTATGTAAGATGTCTGTCTACTAATTTCATCTGAAGAAGTGAGTGAATTCTAGTCCACGAAACCTTGTGCTGGAATAGAACGTTCATCTTTAAAGTGTAACTAAATTTTAGCAGCAGAAAGAGCGTGAGGAAATAAAATGTGCCAGCCTCCAAGTGGGGCCTAGAGATTTTCCAGAATTACATCTGTTCTCCAGACTAAAGAAATCTGTTCCCCAGGAGGAAATGGTAGTTTTGGACAGTGGACCCTATGGTATACCATAGAGTCTAAGAGAAATTGAAGTCCTACAGTGACATCACATTTCTTCTGAGCTCCCTTCCCAGGCCCTGTTCCCAAATCTCCAGGAATTCCCCAAGCCAGAGTTGGCAACTCTAAGGAGAAATGAATCAAGTATGAGCTCCTTGGAGGGAGGATAGAATAAAAATGTACTAAATAGGTATTACTAAACTGGAGGAAAAGTGGCACTGACTTAATTTGATCTGCCCACGTAGCAGCTAATGGAGCAGTAGCTGGGATGGGTAGGGAATAGAGATGGGTATGAACTGGGGAAATGGTGGTTTGTTGCAGTTTGTGGTTCTTTGCGTTTCACGAACCTTGGACTGGCATGAATTTGCCCAGTTAGCAAACCAGTTTGTTTGGTTCATGAATACGACACTTCCGGGGCAGCAGAAGGTCTGCAGAAAGCCTCCCCCCCATTGCCTAGGAAACTGACTGATCTGCACCAGGCTTTCTGCAGTGATGAACCGAAAAACAAACCAAATGAACTGGCCTAAAAATTGTTGTGGTTCATCAGCAATGCGCTCCGACCGAACCACCGGTTCACAAACCAAAGAACGGCCTGGTTCGTGATGGACTTTGATTAGTATTTTGTTTCATGCCCATCTCTAGCAGGGAAATAGTAATGCTTAATACTGTAGAGCGGTTTTCATGTATTTCAAAGAGCTGCATGTTTTGCTTTTGTAATGTTTATGACAGCTGTGTGAGCTGAGTATCATTTTAAATTAAACAATTTAAAATATTTCTATCTTACATTTTCATCTGACGGCAGTGGCTCAAGGCAGCAAAAGCCTGCCCAGTCCAGTCAGGCAATGAAGCAATGAAAACCATCAACCATCTCAATTCAGCAAGTTATTGTCTCCTCTGTAATCCACTCCCACCCTCCACTGCCTTTGATCCTTAGTCGCCCTCCCAAAGCCCATCAGAATAAGACAGACTTGGCATTATCTTCAGAGGTAGGCCACTGCTGAGAATAAATGAGGTTAGGCCGGTAGCCACGTGTACTTTGCCCCCCCAAAACCAATTCACCCCCAGCTGTTGCCTTTCAAGCCCTTTGAAAGGCAGCAGCTGGGGGTGAATTGGTTTTGGGGAGAAAAGTGCCCATGGAAGAAAGTTTGAGCTCTCACAGTTTGCCCATGCTGTGTTCTAAATCTGTGTGTCTCCCCGCACCATTTTAGAGGGATTTGGGTTGGGTCTGCAGCCAGCCATCAACCTTGCAGTTTTTTTATAGACAGTGTTTCTGTAGCACTTTTAATGTTCAAAGTGTTTCATGCTACTTGTAATATTTACAGCAACCTTCCCAGGTAGCCTGCTGTTACCACTTCCCTATCACGGATGGGGTGACAGCAGCGGTTGAGGGTGCAGCACCCTTACCCTATGTGTATTTGTGGTAGAGGCAAGATTTGGACTAGGGACCTCCCAGATCACAGCTTGTTCTTAGCCATTTTGAGCCATGCCAGCTGCTGTTTGGTATCCCATCATGTTTTGGAACTTTCTTTTGAGAGCCCCTTTTGAAGATCTGTGTTGCTAATGTAAAATGCAGCTGCCATATCATATATTATCCTTGTTTTCCTCTTCCTCTTGTTTTTCCTCTGAATCAAGGCAAGCCTCTCTTGAAGCTTGCCTTGATTCAGGAGGCAGGTGACACTTCTTGCAAAATATGGTGTGCCATAACATGAAATCTACTCCTGAGTAATCTTTGAGCAGACTCCTCTGTTGCAGTAATATAGATTAAAGCACACAGCTCTAAGCAGTACTAAGCAGTATAAAGCAATACACTTGTATTCTAGGTGAACTTCTAAACTTTTCATGAACTGTGTTTTTTCAGAATGGTAGGTAACCAAAACAGGTGTGCTTTCATCTTTGACAGCTAATTAAAAATAGGGAACTCTATCTAGATTGATGTTCTTCTATTAGAGAATAGACCAATAGTGATCTACCAGCTTAACTCTTTCTGTCATTTCTCACAGATTTATAGTTTTGTTTTGCAAGTTGGATATAACGTTGTTTTTGGCTGATTAGAAGGTTAAGTAAAAGGTAGTTCCCTGTGCAAGCACCAAGTCATTACTGACCCATGCAGGGGACCGCATCACGACGTTTTCTTGGCAGACTTTTTACAGGGTGGTTTGCCATTGCCTTCCCCAGTCATCTACACTTTACCCCCAGGAAACTGGGCACTCATTTTACCAAGAAGAAAGACTGGAAGACTGAGTCAACCTTGAGCCGGCTATCTGAACCCGGCTTCTTCTGGGATCGAACTCGGGTCGTGAGCAGAGTTTGGGCTGCAGTACTGCAGCTTACCACTCTGCACCACAGGGCTTTTGTGTTACTAGAAGGTTATACAATAGAAATTATGAATACCTAATGAAGCATCAAACCAATCATAGTTTGTTTGTGCTATCACATGAAAAAGATCTTAGATATTTGCCTAAGGTAACCTATAAAACATGCAAATTCAGATAGTATGTTAGAGTTCTGATTCGAAGAAATCTCATGAGAATCTTATCTTTGCATGCATCTGATGAAGAGAGCTGTGGTTCTCGAAAGCTTATGCTACAGTAAAGTTTGTTAGTCTTGAAGGTGCTACTGGACTCTTTTCTATTTTGCTACTACAGACTAACATGACTAACTCCTCTTATCTTTGCATTGTATTCTATGGGAATCTTAATGCATTTAATAGATGATGATAATAATAACAACAACAACAACAACAACAACAACATTTGATTTATATACTGCCCTTCATCTAGTTCGGTGTAGTGGTTAAGAGCACGGGACTCTAATCTAGAGAACTGGGTTTGATTCCTCCACTTGAAGCCAGCTGGGTGACCTTGGGTCAGTCACAGCTCTCTCCAAGCTTTCTCAGCCCCACCCACCTCACAGGGTGTTTTGTTGTGGGGATAATAATGACATACTTTTTAAACTGCTCTGAGTGGGTGTTAAGTCATCCTGAAGGGCAGTATATAAATCAAATGTTGTTGTTGTTATTATTCAGGACAACTTAATGCTCACTCAAAGCAGTTTACGTCCACTCAGAGCAGTTTACAAAGTATGTTATTATTATCCCCACAACAACAAACACCCTGTGAGGTGGATGGGGCTGACAGCTCCAAGAAGCGGTGACTGACCCAAGATCACCCAGCTGGCTTCAAGTGGAGGAGTGGGGAATCAAACCTGGCTCTCCAGATTAGAGTCCTGCATTCTTAACCACTACACCAAACTGGCTGAAGGGCGGTATATAAATCAAATGTTATTATTATTATCTATTAAATGCGTTAAGATTCCCATAGAATACAATGCAAAGATAAGAGGAGTTAGTCGTGTTCGTCTGTAGTAGCAAAATTTCAATAGAAGAAAAAAAATAAACTCTAGGAAAGCGTATTGCAAAAAGGACCCTATATAAATAATGTCCTGATAAACCGAAACTGTTTAAAGAACAGCCCTGTTTGACAGGCTTTACTAATTGCTGAAAGCTATCCAAGAGTCAAAGATAAATCTTTCTTTTGAGATGGTAGGCTCTTTAGTAAGGTGCGGATAAAAGAGTCCGTTACACCTCCCCCCCCCCCAGCGCCATTGCTTGCCTTACGTTTGTGTGAACGCAGCCTAACATTGTGTTGGCGTTTCAGTCGCAGCAGCATGAAGAAATCACAGCCAAGAAACTCCGCCTGACAAAGCCCAGCAAGTCCGCAGCCCTCCACGTGGATCTCTGCAAAGCTACCCTGCCCGCCGATGCGCTGCAGTACCTGCTGCAGTTTGCCAGGAAGCCGGTCGAGGCGGAGAGTGTGGAAGGAGTGGTCCGGATCTTGCTGGAGCATTTTTATAAGGTACGGAAAGGGCTTGGCACAAGTTCTGTAAGGCCGGCCGGTGAAAGAACCCATTTGCCCCCAAATCATGAGCAGGAAAAGGGCGCATGGATGGAAATAAACCTGCCTATCAAATCTAATTTGTATCCCAGCTTTCCCCTGCAGTGCTCGCAGCAGTGGATATAATTCGCCCCCGTTGCATTTTATTGTCACACCTAATCTGTCTTGATGCAGCTTAGGTAGCCCTGGGGCGGCTACGTAGAGGGAAACAATAGCAAACCGCCTCTGCTCATCTCTTGCCTCGAAGTTTCCACTTCATGGGGTTGCTGTGAGTCAGTTGCGACTGGATGGCACACGTTACTATACCCTTAATGTGTCTCACGGCGCTGATAAGAGAAAGTGATCGATCAAAGGCCTTCCACTGAGCTAGATGACTTGGGTTTTGAACTCAGGTCTTTCTAGTCCTAGCTTGATGGTCTATCCGCTGCACCACACCGGCATTTCCCTACAGCTGAGGTCCAATCAGGCTCTAAGGAAACCTGCCAGAAGGGGCAACAACGTTATCACAGCTGGTTGTTGTGGGTTTTCCGGGCTGTATTGCCGTGGTCTTGGCATTGTAGTTCCTGACGTTTCGCCAGCAGCAATCCATATGCAAAAGAACCTCCTCAGGATACAGTGAAGCCTCCCGCCATTAGCATTCCACACCCTGGGAAGCTCTTACAGGATGACTCAGCCCAACCCCAACCCTCCTGAGTCGATATAAATGACCTGCCAACATCTTTTCCACACTGTGATACTGAGAGATCTCTGTCTTTTGGTGCTACACCTCTGAAGATGCCAGCCACAGCTGCTGGCGAAACATCAGGAACTACAATGCCAAGACCATGGCAATACAGCCCGGAAAACCCACAACAACCATCGTTCTCCGGCCGTGAAAGCCTTCGACAATACATCGTTATCACAGCTGTTTCCGTATGTGGTGGCTGCAGGAAAAAGCTCAATGTGAACCTGCTTCATCTCACAGTGAGGTGGGTTGGCTACTTCCTCTGTCACTGGCTAAATTCATCCCAGATTTGTCTTACACATTGCAAATCGAAAAGCCATAAGTGGCTGAATTCAGTTGATGGGGCTAGATGCGTGAGATTCCTTTGCCATGGGCTGGGCACTGTGAACTGAACTGGTTGTGAGAAGAGGCCCATATGATGTAGACACATAGTATGGTATAGATGGAGGACCTGCAGAAAGAGATTTGAGGTCAGCGTCTGACTTCCGAGGTGGCTCTAACGGGGGTAGGCTTTGGAGAGTTGCAATGAGCCAGACAGGAAAGTGACTGGGACCTGCTAAAGGACTTGATAAGAAAAGAAGACTCAAGGTCATGTTTCTTTTGAACTTCTGTTTTAAAATAAATACCATGTCAGAAATGCCAAGTGTTCCTCCAATTCTTGATCTATGGTATTCAAAGGTTTGGGAACAACTTATCATGGAAAAAATTTTGGAAAGGATGCAGCTATCAGTAGATCCCTTTAAATCAACAAATTTTTATGAGAAATGTTACCCGTTTTTGGACTTTCTTACTAGAAATGATCTTTTAATTACAAGATTACCTTACTATACGATTATTAACCCAGAAATTTGAATCTGTATATTTAAGTATTGTATAGTTAAGGCGATGTCGATAAATATATTTGTTTTGAACTTAGAAATATATAACAACATTTGATATATATCATTATTACCTGCTTTGTTGTGAAAATTTAATAGCAGTATTGCACTCTGTGAGTTGTTGAAGGTTATTGTGTATTTTTTTGTTTTTTGTTGTTGAAAATTTAATAAATTATTTTAAAAAAAGGAAAAAGAAATGCCAAGTAAATAATCTGCCCTGAACACCCAGGTGGTGTAGGGTAGGGGATGAGTGAGGATATGGGCATTATAGCTCTCTCCGTTTGTTGCCCTAGGAGAATGACGCTTCTGTCAGACTGAAGGTTGCTTCCTTGCTCGGCTTGCTGTCCAAGACGCCTGGGTTTTCCCCTGACTGCATTCTGGATGACGCTGTTAACACCCTTCAAAATGAGAGTATGTGACTGTTTTTTTAACACCAACCCTGATGCAGGATTAGAATCCTTGTAGGACTTAGTTAGGGTTTTGTATTGTTCTGATTTCAAGTAAAATACAAAGCAGGGAAGGGCACTGGTGAGAGGGTGCCTCTGTTTTGGATGCAAGAAGGGACAGAGAAGACGTTGCATGGGACCCTGGGATAAGGGCATTTTCAATTAAAAGATGTCCAGTAGAAGGTGTAGCTTTGCCATAGGGCATCCCCAACATGGTGCCCAGGATTGCCACGGGATCTACTGATACCTTTTCTGGTGCCTGCCAAGTGCTTTGAGAAAGTGAGAAAGGCCAGGTGAGGCTTCTGCCTAGTAAGGCTTCTGATTGGTCAGTGAAGATTTGATTGGCTGTGCAGATTTTTAAAAACATTGCTTTCGCAGCAGCTGCCACCACAAGATGAGGCTCTTTGCGGTGTGAGTTATGGTAAGCCACGGCATCCCTTTTGTGGCTGGCTCCAGCTCTTGCGGCAGCCATTTTGTGACTGTGCCTGCCATGCTATGTCAGAATTCCAGAAGTGCCAACAGGCTCAAAAAGCTTGGGGATCCCTGGTTTACGCTATGGCTCAGCTGGGATGGGGGAAGAGAAGAGGGAGATTTCTGGGCCATGGAGGGGCATCAGTGCCACTATGCCCCGTGGATCTTAAGGATGTCGGATGTGGGGTGCAAGGTGTGCAGTCTCAATATGTTTTACTAGCAATAGACCCTGTTTTTTTTAAAGGGCCCTAGAAAACCCAGGAATGCTGGGCTTCCTGCCGCCATGGCTCCCTCTGGAGGGGCGGGCTGTCCTGCCGCAGTGGCGCCCTCTGGAGGCCGCATTGGCCACGGCACACTTTTTATCCAGGTGCTCCTGCGCGGGTGCACCAAAATAAAAAGTGCATCGTCAGCAACACGGTTTGCCTTCTATATAGATCGATTGCTGTATTTATATATCTGCATGCTGTTAATCTGCTCTGAGCCCATGCGGAGGGAGGGCAAACTATACATTAAATAAATAAATGACATAGGGGAAGGGGGAGGAGAGGGGATTATCGAGCAGCAAGGACGCAGGTGGATATGTAGACACCATTTCCACTGCTTACATGCTGCTTGCTGCTGCCGCCACCGTAGGGACCCCTTTTTGCATTCCATGTGGAAGCAGCTTTAATTCTTGCATGTTTTTGCCACTCGGCTGTCCCGTTCCAAACAAAGCAACTCAGTGCTTGGTGGCTTTTAGCGGGCTGTTGTGGGGCGTCTTGCTTAGAAGATTACTGGAGAACAGGGTTGCCTTTCTTTCGTGTTTCTATTCCTTGCACTTCTTTTTCTCCCCCTCCCTTTTAAAAATTTTGGCCTTCGTGACTGCCAACGGCAACGGTGTTTTTATTTTCAGAGTCCCACCAGGTTCTCGCTCAGCTGCTGGATACTCTGCTGTTGATCGGGATGAAGCTTCAAGAGAGCCCGGTGGTAAGGGCGCGCCTGG
Organism: Eublepharis macularius; assembly: GCF_028583425.1. NCBI lineage: Eukaryota > Metazoa > Chordata > Lepidosauria > Squamata > Eublepharidae > Eublepharis > Eublepharis macularius. The sequence continues at coordinate 178,557,020 of NC_072792.1, forward strand.
TGGATGTCGCCTGCAAGGTAATCGAGGCTGCCGGCCAATTAAAAAGACTTAAAAGCCAAATGAATACTCGGTTTCTTTTTTTTTCAATAAAGATTTTATTTAAAAAAGAAAAGATATGAAAGTAAGAAATGCGTAATAATAAAGGATTATACAGGTACTAGATTGGAAATTAAGCTGAGACTTGTACAATCCTATATAAACAATACGTATAGAATCGTTTTGAGAGTTAAGCAGTACGTTTCAACTTACATTGACTTAGTAAACAAAAACGGTCTCAATTTATCATACCTAAGCATAGATGCATAATAATTCTTCCCTCCCCTTCTTCCCTCTTCTTGGTTAGTTTTAGTTATGCAAACTTCTATATCAGTTAATTTCTAAGTAATCAAAGAGGTCCTTCCATTTCCCCTCAAGATTTGGCTATCGGTCTGTTATGTAGATAGGTCGTCAGTTTAGCCATTGATGCGTATTCATAAATCTCCTCTCGAGAGATTACTCAATTTCTTGAGCTCAGCGAAAGCTTGGCAATTGGATCCCTCTTTCAGATATAGCAGGAACTGCAGATCCTCACAATGTAATAAACCTCCTGTCACACAACATTGCCTTGTATCGAGTCAATCCATGGGTGTGTTTTACTCAGTATCCTCTACTCTGACTGGCCGTGGCTCTTCCACGTCTTGGGCGGAGAAAGATCTTTCCCAGAACCATCTCTCTGATATCCTTGAAGCTGGAGATGCCAGGAATTGAACTTGTAGGCTTCTTGCAGGCAAAGCGAGTGCGTTGTATGTCACTTGTTCTGTCTTCATTCGGACTTTAGCTATCTTTACTGTCCCAAAGATGAGAGGGAGGAGTTAGGTGGGTGCCACAAACCCACATCCAACTCAGGCTTAGGCTGACCTTCCCCTACCCTGAGGTAAAACTTCTCCTCTTTAAGCTTATGAAGCTGTATACTGGGCTGGGAAGCTTCTGGTAGCGTGGTTGATGTGTAGCTTCAACTTTCCTTCTTGTCCCACCCTTAGGAAATATTAAAAATGGTTAAAAATGGTTACCCAGCCAAGTCTTAGTAGGGAACAGATCAGGGGTTTACGTTTCCCGTTAGTAGAAATTGGCACACAAGGCTTGGGGAGGTTCAAAAGGTAACAGAAGGTTTATTTACGGAAGGTTAAAGTCAAAAGGCAGGCAGAGAGGTGTTTGAACTGAAGAAACCGAAAGGTTTTTGTACAGGAACTTCACTGGTGTGAGGCACAAAACACTTGGTTTAACACTAGGTTGCTGGCTTCTTTCAGAGGTTGACACTGCTTCACAGATGTTACACTTTATATACTCAAACACAAACACAGCACGACTTTCCCTCCTCTCCAGACTTAAGGGTGCTCCACTGAGGGCCAAGCTACACATGACGAATGAGGGCCAAGCTACACATGACGAATGACACTTGAACGGCAAGTGGATTGAGTGGAGGGCAAGTGAACAGGGAGAAATACACTTGCCGTTCAAGTGCCATTCGTCATGTGTAGCTTGGCCCTGAGACAAACCCTTGCTAGATACTGGGCAGGCATTATAGTTATGAGCTATAACCCTGTTCCTGGCACGGAAGGGGAGACTCCTTTCGACCCCCTTCCTTGGCCCTCTATAATTCCCAGATCTATCAAGTCTCAGCAGGAGTTAGTGCTGGTTTTCCCCACTTTAGTCCTAGGACTAAAAGTGTTTCACAAACATTATTTCCTCTCACAGAGGATTATCTGGCTGACCCTCTCTGGTCAAAAGCCAGGCTCCCACTCCCTTCCACTCTCTTGTTTTCTCTCCAACCCCAACTGGCAGCTTCTCCAACATTCCATCCCCAACTGCCATTTCAGGCTAGCCACATTGGGGAGGGGGGGCATGTCAATCATAGCTCACTGACTGGAAATCTCAGCCTCTGAAGCTGAATCCGTCACAGTGGGGTAGCCTTGTGTCAGCTGAGGTTCTGAAGTCTTAATTTCCTAACGTGCCAAAATCAAAATGGCTGAATAGAAAGCAAACTTGGGCTTTAACTCATGCAGCCAAACCAGTTTAAAATTGACCTCCAGCCTCCCATTAATAGTAAGAATTTATAAGGTCGGAGTCCTACCTAAAGGAAATACTTCTTTTGTGGTTTTGCAAGCGGCATCTACTTTTGAGTAGTTGGCCTGTCCTACGGAAACCAACATAAACATTTACAACACCGTTGGCTAAAATTGTCAGTGGCTGCAATGGGAATGGACACAAATTGAGCAAAAATGAGAATCCAGAAATGTTTTCCATAGGGTCTATAATAAATTTCAGCTATAGAAATGGCTGTGGTTATAAAAATCGACAGTCAACCGCCTTGCATGCTGCCCCCAAATTGTACATTTTGTACCTTTGAGTCTTTCTCTGCTTCCTTTATTTGTGGCTGCTACATTGTTATCCCACGGCCATGGCAGGCTGCCCTAAACCATTAAACAGGAGCTTCCTAGATAGAGTCCAGCAGGGCTAGCCTACAAAGGCAGTCTGATTGGAATCTTTCCTAAAAGTAGTTGCAGCCCTGAGCCGGCTGCAGAAACCAAAATGGGAGGGTGGTGCACCAAATCTCAGTTGAGCCAGACTATATTTAGCGGTACATTTAACAGAATGAGGGCTGTTTGTGTGACTGAGAGAGGCAGAATTTAGCCGGTCAGTTTCTGGCACGGTGGCAGCTACCGGTGGAGAGCATAGAGCCGCTGCATCAAAACAATACACTTTAGTGTGACTGTTTCACACATGCAAACCCTGCCCTGACCGTCTCCGTTTGATAACTGAGGTTCTGACACGAAGTATTGATGACCATCTGTTGTTCTTACCGGTTATCCGTGTTCGTTCTTCAGCATCTGACTGATTCCTCCCATGGAGTACGGAACAAATGCCTCCTGCTGATCGGCTGCCTTGGGACCGTGGAAAAAGGTGCCTCGAAAGAAGCAGAAGCCCAGCCTGCCAAAGACGTCCAGAAGATCATAGGGGACCATTTCAGCGACCAGGACCCTCGAGTTAGGACTGCAGCTATCAAAGCAATGGTAGGGGTGGATGGTGGCTGGTAGTGGTTGATAATCTGGGCAGAAGCGATTCTGTTTTAGGAAAGGGGCCGGCTTTACAGTGAATCACTTGTTCAGATTGCAGTGATGGGCAGTTTCCAGGACAGAGTTTGCATAGCCGGTTTGGTGTAGGGGGTAAAAGTGGCAGGACTGTAATCTAGAAAACTGAGTTTGATTCCCCACTCCTCCGCTTGAAGCCAACTGGATGACCTTGGGACAGTCAAAGCTCTCTCGGAGCTCTCTCAGCCCCACCCACCTCACAGGGTGATTGTCATGAGGATAATAATAACATACTTTGTAAACCACTCTGAGTGGGTGTTAAGTTGCCCTGAAGGGTTGTATATAAAGCGAATGTTGTCATTATTATTATTATTATTATTATTATTATTATTATTATTATTATAATAGAGTTTGCACAGAAGGTGAAAATCATTGTTTTATCATCTTGTAAAATCGTCTTTGCTTGCTGTGTAATTTAACATCTAAATTTTTTGTAGAATTTGCAGCTGAAATATTTTAGTGAGGGGAAAAATTGAGGTACTGTAATAACAGTTTGAAATATTTTTTTTGTATTTATTTTTTCCTGTATTTATTTTAGCTCCAGTTGCACGAAAGGGGATTGAAGCTGCAACAGACAATTTATAGCCAGGTAATTAGAGTGTTAGAAACATAGCAGAAAGGAGGCGTTGCATCTGAGTGGGTCTTCGGGTGATATTCTGGCAATTAAATCGTTTTATCCCAATGATATCCCTTGTGACTCTATATAAAGAGTTGTAGAAGTTACTTCTTAAAGAGGCATATTAGGGCTAGTATGGTGTAATTTTATTTATTTATTACATTTCTAGACCGCCCTCCCCGTCGGACGGGCTCAGGGCGGTGTAACAACATACAATTTGTAACATACAGTTTAAAACAATAAAAACATTATAAATAAACATTTAAAACATTATTCCATGTGCAATAACATTTCTCAGATGGTGGGTATAAATATTAAAATCCAGCATTTTAGGCGCAGGGCTTGGCTCTTACATAATGACCTGTGTCACACTTTATGAGCTCCTGCATGGGTGGTGGATGGTCTTCAGTGGTATGGCCGGCGAGAGGACAGCCTAGCCCCCCCAAATGCCTGGCGGAACATCTCCGTCTTGCAGGCCCGGCGGAACAATAACAAATCCTGCTGGGTCCTAGTGTCCTCAGACAGAGAGTTCCACCAGGTCGGAGCCAGGACTGAAAAGGCCCTGGCTCTGGTAGAGGCCAGGCAGACCTCCCTGGGGCCAGGGACCATCAGCAACTGCTTATTAGCTGATCGAAGTGACCGGTTAGAGTGTTGGATTAGGACGTGCAATGATCTGGAATCCTTAACTAATTCATGGAAGCCTGCCGGGTGACTTTGGGCCTGTCACTATCTCTCAGCCTAACCTATTCTCCCAAGATGCTTGTTGTGAGGATAAAGTGGAAGGGGGAACAATATGAAAAGCCTTTTCGGGTCACCAATCAGGGAGAAAAGTGGGACATATATTTTATGTTTGTATGTTTGTAAATCTGCTATACTGAGTTTCTTGTTTGCAATAAACTGAACGAGTGGGATATAAATGGTTAATGTCTGGCTGGAACCTTTGTTTCAGGCCTGTAAACTCTTAACGGATGATTACGAACAGGTCCGGAGCGCCGCGGTTCAGCTGACCTGGGTCCTCAGTCAGCTTTATCCAGAAAGGTACGTTTGGAATCCAAGTTCATTAAAGTAACTAAGGTGTGTGGATAAAGGATGAGTTGCCTTTTTTACTGGACCAGTGGTTTGGAAAGCTGTATGAGAGGAAAGGTGACCATGCTAGCAATGTTGTCCTTCCTTCACTTCCTCTGTTTAAAAAGATCTTCAGGTTGAACAAAGAATCTTCTGTTTTCCATCAGTCTGGCAACTGTGAAAAAAATGGCAACAATATGTTTATACAACAGCATGCCTGATGCGCTTCTATGTCCCATTCCTTCAGCATTGTTCCAATCCCCTCGTCTAATGAAGAAATCCGCCTAGTAGATGATGCATTTGGGAAGATTTGCCACATGGTCAGCGATGGCTCGTGGGTGGTGAGGGTTCAAGCTGCTAAGCTGTTGGTAAGTTCTGTTTTTCCGAGTTAGGAAGAGGAGGGGTGGGGCACGATGCGTCTACAGTTGACGGTGGAACACAAGAGGATCTTCATCACAGTCCCTCTGATTTTATCTCTGGGTTCCTTCTGTAATATGGCTTGGTGAACCTTTCTCTGAACGTTGGAGGGGAAGCTATTAGAAACCTACCATAGGGAGCCTGCCACACAGAGTGCTTGTGCCATTTCACCATTTTTTTAAGCCTCCAACTGTTTTTAAAAGCTTCTGGCATTTATGAACATAAAAATTAAAAAAACAAGCCTGTGTATTTCTACCTGATTGATAGGTCTGCTTCCTCCTTCAAGCGGATTCAGTGGGCTGTTTGTTGGTTTTTCAAAACACGTTTTGTTCTGTCTTTTTTTCTTTGTTTGCTCTCTTCTTGTGTCTGCTCTGCTGATCCTTTTTGTTTATTAGCTGAGCCTCGGATTACGTCTCTTTCATGCTTCCCTCTTTTCTCTCTGGCTGCTGCTTTCCCCTGAAACTCGTCCTTGTTCTCCCCATCGCCCCTTCCCAAATATCCAGCCCCCCTCCCCAGCTGTTTAAACTGTTGTCTTCTTAGCTTATAAGCCTGCTGGCAGGACTCCTGTCTAATACTATTTACAGTGTCTTATTGTTAGGCGCTTTAAACAATAGCAGTAAAATATTCCAGTGCAGCACCCAATGAGTATAAGGCTAAGACTTTATTTTGTCTCCCCAATTGTTACCCTAATTGGGGGGGGGGGGGTCTCCTTGTGAGTTGGGGGAATTAGCAGTCAAGGAGACACAGCGATAGGGAGTAACTAGGATCTCCCCCAATGTATACCAGGATTGTTCCCTTAGAGAACTCTCAAATAATCAGACAGATGTTCAACAGGAAAGGTTTCTTTTATTAACAGAGAAATAAAAGGCAAATGTACAGAGAACCACACACAGCATACACACAGAGCTAGCTAAGAAAACAGGGAGAAAAAAAGGAGAGCAATTCAGGGTAGGATGATATTTACCAGTTCTGGAGAGAGGGAAGATCCGTGGGAACAGCACTTCACAAAAGAGAAGGGAGGGCTCAGACATAATCTGAGGGTGTGTGGCTGGGTCCCGGAACACACACACTGCACATGGCTGAGGGCAGCCCAGTTATAGAGCGAAACGTGCCCTGGGGCAGACTGATGTCTCTCTGCCCCCAAAGTGGCTTGATGGCTGCCTCTGGAGGTGGACAATGGAGTTGGGAGAGGCTTCATACGGTGGACTACAAGTGTGAAAAGTGCTTGATGATCTTGCTGTTACCGGATGGGAAGAACGATCAGGTCCCTGAATAGCTCTGATTAGGAAGGTGGGCGAGGGAACTGTGGAAGAGCGTGGATGAGATAATCTCCGGAGCTTCTTGGAAGACCTCTTTGTGTCACTTAAATGCTTCTCCGGGGCGTGGAGGGGCAGCTAGTCAATCTGACACTCCTGATAATTTTCCAACTCCAGCTGGGTTTGGCATCTTTTCTGCCTGGCGAGGCAGTGTTTTGTGCTTAGGGCACACGAGGAAAAGGAGTTTATGATATTCCACATTCATAGCCCTTTCAGTGTGAGGAAGGGGTCTAACACAATATTTTCAGTAGTTTTAAATTTGGAGCTATTGCTTGTATTGCAGGTGTCGGCCGTTTTGTAAGACTCCTGGATCCGGAGCTCCTGCTTTGGATGCAGAACGTTCCAGATTCAGTCTTTGGCATTTCCCATTTAAAAGATCTTAGCTAACATGTTGTCTAATGTCAGTCCCAGAATTGCTTATGCTATGTTTCAGCATTTTTTCAATTCTGGATTGCATTCTTGCTAATGCTACGTCTTTGTAAACTCCTGTTTGTTTACCCTAGAGCATTGTTTATGGCAGTGTCCTTGATATTGACCATACTAATCTTGCTCTGCGTAATCTGCCTTGCGTCTCCGTGAGAAAGGCAGACTATAAAGGACAAAAATAAATAAAATAAATGAATAATACTAGGGCTGGGAAACGAAGAGCTGTGGACAGCCCCTGGCCAACAGATTTTTGGGCTAAGTGGACGAGTGATCTGACTGGGTATGAAGCAGCTTTCCCCCCATCTTCTATCCCAGGGTTTCCTGTTCAATCTTCTCTTAGGGGAAGCTGCCAACTAGGCAGTAGACCTCTGAATCCCGGTGCCAGGAGGCAGTACCAAGCGAAGGCCTTGGCCTTTAGGTCCTGTTTGTTGCCCCTCCCCAGGGCAGCTGGTTGGTTGGCTGCGTGAAACGGGATGGTGGCCTAGATGGACCACTGGTCTGGTCCAGCAGGGCTCTTCTGATGTTCTTAGTACCTTTCTCACAAGGACCTCTGATTCCCCCAAAGCAGTCAGATCGCTCTCCATTAAAAAAAATAAAAATAAACCCTGAGGATTGACACTTCCAGGAGGTATGGCAAATCTCCCCTGCCTCAGGAATGCCAGTTGGGGGCAGGGGTTGACAAACTGCAGACTCTTCGACAGCTGGCAAAATATTTTGCGGTTACAGCTCCCCATTAAACTGGACTTGCCACTTGCTCACTGCTGCTGAGCTGACGGGAAACCATTGGAAGCTGCTGGGGTTTGGTTTATTTTGCTAGAACGGTTTTAACTGCAGCATGCTGGCCGACCACCGCCCATTACAGATAGGCTTGCCAGATTCTTTATGAATAGAGGTGCTGGTTTACCGGATTGCAGGGTTCGGGCAACCAGTCTGGGAATCGGACACACTTGAAGTTGCCTTTTATTGAATCAGACCGTCGGTCCATCAAGGTCCGGATTGTCTCCTCAGACTGGCAGCAGCTTTCTTGGGTCTCTGGCAGAAGTCTTTCCCGTCACCTACCGCCCGATCCTTTAACTGGAGATGCTGGGGATTGAACGTGGGACCTTGTGCGTGCAAAGCAGAGACTCTTTCACTGAGCCACAGCCCCTCCCCAAACCATCAGATGGTTGGAAAACAGAGCTTTTGTGATTACTGCTGCTTCAAGTTTCTAGCCCTCATGGTTGCACCATTTGATGACTTTTGTACTCATCCTGGTTGAAGATCACAATGATTCTACTCAGTGTGAAGCAAGGAGGCAATAAGAGGGGGTGGAGCTGTTGCATCTATGCCCTGCTCATGGGCTTCCCCAAAGCCTCTGGCTGGTCACTTTTGGAAAGAGGGTGCTGGGCTGGATGGAACCTTGGTCTGATGGATGCTGAGCTCGGTGTCCACTTTACCTGTGCTATATTCCAAATCACCTTGCTTCCAACTTGTTTCTTTCTGTCCTTTCTCCAGGGATCCATGCAGCAAGTCAGTTCTCATTTCTTAGAACAAACTCTCGACAAGAAGCTGATGTCTGATCTCAGGGTATGGAAATGTGTGTGGGGGTTTTTGGGGGGGGCGGGTGAGGGGGAGATGAATGGGGAGGAGTGAATCTTGATCCTGGCAAGCTAGACGTTGCACAGCAATGTTTCTTTTTAACGGCTATCAAGTGGTTTCTGAGCCTGGGGGCAGTTGGACGTTGACGTTCTTTGAAGCGAGTGAAACTTGAGCCGGCAGCTACTTTCATGAAGCCTTTGTAATCTAGTAATGTTATCCTGCCTCCCTTCCAGGAAAGAGGGCCCATCCTAAGTTGACAGCATTTGGGCTTGGAGACATTCCTTTGCTTTTTTCAGTACAGGAGAAATGCACCGTATGAATTTTATGCTTTATGACTCGATCGTGTTTTGTAAGCAGCTTACAGCAGGTCCTTTGGAGAAACGGCATACAAATTTTCCACATAAATAGATAGAATTTAAATTGTCGAAGGCTTATATTGTCGAAGGCTTTCATGGCCGATAAGCCTATAAGATAGAATTTAATATAATATAAGCCTATAAGATAGAATTTAGAATATTTGTAAGCCTTTGGCAGCTGTTCCAAGCAACTGGTGAAGGAAGGGAGAAGGTGTTGGGAAGAAGGAGGCAGAGAGCATAATCCATCAAATATTTCTCTTGTGCGAGTGTAGTTTAGGTAGGTAGCTTTGTGGATCTGCAGTAGAACAGGAGGCTTTGACACCAGTGACACCTTAGAGATCAACATGGCATCCAGCTCTTGGCTGGGATATAAAGGCTCAAGGATCTCCACTTCTCCCTGTATCTGAAGAAGGGAGCTGTGACTCTCTAAAGCTTGTACCCTGATATTCTTGTTGATCTCAAAGGTGCCATTGGACTCAAATCCTCCTGTTCTTGTGCCACTGAAATTTATGCCATGCCTTTCTTTCCAGTGGTGACCCAGAGCAGCATACACCCTTCTCCCCTTCACCATTTCATCAGTACACCAGCCCTGTGAGGTAGGTTAGGCTGAGTGTCTGAGTGGGGCTTCAAACTTGGGAGTCTCCCAAATCCTAACCAGTCACTCTAACCGCTACACCATGCTGCCTTTTAGTTAATAGGAACTGTAGAACTGTGTAGAACAGAATCTCCCTGAGTGCCTTGGAAGAAAAATTACGAGCGAAAAACTTGACAGATTGTGAAATGAAAATTGTCGGTCAGAGAGCATTGCCGTTCTGTTGTCTAGCCAAGGCTAACATATTAAAGTCACTACTTGAAAGAAAAGAATGCCTTGTATTCCCAAACCATGATTGGCATGCGATCTGTTATGTCTACAGAGGAAGCGCACAGCCCACGAACGAGCCAAAGAGCTTTATAGCTCCGGGGAGTTTTCAAGCGGCAGAAAATGGGGGGACGACGCTCCCAAAGAAGAAATAGACACGGGGGCTGTGAACTTAATTGAATCAGGCGCATGTGGAGCCTTTGTTCATGGCCTGGAAGACGAGATGTACGGTATGTGGAGGCCCTCCTGCCAATGTACTTTAATACTTTTACTGGATCCCTTCTTCCAAGACCTGAAGTGGACCTACTGCCTTTTATCTAATGTCACTTTTAAATCACTTCAAAAATAAACACACAAAAACACAAAGAGAAGGAAAAGGTGTTAAAGAGTCGCTTTGCGTTGGACCCAAAATTTTACCTAGTAATATTATAGAAACACATAGTGAACTTTTAAAATATATGGCGAAAGCAGCAGGAATAGTTTATGCAACAAAATGGAAGACAGAATCCTGATTGAACAGAATGGACAAATAAACTCTATGAATATGCATCACGTGACAAAATTAACATCTTATATACACAATAGACCAAGCCTAGAATTTCAGAAAAAATGGAAAGGTTTTATTGTGTAGCTGAAAGTTAAGAAAGACTAAGAACAATTATCAGCAAAATGAATTAGTTATCGAATTTGTAATTTAATATAATATATTGTAATATAAGGAGATGGAAGGGAGATATATTTTGTAGTTTATAGATTCTGTTATTTATAGTTATCATTAATTTATATAACGGTTATAAAATTCTTTTAAATATTTTCTCATGTTTTTTTTAAAATTTGCTTTTCAAATAAAATATATTACAAATTGAATAAATAAATAAACATATGCACCCTTAAGATCTCAGCTGTCCCCTTTAAAAGTTGCCCTCCCTTGTTACTATATTGGCTGCCAAGCCCCAACTAAATAATTGTTTTTGTACTCAACTTATACAATCAAGAGGTCTCCCCCCTGCCTTTAACAGCCTTGTGTCCCAAAAACTTGATCTTTCCCCTGCTTAAAAATTTGCGCCAGAAATGGCTCTATCCAGTAAGCACAGATAGCTCCAGGACAGAGTGTGGGGGCATAACGGCAACACAGTCCCCTTGTCCGCCCAGGACAGCATAGCCTGAGACATGGGGGACATTACAGCATTGGATCTGTCTCTTCCTCTTCTCTCCATTCACTTGTATGGAACCAGGATACTTGTGGGGAAGGATTCAATCCCCCAAGATGCAGTGGCAATTTACATTGCGACACGGTTGCGCGTATTTGCTTTAGGTTAGAAAATGACTTGAGCTAGCCCGCCTGTGGCCCAAATTGATTTTCTCCCCCCTCCCCACCTTTGTGTGTCAGCTTCGTTTCTTGATGTTGTGTGTTTGCCTGTGCTGTTTCCAGAGGTCCGGATTGCTGCGGTCGAAGCCCTCTGCATGCTAGCCCAGTCTTCGTCCTCTTTTGCGGAGAAATGCCTCGACTTTCTGGTTGACATGTTCAACGACGAGATCGAAGAAGTTCGGCTGCAGTCGATCCACACCATGAGGAAGATTTCCAACAACATCACTCTCCGAGAAGACCAGCTGGACACTCTGCTCGGGGTCTTGGAGGCAAGCGTTCCCTCTGGGAAGGGCTTCGCTGGTGGTCGTGCCCAGGGGTCCTTTCATAAAAAAGAGCTGGCGGAACTCATTAGCATAACTCATTAGCATATGCCACGCCTCTTGCTATCGCCAGAAGTGTGTCATTCGTATAACTGATTTGCATATGCCACACCCCCTGACATCACCTATTCTGGCTGTTTTGGATCCAATTCTGGCCATTCAGGGCCGAAATTGGGCCCAAAATGGCAAAGAGGGGCTGAAAAGGGCCCCAAATGGTCAGGATCGGGCTGCTGATGAGCGGGAGAGTGATCCACCACCCGTCAGAGGCCCGATCCAGGCCGTTTCGACCCCAATCCAGGCCGAAACGGGCCCAAAATGGCCGAGAGTCAGGTGGGTGGGGCCACCTGACGTGACCTCTTTGGGGAACTGCTGGAACTGCATTCCTGTGTGTTCCCCCTCGAAATTAGCCCTGGTTGTGCCAAAGATTCTCACTGTAGGCTTTGATGCTTTCCCTTTTTGGCTACCTAGTCTGTGACTCCCTTCCCTACTTTGATTTGTACACAGGAGTTCAGAACATGGCACAAGCTTACACTCTCCCTCCTTCAACCTTGCTTTCTACATTTTTGGAGTGCTCTAACTGTAGTTAGCTGTCCTTTCCAAACTGGGCAAGCCACGGTTAGCGCTAACTTCCAAACCATAGTTTGAAACAATGGTCAGAAGTGGCTTGCAAACCATGGTTGGAAGGTTGGCAGCAGCTATAGCTGTCTGATTTGGAAGTCCCAGTAAGCTGCAGCGGCTATAATTCTAAGACAGGAGAGAATTGGCATGCAAGGAGAAAGGGATCCGCAAAGGCAACACAGCGATCATGGTATTTGAGGATCCAGGGACGTATCTCCTCCGCATCTCCTCCCTGGTTTGTAAGATTATCCAAAGAGAACAGTGTTTGTCTTTGACATGGTATCAGTCCCTTTCCTCCTTTATGTGAATCAGTTCTCCACTCCCTTTCATGCACAGCCTGCAAGCACCCCAAAAGGGTTCTGTAATCGACTGGTTCAGGAATCAATCATCTTAGCAGACACAAACATCCTTTTTTGTGCATCTTGCCTTAGGATTCTTCCCGGGATATACGAGAGGCGCTCCACGAGCTGCTCTGTTGCACCAATGTTTCGACAAAAGAAAGCATCCACCTTGCCCTGGTGGAGCTCCTGAAAAACCTCACTAAGTATCCCACCGATAGGGAGTCCATCTGGAAGTAAGTATTGATGTGTCCCCTGCCCCAGTAAGAATCATAATGATTTAAAACAGTTTCGAGGTCCTGATTCCAGAATGCTTTTGTTGCAAGAAATTAATTTGTATGGGCTTGTTTATATTTGGGCCTATTTGGATAGCTAAAGGTTTTAAAGTTGATATTAATGAGGGCTAGATTTGAGCCCAGGAGCCCGTTAAAGACTGACTAGATTTTCAGGGTATAAGTTTTCGAGAGTCAGAGTTCCCTTTGTCAGATACAAGGAGCGGGAAAAGGAAGGGGTCCTTATAATCCAGGCAGTGGATGGGAGGGGTATGCTAGCTACAATAAATAGAGTCTAGGTGCGAAGTGCAGAAAATTAGCATTTATAATGTGAGAAAAATCCTATGTCCCGATTCAGCTATGGGGGATCCATTGTTCCAAATTTGCAAATAAACTATGGTGAATTCTTTTTTGCTTCTAATAATGATCTTAGAATTCTGGTCTGGTTTCGGAAAGCCCGTGGTTCTGATAAATGACCGGTAGAAACAGCTGCTGTTGGCCTCATGGAAAACTGGAACAATATTTAACAACAATATTTAACCATAGCCAGGAAAAGATAATCCAGTTGGCTTCCTGAATTTTAATTTTTCCTATCAAGTCTTGTCAGCGCAGCTAAATATTGCAGTGAAATGACTTACTGTTCAGAGATGTTGCATAGGCTGAGACACACCTCTAGTGGCTTACTGTTCACTGCTTGCATCAGATCTTCACATTTAACAACAACAACAACAACAACAATAATAGCAGTGTGTTTATATACCACCCTTTTGGACAGATCAGTGCCCCACTCAGAGCAGTGAACAAAGTCAGTGTTATTACTATCCCCACAATGCAGCTGGGGAGCTGGGGCTGAGAGGAGTGGCTTACCCAAGGCCACCTGCTGAGCTTATGGCAGTAGCGGGAGTCGAACTAGCAGAGTGGCGATTCCCAGCCCAGCCGCTTAACTGCTATGCTACAGCAGTTCTCAGCATCATTAAGGCAATGATGGCTTTGATTGTAAATTTTTTATTTAAACAATAAACAGTAAGCATAAAAGATAAGAAAAAACTCAACAATCTAAAAAAACAAATTAACAGTTACATATAAACAGGAAAATAAACAGGAAAAGCAACTAATAATTAAAAAAAAATGAAAATACAACTTAGGAAGATAGGGGGGGAAAGGAAAACTAAACTTCAAGTTGAGTTCCAGTTTTCTCCGCGACAAATATATATCGTTTTCAGAGTCTCACTCATTCTATGTTAAACATAAGAGCCCTCTTTTTTTCTATCATTTCGTGATTCTTAATCCATAAATCCAGATATCATCAAGTCATTATTATCTATTTCATGTAAAAAGTCAATAAGCTGTTTCCATTCAGCCAAAAATGTAGATGATGTCTTTAATCAGAGAAGTAAGTTTTGCCATTGATACAAACTCCAAAACTTTTATCCACCATTCCTCCATTGTAGGCGATACTGGAGTTTTCCATTTTTGTGCAGTTCCAGTTTTGACAACCGAGGCACCGTTTAAACAATGGTTAAGGCAGTAATGGCTTTGAGAGCATTAAAAAGCCTGGCTTAAAATCGTCTTGGCGGATTTTTACTATTTAAAATTATTTCTAATAATGCATTTACACAGTTGCTCTTGTCTCAGTTGTCATCTCCTGTCTAAGGAACTGATGGAGTGCCTGGCCTTTTAGCTCTAGAAATGCTGCAGTATTGGTTGCTGTCATCATCACACTCACTGGACCATGCCGGATTTATTCCCAGCTCTTTTGTTTTTGGGTTATCGGGAGTGAGAAGCCTTCTGCTGGTTTCAGAAGCTCACTGTTGTTAATCTCTTTCTTTGCAGGTGCTTGAAGTTCCTGGGAGGCCGACATCCCACCCTGGTGCTCCCACTTGTTCCAGACCTGTTGGGTACCCACCCGTTCTTTGATACCCCAGAACCTGATATGGACGACCCAGCTTGTATCTTTTTCTGTTTTTCAATGTCCGGCTTTCTAAAAAAATATCACGGACTTGGGTTTGTCACCCAGAGCTGCTTTCGGGATTGTCACTTACATGCCCTCCTTGAACTTCCTCTGCTCCTGAGAAGTAGCAGGGCCCAGATCCTGCAGTAATTTATCGGTTTATTCCTTAACAGAAGCCGAGGCCTCGGGCTGCCAGGTACGGACACACTTGCTCCTGGTCCAAGCCTCAGCTGGCAAAGGTTGCTGGCGAACGTTCCCTTCTACCTTTCTCTGTGTGAGTGAATGGCATGCAAAAAAAGCAAAAGGGTACATTTTGAGGAAGTTTTTATAACTTTTAACGGCTGTAGCTTTTACCAAGTGCCCCAAGAAGTGTCGGTTTTGTGAGAGCGGTGGAGATCCTCTCTAAGAGACAAAACAGACGAGACTCCTGACGCGTGGAGGACACTCGTCAGTTTCCCACAAGGTTCCATGGGAAATGTAGTGAGAAAGGACTTCGTTCTGCCAAGGAGAAGAGGGGGGAGAATCCCTCTTCTCCCTGGCAGAGATTCTTTCTCTAGGCATCTCGTCTAGTCCGTTCGGCTCCCTCTCGCCCCTTTCGTCGCCACCAGCTTCCCTTTCTCTCCTGAAAGCACTCCGCAGCCAGAGGAAGCTGAGCATGCGGGTGCCGGAGAGAGGGAGCCAGTTGCGCTGGCAGCAGTCAGAGGGATCTGGCAGTGGCGATAGTCCCCTTGTCCCTCTTGCCTCTGCCATTGTGCTCCCCTTGTTCCCCTAAATGCACTCAGCAGGAAGGGGGAGCCTAGCCGAGTGCACTGGCATGGGCGAGAATAACAAGGATCCTATCACTGCTATCAGCTCCCTCAGACCACTGCGAGCACAATCACACGCTCAGCTTCCTCTGAGTGCGGAGTGCTTTTAGGGGAGCAAGGGAGCTGGTGGTGGCAAGAGGGAGCCGAGCGGACTAGACAAGATGCCTAGAGAAAGAGTCTCTGCCAGGGAGAAGAGGGAGTCTCTCCCTCTTCTCTGTGGCAGGGGTTCTTTCTCACTACACTTCCTGTGGAACCTTGCGGGAAACGGATGAGTGTCCTTGACATTCCGCGCTCTCAATTGCCAGGATTCTGCGGAGGGAATAAGAAGCACTGTGACAATTATACTGTAGTGTAGGCATGCCCTGAGTAATCCCTTGGTACTGATATCACTTCACTGTTAGGGGACTTGTATTTTGCAACAAGCTATGATTTGTACTCTCTGACGGGATTTTTACAAACCCTTTCTAGTCACTTAGGGGGGATCCTTGTTTTCCTGAAACTGCTCAGATATTGCAGTCTTGGTTCTCATTTTCAACGCTGCCAAATCATGCCCAACGATGCCAGCCCTCTTCTCGGACCACACCTTCAGGCACTACGCCTACCTTCGGGACAGTCTTTCACACCTTGTACCTCCTCTGAGAGTAAGTCTTTTAATTTTAAAAAAATATTTTAATACTCAGTTATACATCAAATGTGGTGGTGGAAAGTGCCACTGTGCCATAGACATCGGCTGGGGTTTGCAAGGCAAGAGACTGACAGAGGTAGTTTGTTTTTTTTTTTTTTAGAAAAATTTTTATTGGGTTAGAGCATTATTATTTTTACATTACATTCAATTTTCCCCTAATTTTTCATTTCTAACCCCCTCCCTTTCCCCCCCTTTTGTTGACTTCCAACAGCTTTCCCACCCTCTGTCCCTTTTCCCTTACTTCTATTAAATTCCTCTGTCTAAAACAAATATACATTCTCCATTATATTAAGCAGTACATCTTTAACTCCTTTACTTATTATACACCCAAACTGTACGTCTTTAGATAAACAATTTATCCCATTTTCCAATTTTGAATATTTCTATATATCATAAACCTGTATATCATAAACCATAAAAATTTCCCACCTTTAAATCAAACAATTTGATTTGTTCTCTATATGTTACTCATTTCATCTTTTTATGGTAATTCTATATAACTCATCACATAATCAATCAGTTTAACTCTTCTATGCATTCAGTTTGGTGCATATAAATCTTATCAAAAAAAGAAAATATTGTTAATTACTCAATCCTCATATTTAAACCTTATCATTGATTATTCTCTATCAATATTCTATCAATTAATCTTTACATATCTTTATATATCTCAATCAATTAATCTGACTGCTTATAAATTCACATTTCTCTTCCTCCCCCGGTAAAGTCACCCCTCTCTTTTATACTTTTATTATACTTCAGTAGTTCTCAAACTGCCACAGTTTTCCTCCCACCTCCCATTTCTTCTCCAGATGTTGTTTCAGCTTCTCCCAGTCTGTGTTAAACTGCCCTGAGTCCAGATCTCTCAGTTTTCTTGTCATCTTGTCCATTTCAGCCATATACAGCAATTTGTAGATCCAATCTTCAATAGTTGGCACTTCTTGTACTTTCCATTTCTGCGCATACAAAAGTCTAGCTGCTGCAGTCATATAAAATATCAACGTCCTATGATGGGCTGGAATTCCCTCCATTCCCAAGTTTAGCAGCAGGAGTTCTGGGTTCTTATTTATTTGAAACTGTAAAATTTCACTCATTTCTCTTATTATTTCCCCCCAGAACTGCCTAGCTACCTCACACGACCACCACATGTGATAGAGGGAGCCCTCATGCTTCCTACATTTCCAGCATTTATTAGAAGTGTTCAAGTTCCCTAGCGCAATCTTCTTTGGTGTCATGTACCAACGATAAATCATTTTGTAGATGTTCTCTTTAATATTAGTACATGTCGTTATCTTCATTGTAGTTTTCCACAAGTATTCCCATGCCTCCATTGTTATTTCTTTATTGAAATTTATAGCCCATTTCACCATCTGTGTTTTAACAATCTCATCCTCAGTATACCATTTCAACAGTACTTGGTATACCTTAGATATTCTTTTCTTGTCTTCTTTAAAAAGGGTCTGCTCTAGTTCCGAGTTCTCTGTTCGTATGCCCCCTTTTGCAGAGTCCGAGTTGTATAAGTCTCTAATCTGTCTATACTGGAACCAATCATAGTTAGGTGATAGTTCCTCTTGCGTCTTTATTCTAAGTTTAGATACTTCAATTTTAGTTATATCTTTGTATGTTAAACATTGTTGTTCATTATCAACAGCTCTCGGGTCTATCACCTCATACGGAACCACCCACAAGGGAGTTCCTTCTTGTAGGTAAATTCTGTACTTCTTCCAGATTGTATATAAACTTCTCCTTACAAAATGATGCAGGAACATCGAGTTGACCTTTACTTTGTCATGCCATAGGTATGCGTGCCATCCAAAAATGTTTTTATATCCCTCTAGGGCTAATAGTTTCTTATTCTTTAGTGTCATCCACTCTTTTAACCAAACTAGGCAGATTGCATCATGATAAAGTCTCAGGTTGGGCAGTTGCATTCCGCCTCTTTCCTTTGCATCTTGTAAAACTTTCACTTTCACTCGGGGCTTCTTGCCTGCCCAAACAAAATCTGATATTTTCCTCTGCCATTTTTCAAATTGTTTAGAGTCTCTGATGATTGGTATTGTCTGTAGCAAAAACATTACTCTTGGTAGCACATTCATCTTAACTGCTGCAATCCTACCCAACCATGACAAGTTCAATCTATTCCATTTGATCAAGTCTCTCTCTATCTGAGTCCATAATTTTTCATAATTATTCTTGAACAAATCTATATTTTTTGCAGTCAGCTCAACTCCCAGGTATTTCACCTTACTAGTTACTTCACAATCCGTTGTTTCCATTAACAGTTGTTGTTTCTGCTTAGTCATGTTTTTGCATAATATCTTTGACTTCTTTTTGTTAATAAAAAAACCTGCCAAGTCTCCAAACTCCTTGATCTTATCTATCACTTTTGGCATGTTCTCCAATGGATCTTCTACAATTAACATTATGTCATCTGCAAATGCTCTGACCTTATATGAATAGTCCTTTATTTTTATTCCTCGTATTTCCTCATCTTGTCGTATTTGTATCATCAGAATCTCCAATACTAAAATGAACAACAATGGAGATAACGGGCAACCTTGTCTTGTTCCTTTACTAATCGTCAATTTCTTAGTCAGTTCATCATTCACTACAATTGCTGCAGTCTGGTCTCTGTAGATTTCTTTAATTGCTCTGATGAATCTTTCTCCCAGTTGTAGCTTTTCCATAGTGGCAAACATAAAGTCCCAGTTTAAATTGTCAAACGCTTTTTCAGCGTCCACAAAGAAGAAACCAACCTCTTTATCACAACGCTTGTCATAGTATTCAATAGCATTGATCACTGTCCTTAAATTGTCTCTTATTTGTCTGTCTGGCAAAAAGCCTGCTTGTTCCTCCTCTATGACTTCTGAGAGCCACCCCTTCAGTCTCTCCGCCAATATCTTCGCAAAAATTTTATAATCGTTGTTAAGTAATGATATAGGTCTGTAATTTTTCACGTTAGTCAGATCTTGGCCCTCTTTTGGGATCAATGATATATTCGCTTCACTCCAAGTGTCTGGCATCCTTTGATCCCTAAAAACTCCATTCATCACCTCTTTTAGGAATGGTGCCAGTTCATTGGCCATTGTCTTATAAAATTTAGCCGTAAGTCCATCTGGCCCTGGCGCCTTTCCTAGATTTGCGGATTGTATTGCCTTACTTATTTCCTCATCAGTTACTTCACTGTTCAACTTATTTCTCCAAGCTTCCGAGATTTCTGGAAGTTTGGTTTTCTCCAAATATGATGCTATTGATTCTTTGTTTACTTCTTTTTTATTATACAGCTTAGCATAGAATTTATAAAAGGCTCTACTAATGGTAGTCTGCTCCAAGTACGTTTTATTTTCTTCACAGATTTTATTTATTATTTTCTTTTCCCTTTTCTTCTTCAATTGCCATGCCAAATATTTCCCAGGTTTATTAGCGCCCTCAAACGCTTTTTGATTCAGTCTTTTAAGGTTCCACTCCAATTCTTTATTACTCATTGCTGTTAACTGTTCTTGAAGAATTTTGATTTCCTGGTATATTTTCTTTTTTCCTGGTCTCTTTTTTAACTGTGCTTCTTTGGCTTTTATTTTCTCCTCAATCTCTTGTCTTTTCTCCTCTTTCTTTTTCCTTGCTCTGCCATTTAAGTCCATTAGTATGCCCCTTACAACCGCCTTATACGCGTCCCAAACTTTGCTGGTTGGTACTTCTTTATTCACGTTGTATTGTATGAAAAACTTTGTCTCTCTTCTCAATATTTCCATATTCTCACTTTCCTGTAACAAGTCCTCATTTATTCTCCAGGCTTTCCTTTTTCTCCTTTTTCCAAATTTCCACATAATTGGGTTGTGATCTGAGCCTACCATCGGCATTATCTCTACCTCCTTAGTCCATAACGCTAAGTCTTTTGAGGCCCAGATCATATCAATTCTTGATAATGTAAAATGCCTTGCAGAATAAAAAGTAAACTGTCTGGTTTTAGGATATTCTCTCCTCCATACGTCTTCGAGAGTCTCTTGTTGAATCAACTCAAAAAAAAGCTTTGGCAATAGTCCTCTTTTCTTTTGTGCTGTTGTAATCTTTTTGTCTAGTTCCAAATCTGTCACTCCATTGAAGTCTCCAGCAAGAATTATCTGGTCATATACAAGATCGTCTAAGTGCTTCCTTAAATCATCAAAGAAGCTTTCCTTTGCACCGTTAGGTGCATAAAGTCCGACTACCAACACTCTCTTTAAGTTCCAATTGCATTCCACTGCTACAAATCTAGCTTCTACATCTCTCATAACAAATTTTGGCTGCAGCTCCTCTTTTATGTACAACACCACTCCTCTTTTTTTCTTGTTGGAGGCCGCTACAAATTCTTTGCCCAATTTTCCAGATTTTAAATATTTTACATCCTGTTTTCTGATATGGGTCTCCTGCAAACAAACAATATCACATTTTTGTTTTAGTAGCCAATGAAAAATATTTTTCCTCTTATTCGGTGAGTTTAGTCCATTTACATTCCAAGATAATACTTTACACTCCATATTCATGGTTTTGTTGGTAAGTCTTTTTCATTGTCCTTAATAAATCTCTCCATCTCCCGCTCAGATCTGATGCGTTTTTTTGCCCCTCCAAACTCAAAGGACACTCCTTCCGGTAATTCCCATCTGTACCTGATATTCATGTCCTTCAAAGTCTGAATTAGCACTTTATATTTTTTCCTGTCCAATAACACTGATCTGGGCAGTTCCTTCATTATGATAATCGTCTTGCCATCAATCTCCAATGGGTCTTGGAATTGTTTTGTCACAATCCTCTCTTTCATATTTCTAGTTGTAAACTGCACAATCACATCCCTTGGTAATTTCCTCTGGGTTGCAATTCTCGAGTTCACACGGTACGCCACATCTAGGATAGCCACAATTTCCTCCTCCTCCTTCCCCAGGTATTCAGCCAACACCTCAGTCATCTGTTCTTGCGCTGACTTCCCTTCCACTTCTGGCAGTCCACGAAAACGAAGCTGCTTCTCCATGTGTTTAGTTTCTGCAACTGACATCCTCCCCTTCACCAGTCTCATCTCTGTTTGTTGCGTATCTATTAAGTTCTCCATCGCGTCTTCTACTGTTTTGACTCTCTGCTGCGTTCCTTGTAATTCACTACTAATCGTTTCCACGCCTTTTTTCACTTCTGACAGCTCCGACTTTACTGTCTGTGTAACTTCTTTAACCTCCTTAATAAGCTCCAATTTCGTGTCCTTAAGTTCTTTCATCATGTCTACAAGTTTTTTGTCCAGATTTTCTATTGCCGATTGCCACTCTTTTTTCGACATCGTGGGGCTTGCTTTAGCTCGCTCCCACGAATCTGCTCTCTTCCTTAGCTCCGTGGCGTATAATTAAACGTTTTCCTTTTTTTCAAATGTCCCAATCTTTGCCAAAATTAGATTTTTAAATATCCAAAATGTCGGGCGTCTTTTCTCTATGGTTTCTCTATGTTGTTGTAATCCAAAATGGCCTACTTCCTCTTCCGCTGAAGTCGCGACCCTTCCCCTTTCAAAAATGGCGATTCCCTACTTCCTGTCCTTCGGCAAGGGCCGCTTCTCTCCAGCCACTCTATTGTTATTACGCACTTCCTGTCTCCCGTCTTCCCACAGCAGGTCTCGCGATGGTGTCTTTTTCCCACAGCTCCAAAACCACAGGTATTCAAAACAATAGTCCGATTTTTGTAATAACTTCTTTAAACTTAGTCTCTTTTAAAATACAACTCCTGCCGAGTCTTCACCTCCTTTTCACTAATCTGTTGCAGTTTAAAAATCTCTTTCCTCTCCGTTTTTATCAATCTGTCCCGTTTCAAGAGATAGCGATCTTTACCTTCTCTTCAGCTTTCTCGGGTTGTAATCGCTGTTTCGATCTTGAATCCTCCTCTCAACTTCCCTCTCCGATCGAAGCTTGGGTATGTAGGTCTTATGCCAGCCGAATTGGCCCCAAAACTGCCGCAGAGATTATAGCCGACCCGTCGCAAGGTGGGACCTCAAGGATCAGGGGGGAGACTCATTGAGTAGAGCCCCCCCTCGTCCGAGATCTAGCTCACCCTAGGGTCTTGAGCGTTCTTTGCCTGCTCCCCGCCTGAGAGCAGTCGGCTGCGGGTTATTTTCACCCCTCCGGCCGGTTAAAACGGCAGTCCGGTCAGCTCCGCAAATGGAGCTGCGTTAGACCTCCATGAATCCCAAACCGGAAGTCGACAGAGGTAGTTTGTCATTGCCTTCCTCTGTGTAGCAACCTTGGTTTTTGGTGGTCTCCCATCCAATTATTATCCAAAGCTGACCCTGCTTAGCTTTTGAAATCTGACGAGATTGGGGTTTGCCTGGGCTATCCAGGTCAGGGCACACAACAAATACATGTTAAGAAAGCATAACAAACAAAGGGGAAAGACCCAAAAGAAGTACAAAGTGAAAAAAGTTTTAAATGATTGCTATATAGTTTTACAGTTTTAACAAGATGATTTTGAAGCTTTGTTGCCTATAACAACATCAACAACAACATTCAATTTATATACTGCCCTTCAGGACAACTTAATGCCACATTCAGAGACCAGTTTACAAAGTATGTTGTTATTAGCCCCACAACAATCACCCTGTGAGGTGGGTGAGGCTGAGAGAGCTCTGAGAGAGCTGTGACTGACCCAAGGTCACCCAGCTGGCTTCAAGCGGAGGAGTGGGGAATCAAACCCGGCTTCCCCCACTCCTCTGCTTGAAGCCAGCATTCTATAAGCTTTCTGTCACATCTTTCTATAAGATTCTACTATTAAATGGAGGATGAAGAGTTGAGTGCTGGTTGGCAAAAGATAAAAACGGATTCCAAACAGCACGAAAAGCATGTGCACTCCCTTGATTTTTTCCCCCCTAATCTAATTTATTGTGTCAATTTTTTCCAACAAGAGTTTTTATGCAGAGTAATCACCATTCTTTATCATCCCTTGGAAACGTGTGATGATTAATCTCTGCCCTGTATCCTACCACTCCATTCAGCAAACTTCCCCCACCCTGAGGAGGAGATTTTCCTCCAACGGAAGAGACCCTTAAGCTGGAGGAAGGTTTTGTCTGTTGGAAGAACTTCCTCCAGCCTAGGACAGGATACTGCCCCCTTGTTTTCACTCTTCCTGGCCTGATCTTGAAGCAAAAGGTACAAATGGAGAAGTGTAGGCTTCCAGTCTAGGTCCAAATAGCCTGGTCTGTTTAAGAGCTTTACATTTTAATTTAATTTAATTTTTAAATGTTTACTTCACTTATACCCTGCCTTTCTCCCCCAATGGGGAGCCAAATCGGCTTAAACGATTCTCCTCTCCTAATTTTTCCCCCTTCACAACAAACCTTGTGAAGTAGGTTAGGCTGAGTGTTTGTGACTGGCCCAAGATCACCCCGTGCGTATTCTTGGCAGAGTTGGGAATTGGACTTGAGTCTCTCATATCCTAGTCCATCACTCTAGCCACTAGACTGGCTCTCAGTGGCTGTAGCCTGTGTGGTTGATGAAAGATGCAAAATCAGGCCATTTGCCAACCAGGTAGGGAGTCTCTCCCAATTTGGGGTTTCCCAGGCATGCAGAAAAAATATAAATAATTGAAACAAAAACGTCAGCCTAGTAAGGACTTGAGCATGCTCTAGGAGAGGTGGAATTTAAAGAGTAGGTGAGAGTCAGGCGGAGGAAAACACCATGGGAGGGGTGGGGAGGAAAAACAGCCTGCCCCTGAGAACGTAGAGATTCCTGGTCCTAGATCCAGAGGAGTTAGCCGTGTTAGTCTGTAGTCACAAAATAGCAAAGAGTCCAGTAGCATTTTTAAGACTAGCCAACTTTATTGTAGAATAAGCTTCCGAGAACCACAGTTCTCTTCATCAGATGCATCTGACGAAGAGAGCTGTGGTTCTCAAAACCTTACGCTACAATAAAGTTGGCTAGTCTTAAAGGTGCTTACTCTACTCTTTACTATTTAGAAATTCCTGGAGAGGGAGGTTTTGGGTGGTGGACTGAAATTTCCAAATCGTCCTTTTGGGGTACCTCTGTCTCCTGGTTTAAAGTTCAAGGTCTAGTAGAGGTCTGCGAATTGTGGGACTTTGCAAGCCAACTCTCAGCTCCTGTGTGTTTGTGTATGTCATGGCCAGGATTTGCCGGTTCCAACGCTGGCGCCAGCTTTAGGAAATGTTGATCTGGAAGTCAGATGACCTCTTGAGTGCCAGAGTCCTAGTCAGAGATTGCTTGATATTCCCGGCTCTCCAGATTTGCTCTAAAACATCCTCGAGAAATCAGATTTTTTATTTTTATCCTCATCTACTAAGAGAATAGTGTTAGAAAGGAGTGAACAGAGAGATGCGCCCAATGACTTTACATTGTTCTGCCAGGGATTTGGTTGCCAATCCTTTTATATTGGTGAGCTTCTACTTAAGGGGTGTGTTTGACTGTCTGTACTCCAGATCGTAGTTTCTCTTTAGCAGTGCTTTCAGAACAATAGGTGGAGGCAAAACCAAGTTATTCAAAAGGGCTTTTTACACAGATAGGAGGTCTGTGTTGTAGGGAGGGAATCTCAAAGAGATGCTTCGCTAATGAGATAGAAACCATAGACCACCACTGTGCTGCCTTACGTCCTTTCTTTTGCTCTAAGTATGTGCTCCTATGTGCCGTCTGTTGCTTTAAGTCTGACCCTACTGGGTAGTTCTGTGTTGTCTAATGTCAGTCCTAGAATTGCTTCTGCTCCATTTCTACTAGAATTCTTCAACTCTGTATTGGATTTTTGCTAATGTTCTGTCTTTGTAAACTTGCATTTATTTACCCTATGGCATTGTTTATTGAAATGCCCTTGATATCAGCTGTGCTAATTTCACACTATGGAATCTGCCTTGAGTCTCAGCAAGAAAGGCGGACTATAAATAAATAAATAAATATTGGCATGCATTTCTAGCGGGAGGGGGCTGGAGGAAACGGCCCCCCCGAGTTCCAGAGGCACGGACAGCAGCGGGAGCGTTTCAAGGTGGAAATGCCCATCGCGTCCTTTGGCACCCATGTATCCCTCCCCTTTTGCTCAGTTGCCAGGGAAAAAGTTGGCGTCCTCGCCCGTGTCCGCCAGTCACGCTCTCCCGGAAGATCCCTCGCAGGAGTTCCTACAGCAGAGCCTGGAGAGAGTTTTCAACCTTCAGCATTTGGACCCACAAGGCACTCAGGAGCTGCTCGAGTTCACTATTCGGTAAGGTTCCGAACTCGAGACCCCGCCCTCCACGCTCCGCCTTCGAACATCTCCTGCTGTTCTTTCCGTGCCGTTTCCATTTCCCTGGCTTTTCTCCTCTTGAGAGCCAATGTGGTGGGGTGGCCAGAGTGTCAGATGAGAAACCGGGAGACCCAGGTTCAAATCTGCCCTCCTCTGCAGAAGGACCTTGGGCCAGTCGCACCTTCTCAGCCTAACCTGCCTCACAGGGTTGTTGTGAGGATAAAATGGAGGAGAGGAGAAGGCCATAAGCTTCTTTGGGTCCCCATTGCGGGGAAAGGCAGGGTGTAAATAAAGTAAATAAATAGATATAATTATCTTGCCCGTATTGGAAAAGAAAAGGTTAAGCTGCATATGCATGTGACGATAAGTATGTTGCTGATGTGCCCCCCTCCTGACTCAGAGACCCAGGGTAGAGGAACTCGCCCTTTGAAATGCTATAAATGTTCATGGTGGCCCAGAGAATGAAAATGTAGATCAGTGAAGGGGAGAGGCATCTTCTAGTCTCCGCCCTGCCTTGGAAACCACTCGCAGGAGATGATTTTCTCCTCCCCCCTTCTGCTCAAATGCCTTGTGTAGCTGTCTTGTAGCAAAATAAGAATGAACAATACAGCATAACTTCTGTTTTTACCTGAACATGATTTCCCAGGCAAGGCTGTTTTCCAGAAAACCTCTGATAGCCAGCCTGGAAGAATGGGTTTGTATTGCTATACATTTTATCTGGTAGCCTCAGTAAATTCTACTTTTAAAGGGTGTAGAGCTAATGATACGGAAAAATTCTGTACACAGTATCTGTTTGCCCTTCAGTTGTGTTCCTGTAGCATTGCGATGTGCTCAAAGCCTAGTATGAATCCCACAACAGGAGATTTCCCCCTAATCTTTCTGGGGTTGTTGATATTTTTTCAGATGACTTCAGTCCCTGGTTCAGCACTGGGGCTGTATAAGCAAATCAGAGATCAAGTAAAGTCATGGGTTGATATGATAACCCACAAAGACAGCTTGAGTTGACCGTCTCTCAGTAACAAACCGGTTTCTTTTTTCCTCTCTTTTGTTCAAGGGACCTTCAGAGGTTTGGAGAGCTCCAATCCGAGTTAGCTGGGATGGCCGACTTCTCAGCAGCCTATCTCCGATGTCAGCTGCTGCTCATTAAGGTATGCCTTACTCTTGATGCCGTTTTACCGCATTTGCCGGTGCTTGTTCCAAAGCACACATGTTCCAGCGAGTGCTAGTGTGACGGACTCCGCTTCCGAGGCTGAGGTTTCCAGTCAGTGAGCTATGATTGACACGTTTCCTTCCCCCTCCCCATGTGGCTAGCCTGAAATGGCAGTTGGGGATGGAATGTTGGGGGAGCTGGCAGTTGGAGTTGGAGGGGGAGAGAAAACAAGAGAGTGAAGGGGAGTGGGAGCCTGGCTTTTGACCAGAGAGGGTCAGCCAGAAAATCCTCTGTGAGAGGAAATAATGTTTGTGAAGCACTGTTAGGCCTTGGACTAAAGTGGGGAAAACCAGCACTAACTCCTGCTGAGACTTGAGAGATCTGGGACTTATAGTGGGCCAAGGAAGCGGGTCGAAAGGAGTCTCCCCTTCAGTGCCAGGAACAGGGTTATAGCTCATAACTATAACGCCTGCCCAGTATCTAGCAAGGGTTTGTCTCAGTGGAGCACCCTTAAGTCTGGAGAGGAGGGAAAGACATGCTGTGTCTCTGCTTTGAAAGGGAAACATTTGTGAAGCAGTGTCAACCTCTGAAAGACGCCAGCAACCTAGTGTTAAACCAAGTGTTTTGTGCCTCACACCAGTGAAGTTGCTGTATAAAAACCTTTGTTACGTCAGTTCAAACATCTGCCTACCTGCCTTTTGATGTTAACCTTCTGTAAATAAATCTTCTGTTACCTTTTGAACCTTCCCGAGCCTTGTGTGCCAATTTCTACTAAAGGGAAACGCAAACCCCTGATCTGTTCCCTACTAAGACTTGGCTGGGTAAGGGTGGGACAAGAAAGAAAGTTGACGCTACACATCAACCAGGCTTCCCAGTCCAGTATACAGCTTCATAGGCTTAAAGAGGAGAAGTTTTACCTCAGGGTAGGGGAAGGTCAGCCTAAGCCTTGATGTGGGTGTGCAGCAGCTGGCCTTTATTTATTTTATTTATGTCATTTATTGTCAGCCTTTCTCACTGAGACTCAATGCGGATTCCACAGTGTGAGTGTACAGTCAGGATCTAGGACAATTTCATGAACAATGCCATAGGGTAAATAAATACGAGTTTACAAAGACATAACATTAGCAAGAATCCAATACAGAGTTGAACAAATGCTGAAACAGAACATAAGCAATTCTAGGACTGACATAGGAGCACATATTTAAAGCAACAGATAGTACGTAAGGCAACATAGTGGTGAAGTCTATGGTCCCTAACTCATTAGCGGAGCAACTGAGACCCCTCCCTACAATACAAAAACTTCTTTGAATAATTTGATTTTCCATCGTTTGCGGAAAGGTAGAAGAGTGGGGACTCTCCTGACCTCCTCAGGCAGGCTGTCCGTAGGTGTGAAGCGCGAATAATGTGTAAACATTTCAGAAGCAATTAAGCTAGACTTTAACTTTAAAAGGAGGAGCCCCTATGTATTTGCCAAGTGAGAAATTGCCAATTTGTACCTCCTAAGGACAGCACAGTAAGATGGAGGCTCTCAGGAGATAAACTGGACAAGCAGGATTAGGATTCGGCATGTTAGCTAGCCGTTCAGTGGCTTCTGGTGTCGTAGCCGTTGCTGGCTCTGCAAAACAAACAAAAACAAACAAGCTCCCTTCGGTTCCTTTCCCCCACGCTGTGAATTGGGCACAGGATCTATGAGGAAATTAGTCATGGCTTCATCATTTGTTTGTGTTTGGCAGACTGGAGCTTTTAATTTTTTTTTAACAACCATCTAGCTGCTGCATGGAAATAGAAAGTACCCCAGTTCAGGGATGTACTGCATGCTTTGGTGATGCTCCGCTTGCACAGTGGACTTGCTTCCTGTAACATTCACTGTCCGTCTTCTGTGCAGCCCCACATGGGGACTGCGCCTGCGCAGGCCTGCCGACCGGATTTTTCTTTTTAGCAAACGTCCACTAGGGGGCGCACGTCCGACCCAATGCGCATGCGCGGCCGTTTCCCGCCCGAGCGACATTGGGCAACATCGCCCCCTTTCCCCTCAGTTTCTTCTTTGCCGCCGACCGGTAAAGATCTATTTGTCCGCTTTTCTGAGGAAACTTTTTCTGATCGTGAAGATGTCTGAGAAGTCGCTTTTTAAGCGCTGTTCCACCTGCTCCACGAAGATGACGAGGACGGACGGTCACTCTGTGTGCCTCGAGTGCCTGGGAGAAGGGCACATCGTCGGGAAATGTGAGCACTGCCAACGGTTCACCCCGAAGGCGAGGGCTGAGAGGGCGAATAGGCTGAACGCCCTGCTGTGGAGAAGGGCGATGCGGGCGTCGGGGGCTCCGGGTACCCCGGGGGGGCCGCCACCGGCTGGTGGGACGGTTGACACCCCCCCGAGACGAAATCTGTCCGAAGGGCCGCTTCCACTTCGCGTTCCCGCTTGCCGGATCGCCGCCAAGCCCAACACCCGACCCCGGATCCGAAGGAGGCTGCGAGTTCCGCGTCGGGTCGCAAGCACTCCACGACCCCGGATCCGAAGGAGGCTGCGAGTTCCGCGTCGGGTCGCAAGCACTCCACTCCGCAGTCAGATCCGACTCGGAAGCAGCACTGTTCCAGGTCCCCGTCGAGGTCGGAACCGACCGCCACATCGGCTCCGAAGGTGCCGAGGACTTCATCAGATCCGAACATCCCGGCTGGGTCGGTTCCCAAGCCGTCGGATCCGACCCCGACTCCGATGTCATCGGCTCCGAGGCCCACTGAATCGGCTCGCACTGGTCGTGTCCCGAAGGCAGGCCCTCGATCGGATCCGAAGGTTTCGGATCCGTTGTCTGTGTCGCCGGCTCCGATTGACCAGAACCGAGGCTCCGATCCGACTTCAGCCTCCAAGGGCGGAAAGAAGTCGAAGAAAAAATCTAAGCACCAGCAATCGACGTCGGTCCAGACGGATGAGGTCCTCTGGGAGAAGCCCTCGACCCCATCACCGCACCTGTCATCTCCGTTGCACCACTCCACTGATGGCGATGGTGATCTACCTGACGCTCCACCTCGGGCTGCCGAGACGTGGCGTGCCGATGACTATATGGTGAGGGGGGACCGGCCTTACCACCTTCCTCGGAGTGGCTACGACAGAGAGGGCTCCCTGTATGCCAGCTCTCCATCGTTTGGCAGGGAGTATTGGGGCGACACTCGGAGTGAGTTCTCCCACTATGGTTCTCCTACACGCGTCTCACCTTACCAACGTGCAGAGCCTTATCAGTGCCCGAGTCCTAGCCCACCATCTGACCCGTCGCCAGATGACATCATCATTGGGACTGGTCGTGTGTCACCCTCGGAGGACTACAGGCTCTATTCTGAGCAGATGGTCAGAATGGCCCGTTCTCTCGACATAGAGATATCTGCTGTGGATCCTAAGCCAAAGGACAAGATTCTACAGTATGTCCAGTCCGGCAACCCTCTGACTATTGCCTTCCCATTCACCGAGGGCTTGGAGGAGATCATTCACGACATCTGTGAGAAGCCGGCCTCTGTGTACCCGACGTCCCGCAAGCTGGAGGCCCTATACAAGACGCGGGATGACGGTTGTGCATATCTTTTTGCGCATCCGCCTCCTTCTTCCCTCATTACAGAGGAAATGCAGACCCGCCAACGCCAGGGGTCTTATGCGGTGCCCATTGACAAGGAGAGCAGGAAACTGGACTCCCTGGGCAAGAAATTATACTCCTCTGCTGCCCTGACGCTGAAAATCTCTAACTATTCAGCCATCATGGGGGCGTACCAGATATTCCTCTGGAACCGTATGGCGGCCTTCATGGAGAAACTGCCGGCAGACCAGAGGGTGTTGGCGAAGGTGATCCTCGATGAGGCCCTGCGGCTGTCTCAGCAACAAATAAACGCGGGCCGTGACACTGTTGATACCTCTGCGAGGGCGCTAGCTTCCTCCGTCGTCCTCCGCAGACACTCGTGGCTCCGCACGACTGCGTTGCCGGTCGAGACACGTAATAAAGTTGAGAATCTGCCCTTTGAGGGTCAATCCCTGTTCTCATCCGAGACGGATGACTACCTCTCCCAAAAACGCAAAGATCGGCTGACAGCCCATTCCTACGGCATCCTCCCAACCAGACCATCCACCGAAAATCGGTTCCAGTATCGCCCTTCACAGGGCTATCGTGGTCGGCAACAGCGATACCAGCCGTATCCCCGTTATGGGTCCTACAGGCAATTCCAGCAGCCTGCAAGTTCCTTTCAGCGCCGGAGACCTAGCTACCGCCCTCGTCGCGGTCCCCAAGCCCACGATGCCAAAGAGTCAGCAACGCAGCCAAAGCAGTTCTGACTAGAATTTGAACAGTCTGTCATGTTAGGGAACAGATTGGTTCAGTTTGCCTCTGCATGGGCAGAAATTACATCCGATAGTTGGGTTCTTAAAATCATTAATGTTGGATATAAAATTCAGTTTGATGTTTACCCAGTGTTGTCTCTTCCTGACCACTCATTACAATCCTCTTCTGATAACTTACAGGCTGAGGTTGTGGCACTGCTAGAGAAGGGGGCTGTGCGGGAGGTGCTCCCTCAGGACCCCCCCTTAGGCTTTTACTCCAGGATGTTCCTGGTAGACAAGAAAGATGGAGGGGTGCGACCCATCTTGGACCTGCGAGAACTGAATAAATTCGTTCTCGTCAAGAGGTTCAGGATGCTTACCTTGAACACGGTCCTCCAGTTAATGCCCGAGGACATGTGGTTCGCTGTCCTGGACCTCAAGGATGCATACTTTCATATTGCCATCCATCCTGATCATTGGAAGTACCTTAGGTTTCTTTGTAACAATAAGGCCTACCATTACCAGGTGCTTCCTTTTGGCCTCTCAACAGCCCCACGAGTTTTTTCCAAATGTATGGCTGTTGTAGTGGCTTATTTGAGGGAACAGGGTTGCACCATCTATCCCTACCTTGACGATTGGCTCTTAGCAGCTCCTTCTGCTAGTGCACTCCTGGCCCAGATCCATACTGTTATGTTCACCTGCTCCAAGTTAGGGCTTTTGGTTAATTTGCAAAAGTCTAACCTTACCCCGTCCAAGAGAATACTGTTTATCGGTATGGAATTGGATGGTGGCGTAAACAGAGGTTTTCTCCCCAGGGAGCGTGCGTTAAGAATTGGCAGGATGGTGAACCTTTTTTCCAAGTGCAGGTTCCAATCTGTGACTGCGATCCAGAGGCTCCTGGGCCTTATGGCCTCTTCTACAGCTGTCACCCCTATGGCCCGGTTGCACATGCGACCTCTCCAGCTGTGGTTCCTGTCGGTTCATGATTTTGAACACGAGTCCCAGAATAAACGTTATTCCATCCCCAGAGGGATTATCCGGGCCTTACGATGGTGGCTGGATGAGACTAACCTCCTTGGGGGTGTTGCGTTTGGGTCCATCCAGACCGAGATCACAATCTCGACTGATGCCTCCACAGTAGGATGGGGAGCCCAGTGTGGTGCCCTGAGGGCACATGGGATTTGGTCAGAGCAGGAAAGGAGAGATCATATTAACCTGCTAGAATTGAGAGCGGTCCGTTATGCCCTTATCGCATTCACAGACACGCTGCAGCGGAAAGCGGTTCAGGTGCTCACAGACAATTGCACCACGATGTTCTACCTGAACAAACAAGGGGGCACTACATCCAAGGCCCTCTGCGACGAGGCCGTTCGGATCTGGAACTGGGCCGTGGACAGAGGCGTGTTCCTTCGGGCGGTCCATATTCCCGGCACCACCAATGTCATCGCAGACAAACTGAGTCGGATGCGATTCGACAGCTACGAATGGACCGTAGCAGACAATTACCTGAACGCCATCTTTTTGGACTGGGGGTTCCCGGACGTAGACCTCTTTGCGGCAGAGGCCAACAAGAAGGCTCCGCAATTCTGTTCCAGGGGAGGGCTAGGTCACCGCTCCCTGGGGGACGCGTTCCAGATACGCTGGACAGGGCACCTGTTTTATGCCTTCCCTCCGTTCCCACTGCTGTCTCGGGTCGTCAGCAAAATCCAGAGGGATGGGCCGCACTTAATTCTGGTGGCCCCCTTCTGGCCCAGACAAGCATGGTTCCAACATGTCATGCAGCTTTCGCAGGGGTCATATTATCGGTTCCCACTGAACCCGGACCTTCTGTCCGACAAAGGGGTTTGGTATCACGACCTACCCAAACTCAACCTCACTGCTTGGCACATTCGGGGACGGAGGGGATGTCTGACAGGGTAGCTGAAATTTTGCTGAATGCCCGTAGGGACACCACTCGCAGGTCATACGCAGCTAAATGGAAGCGTTTTGAGGCCTGGGCTGCTGACACCGCAGTTAATGTTTGGGATTGCCAGTTGTCTTTTATTTTTGAGTTCCTCCTGTCCCTAAAGGATGGGGGACTCTCTAATTCCTCTATTAAAGTCTATTTGGCTGCCATTTCAGCCTTCCACCCTAAAATAGATGGGAAGACGGTGTTCTCCCACAGTTTGTCGAAGTCTTTTTTGAAAGGGTTGTATAATATGTTTCCGCAAGTCAAGGAAATTGTTCCCCAATGGTCACTGCAAGTAGTGCTGGCGGGGCTTATGAAATCACCCTTCGAACCACTGGCCACCTGTGATTTAAAATGGTTGTCCTGTAAAACGGCCTTCCTGATTGCCATTACATCTGCACGCAGGGTTAGCGAGTTGGCTGCTCTGAGGTGGGACCCTCCCTTTTTGAAGGTCCATCAGAATAAGGTGGTGCTGAGACCTGACCTTTGTTTTAGACCCAAAGTGTCCACTCAATTTCACACCTCACAGGACATTGTCCTACCTATCTTTTTTCCTGACCCTTCTGATAACTCTGAGAGGGCTTTACATTCCTTGGATGTGAGAAGGGCTATTTTATTTTACCTCCAACGTACATCACAGTTTAGGAGTGCCAAACAACTGTTTGTGTGCTATTATGGGCCCAGGAAGGGAAAGGCTGCTACAGCCCAGTCAATTTCCCGTTGGGTCACTCAAACTGTTAGAGCCTGCTACTCGCATGCTAAGTTACCTTGCCCCTTGGAAGTAAAAGCTCATTCCACCAGAGCGCAAGCTGCCTCTGCGGCCTTCCTTAGGGGCGTGCCCTTGCATGACATCTGCAGGGCTGCAACGTGGTCGTCTTCTGACACGTTCGCTAAACATTACGCACTAGATGTGTGGGAAAGGAAAGAGGCTGCTGTTGGTAATGCTGTGCTTCAGTCTCTTTTTCGGTGAGAACACATGCCCGCCTCCTGGGTAAGTGGCTTGTGAGTCTCCCATGTGGGGCTGCACAGAAGACGGACAGTGAAAACAGAGTTGCGCTTACCGTAACTACTGTTCATTGACGTCTTCTGTGCAGACACACAACCCTCCCTCCTACCCCGCTGTGTTCTTCCAGATAATGTGAAGGCATTCGGCGGCAAAGGAGAAACTGAGGGGAAAGGGGGCGACGTCGCCCAATGTCGCTCGG
The DNA here is from genome assembly GCF_028583425.1 of Eublepharis macularius. Lineage (NCBI taxonomy): Eukaryota > Metazoa > Chordata > Lepidosauria > Squamata > Eublepharidae > Eublepharis > Eublepharis macularius. Next base: position 178,590,956 of record NC_072792.1, read on the forward strand.
GCGGGAAACGGCCGCGCATGCGCATTGGGTCGGACGTGCGCCCCCTAGTGGACGTTTGCTAAAAAGAAAAATCCGGTCGGCAGGCCTGCGCAGGCGCAGTCCCCATGTGTGTCTGCACAGAAGACGTCAATGAACAGTAGTTACGGTAAGCGCAACTCTGTTTTCCTTGCCGTTGAAGAAAATGGTGTAGCTCAGGTTTCCAGAGAGCTCTGGATGGGCATCAGAGCCCTTCTGGGTGCTGAGTTGTGGCAAGGGTGGTTTTCTTTCTTTTTAGCTGAAATGTTTCTCCTGTGTAGGTTCACTTCTTCCCCACCCCTCCTGCAATTTCTCCAGATATTGAACTCAGCATTGTGCAATAGATGTACATCCTCCACTTAACTGCTTTATTCTGAACCTGAAATACAGAGCTCGGATCCCTTTGTAGCAAGGAGGAGAGTTACAGTTGTAAATAAGCCATTTTTTGGATCACCTTTGGAGAGTAAAATTTGGTTCTAGGTGATCAGACAGGATGAGTAGGGTGGTAAGCAGAGAGGGTGCATTGCTGAGGACCGTAAAGCAGAAAACGAATATAAGTGTTGGGCTGGGATGTTTCAGGACCTGGGAGAGCTCCCAGTGAGAGTAGTTGTTCTTAGGATAACTTGTCAGTTCAGCCCTCCTGATCCCCAAAGCAGGACTTGTTGATTGCCTGTCCAGTGAAGCGGCAAAGAATTTTAAAAAGGTGGCATTCTGGCTTGGAGCCATGACCTTCAATGCTATTCTTTGAAAGGTCTCTTTTGCCTCTCCCTAAGTTCAGAGTGTGGTAGTTCGTCCCCTTGGATAGGTCTGCGGGAAATGTTCTATCTCTTGTAAATTCAGGCAGATTATCTTGGCCTTAAGGACATCGTTTGGCGAAGCGGGGGGGTTGCACCATGTAGTGTCTTGCAAATCCTGCCTTGGCATTCCCAACCAAGTGTGCTTCAAATAGAGAGTCTTGAATCATCCTGGCAACTGGTTTGTGTAAAGCGTCACGTGACACTCCCCAACACAGCAGCGGAAGACAAAAGGGGCCCACCTTTTCTTTGCACCCTTTGCTCCCACGGGCCCAGCGGATGAATTCATTTCTGTTTTACCTGAACCGTGCTGCAAAGGTGTTGGGGCGTCTCTTGCAGGCTCTCCAGGAGAAGCTGTGGAACGTGGCCGCCCCGCTGTACTTGAAACAGAACGCTCTGGCTTCTGCTGCGGCAAAACAGGTAAGACAGTGAAGTGGGGTGGGGGACCAAGGCGGGTATTTTGGAGAGGCAGACCTCTCTTAGCTAGGCAGCTTTTCCTCCAGAACGTGCAGCTGGCCTGTGGATGTTCACAGAGCTCGAAGTTAAGAAGGAAGGAAGAAATAATTCTGGAGCATCCCATAAAGGAATTCCTAAGTGGAGGAAGGGAATATGGGGATTTCTGAGCTGGTATATTGAATGCGTCCTTATTCCCAGGGGATTCAGGCATGGCAGTGATGCTCTTCTCAGTGTCTCTTAGAAGCATGTGTCCTGGACACCCTATTCCTAGAGACCCCTGAAAATGCAATTGAAGCTTCCAAATAAATCAGATTGCAGTGGCTGTCCTAGGAGCCTGTAATGTGAGGGCCGCTGTTGCAGGTTTATTCTTCCAATGCTGAACTTGTGTTCCATCAGGAAGACTTGTGTATCCCTTTTGCCCCGCAGTGCAGAGACACAGGGTCAGGGCTTTGTGTGTGTGTGTGTGTGCGTGCTGTAATTCTGCAAGAGTTCAGAAAGCCAGCATAATTCACCTTGATAAGTCAGCTAGTGACAAACTCTTTAACAGTTGCAAAGATCCTGAGATGGCTTCTGTAGATCCATTCCAGTAATGGTGGTGCTTCCCGTGCATCAACGGAAGGCTTCTGGCATTGTCGGAAAGCACCACGGTCAATGGGAGAAAAGTATGTAGGAAACGGCGGGTTGTCAGAAGCCAGAGAGGTATCTGAATAATCTTTTTCCAATGGCTAAGAGGGTATGGGATCTGTAGGCTGTGTACTTCCTTCCCCTCCTCCCTGAATTTACAAAGCCCAAAATAAATTATGCAAAGCAACAGTCATGAATCATGTATCCAAGTTGGGGCATTGGGTTAGCCTGGGCACAAAATTTGGATTCTGTGTGTGCGCTCATGGAACACACACTTCTGCTGGACGTTACCTGAAATGGCTGCTTCTGAAAGCCCAAGGGTAAGATGCAGTGTGGTGTTGGTGGAAAGATGGCATCAAGTCACCACTGACTTAGGGCAGCCCTGTAGGCTTTTCAAAGAAGGGATGTTCAGAGGCGGGTTGGCATTGCCTGCCTCTACGTAGCAACCCTTGACTTTCTTGGTGATCTCCCATACAACTACCAACCAGGGCTGACCGCTTAGCTTCTGAGATCTGGCAAGATTGGACTAGCCTGGGCCATCCAGGTCTCCAAAGTACCCACTGTATTTTCGCCCCTACCTCTTTTTTGAACAATTCTCATGCCTAATCTCTTAAACTGCCGCTTGAATTTGTTTTATGGGAATGTTCTAAGAGCAGCAAACACCGGTAGCTTTTCTTTGCCAGCGGTGAGATTTCTGTGGCCTTTAATTATTTGTTTGTCCTATTGGCTTAAAAGGCAGGTGGGAGGACATGGGTGGGATCCTGTAGGTGTGTTCCATTAGAGGAGGTGCTTTTCTCCAGTTTGATTCCCCACTCCTCCACTTGAAGCCAGCTGGGTGACCTTTGGTCAGTCACAGCTCTCTCAGAGCTCTCTCAGCCCCATCCACCTCACAGGGTGTTTGTTGTGGGGATAATTATAACGTACTTTGTAAACCGCTCCAAGTGGGCATTAAGTCATCCTGAAGGGCGGTATATAAATTGAATGTTGTTCTTGTTGTTATTAAGAAACCTTCCCCTGACACAAGTCTCTCTTGCATCTTTTGGGAAAGCTCCACCCACTGGAGGAACGAGAGCTTCGGGTAGTGGAACGGACTAGAGTGACGCTCTGTCTCTGGATCCGAGTCCATGCATTTAAATCTTCTGATTTTTCCCCCCCAGAAGCTTTATATGTGCTGATGGAGCATTGCAGTGGCAGCTTGTTTTTGTGTGTCGGGCTAGTCACGTAAGGGTTGTTTTGGGGGGTTTTGCCATAAAGGATCTTTAAAAGGCCCTTTGGATTTTAAAACCCGACTCTTAGACCAGCGGCTCAGTCCTCCCGCCTTAAGAACGTGCTGCTTCTTGTCTAGATCATGGAAGAAACCTACAAGATGGAGTTCATGTACAGCGGCGTGGAGCACAGGCAGGTGGTCATCATCCACCACATGAGGCTGCAGGCGAAAGCACTGCAGCTGATCGTGACGGCACGGACTTCGAGAGGGTAAGGGTTACGCCTGGGCCCTGGGTGGCAGCTGGACTGGCAGGAAAGAGTAGATCAGTTAAAGGCTGCTGTGTATGAGGTCCGGAAAGCGCTTGTTTGCCCTGAGAAACCTCTAGCTTGGTGCCATCAGTGGAGCAGAAGTGGCGCGGGGATTGAAAAATAGAAACATAGAGCCGTAAGGGACTCCCCAAGGGTCATCTAGTCCAACCCTCTGCCCAACACAGGAAATTCGCAGCTATCCCCTCTCACCCCCACTCCGTGACTCCTGTTTTATGCCAGAGGAAGGGGAAAAAACCTCCAGGATCCCCAACCGATCTGACCCGGAGGAAAATTCCTTCCTGACCCCAAAGTGGCAATTGATATTACCCCAGGCCCATAAGACAGGGCCATTGCTATATTCAATTGTACTGTTGTATTATTTGTTATTGATTGTCTTGCCGCCATCAGGAAAAAGAGTGCTGCTATTTTTTTAATGATATTTTTGTACGATGCTTTTAAATGTTTTAATATGGAACGTTTTAAATGTTCTTAATGTTGTTATCCGCCCTGAGCCTGCTTGCGGGGAGGGCGGAATACAAATAAGATATAAATAAATAAATAATAAATAGAACAAGAGCCGAACACTGGCTCATCCCTTCCTGCCCTCCCTCTCCCGATTTGCGTACAGTCATATTGAGTCATAGAATCACTGCTGCTGTCAGGTGGCCCTCTAGCCCCTTTTGAAATACCTCCAATGAAGGAGGGCCCACCAGCTCCCAAAGAAGCCTGTTCCACTGAGGAACCGCTGACGGAGACCTCGGAGAGTCAGACGGTGCCGGGCTGGATGGAGTGTAAAGTCGTTTTCTTACGTTCAGTTCATTCTTCTCAAGCTACACATGGGTGTGCCAGGAGTAGAGGGCAAGAGCGGTTATGTTGCACGTGCACACACGACATCTGGAGGAACTGCAGTGATGAGGACGGATACGTTGGCAGCCCCCTGAAGCAGCCAGGGTTACGGAGGGGTGGGGACTAGGGGGACAAAATCCCAGAGGCCCTGGAGGTCTTTGGGGTGCGTGGATCTAGGCAGATCACATGAGAGTTGGTTTCCTATAATGCTTGGCTTGGGCGGCTGAGCCAGGGCCAGAGGGAATCGTCATCTGGGAACTCACCTGTGGTGGCCCTCAGAAACCCTTGAAATAACAGACAATCGAACAGGCTGGGAGGGAAAGACGCAGAGGACTTGGTGGACAAAAGTTTTATATAACGGAAAGCTTTTTTGTTTGCGTTTTATCTTTTAAGGCTGAGGTGCGGGTTCGCTTTATGATCTGTAAGAAAGTGGTCCTCATCATTTAAATTTATGTAGTGCCTTTCACGTTTTGCTTTTGCCACGCCAACCCTCACAACAGCCCTGAAAGGTAGGCTGGAGGCCACCTTGGACTTCTCTGCTCTGACCAATTGGCTCAGACCGTGCCACTTGCTAGCTTGAATTTTGATCCCAAATATCTGCCTGCATGACTACAATTTATTTATTTTATTTATTTCAAATTTCTATTCCGCCCTCCCCGCGAGTGGGCTCAGGGCAGATAACAACATATTAAAATACAAAATACAATAAAAACAACATATTAAAATACAATAAAATCCATACACCTTTAAAACAGGATGGTGGGCAGCCTTCACAGGGAGGGTTAAGATTTAATACACCCCTTTTTTCCAGGCAGGCGGAGGCCCAGCCTCAGTTATATGCCTGGCGGAACAACTCTGTCTTGTGGGCCCGGCGGAAGGATAGTAAATCCTTCCGGGCCCTGATCTCAGCAGGCAGAGCATTCCACCAGGTGAGAGCCAAGACTGAAAAGGCCCTGGCTCTAGTCGAGGCTAGGCGGGCCTCCTTGCGGCCAGGGACCACCAACAGCTGTTTGTCCGCTGATCCGAGTGTCCTCCAGGGAATATATGGGGAGAGACGGTCCCGTAGATGGAAGCAAATGGTCAACTTTTAAAAGGCGTTGCAAATATAATGGCGATTTTATCCTTGTTACCAGGGTAGAACCTCTTTTTGGAATGTGTGAGAAATTTTTACAAGAAGTGGACTCTTTCCAGAGGTATGCTTTTTCCCTTCAAACTCACTCAGGTTCTTTTGTTAAACGGATTGTCTTTTATTCATGCATGTATCCGCTTTTCTCTCCAGTGGGGACCCCAGATAGCTCACAACATCATTATCCCCTCCTCCATTTCAGCCTCACAACAACCCAGTGAAGTAGGGCAGACTGAGAGAGAGTGAGTGGCCCAAGGTCACCGAGTGATGGTGAATATTATCATTCGAAATACAGTTTGCTTTTTAAAATTTAAAAAGTGCAGGGTTTTCTTTATGGTGGTGGTTGTTCTTGGGTGTAGGTCTTCTTGTGAGTAGGCCCCCTGTTGCTGAGCCACAAACCCCTGGGGCCTGCTTGGTCAAGCAGGAGGCTGAGAGGCTTCCTTCTGGGCAAATGTGGTGACAGGCAGAGGCCCCCAGTTTGATTTGATCAAGCTATCCCCCCCCTTTGCCAATCCCAAATTTGCCTCTCCTATGTGCCATCAAGTTGCTGCTGACCTATGGCAACCCTATGGATGAAGGACCTCCAAAATGCAGATCTTGCAAATTGGAGGAGGTGGCTTCTTCTTTTGAGTCAAGCCATCTCATTTTAAGTCTTCCTCTTTGACTATACATAAACAGAGGGCAGCCAGCAGCAGGTCCCGGGGCAGGGAGGGATGGTTTATCAGTTAGTTTAATTTGTGTGAGTTTGATGCCGTTTGCAGAACCTAGCATGGGTTGATGCATAATTTTGTGCTGCGTACACAGTTGGTGGTCGCTTGCTCTTCTGCTTAAAAGTGCTGTCAACTAGTTCGAGGGCCGATTGACCCTTTAACTTACTGGGAGGGTTCTTGGTGGTCTGGTGCCCTGGAGAGATGTTCACAGCGCCCAGGGACAAGGACTTCTCTGTCTGTCTGGTGGTTGCTGCAGGAAGCAGGGAGAGGACACTGTGTAAGGGGCCCCAACAGCTGATCAGCAGTGTCTTGGAAGGCAGAGGTGAGGTAGACCTGCAGTTGTGGCTAGAATGGCTCTTGATCTTCTGCAGCGGCCGGAGATGGAGCCCTGAACCCCTTCCCTTCTTGAGCTGATGCCATTAGGTGTGTTGTAATGTGGTTGAAGAGGGTGGAGTCTGGTAAAAAAGGAAGGACTCAAAACCCTCCCCTATTGGGACAGCTCAGGAGTAAGCATTAGCCAAGTGGCCTGTTGTTGTCCAGGACTCAACCCAAAAGGCCCTGCACCTCTGGTAGCTCTGCAGAGACTGATTGGCTCGGTCTGCTCTAGGATAGTTTTAACATTCCCGTCCGGCTCTGTGCTAGATCTGTTTACAAACATGCTTGGGTTCTCTTTCTCGAGGAAAAGGGAGGCTGAACAGCAAATAGGTAATCTTCAAGCTTCTTCCTTGTTAGATAATTTTGACTTGTGACGCCGTCTTTAGTCGATTCATTGAAAGCTTTTTGTGCGTTTTGGTTGTTGCTGTTCTGAATTCACTCTGTCTTTTCCTTCACCTTTGGCGAAGGTGGGGAGCTCAGCACTGGCATGTTCGTGTGCGAAGCCTGATGCTCCTCCTTGTGGGGGTCTCTCACTGCTTCACAGGTGTTTTATTGCTGAGCTCCCTCATATGCAAGACAGTTTTGTGGACAAGCTCTTAGACCTGATGCCCCGGCTGGTCACCTCCAAATCTTCCGAGGTCGTCAAGATCCTTCAGACGGTGTTGCGGCAGAGTAGCTTCCTTCGCCTCCCACTCCCAGAGAAGGTTAGTACCTTATCCAAAACCACTTTATACCATTGGGCTGTTGAGGCTAGTTTTGTCTACTTTCACGTGTAGTGGGTCTTTGAGATCTCCGACACAGACTCTTTCTCACTGTTCCTTTCCCCTGAAACCTTTTGCGTGCAAAGAATGTACTGTATTGGTGACTCAGGCCTGGATCTTGATGTAGAAGGAACTAAGATCTGGATCAGGGAAAGATCTTCCATCCTGAACAATAACAACAACAACATTCAATTTATATACTGCCCTTCAGGACAACTTAATGCCGCTCAGAGAAGTTTACAAAGTATGTTATTATCCCCACAACAAAACGCCCTGTGAGGTGGGTGGGGCTGAGAGAGCTCCTAGAAGCTGCGACTGACCCAAGGTCATCCAGCTGGCTTCAAGTGGAGGAGTGAGGAATCAAACCCGGTTCGCCAGATTAGAGTCCCGCGCTCTTAACCACTACACCAAACTGGCCCTCCCCACTAGGGGTGTGCACCTGAAAAAGATTTGGGTTTCCCGAATCTTTTGGGATAACCCGAATCCCAAATCCCAAAGCGGCAAGTCGAGGGAACCCTCTTCTCCCCCCTCCCATCAGGTGAAAAAAGCGGTGGGACAGGAAGTTTGAAAGCAACACATTTCTTGCCGTTCGCGAGTGGCAAGAAAAGTGTTGATTTCTGGCTTCCCACCCTGACGCTTTCCGAAGTGATACAAATCGCTTCGGAAATCTTTGCTTTGGGATTCCCGAATCGGCTCAGCCATGCTGGGGCCAGTTCGGGAATCCTGAATCTTTCCAAGTCGGGCCCGAATTAGGTTAAAAACCCGAAATGCACATCCCTACTCCCCACTCCTTCCTAAGCCAGATGGAAGCCTGCATAAAAACCTTGTCAGTTCTTTCTGGGCATCTTGAGTCAAAAGTTGTGCTTTGCTCTGTGTCTGCAGGTCACAAATCATCTCTTCTGGCTCAACAACACAACAAGATACTGACTTCTTCCCACTGTGGGGCCAGACCTCTATCTCAGCCACAGTTACAGCATGGTGGGGGATTCAGTTTCTTTTTTTTTTAATATAATTTTTATTGGATGGGTTAACATACAATTAAGATTATAACAGTTACATTTTCCTTCGTTTCCCATGGTTATATGCTTCCCAACCCCTCCCCTCCCCCTTTTCTGCGTTGACTTCCAACAGCACTCCAACCCCCCGTTTTCTAATCTTATTTCTAAATCCTAGTTGTCACTTTTTTATTACTGGTAAAGATCTAAACTATATCTTATCTTATTTAATAACTTTCAAAAGACCATAATTGTCCTTTAACATCCCGTTTTTTCTCTAAATATATTCTCAATTTCCCCCAATCCTCAAAGTATCCCTTTGGATCTTGATCCCTCAGTATTCTTGTTAATTTGTCCATTTCCGCCATGTACAACAATTTTTGTGTCCATTCTTCAATTTCAGGTATTTCTTCTCTCTTCCAATATTGTGCATATAACGTTCTTGCCGCTGTTATCATATAATACAATAGTACTCTGTCTTTTCTATTAACGTCCTCTAAATGCAAGGATAATAATAACATTTCTGGATTCTTAACAACATTATATTGAAGTATTGAAGACATTTCAGCACATATTTTAGACCAAAAGTCTCTAGCCTTGCCACAAGTCCACCACATATGAAATAGAGAACCTTCATGCTCCTTACATTTCCAACACTTGTTAGATAGCTGTTTGTTCGCAATGGCTAACTTCTTCGGTGTTAAATACCATCTATATATCATTTTATAGCCATTTTCTTTAATACTGGAACAAGTTGAAATTTTTAATGTATTTTTCCACAATTGCTCCCAAGCTTCCATCATAATTTCATTATTACAATTTATCGCCCACTTTACCATTTGAACTTTCACTGTCTCATCTTCTATATACCATTTTAAGAACAATTTATACATTTTAGAAATTGCTTTGTTATCCCCCAGCAAAAGTTCTTCTAGCTCTGAATTTTTAGTTCTAAAACCTGTCCTCCTGTGGGGGATTCAGTTTCTATTATTATAAAAAATTTTTTGGTGAGTATACCATTCAAATTTAATACATACAATCACTTAATATCTAATTAACCCTATCCCCCACCCTTTTCCTCCCCCCTCCCTATCGACTTCCAACAGCTTTCCAACCCTTAACCCCTCTTATTACTTAATGAAATCCCTTACTCTAAGCACATTCTAATTTTTTTTCCAGATATTCTATCATATATATCAAATATACTATCAATATAGTATACATCTATCAGTTATACTATCAATATAGTATACATCTTATAACCCTCAGTATAACAGACCAGTATGATATAGTATAATATATAACAAAAATCTTAGTTTAAACATATTCTATTTCTTTTTTAAACATATATTCTATCAAATATACTACTATCAATATAATATGTATTATAAAACCCCTACTGTGTGCCATGCCACCAATGTGGCACAGCACACAACACCATATTACATAGTCATCATATAATATACAACCTGATCCACTAACATTATATATCATTTGTAGTATATATAGTATACCCTGTGGGGGATTCAGTTTCTGAGCAGCTTGGCCAAGGATGCTTTAGGCCTTCAGCAAACAGAAGTTGGCTGTTCTTATCTTAAATCCTGAGTTTCTACCTTTAAATTAATAATTGAAAAAGAGCGGAGTCCCTAACGAACAACTTAAGCTGTCAAAAAAAGATCAATGAAGTCTTTTTAATAACTTAGTTATTTGAGTCTGCTTTACCCAGCTGTTCCACAGGGTATTAAGAATGAGTTCAGTAAAAGAACAGAATCATTTTTTTTATTGGCTTGGGCAGAAATTTTGTTAAGTACAAACAACTTCTGGTTTTCATTGCTAAAAAAATGTACCTGTAGTGGAAGGAAATCTTCTCTTATCCCCAAAGTAGTTTATGATGAAAAGCTTTATGTTTTGCTCCATTAACCTTTATTGCAGTGGGGATAAGGGTCTTTAGGGGAGGGGCTTCGAAAGAGACTGTTCTAAATGGAATTTTGTGCATGGTTAAATTGACGTGATTCAAACATACAGTTTGGCTTGAAATTTCATTATGGCACTACAAGCTACTCTGAAGGGCTAGTGAAAAGCGAAGTTCATCCTTTTACTTGCAAAAGTCAATCAAGAGAAGTACTTTCATCTGTATTACAGTTCTAATATGTTACGATCATGTATTATATTTTATGGATTCTTCTTCTGACAAAAAGCCCAGAGGCCTGATCTAGACATGAGGAGGTGGAATCCTGAGATGGTAGAATGGGTTGTTCCTCATCAGACTGCAAGTGGGAGGTGGGTGGGTCCCATTTCAGGGCTCCTTCATGCAAAACTTGCCACTAATTTTAAAAAAATGTAGTACATTGCGGTGAAAAGTTTAAAATGTAACCTGTCATGTGCTGCTTTCCCTCCTGCTAGCTTTCCGTATATTGGAAATTACTCATGTAGGGGAACGTTGAAAAATGTCACTTCTAGAGATGGATATGAACCGAAATATGAACCAAAGTTTGTTACGAACCGGACCGGTTTGTGATTCGCAAACCAGTGGTTCGTCAGAGCTTATTTCTGACGCCCCAAACTTTAGGCCGTCGTTTGGTTCATTTTTCAGTTTGTCACTGCAGACAGCCTGGCACCAATCAATCAGTTCCCTAGGCAACGAGGGGGATGGGCTTTCTGCAGACCTTCTGCTGCCCTGGAAATGACATTTTCACAAACCAAACCGGTTCACGAACCGGGGCAAGTTCATGAAAGTTCGTGTTCTGTGAAACGCAACAAACCATGAACTGCACAGTTCAGTATTTTCCCAGTTCATGCCCGTCTCTAGTCACTTCTCCTGAGCTGTCTTAAGTGGTCCATTACTCTCGGTCGTCACAACTGTACATTTCTGCTTCAGTTTGGTGTAGTGGTTAAGAGTGCAGGACTCTTAATGTGGAGAACCAGGTTTGATTCCCCACTCCTCCACTTGATGCCAGCTGGGTGACCTTGGGTCAGTCACAGCTCTCTCAGAGCTCTCTCAGCCCCATCCACCTCACAGGGTGTTTTGTTGTGGGGATAATAGTGACATACTTTGTAAACCGCTCTGAGTGGCCATTAAGTTGTCCTGAAGGGCGGTATATAAATCAAATGTTGTTGTTGCTATTTTGCATAGACCAATCCTGAGAAGCCCTTTGTTCCATAACAAATAATCACTAGTATCCTGTGGCGTTTGTGTGTTATGGTACTACTTGCAGTAGAAGGATCAGCCCTTCTCCTTTTGGTTAGAGCTTCTGCTGAGATTTCTGCTTGTTTAACAGAAACATTTAACAAAAAACATAATTTCAGAAAGACCATCGGCTTTGCCTCAGGGTGATGGCTGTCATATTCTTCTTTCTGCAGATCCATCGAGCAACAGCCACCATTATTGAACCAGCGGGAGAGTCGGACAACCCACTGCGATTCACATCGGGGCTGGTCGTCGCTTTGGATGTTGACGCGACTCTAGAACACGTACAGGACCCTCAGACCACAGTTAAAGTTCAGGTAATGGTGCAAAGAACGTAAGGATAAGCTTGCCCAAGAGACGTCAAGTCCACCCTCCTAACATTTAGTCTCCAGCAGTCCATTCGTTCTGGGCGAACATGAAGGTGAACATGAAGTAAAGCGAATATGAAGGTGACAGCCTGATGAAAGATGTACCTTTTCCCTGTTTCTCCTCTCCCAACAACTGGTATTAAACTGTCTCTGAACATGGAGGTTCCATTTTGATAGGCCTGTCAATGGCTGTCTTCCCTGATACAGGCCCTTAAACTAGAGGCCAGGGGTTCGTGCAATGATTGCGAAATACGTTCGTTCAATATTTGTGTAATATGTCAGTGCTGCTCGACTGATCCAACCTGGCCACCAAAGCTGAGTTTTCTTAAAACTACTGCCTTTCTTTCTGGTCCCCCTTTACAGAATGCTAAGTCAAGCCTATTGAATTAAAGATGAATTTCACAGGCCTTTTGTGAATTTGCTGCGTAGATTTTCCAATGAATTAAAAAAGAGTAGCTTTCTGTTTGTGAAATTAGTTGTGTAAAATGGATTGTTGATAATTTTGAGGGGGGCAGGTTGTCCCAAGATCAACTGTCTGTTTTGTTTTTAAATCTGGATTTGCCAAAAATATGCTAACTGCCTTGGCCTGAAAAGGTGGGTGGACTAGAAGTTGGCATTTTTAGTATATCGGCTTCTAGTCAGTGTAGGTAATTGAGGGTGGTGGAGAGTGCCCTCAAGTCAGAGTTGACTTATGGTGACCCCTGGTGGGGTTTCCAAGGCAAGAGACAGAGGTGGTTTGCCATTGCCTGCCTCTACAACCCTGGTTTTCCTTGGAAGTCTCCCATCCAATTACTAACCAAGGCTGACCCTGCTTAGCTTCTGAGATCTGAACGGATCAGGCTTATCTGGGCTATTCAGGTCAGGGTTACGTAGATAATTATCTTGTGTCAATGACAGGGACAAGAACTGGGAGCGACTGGGACTAAAACCAACACAGAGTGGACCCCTTGGTCTATGTTCTGCTGTCCTTGTAGACTCTTGAGGATCCCAAAAGAAGGCTGACAGTTATATTATGCATAACTCTACCCATTTGTGGAGCCCATTGGTTCCCCCTGGCTGGCTATAAATTCTTCTGAACCCTTTTCTTCTCTTCCCCCTAACGCCAAGTTCTGGCCCCATTCTCCTGGGTCTTTTGTCTTCTGCAACCTTAATTCTTGGATGCTCAGCAGTTGCACTGCTGGACTACTTTTTCTTCCCTTCCCTTCTAGGTATTATATCCTGATGGGCAAGCCCAAGTGATCCACCCTAAGCCTGCCGACTTTCGAAATCCTGGACCAGGAAGGCACCGATTAATTACTCAGGTGTACCTCTCGCATACTGCCTGGACAGGTAAAGGAGACTCTTTCTCTCTGTTCAATATGTCTCTTGTCCTGTATAGGGAAGTTATCACAGTGTAGGTTTCACCTGAGTAATAACCAGAGCCTTGGATATTCTCTGGCTTTACTCTGTAGTGGGAAGAACAAGATGAAAATTCAACAAGACCTGAATACTCTGGAGAAGTGGGCAGCCGTGAATAGGATGCAATTCAACAGAGACAAGTGCACAGTATTACATCTGGGCCACAAAAATGGGAAGCACAAATACTGGATGGGGGATACACTTCTGGGCAGTAGTATATGTGAAAGGGATCTTGGGGTAAGAGTGGACTGTAAACTGAATATGAGCAGTCAGTGTGATGCAGTGGCAAAAAAGGCAAACTCAGTCTTGGGTTGTATCAAAGGGGCCATTGCATCGAAATCGCGGGAGGTCATAGCTCCTCTCTATACTGCCCTGGTCAGGCTACACCTAGAGTATTGTGTGCAGTTCTGGAGGCCTCACTTCAAAAAGGATGTGGACAAAATTGAGAGGGTGCAGAGGAGAGCGACGAGGATGATCAGGGGTCTGGAGACTGAGCCCTACGAGGAAAGGCTGAGGGCCTTGGGAATGTTTAGTTTGGAGAAGAGGAGATTGAAGGGGGACATGATTGCTCTCTTTAAGTATTTGAAAGGCTGTCATTTGGAGGAGGGCAAAGTTGGCAGCAGAGGGCAGGACCCGAAGCAATGGGCTTAAATTACATGCACAAAGGTACCGGCTGGATATTAGCAAGAATTTTTTCACGGTCCGAGTAGTTCAAAAGTGGAATCACCACCGCCTAGGGAGGTGGTGAGCTCCCCCTCACTGACAGTTTTCAAGAAGAGGCTGGATGAATATTGGTCAGAGATGCTTTAGGCTGATCCTGCACTGGGCAGGGGGTTGGACTAGATGGTCTGTATGGCCCCTTCCAACTCTATGATTCTGTGATTCTACGACAGCACCAGCCAGCATAGTAAGCATTGCTCAGAAGCCAAAGAAAGAAGAAAAAGATCCCTTGCACACCTGCCAGTCTCCTAGAGAGTACCATGCATTAAATGCTGGAGAGAGATCTTGACAGGTTTTAGGTTATGAGCTGTTTCTCGTGGGCCCAGTGATTAAATTAGAACACATGTAAAAAAAGAAGACTACCTGAACCACGACACTGGTTCATTGTATGATTTGCTCCTGTACTGTTTGCTCCCCCCCCTCCCCATTGCCTCGTAATAGACCTTGCCAAATAAACATTGACGATCATTCTTTAAGAGCAAGATTCGGGTCCAGTAACACCTTAAAGACCAACTAGATTTCCAGATACGAGATTTCAAGATTCAGAGCTCCCTTCATTCTTTAAAAATTTCTGATTCTAGAGGGGAAGCTTTGCCGCAAAACCCTTGGAAGCTTAGGCCTGGGGGAGGGGAGGGGCAAAGATGTGGAAGTTTTGTTCTGTTCGATAAAACTTGATGCAGCCCAACAACTTTTATTTTATTTATTTGTGATTTTTTTATGCGGCCTCTTCTAGGGAACCCGCTGAGACAGCTTATAAAACAGTATAATAAAACCCGGCATTTAAAAAAAAAACAGTGAGAGATTTCTTTTAAAAACTTGCAGGGAGCGGCTGATTACGCCAACGGGAAGAGGGGTCCTGTTCTCGTTGGGGTGTTGACTCTCCTCTTCTTCCGCAACTGTCCCGAGGGACTCTTATTCCTGCCTGCTAGAGCTGAGCCTGGCATTCAGAGAGGCTCTGGCACGGTCCCTTGGCACAGATGAAAGGAAGAACGGGGGGTGGGGGGGGAGTCAAAGGAGCAGGTAGCATTTGGGTCTTGCAAAAGGAAGCACGCCAGCTGCCCGCTCTCATCCGAGTAACAGAGCCAGTCTCTAAGCCTTGAACTTTGTTTTCACTTCCGTAGCTGCCTCTTTGAACCCTGGCTTATGCCACATAAACGAGTGTGGTGTAGCGGAGAGTGCGGGACTAGGACCCGGGAGGCCCAGATTTGAATCTCTGCTCGGCCATGGAGCTCACTGGGTCACCTTAGCCTAGTTTCGCTCTCTCGTAGAGTGCCTCACAGGTTGGTGGTGGAAAGGAGGACCACGTTTTCCGCCTGGAGCTTCTGGGATGAAGAGTGGGCGGAAGATGTGTTAGGTTGTCTCTAGGTCCTCATAGGGTACTTTTTAAATTTAAAAGGACAATGCAGGCTAAACAGCTTCTTAGATTTCGGTGAATGTCCAGTGCAGTCGACCGTGTGAATGAACCAGGGAAGGGTTAGCGTTTTGACATTTGCTGGCACTCAGAGACCAATGCCCTTCCAAACTGCTGTGGAAATGCTTTCCCCTCCCTCCCCGATGGCACTTCCTCTCCTTTTGCCAAACCAGCCTCAGCCTGGCTTGCCCTTTTCAGTCTGGAGCGATGCGGTGGGATGAACACTGGCAAAGTTCAGACCCATCCAACCGGTCGGTGACAAAGTTAGTTCCGGAAGGAAGGGCCGAGCTGTTGGTTTCTCTCCCACGAACAAAAGGCTCTGAGGCAAAGATGACTGTTTTCGTTTTGTCTCTTCTCCCCACGCAGAGCCGTGTCAGATCGAAGTGCGGCTGCTCTTGGCGTACAGTTCTGATAGAAACAAAACTCCCGCGAGACTCTCACGCAGCACCTGGGGAGACGGCACGGAGCTGCTCCCGCCGTCCGAGAACGGCATCGAAGGGACTATTCCGTTCAGCAAGCCCGTCAAAGTGTACATCATGCCGAAGCCAGCCAGACGGTGAAAGCGCATCTTGAAAGAACCTTTTTTTAATAAAATAAAGATTGATGAGCTTACCTGGAAGGATGGAAACTGTTTGGACTTTCAGGTCATGTGCACATTGCAGATAAGTCAGGCAAAAACATTTCCCCCAATTTTAAAAAGAGTATTTTTCTCTAGACCGATTTAGACATGATTACTTAACAGTGAACACGCTCATGAACACACATGAAGCTGCCTTATACGGAATCAGACCGCCGGTCCATCAAGGTCAGTCTTGTCTACTCTACGAGCAGCTGCTCTCCAGGGTCTCACGTGGAGGTCTTTCACATCACCCACTGCCTGATCCTTTTAACTGTAGGTGTCGGGGATTGAACCTGGGACCTTCTACATGCCAAACAAATACTCTACCGCTGAGCCATGGCCACTCTCCACAGTGATGATTTGTGCATAAGGTGATGCCCCTGAATTTAATCATATTGGACAGCTGGCTGTCCAATCCTCTGTTATCTTTTCCCTAATGAAGCTGGTTCCAATGTATGAAGGTTTCTTGTTTGTGAGTTTACGAGAACTTTCACCATGCAAATAACGTCTCGCGCTCCTACAGTTACCGCTGCTGATAGAAGCCACAGCCAGCCCATAGCTGGGGGAGAGAGCACACGGCTGTTGTGACACACAGCCAGGTAGTAGCGAAGTGCTTCCTTGCCCCATTTTGGGAGTCAAATTGGGGCCTTTCATTGGATCCAGCAGGGGAGCAACAGTTCCACGGTTCACTGCACCCCGTCCTACAAAAGGAAGTTTCCCGGTGCAGTGGGCAGTTGCATTTTATTTATTCTTTGGTTTATTCCCTGCCTTTCTTCACAATGAAGGACCCGACCAACATTTAATTTATAGGCTGGGAGCACGTGACTAGCCCAAGATCACCCAGCAAACTTTTGTTTAAAGAATACTTTTTATTTTATTGATAAGATTGAAAGCCCACTAAAAAGGGTAAAGAAACAAGAAAGAAAAAGGAATACAAAAAGTGAGAAAGAGAAGAACAAAAAGGGGAAAAAAAGAAAACTAATACATATTTCATTTTCCATTTTTCTGTACACCTGTCATACATTTACAAACATTATACTTGTAGTTTCGATACCTTCAACATTTACCTTTTCAGTACTTCCCCCCCCCTTCTGTTTATTTTTCCCAAATGTATCTTCTTAAAAATCCATAAATCATCAGTTCGTTTTTTCTCGCCTCACGCAGAAAGTCAGTAAGGGGTTTCCAATTAACCATAAAGGTAGACAATGTTTTATCTCTGGTCAGAGCTGTAAGTTTGGCCCTCTCCACTAACGTCACCCAGCAATGCAGGCAGAGGTGGGATTTGAACTACTTTGTGGCTTCTGTTGTGCCCAGAACAAACTGGCAACTTGGATTTTCAGGAAAAACCTTCCCCACTGGGCCCTTTGCCCAGCCAAAAAATTGATCTAGGGGCTGCTGTCCTCATTCTCCATGAGCTGGTAAATCAGATGTGGTTGTCCCACTTCACCCTGCTCGTGTGAACTTTGCTTGCTAAAAAGATCTGGGCGCATAAAAAAGCAGTGTGTCAAGCAGGGGAGGGTTCGAGGCTTGCCTTCTCCCCGATGTGCCGAATTTCTACATGCAAGTGACTTTTTTTACCATGTGAGCCCTCCCCTGTCATCTAAAGCAGCACAGTCCAGGCACAAGATGGGTAGCCGTGTTAGCTTGTCTGTAGCAGCAGAAAAGAGCAAGAGTCCAGTTGTACCTATAAGACTAACAAAACTTGTGAGGTATGAGCTTTCAGCTTCTGCAATCACTCCACACTCCAAGAGATAAGGACAGATGGACTCACATTCTAGCTATATCTGAAGAAGTGAACTGTGGTTCACAAAAGCTCATGCCCTACCGCGAATTTTGTTAGTCTTATAGGTGCTACTGGACTCTCTCTCTTTTTCTACTGCTTCAGCCCAGGCACAGTCTGACTTGTTACACATGGTGGCAAATTTGGCAACGAAGCATCCACAAAGTAGTTCTCCCTGCATTTTCTTTGCCCTGGCCCCTGTGGCTACCATATTCCCCCATTGTGCCATGGAAGCCTCTTTTCTGGTTTTCTGGTCTTTTTAACCTCCGTTTTGCGATGGTGAAAAGCAGGAAGTGCAATGCTGAGTTGGTTGCTCTCCCCTGCGATCTTGTGGGTGTGGCCAAGTGCCTGTAGCCAGTTGGCCATCTTGCCCTGAGTTGGACTGGCACCCTCATAGTTCATCATAGAATCATAGGGTTGGAAAGTACCTCCAGGGTCATCTAGTCCAGCCCCCTGCACAATGCAGGACATTCAAAACTACCTCCCCTCCCCCCCCCACTTTGTCTCCCAGTGATCCCTGCTCCATGCCCCGAATATCATCAGGATCCCTGAGCCAAACTCGCCTGGGGAAAACTGCTTCCTGACCAAAGTGGTGGTCGACATTACCCTGGGCATGTAAGAAGGGTAGGGTTGCCAGCCTCCAGGTGGTAGCTGGAGGTCTCCCGGAATTGCAACTGGTCTCCAAGCTAAAGAGATCAGTTCCCCTGGAGGAAATGGCTGCTTTGATGGGTGAACTCTATGGCATTATAACTCATTGAGGCCGCTCCCCTCCCCAAACCCTGCCCTCTCCAGGCTCCACCCCCCAAAACCCCTGCACAATGCAGGAAATTCACAACTTCCTCCCCTCCCCACACGCCCAGTGACCTCTGCTCCATGCCCAGAAGATGGCAAAACCCCTCCAGGATCCCTGGCCGAACTGGCCTGGAGAAAATTGCTTCCTGACCCCAAAGTGGCGATCGGCCTTACCCTGGGCATGTAAGAAGGGGCCACGAGAACTAAGCACAGATGTAACCCTTCCTGCTCTCCCTCTTATGATCTGCCCAGGTTCACAGAATCAGCATTGCTGTCAGGTGGCCTTCGAGCCTCTGCTTAAAAACCTCCAAAGAAGGCAAGCCCACCACCTCCCGAGGAAGCCTATTCTAACGTGTTTTAAAAGCCACCTTTAGCCCTGCCACTAGTGCAAATAGTCCCCGCGGCGGAGCCGTGTACGTTGCCTCTGTCCATAACAGGCGGGGCAGGAGCCAGAGAGCAAAACCAACCAAACAAAAATCCAGTCCTTTCCCCTTTAAATGAAGACCAACGCTTCAACGAAACTGAACATGCTGGATGCTGTCGCTGCCTGAGAA
This sequence comes from Eublepharis macularius, assembly GCF_028583425.1. NCBI lineage: Eukaryota > Metazoa > Chordata > Lepidosauria > Squamata > Eublepharidae > Eublepharis > Eublepharis macularius. Next base: position 178,610,002 of record NC_072792.1, read on the forward strand.
GGAGAGGCGGATGTTTGTTTCAGTAACTGACCGCTCTGCTTTAGAAGAAGCCCGATCTTTCCCCCTCAAGAGCTCGGCTGTACAAAGAGCCTTTTCATTTAAAGGGGGCTCCTGATTTGTGATTTACTGAACCAAATGTGGTCCCCCCCCCCTCCCCAAGCCTCATAGGGCAGCTTACTGGGGATCTTGCTAAAGCCCCCTCCCCATCTTGGTTTCCTGCATGCCTGGATCTGCAGAAAAAGGGGGTTCTCAGACACCTGGTTGGCCACAGACAGCGGAGCCTGGGGAGTTGCATTCCACTCCGTAGGTCACAGGTGGTGCCAGCCTGTTCAAAGTCTCTGAAACATGAGCAGCGGGGAGTCTCTTGCTTGCAACAGGACTCGCCTCTGAGTTAACTGATTAGACAGGAGTGCCTGTGCAAGATTAGCCCAGCTGATCTCTTCTAGCCCCACCCAAAGCAGCTTGGGTGGGGGGCTGTAACCCTTCTATCCCACCTTCTCAGGGCTTGGGGAAAGGCTGGTCTTGAACAACTTGCTGACCGCACCGGGACGGAAGCTGGCTCAATCGCTACCAACGCCTGTAAGATTTCTTGGCTGCCTCAATGCTGCCTGCAGCCCTAGTTTGTTTATTATTTATTTATTTCATTGGATTTCTATTCTGCCCTCCCCGCAAGCGGGCTCAGCGCGGATTGCATCATTTAAAACACAATAGCAACAATAAATATACACGTTATCCATAAAAATTCATAGTAAAAAGTCCAGTAGCACCTTTAAGACTAATCAACTTTATGGTAGCATAAGCTTTCGAGAACCACAGATGTATGCCTCTGACGAAGAGAGCTGTGGTTCTCGAAAGCTTATGCTGCAATAAAGTTGGTTAGTCTTAAAGGCGCTACTGGACTTTTTACTATTTTGCAACTACAGACTAACATGGCTAACTCCTCTGGGTCTATCAAAATTCATAAAATTCATTAAAAACATTATAAAAGTCTCGACCAATTATAGTAATAGTAATAAATACCAACATAGCAGCAACCACTGTATAGCTATTTGTTTAGCTTCACTTGGCTAAAACCCATAGGCAATAACTGATATAGATTTCAAGTGCAATTAAGCTATTAAAACAGGGTGGTGGTGGAACACCTGATGGGGAGGGTTAAATCATTCATGCAGTCCCTCCCTCCTACATTGCACATGTGAGAAGGAAAAACAAAATTATTGAGAGCAAGCAGCAAGGCTCCAGGCCACACCTGGAGGTTGGCAACATTAACATGGCCTGTCAGTATCCCAAAGGAATCTCTTCACTACCTTTTTGGGAGTTGTGCAAGTTCTCTTGAGCAAAACATAGCATGAAGGCGGACAACATTTTTTAAAAAAACTAGACATACATTTGGAACAGAAAACCACTCCAAGTTTTGTTCATTACACAGCTTAAGAAAAATTTGCACGTGAAAATATCCTTTTAATTGTACATTTTCTACTATAAAATGAAAAAAAAAAATTTCAGTTGTCTTTATGGCTCACATCATTTATTTATACCCTGCTTTTCTTCCCAAAGCAGCTTTCAACACTGTTCTCCCATTCTCTATTTTATCCTCAAAACAACCCCCCTGCAAGGCGGGCCAGGCTGAAAGAGAGGGCCACCCTACAAGCTTCCAGAGCAAAGTGGTGATTCGAACCTGGGTCTCCCAGATCTTAATCTAAGAGCCAAGCTACAAGTGACGCCTGACACAGGTTGGACACTTGTCAACTTACCTCAAGTTTTGATGGGAAATGTAGGCATCCTGGTCTTGCAGCTGTAATGGAGAGCCAAGCTGTAAAACCAGGACGCCTACATTTCCCATCAAAACTTGAGGTAAGCTGGCAAGTGTCCAACCTGTGTAAGACGTCACTTGTAGCTTGGCTCTGACACTAACTGCGACACTGTGCTGACTGTTGTCTTGCAGGCAAATGATGCCGTGTGTGATTTTATGGGCCGTGAGCTCCAAGATCATTTTTTCTGAGCTGCAACCTAGATGGTTAAACCATTGGGAAGCATAACCTAAAGATGCAATATCTTATCTTTTTTTAAAGCATGGAGGAAAAAGTGTAACGTGACTCCTGCCAGTGTAAACAAGCCTCCCGTCACTTTACTTTCAAATGGCTTCTACACTCCCTGCTGCGTAGAGATATGCAAGATCTGCCTTAGTTTGGCAGGAGCTAGGAGGGTCAGCCGTTCCTGGCTCTGAGCCCAGAATTGGCTCTGTGCTGTAACAGAGTTTGCCAGAATGGCTTTATGTCAGCTGATGTGACGGGCACTTTTCCTTGTTGCTGGGTGCGACGGACAAAGGAAGCTGTTTTGTGGTCTTCTGTTGGGCATGTCTTGCTGCCTCCAGGGCCATAAAATATTCCTGAGCAGTCATGTGCCAAGCAGTAGTTCCCTGTAGAAAAGAGGCTTTGGGCCAGCGGTGGATACAGGGCTGACCCATTTGAGGAATTCTTGCATCGCCAAAATGGGAGGAGGGGGACATAGTTCAGGATCTTTGCTTACAAGCCCCTCCCTTCGGTCTTGGAAATTTGGGGGTTTTAAGCATAGCAGATTGCAAGCCTGGGAAAGCTCTCTGACGTAGGCTAATTGCAGCCTGCATCGAAGCTTTCCTCTCCACGGCTGAATCCACACGGCTCAAGTTTGTTGCTATTTTCCCGCCATTTATGCGCTTCTCAGAGGGCTGTTCACATACTCTCACCTCAATCCCGTCATTCTTTCGCATCTGTTGCGCTGCACCTCAGACGAGTTTGTCATGCTTTCCAACGCTTCTCTTGTGCAGTTCTCACCATGGATGTGAACAAATAGAAGCGGTTCACAAAGACACCACCCCCTCTTAACCACCCCTACTTCCTTGTTTCTTGCCTTTCCGGAATACCATCCCCCCCTTGCCAAGCAATTCTTATGGTCCCAACTCTGTCCTAGGCATGCCCGCACCCCCGTCCAGTTTATTTTTTTTAAGGGTGCTTTCCTAGCGCTATTGCGCAATCCCGTTTCAAATCCCAAGCGGTTTGGGAAGTGGCGTTGTAAAAAGCCCGTGGAGGCATCGGGGGGGGGGGGTTTGCCATATTTTTTACAGTGAATAATGTTTTACTGCCGAAGGACCGCCTAGGTAATTTCCAATAAGCAGACTGTGGCTGCAAAGGTTGACTCTTTCCAGGTTTTTTAAATTAAAAATTATCCGTATAGCAAAAAATCGCTATCCTATAAATATAGTTGAGCGGTAACACAGTAGTCTGTGGCAATTGGCCACGCGAACACCTGTGTCCCACCAATGTCGGCAATCTTTTTCAGTGACCCATTGGCCTCTCCTGGGGTTCTCTGACCAGCAGAAAATGCTACTTCGGTCTCGCATGGCCTGAGCGTGCGATGCAGCGTGGTTTTCTATGAATCAAACGTATTTGCAATACAGCGGAAAATCGATATAGCGGAAATCTCTCATTAAATTAAAAAAACCCCCGTCATGTCGTCATTGGCGACGGCGGATCTAGGCCCACCCCTTATCCCGCTTTTCTCCCAGGGATGTGAACGAAGCATAGCGCGATGCTGACTCAGTAAGAAAGGGAATGTGGACACAGACTGGGACATTGCGGGATAGAATCCAGCGCGAGAAATGCGCAAGAAAACCGGAAGGTAGGGAAGTGTGGATTCGGCCCTCCTAAAGAGTCTTCTGTATTGGGGGGCGAGGGTGGGGGAGAGAAAACTAGCATGTCCAGTAAAGAGCTAGGGTTTGTATTTTAGAGTAAACACCTAGCCGGATATCTTACTTTCCGTATTGAATTTCAGAGAGAATTCAACCGTGGGCGTGCCAGCCTGCAGTCTGAAAAGATCCACAAGTTCACTGCTTTAGAGAGAGCCGGTCAGATCTCTGAGCAGGGAGTTACCCCTTCTGCGATCAGCCATCCCTTGGGAGTTAAATGCCCAACGCTGACTCAGGAATCCTTTAATCCAGAGATCCCCAACCTTTTTGAGCCTGTGATCGCCTCTGGAATTCTGACACGGGGTGGTGGGTGCAACTCACTTAGGGCAAACTCTGGCAAGTTGCTAGCATGCCACTTCTGGGCACAAAGCTAGCTCTAGGAATCACTATAGTTTTGCCATACAATTGCAGGGATTCCTAGAGCTACTCATCGTCACTTTGGGTTTGTACTCAGAAGGGATGTAGTAAAGACTATACTGGGCAGTGTTGGAAATATCAATGCAGGCATGCAATGTTTTATCATATGTGGTGGACACGTAAGAAGGCGAGAAGACATTGGAAAAAAATACATTAAGAGAGGCAAAAGACATTAAGGTTTCACTTTGAACTGAATCCTAAAAATATGTTATTAAATATCTTATTAATATCACAAAAGCACATGGCGAACTTTTTAAGTACATGGTGACAGCCGCGAGAGTTGAATATGCAACAAAATGGAAGACAGAAACTTGTCCAGATGTGATTGAATGGACGGATAAATTGTATGAGTATGTCTGTGGCTAAATTAACTTCTTATATGCACGACAGAGTAACACAGGAATTCTACGAAAAACTGAGTTAGTTCTTTGATTACGTAGCTGGAAATTAAGAAAAACCAAGAATAGTTAGTATGGCTATAGATCAATTATAAAATCAAGATTTCAAAAATGTTGAATATAAAATGTGATGTATATGATTGAATATAGACTGTTGAGTATAAAATATCAGGTATAGGTAATTAAGGAGAGGGAGAGGAGTAATATGAAATTTAACTGTGTTATATATTTTGCTTATATTTTTGTTGCAGCTTAAATTTATTTTTCTGTACTCTAAGATTCTTTATGCACTTCCTATTGTCTTTTTTCTTCTTTTAAATAAAAGTTGTAATAAAAAAGACAAAAAAAGAAATGATATAGTGATGTCATCAATGTCACACGTCCCACCCCCCAAACCTCACACTCGTTGCCAGGAATATGTTGGCAACTTCAGAATCTCAAATGTCTGCCATGGGAGGTGGAACCAGGGCTTTTTTCCAGCAGGAACGCAGTGGAACGGAGTTCTGGAACCTCTTGAAAATGGTCACATGGCTGGTAGCCCCACCCCCTGATCTCCAGACAGAGGGGAGCTTAGGGCAATCTAAACTCTCCTCTGTCTGGAGATCAGGGGGCAGGGCCACCAGCCATGTGACCATTTTCTCCGAGGGCAACCCAATGAGTTCCACCACCTCTTTTCCCAGAAAGAAAGCCCTGGGTGGAACCAATCACAAAATGGCTGCCACGTATGGATGCCAGGCCTGGCTCTATAGCAGGATGTCTCCCAACACTGCCTTTCGTTGCCCACCTGTGCCTCAGGCACAAGTAAGAGAAAATGGGAAAGGAAAACTAATGTGTGCCAGAGTGGGGCTGGCACACTTATGTCTCTTCTGGTAAAACTTGGACGTGACATATCATACGCTCTAGCATTCTGCATTTTTTTTGTGATATGCTAGAACGTTTGCTATGTCACTTCTGTTTTTTTTACCAAAAGTGATTTAAGCAAGCGGACACAATGGCAGGATACCAGCCCCACCCCTAACACCCGCTAATTCCTCTCAGGGCTTTGGTGCTGCGGCCTGGAAATCCTACTGCGATGGGAGGCAGGGCGACACACACACACACACACACACACAGGTAGTCCAAGTGTACAGAAGAAAGGTAATTTAAATAATACACTGGTAAAGAGGAGAGAAGAGAATAAAACCAACATGGTGGTGGCAGCTGCTGCCAAAGCATTTTTAATCTGCACAGATTTCCAACAGCCAAGAAGAAGCCGAGTTGGGCAAGAGCCCCACTCATTTTCTGAAAAAAATTTAGCAGGTGCCAGGTAACAGCTGTTGGTGGTCCCTGGCTCCAAGGAGGCCCGCCTAGCCTTGACTAGAGCCAGGGCCTTTTCGGTCCTGGCTCCCACCTGGTGGAACGCTCTGTCTGCTGAAATCAGGGCCCGGCAGGACTTACTATCTTTTCGCCTGGCCTGCAAGACAGAGTTGTTCCACCAGGCATATGGCTGAGGCTGGGCTTCCGCCGGCCTGGAAAAAAGGGGTGTATAAAACCCTCCCTGTGAAGGCTGTCCACCACCTAGTTTTAAATGTGTTGTTTTTAATGAACATGAATTTTTAATTGTATTTTAATTGTATTTTTAATATGTTGGTATCCGCCCTGAGCCCGCTTGCGGGGAGGGCGGAATACAAATTTGAAATAAATAAAAATAAATAAGTAACGTGCAGGCAGGTGCTATGGTGCCCACGGGCGCCATGTTGGGCACCCATTTTCTCCTGCAAAAATGATAAAATGCAAAAAATTGGCAAAATTCTAAAATCCTGGTAATGAATTTGGAAAGTCAAACTTTGAAGCTGGGCTTAAAAAAAGACGACCAGTGGCTTAAGTTCTGCTATTTTTATGGGCAAGTCCTCCATACTATGACTCACACCACCTCGTATTTTTGCATGTATGTCATTTTTTCATTTTGAGCTTGAAAAGAAATTCAGAAGCCATCCCCAAACGGGCTCTTTTTTATTTAGCCAAAGGCACAAGATGGCGAGAGGCAGGGCCGTGCCTCTTGCTCTAGCAGGTAGAATGGAAGACGCCGCCCACTTTAACCCCTTGGGTGGCCAACGCATTGTACTCTTTCACGGCCTTCTCTGTCTGCAGAACCAACACATCGATCCCGTGTTTCTTGAGGTAGTCCACAGTGGAGGATGGCACCTTGAAAGGGAGGGGTAAACGGGAGGGACACGGATTTAGTTACTTCTTGGCACGAAGCCCTCTACAGGGTAGATGAAAATTACGGCAGTACAAACTGAAAGGAAACCGGTCCTAGATTAGCAGCAGCAATTAAAAGCATAAAGAGAAACAAGGGGAAGAGATCTTGCATACTTTTAAAAGTACTGCAAAATAAGGTGGGCTTTGTCCCAGAAATGGTGCCAGGTCTACCTTTCAAGGGAAACAGTCCCAGAGACTGGGTTCCAGAAAAGAGCTGCTCTCCTGTAGCAACCCATTTATCTCTGAAGGAACGTGGAGAACATTGTTGTATGCAGTTAGGTATGTTTGTGCGGTACTACTGCCATGAGCTCTGCAGGTAGCCTTGGGTAAGCCACTCCTCTCAGAGCTAAACTACACGAGACGAATTACACGAGGATGCTCAAGTGAATGGAGATGCAATGTTAGCTGGGAAGCGTCGTTTGAGTTTCACCTTTCTCTACAGAGCTGGCAAAGATCGTTTCTCAGAGAGTTTGTTAATAATTGACAGAACCTTTGGGGAGGCAAAGAGCAAATTAAGAGGTGGTTTGCCATTGCCTGCCTCTACAACTCTGGTCTTCATTGGAGGTCTCCCATCCAATTACTAATCAAGGCCGAGCCAGCTTAGCTTCTGAGATCTGATGAAATCAGGCTCACTTGGGCTATCCAGCGCAGGATGTGGGGAAGGGTAATTTTCTCTAATTCCTCCTTCCCGCTGCAGTCCCCTGTCCCCACGAGCATTTGGGGAAGGCATTTTGGGCTGCTTCAGGAAGGGGGAGATGAGAACACTGTGTGAGACTAAAGCCGTTAGCTAGATTTTGAGGCCACAAAACCTGGTGATGTTGGTTTCCAGGCTCCCGGCTCATCTTCCCCAGCGTAACTACCTGCAAGGCTTCGCTCATGCCACGGCCAATCACTAAAGTTTTCGCACCCTTCTGCACAACTTCTTCAACATCTGCTGGCTGCACACCAGGGAAATGCTGCGTTGAGAAGGAAAAGACAACGTTAGCCAAAGATGTTGATCCCTCCCTGCATTTTAGTCATTTTTAGAGGGGGGTGAAGGGTTCTGGCATATTACTTAAGCAGGCACCTTTCCAAAAGTCTGCCCGGAGTCCCCTTCTACATTTTCAGATCAACTGAACGCGAGTTTATGTAATCACAAAAGCTGTGGTGTCGGCTGGGCGATTGTATTACAGCATTTACTATACAAGGGTGGGCTATGTGTGTATGCCTTTTTTCTGATGCATCTGACGAAGAGAACTGTGATTCTCGAAAGCTTATGCTACAATAAAGTTGGTTAGTCTTAAAGGTGCTACTGGACTCTTTTTGATTTTGCTACTACACACTAACACGGCTAACTCCTCTGCATCTATGCCTTGTTTCTGAGAGCTAAGCTACAAGAGACAAATTACACAAGGAGGAGCACATGAAGGGAGTCGCAATGTTAGCCAGGAAGCTGAGTTTTAAGAGAGATCGGAAGGCTTTGTCAATTTCCCCTCTCTACAGACTCAGGGAGATATCTGCTCAGAGGGTTTATTTCCTCTTAGCCTCTTAGAAGGGGAGGTGAAACTGACAGAGCCTTCAGGAGGCAAAGAGGAAATTAACAAACCCTCTGAACAGCCATCTCCCCACAACTTAACACCCACTCAGAGCAGTTTACAAAGTATGTTATTATTGATGGTTGTTGGGGGTTTTCCGGGCTGTATTGCCGTGGTCTTGGCATTGTAGTTCCTGACGTTTCGCCAGCAGCTGTGGCTGGCAAGATGCCAGCCACAGCTGCTGGCGAAACGTCAGGAACTACAATGCCAAGACCACGGCAATACAGCCCGGAAAACCCCCAACAACCATCGTTCTCCGGCCGTGAAAGCCTTCGACAATATGTTATTATTATCACTATTATCCCCACAACAATTAAAAAAAAATGTGGTCTTCTTCAACCTCTGTGCTTGTTTTTTGTGTGCCCTGAAATGGCAATTTGTCATTCATTTGCACAATAAGACATTGGAGGCAGCTATCTTTTTGCATTAAGAAGTTAGCGCACAAGGTGCAGCTGTCTTGAATGGGGTTTGGGGGTATTTTTTAATTCTTCAAAAGAAGCATAACAGTCCAGTTTCTACCTTACATTCTCAGGCTGATGTGCAAATGGGAAGGTTTATTCCAGGAGCGAGCAGGCAGTAACTGATCACTTGTCTCAAAAACACAAGAACTTTGTCTCAAAGGTGGCGGTTGTTTTCTGCCACTGTGCTTTTGTGGGGCCACAGATGGTTGTGAAAATAAGAGGGTAACTACTTCATACACACACACACTCTGAAAGATGTAGCACATGGAACAATTTAAATGTTTTTGTAGCTGATGGGGGGAGAAAGGAGAAAAAAATATCTTCCCTGGAGCTAACCCCCTTCCTCGCTGTCATTTAATGGTAGTCACACGGACTCCAAAAAGGGAAGAAACGGTTTGCTGTAATTAGGATAATTGGCCTGAGAAAGGTACCGCTTGCCTGCATGTAGCAATCTGGAAGCAACAGTGCTTTGAAAAAAAGATTTTATTTCAAGCAACACAAAAGACTCACCCTGATATCGTGGAGGTCAGTGCATTAAAAAACAGAAGAAGCAATTCTGCTTATTTAGAAAAGGCAGGAGGAAACCAAACTAAAAATAACTAGCAAGGTGTCTTGGATCTAGGCAGTGTTAGCTGCGTTGGGCCCCAAAAGATTTTTTTTTTACTTGATTACTTTTCTAGCGGCAATGGGGAATTCAGATACCTACCGGGATCCTCTCCCCCCACCCCAGTTCGGAGGACTTCAATGGCCAAGACGTGAAAGGGATGAGAGTATGTCATATGGTGAAGGGAAAGACGCCAACTCCAGAATAGCGCAGGGCTGAAGATAACAACATTCGATTTATATACTGCCCTTCAGGACAACTTAACACCCACTCAGAGCGGTTTAGGAAGTATGTTATTATTATCCCCACAACAATCACCCTGTGAGGTGGGTGGGGCTGAGAGGGCTCTGAGAGAGCTGCGACTGCATTTATGGATTAAGAAACATGAACAATAGAAAAAGGAGGGGTTTTGTGACTAACATAGAATACGTGTGACTCTAGAAATGATATATACTTGCTGCGGAGAAAATCAGAACTCAACCTGTAGTGTAATCTAGGGTTTTTTTTTGTTTTGTTTTCTTTTCCCTTTTCCTTTTAATTATATAGATATACGTATTGTTAGTGTGTCATGTTTAGAACTGTGTGTTTTTCTTATTCTCTATGTTTATTGTTTATTATGTGATGGTGTATAGTTTATAGTTTAAATAAAGAAAAATTTAGAACTTGAGAGAGCTGCGACTGACCCAAAGTTACCCAGCTGGCTTCAAGAGGAGGAGCGGGGAATCAAACCCGGTTCTCCAGATCAGAGTCCCATGCTCTTAACCACTGCTCTTAACCACTCTGGGTCAGCTGGAACAAGGGGGGAGTTTTTTTTAAGTTTAAATTGCCAGTGGCGTGGAGGGCAATCTAAACTCCTGTCTGGAGATCAGGGGGCGGGGCCACTGGCCATGTGACCTTTTTAAAGAGGTGCCGGAACTCTGTTCCACTGCGTTCCCGCTGAAAAAAAGCCCTGCTTTTTCTGCACGGCAGGCTCACACCAGAAGGCCCCAATCCTCAGTATCTCGTGTAAAAGGCACTCAGGTAATAAACCTTTCTCCAATTGACATGTTACAATGTCCTTGTCTCCTAGACAAAATCTAGGAGACCCACGTTCAGAAATTAATTCCCAGGCACACGTGGGCCCAATTTTGATCAGGCGTCTGGCATGTGGGGAGAGGAGCTTTAATCCTCCCCCCCCCCGGTTTTCACTACCTAAATGGACTGGGGGAGCCACTATTTGCCGTACTGAAGAAACTCCCATGTAGCCACCAGTTTCTCCAAGTGGGACAGATAACTTGGGGGTGAGGGGGAGATTAAGCCCTTAAACCCTTTCTCTCCACAGGAATCCCAATCTAGACGAGGCAAGCACACGCCTGGGAATGAAGATTCAACATATAACTAACAGTGCGCATCTGCTCAACGAGACCTGTGAGAGACACAAGGACTTCATAATGTGCGAATCGGCCTGGAACAGCAGTCAGAACAGGCAATACCAATGACCAAGGTGTATATCTCATTCCCCCCACCCCGCTCCACTTCCTCCAAGGAGTCCAGCTCCAAGGAGCTGCTGTAGCACAGTGGTTAAGTAGCTTGGCTGCGAACCAGCACTCAACTGGTTCGAATCCCATGACTGCTCAGCAGGTGGCCTTGGGTAAGCCACTCCTCTCAGCCCCAGCTCCCCAGCTGTATTGTGGAGATAATAATAACACTAACTTATTCACTGCTCTGAGTGAGGCACTAATCTGTCTAGAGGAGCGGTATATAAGTACAGTGATTATTATGTGTGTGATTCTCTCTTCCTCCATTTTAGCCTTACAACTGCCCTGCAAAGTAGGCCAGGCTGAGAGAGTGGGAGACTGGACGAAGGTCACGTGTCAGCTCGTGGGGACAAGACTGAGGAGGAACAAGCAACCTTACTTCATTGATACCCTGTCTTTCTCCCCACTGGGGACCTAAGGTGGCTTACATAATTCTCCTTTCCAGCATTTTATCCTCACAACCACCCTGCAAAGTAGGTTAGACTGTGTGGGCGACTGGCCCCGAGGTCACCCAGTGAGCTTCCATGGCAGAGCGTGGATTTGAACTTGGTTTTCCAAGATCCTAGTCTGAGGCGCTAACCCCTACACCAAACCTGCTCTAGACCCTCAAGCTACACAGACAAGGGCCTTTTTTGCATGCGCAATTTTTGTGGCATTTGGCCCCAAACCTCTTTGGGTTTTCTTCCGAATTTTGGACGACGAACTCCCCCTTCAGATTTCAATGCGGCTTTCCAAGGGTTCTCTTCCAAACTCGAGAACTTAGAAGAGAACCTTTGAAACAAGACACTGAAGTCTGAAGGGGGAGTTAATTGTCCGGAATTCGGAAGAAAACCTAAAGAGGTACGGGGACAAACGTGGCAAAAATCACCTGTGCAGAAAAAGCCTCTGTCTGGAGCTGGCGAGCTGAGGTGCATCTCTTGCTATAGGCGGGTCAGGGAATAAAGAAACCGAAAGTTTGATTTTCATGGACTGGAGGGAGGTGAATGAAAATGAGGTGGAGTCCGAAGCAAACACAAGGATTGACTTAAGAGGGACAGGAGGGGGCGTGGCTTAAAGCACAGAAGATGGGTGTCTTTTAGGGGGGACTTCAGTGCAGAAGGATTTCCAAATGGAGGCAGAGTTAAGGGCATCTCTTGGAATTACCCTGTAGGTAATAACCAGAGATCACAAGCGTGTCCATTCTCTTTCCTTTCTACTTCCCCTCTCCTTCTGCAAATCTCGGCGATACTCCGAATCTTTATGAGCTCAGACCGAAACCTACAAGCCTTTCAACATTTTTTTTAAAATCAGGATTCTGAACACAGACTTAGCGAAGCAGTATAAAGGGCACAAAATCTGCTCGTTTACGCCAAGGCCAGAATGGACGTTTTCTTGGCCAAGAATTCCTCTCTCCCATCACCCAGCTCTGATGCAAAGGTGCCAACTTGCCGCGGCGTGAATTTCAAATCGCCACCCTCTGCCCAGCAGAGGAACGTTTCCTCCCTGGACATCATAAATTGGCTTCTCATAGAGGTGGCGACCCCTGCGTAGGAACCAGATTTCATACATCTGCTGTATTCAGAAATGGATACGGATGCTTGAAGAGCTGCAGAACCGTAAGTTAGCGCCGTCCCTGACAGACTGCTCACAATAAAAGCCCCTGGGAGTCTCTTTTCTGCTTTCGCTGCAAATTGCATCAGATAGACGATGCTCTCTTCTATGTGTCATTTCGAGCCTCCTGCCAATTTGTCCTCTACCAAACACAATCAAGTTGGGGGGAACTGGGCTAGGAAAGCCAGTGGTGGGGAGTTCCCCAAGGTCCTAGTTTAGTGTTGCCAACTTCAGGATGGGAAACTCCTAGACATCTCAGGGTGGAATCTGGGGAGGACAGGGTTTGTGGGCATATAATACTATAAAACCCACCCTCCCAAGAAGCCATTTCCTTTAAGGGAACTGATTTATGTTGCCTGGAGACTGGCTGTAACTTTGGGAAATCTTCAGGCCCCTCCTGGAGGTTGGCAAGCATATCCTAGCCTCAATTGACCCATCACCCATTATAAAACCCATAAACGATTAAAAAAATGGGTTGTGCCCCAGGAGAGACTGAGCATCAGAAAGGTGAATGAACTAGTTCAAGCAATGAAAAGATACCTTAGAGGGACGCAGTACAGTGTAGTAGTTAGAGTGTTAAATTATTTATTTATTGGACTTTTTGCCTGCTCTCCCCGCAAGCGGGCTCAAAGCAGAGCACAACATGACAGTAAACTAAAAACAATGGCAGCAGTTACAGTTATATTAAAACATCATGGTACAGCGCACTCAATGCATACCCATTTCTGTAAACATCAGGGCGCATGGGGCAGGGTGGCCATCCACTCAATCACAACCCAAAATTGGGAGGGCAACATGTCCCCCCCTCCCTACTGGTGGAAGGCTGGTTAGAGAAACTGCCTGCCTCAACCCCATAAGCCTGGCGGAACATCTGTCTTACAAGCCCGGCGGAATAGTAATAGGTCCCACTGGGTTTGGGTCTCCAAAGACAGAGAGTTCCACCAGGTGGGTGGCAGGGCCGAAAAAGGCCTGGCCCTGGTCTAGAATCTGAATTCCAGAACTAAAATCTGGGAGACTAGTTTCGAATCCTCACCTACCTCACAAGGTTGTTGTGAGGAAAAAAATCGAGGCGAGAGGAACTATGCAAACCGTTTTTGGTCCCCATTGGGGATAAATGAATTAAACAAATGCTTATAAAGGGTGCACAGAAATTAGTTATAGTATTATATTTCAAGAGTTACTGTGGTGTACCAGTTTGAGGGCCAAACCACAAGTGACAAATGACGCAGGTTGGACGCTTGTCAGCTTCCCTCAAGTTTTGATGGGAAATGTAGGCAGCCTGGCGGAATGTTGGACAAGTGACAGCTGAAAAGTCCAGTGGACAGCAGTCGGAGAGCCAAGCTGCAAGACCAGGATGCCTACATTTCCCATCAAAACTTGAGGGAAGCTGACAAGGGTCCACCCTGTGTCATTCGTCACTTGTAGCTTGGCCCAGAGTGTCAGACTAGGATATGGGAGACCTGGGTTCGAATTCCCACTCGCTATAAGAGCTTGCTGGGTGACCTTGAGTCAGTTGGACACGCTCAAGTCCAACCTACCTCACAGGAGTGTTGTGAGAATAAAATGGAGGTAGGCTGTGTATTATATAAGGCACCCTGATCTCCTTAGAGGAAGGGTGGTATAAAAATATGACAGATAAATATTCTGAGACCACAGTGGCTCCTGAAGAGCGAAGGGTGATGGAGACGCTTACGTCTGTTCCGGTTTCCCTCCAGTCCCACGTCCGGCTGCCTCCTGGCCACACTTTGCAGTCCTTGTATGTCGTAGAACACCCTTTCACTGTCATCCGCCCCCAAGAGAGGGAAGCGATTTCTGGAGAAGACATTGTCGAACGGAGAGAAAAATGCCTGAAAGATTAAAAAAAAAAACAGATCTGCATGGTAAAAAAGGAAAACTACAGCCAAGGAGCAGCCTTGACGGGATCAGGCCCTCCTGGAAGATTCCGGGCAGAACAGCTGAGAACGGCACATCAGTTTGCGTTGGGATGCTCTAGCACCCAAAATAGGGTCACCGAGGCAGCAATTTTAAACACTAACAAACAATTTAAAGAGCAAGCGTCCAGTAGCACCTATAAGACTAACAAAAATTGTGAACACTGATGTACTACAGGGTCTTGGATCGGTCCCTGGCATTGGGGGTGCAGGAAGTAATGGGCGCCCCCCTTGACCCTTCTCGGTTGCATCTAAGCCATGCCCCCTGCAGCAACGCTACGGAGGAAGCAATGAGTGTACCTAGCTTGGGGCAACAAAGCATCTTTCCTTTTTTTGGCACTAAACATTGCTACAAATTTGTTGCAGATTTGTTTTTCAAGTACATTTTGAAAAGGAACAGCCACTTTTGAAAAACACGTGAATACAAATTCAATACAACACCATACACCCCAGGCGGCCATGAAAGCTGTAATGAGAGAAACAAAAGCAGAGCTGGTCCGTTCCACTTGGGAGTTTGTAGCAGTGGTTATTTCGGCCACTGGAGGATTGGAGAGCTGTCCAACAGCAACAAACTGGCCCCATACCACCTCTGTTTATGAATCCAGGTATTTTGCTTTACGGCCCAGTCTCCTGGGCCAGTTTGGAAGCCCTTGGTTTCACTTAAGGGTGTCAGAGCCTTGGATTGGAGCATCGTGGCCTGGGGTGTTCCCTTTGCCCCCGAATGTCAGGCCATGAATGACAGGATATGGTAGACAGATGCCTGGACCATTGGAGCAAGACAGATTCTTGGTTAAATGGCTTTTATTCAGAAATCATTTCCATATATATGTCCATAGGACTACTCAGAAGCAAGGTAAGCATCTAAGCAGCAAGAGTAAAAGTCGATAGGAATGACATCACGTGAGAGAGACTTCTCTTTTCACATTCAAGTCTGCTCTCCCCCCCCCCCCCCAATCATAAACAAGATTTTGGCGCTTTTCTTGTGTGAGAACGTTTCACGTATTTGCAATATCAAGTTGAGTCACTAAGAAGCAAGACATAGCAAAGTCTGAGAGGGAGAAGCATACAAGGTCAGAAGCACTGGAAGCTGCTGCAGTTTATTAGATAAACACCTGTGAAAGAAATAGTTATGACATTGGCAAAATGACATCGAGTTACAGCAGGATACATTGGTTCGGCACAAAAGGATCATTAAAATTGGCATGGATGGGGCTCAGCAAGTATACACGGAGGACCCCATTCAAAGACACAGTCCTAAGAGACCACTGTATATAAAGTATAAATTTAATATGTCAGTGAAAGTGCAAAAAATCCCAATAAACATTATAGCTCTTAATAATATTCCAAGCTCTCTGACAATTATTTAACCAATGCCTAATATCAGTATTCACAATCAGACAATGTCCCAATGATTATCAATAAATTGTCACTGGAGAAACAACGGTGGTGAGTTCCACCGTTTTTGTAACATAACGATATGATGATCCGGTTTCTTCCTTTCCTTTTCTCTGCAGGCAAACTCCCATTAGTATATGGTGGAATTTTTTGCACTTTCACTGACATTTTAAAATGATACTTTATATACAGTGATCTCTTAGGACTGTGTCTTTGAATGGGGTCCTCCGTGTATACTTGCTGTGTTAGAGACCACTTTCCTTTTGTTGTTTGATATGGATGGAGCTCAGACATGACATCGAAAAGGGATTTTGATTCATAAAAAGTGTCACTCTTTCAGGGCAGGAGAAAGATTTAGCCCTCCAGCGCAGTGGGCAGGTAACCCCACTCTGGCATCTCTTCTCTTGGTCCCTATATGTACTAATTAGCTCCACGATCTCTGGCATGCAGCATCTTGAGTTGCTCTGCATCCAGGGCCGGCGCACCCATAGAGGCCAGGTAGGTGGTGGCCTCAGGCGCGAGGGCACTGGAGAGGTGCCGGAGGGGGTGTCGGGGGCAGAGGCGCGCACCGTGGAGCTGGCATGGCTGGCCCGCAGCTGCTGCAACCAGCCAGCCCCGTGCTGCCGCCACACGCCCCCAGATGGGCGCAGCAGCCACGAGCCGCTGCTGGGGTGGCGTGCGGAGCACGGAGCAGCCTCGGCCCGCCACCCCAGCCATCTGCCGGTGAATGCCCCTGGCTTGCGCTGCGTGATGATGTCATCGCGCAGTCCGTGGCATGCGCACACGCGCACTGTGCGCACGCCGCCAGAAACCCTGGTGCCGGCACTGTCTGCATCTCGCCTAGAGAAGCTCCTATTTTGGAGAACTCGCTTAAATTACACTTCCAGTCCCTTCCCATCTGACCTTTGTTTGTTGCCCAGGGGACTCGACCCTTGCCTGCCCTCAATTACTGATGCTTGCCCCTGGCCCCTTCCCATAGCCAGCTCCCCTGTGGGGGCCCTGATACCTGATCATGTCATTAAAAAAAAAAAAGACTGGACTAAACCGTATGGTTTCGATGACATGCTTGGCAGCTCGCGGCTTTGCCCAACAAAGTCTCTGAAATTCAGGCTGAATAAGATTTCAGGGGGAGGCACTCAGGGCTTCAGTCTCCCAGAGCCAACAAAAAATAAAATTAGGCCCAGACATTATGCAAATATAACGAAAAGGCACTGCATACATAGATCGTGGGGTTCGCTTTTTCTTGCCGCACAAATGTACAAAACAGACATAACTCTAGTTGTCAATTATCTATTTGCTCGACCGGCTTCCAGAGGGCTGTTCTTGGAAACTTGTATGTGCATCTCTGCCTGAACAACTGGAAGCAATTTGCCTGGGTACTCGGGGCTACGAAGAGTGGTTGTTCATAAGCCTGGATCAGACCAAGTGTGCAGGGGGGAAAAAAGGTTGTGTCTGTTTCCGAAGGCACAAGACTTTGTGCAGAAAAACTCCGGTGAGGATAATTTAGGCTGATAACGCACTTCCAATCCTCTTTAGAGATCATTTGGAACTGAATTTTTCGAGTGTGGAACAAAAAACCCACTTCCAAACGATAGCTAAAGTGCATTGAAAGTGCATTATCCAACGTGTGCGGAATCACCCTTAGTTAGGTAGCTGTGTTGGTCTGCAGTAGAACAGTAGGATTTGAGTCCGGTGGCACCTTGGAGACCAATGAGATTTTCAGAGTGTAAGCTTTCGAGAGTCACTGCTCCCTTCTTCTGACACCTAACTCTCAAAAGCTTACACTGTGAAAATCTTGTGGGTCTCTAAAGTGTCACTGGCCCCAAATCTTGCTGTTCTACTCTAGAGATTGGACTGAAACCACCACAGAGAAGGCCCCGTTCAGATGAGCAAAGTTGCCTTGGTGGAACATAGGTATAATAATAATATTTGATTTATACAGGGCTGGATCAATGGGGGGGCAGGGGGGTAGTCTGCCCCCGGCGCCGCCAAAGAGGGGGCACTGGGTGCAGCTGCCAGCTGCCGGGAGTGCGGGGGCGGCAGCGCGGGGGGCTGGGAGGCCGTCCACGCCATTCACCTGCCCTGCAAGACAGGGGGCAGCCGGCTTGCTGCACACCCTCTGTCCTGTGGGGCAGGTAAATGGCAGCACAGGGGGCTGGGAAGCCGCCCACACCATTCACCTGCCCCGCAGGACAGGGGGGCGGGCTGTCCTGTGGGGCAGGCGAATGGCATGGGCGGCTTCCCAGCCCCCCATGCTGCCTCTGCCAACTCGATGGCATGAAGGGGCAGCTGGCGAGCTGTGCGGGCGGCACGCTCCTCGTGTGATGATGTCACGGAAGTGATGTCATCACGCAGCGCCGGACTTGGGTTGCCCTGGGCGCTGGCAACCCTATATCCAGCCCTGGATTTATATACCGCCCTTCAGGATGACTTAATACCCACTCAGAGCGGTTTACAAAGTATGTTATCATTATCCCCACAACAACGATCACCCTGTGAGGTGGGTGGGGCTGAGAGAGCTCTGAGAGAGCTGTGACTGACCCAAGGTCACCCAGCGGGCTACAAGTGGAGTGGGGAATCAAACCCAGTTCTTCAGATTAGAGTCCCGCGCTCTTAACCACGACACCGGACTGGCTCTACACCAAACACATCTCTCATGTGATGACGTCATACCTGGCGCGACAAGAGCGAGCTCTGAAGCAAGCTCCTCTATGCTCTGGACCTCCTAGACCCATTTCCTGTGCTTTCCCCACCACCAGCCAGGTGAGTGGTGGTGGTGGGGGGGGGGGCGAAGGCTGGGAGTGGGAGATTCCCACACCCCCGTGGGGGGCCTGGTAACTCTACAGTCCAAGGCCATTAAGATTTTGTATGTGATAGCCAATACCTTGAATTGGGCCTGGTAACTAATAAGTAGCCAGTGGAGGGACTGCATAACGGGGAATAACATTCATTCTTCTCCTAGCTCCTGATAATAATTGCTCTGCACCAACTGGAGTCTCGGAGTTAGCTTAGGAGGGTGACCTATGTATAATGCATTACAGTAGTCAAGTCTTGATGTTATTGTGGCATGGATCCCGGTGGCCAGATTGGCGGTGTTGAGGTAGGAAGCCCTCTTCCAGGGTAGACTGAGGTGGCAGAAAACATTTTTTACAGCAGCCTTAACGTGCTTTTCTAGCAGCAGCGCTGGATCCAATTTATTTTATTTATGTCATTTATAGTCCGCCTTTCTCACTGAGACTCAAGGCGGATCACACAATATGAGATTCGTACAATCAGTATCAAGTACATTTCGATACAGTATCGAGGACATTTCATAAACAATACCATAGGGTAAATAGATACAAGTTTAAAAGACATAGTATTCGCAAGAATCCAATACAGAGCAGGGAAAAAAATGAAAGCAGAACATAATCAATTCTAGGACTGACATTTGACAACATGGAGCACTGGTGGTACATAGGAGTACATATTTAAAGCAGCAGATAATATGTAAGGCAATATAGTGATGAAGTCTATGGTCCCTAACTCATTAGCGAAGCATCTTCCCTATAATACAGCCCTCCCATTTGAGCAAAAAGCCTTTTTGAATAGTTCAGTTTTGCATCACTGATCCTACAAGGGTCAGAAGAACTCCATCAAAGGTGTGGAGTACAACGTCCTTCAAGATCTCTGCCTTCCCAATGAGCATGGGGTAAACCGGCTGCTCTGCTACACCACCTCAGGCCGGAACAGCGGAAGGAGAGGGGAAGGTTAAACCCCAAACCAGGGTCCTGCATGTCTGCCCTCTAAATAGAGGAGGGGGGGGAAGCTTATGAGCTCATTTACAGAACTCCTGGAATTGCAAACGCATTTACTGTGCCAATAGCAGAGATTTAAATCGGCTAGCGGTAAAAAGATTTGGGGCTATGACCTCCCCAAGCCAGTTAATTTATCGGAACCTTTGCGGATTTAAACAAAAAGCAGCCACGGCCACTGGTTCTTGACAGTCTAAAATCTATACTAGTGGTGGTAGCGATGATAATGAAACAACTCCTGTTTTCTATTGACTGAACTGTTGTGATCCCAGAAAGGGGGGGAGAGCAGGCAGATAAATCTAGGGACAGAAAAAAGGAACCTGAGAAAGCTGGAGGTGGGAGTGGAGGGAATGGAGAGACTAGAAAAGCAGAGCCGGCAGCGGTTCAGAAGGGCAGAGGGAGGGCTGCTCCAAACGGTCACCGGAAATCTGCAACTGGATTTCTGCAGCATCTGCTTGAACATAAACTGCACCCACAAGGCGAGGATTCTCCACTTTGCATTCATTCACTGCTGCGCCAACACAGAAGCATTTGCGTTGGCGACGGAGAAGCCACACCAGAGTTTTCTGGGCACTCCCCGCTGTCAGCCACCATTTCCCCACTGGTGTACTGGAGGGCTTTAAAAGAAAAATTAGTAATTGCTACAGGGCTATAGCGATTACTGACCTTTTTTAAAAAAATGAAAAGTCCTGCAGTGGCATAGTGAAGGAAATGGCTGTCACGGCTCTGACAGAAAGAAACTGTAGACAGTATGGACGGGCCCTTCGAAAGCACGCTCTTTCCCATCCAGACAGTGGGCTAATGGACTACGTTCTTCCCGAAAAGATCGTAGCAAAGTAGGTTTGAGAAGGAGCGTGCAATGCTGAGAACATGGAAAGGAGACCATTGGAAGATGGCATTGTGCATATGTTCTTAAAAAAAACCAGTGGTCCAGTCTTAGAGCAAAGAAAAAAAAATGTCTGCAAACAGCCTTAATTGAAGCAGTGGTGGTGGGGTGTGCCCTCAAGTCACAGCTGACTTCGGATGACCCCTGGTGGGGTTTTCATGGCAAGAGGCTAAAAGAGGTGGTTTGCCATTGCCTGCCTCTGCAGCCCTGGTCTTTGTCGGAGGTCTAACCATCCAATTACTAACCAAGGCTGACCCTGCTTAGCTTCTGAGATCTGACAAGATTGGGCTCACCTGGGCTATCCAGGTCAGGGTAACTGCAACCCTACAGGACTCCAATTCAAATGGGGCTGAGGGGAGGTGTAAGTGTGGTTAACCCCCCAAAAGAACCTTGTTGGATCAGCCCAATAGCCCATCTAGTCTAGCATCCTACTGAACAGTGTCCAAACAGATACCCCCTAGAGAGGCATACAAGCAAGATTCAAAGACCAAAGCCTCCCCCTGTGGCTGCCCTCTACCAAAGATATTTATCCTCTGGACATGCAAGCTCTATTTAATCTGCGAGGCAAATTGATGGATCGATCCTTCGTGAATTTGTCCTTTGAAGACAACTACATTAACAGTCATCAGTTGGCTTGCCGTCTCCCGCACCACAAGTTGCCACCAAGCTGCTGCCACTCAGTAGATTGGCAGAAGTAAAAATAATTTTAAAAATGGATGGTGCAGTGACATACAGTAGTGATGTCATTTCCTGGCCAAACCCAGAAGTCATGCCGCTCTAGGATTCAGCAGAAACTCTACAGTAAAACCTAGAGCATGAGACATCACATCTGGGTTCAGCCTGGAAATGACATCATTATGTTGCTGCTCTGGTGCCCCCCACATCCCTGCCTCTCTTACTACAACTGTATCCTGTGGCAGTTTTTTTCATAACTATTTACTCTTCGAGTGAAGCAGTAATAACAAGAGCAGCAAAATTATTTCCAGATGGAAAGATTAAAGCGCCTCAACCCTCCCAGCGTGGGCCCAATCCACCCAGATGTAATTTGTCTTCACCAGACTGCAGGGAAACCCAAGAGGGGAATACCAAATGAGTAGAGAAAAGAGAGTCACGAGGCTGAGAGACACAGAGAGGCTGACATGAAAACAAACCCATACTCCCCTCCTCGGTTGCAAATCTATTTCTGTTGTGTGTCAAAAGAGACATGCTTAACAGAAGAGTTCTGCGCAAAGCTGGAAGGCTCATTTTTCCAAATACAGAGTCTTGCTGTCGTCGTATTGTTTGGGAGCAAGCCTTGCTGATTTCAGCGGAGCTTTGCTTTCATAGAACGCTAGCAGCTCAGCACGGAAAACCAATTGTTCTTCTGCGGTTCCTAAATCCAAAAGAGCGATTTCTTTTCAACAGCAAACAGCACACCCCTCCAGTGACTTTCAAAACATGGAATTCAACAGCTTGAATTGTTCAAAGCTCTGCTTTCGATACACCTGGAATTTCAAGCTGAGATGCGTACACCCTCCTGCTACCGTTCTTTACATTGTTCCCGTTTGGGTTTTTTTTGCAATAAGCCTTTCACAAGGAGAGGACTACTGTCATCGTCTAAGAAGAAAACATTTAAAACACCCACTTCTTTCTCTCTCTTTCAAAAAGCAATCTCTGGATCAACAGATTATCCCGTCCTGCTGGAAAACCGTAAGGAACCCCTGCTGACAGTTCCAGAAAGGATCAAATAACGCAACGCTAACCTTGCAACCTCATTCCGGCGCAAACCTCAGCAGCCAACAGTAAATTACTCTTTCCCCAACTTGGCAGGAATGGATGTCCGTTTGCAGTTTCAAATGTCAAAGCAACTGGTGTTCGGGGGGGGGGGGGGCTGCACTCACCAACGATTACTGACCATTGCAGCACAAAAAAGGGCACTTTTATTCTGTCTCCCTCCCACCAAAATTAAAGACCTAGAATCATTTACATTCCTAGGCAGGATGCAGTATAGGGTGTGATACTCTGGTGTGTCTGTTGCACACAAAAGCAATTCTTCAAAATGTCATGCAGAGAAGAAGTAGCACCAGGGCTTTTTTTTCTCAGCGGGAACGCAGTTCTGGCATCTCTTGAAAATGGTCACATGGCTGGTGGCCCTGCCCCGATCTCCAGATAGAGGGGAGTTTAGATTGCCCTCCGCGCCACTCAAGCAGCACGGAGGGCAATCTAAACTCCCCTCTGTCTAGAGATCAAGGGGCGGGGCCACCAGCCATGTGATCATTTTCGCCAAGGGCGATTTAAACTTTTAAAAACAACCCCCTTGTTCCAGCTGACCCCAAGTGATGTCATTGTATGGTCCTGGGAGTGTGTGCGCACTTTGTGCATGCGGTACCAGGGGCACTACCTCCTGCCAAGAGTTGCCCCCCTGTGCTGGCAACTCACTGAGATCCACCACCTCTTTTCCCAGAAAAAAAAGCCCCGAGTAGCGCACACACATACACACACGTGTACTGAAAAAGCGACAGGAATGAAAGCAGAAAGATCATTTTCTGAGCAAAAAGAATATGGATTTAAAAGGGGTTTTTTAAAAAAAAGAATTTTTAAACAGCCCAAAAGCATGATGAGTTTGAGAAACCTGATTTCAAGATCTTGCATGTGTGGCACATGAAGTTGCTTTATACTGAAGTTGATTTATACTGGAGGGTTTTAGGTGAGGTCTTTCACAGGGATTGAACCTGGGGGTTGAACCTTCTGCATGCCAAACAGATGTTCCACCAATGAGCCAAACAGATGTTCTATCTCCTGATCCGGCAGATCCGTAATGATGTCTTTCATGGGTGCTCGCAAGGGTGTTGCACAGACGCAAAAGGTTTCAAACACTTATGAATGCAATACATACTAAACAGTATTACGATGTAAGACAAGCGCTGCATTAGGGTTGCCAATCTCCAGGTGGCGCCTGGAAACCTCAGAAAACCACAACTAATCTCTAGATTAGTCCTCTTGGAGAAAATGGCTGCTTTGGAAGGTGGACTCTATGGCACTATACCTCGCTGAGGTACCTTCCTTCCCAAAACTCATCCTCTCCAGGCTCCACCCCCAAATCTCTAAGAATTTCCAAACCCAGAGTTGGCAACCTTACACAGGACTGAGCATGTGTTGCCATGTCATACCAATCACAGCATACAATGTTCTTCCCAGCAGCCCCATTTTATAACCACTCTGTGCAATAGATTAGTTTAGGATGCTACTTGCAATAGGCACAGTTTATTTTAATCCCAGAGGTGTGTAAAGAAGAGAGCGAGAGAGCAAGAGAGAGCACTTCATCATAAAAGCCAGCCCCATCACTCAACACTTGTCTAGGTTTTCAGTCCGTCCTTCTTTTCCTTCCGTTTGAAGTCATGAGAGGCAGGCTAAAGAGTGATTCGAGTTTCAGGGCCCGAGTGGGAATTCAAAGTTTTTATTTATTTAATTACTTACATAATTTATAGTCCACCTTTCTCACTGAGACTCAAGACAGATTACATAGCGTAAATCAATGCAATCATTGCATTGATTATTGGTAGGACCTCCAATAATCAATGCAAAAAGGTTTGGCTTGCAAGGATTTGAAACAAGAGGAAATTTGGTACAGAGAGGAAATAAAGCATAAGCCATTAGACATGGCATGTTGAGCTATGTGGAAATTTCCAAGTAGGAACATGCTTACAGCAATAGACAGTACACAGTACCATAGCCTACAGTCCCTGACCCTTTACCCAAGTGTCTTTCAGAAACAGTTCCTTTCAATATGGCCCTCCTACTGGTGTATAAAAGTCCTTCTGAATAATTCAGCCTCGATTTACACAAGTATGTTATATAAGTCGTTGTTCTCTTTTGTACCATTTTTTATTACTATTTTGTTTTTCAAAATAAAATATAGTAGATGGTAAAAAAAAATGAATAATTCAGTCTCCCCAGTCCATCAGTACACCATGGCAGCTCCCATATTTGCTCCCCTGGAAGGGATGGAAAGAAAAGAACCATCCTTCTAATGACAGCCTTATTATTATTCCACCCTTAGTACTCCTTTATTTTACTTCACAGCCCTGCAAGGTAGGCCAAGCAAAAAGACAATACTGGACGAATGTGAAGCTGCACAAAGCCAACACCAGCACAGTGTCAGAGGTGGATCTACTACAAAACTAATGAAGCTTAAACTTCAGGGCTTGTAATCCTGGAGGGGCCCTGAAGCAACTTTTTTTAAAATGCGTGAATTTTTGAACAAAATTGATGGAGGTTTTTTTTAAAGTATTTGTTATTAAAATATGGCTATTTTAATAAAAAATCATAATCCAATGGGTTGAAGTCCTTAATACTGACCTTAGAATATGCTCTAATATCTGTTTCATATGGCCTCAAAATTTCCCTGTAATTGGTCACATTTCAAAAATTTCTTGGGGTCTTGCAGCACCTGAACCCCCAGTTGTTGCTCAATTGTTGCTGGTTGAGAAGGGCAAGTTCATAGCAGTTCAAGATTCAGGGTCTCAAAAATGGAGTGTAGTGTAGTTAACGGCTACTGTCAGATCTCGGAGAGCCAGGATCAAATTCCTGTTCTACCATGAAGCTTGCCCGGGGACTTTGGGCCAGTCTCAGAATCTTAGCCTAACCTACTTCACATCGGTTGGTAATGCATTTGATAAAATAAAAATAAACAAACCCCACCCTCCAAGTTCAGCTATCAAACCACCAACCAATCCCAATTACTGAGTTATCTGGATTTTTATTACATTCTTCCAATGATCTTTCATTTTATTTCACTATTTCCTTAGGCTATGCTAAGCCTAAAGCCCAAGGGCGGATTTGAACCCATAGCCAGTCTGAAGCATTAACCGCCTGATTGCGGAGGTGGAACCTTGGAGGGGACCATCGAGTCCCCCTTTGGCTGATCTTTGTAACCTGCAGATCAGTTGTAATTCCGGGAGATCTTCAGCCACCACCTGGAGGTTGGCAACGCCATACTGCCTCTTTTTTAATCATGTCACAGTAACCCTGTAAGGTAGGCTAGGCGACTTTCGGGGTCCGAGCGTGGAATCGAACCCGCGACCTCCCTTCCCTGCTCCCACTCCGACGCGCTCGCCGCTACCGCAGCTGAGGCACCCCCCTCCGTCCCCCTCCTCGACGCTCTTACCTGCCGAACTGCGAAGGCGCGAGCGGCTCTCGCGCACCTGCCCCGCCCCGCGCGCACACTCCGAGACAGCCACGCCCCCTCACCCCCCCTCATTGGCCACACCGCCTCTCCTAAAAAAAACATTCCACACCCCCTCCTTCTTTTCCAGCCACGCCCCTTTTGGACGACAGCCATCCGCTCCCCGCCTCCCTTTTATGATGCGCGCACACCTTTCCCGGGCGCCGCTACTATTGGCTCGGGCGCCGTTCTATCCCCGCCCCTGGCCTCCTAGTCCATTTCCTCATTTTGGTTCCTGTGTCAATCAGGGCAGAAACCAGAGAGAGGCGGCTTCCTAGACCTTCCCCAGCGCTCCCTCCTGGCGTCTCCCTTCGCTCGGCTTCGGCGCCGCGCTGCATTGTGGGGGCTCCTCCGCAGCGCCCCCTTCCGGCCCGGCGCGCCGTCTTCCGGCCCCTCCTCCCGCCCCCTCCCTCCTCCTCCTCCTCCATCCATCCTCTCAGGTTCCAAGATGGCGGCTGCGGCGGCGGCTCCCCCATCCCCTCCTCCCTCCGCCGCCCCGCTCTGCCCCGGCTCGTGGCCCAACTTCGCCGTCGTCTGCTCCTTCCTGGAGAGGTACGGCGCCCTCCTCGACCTGCCCGAGCTGCCCTTCCCGGAGCTGGAGCGCGTCCTGCAGCCGCCGCAGGAGCCCGGCGAGCAGGGTAAGCGAGCGCGGGGGCCGGCGGCGGACCCGGAGGGCCTCCTCTCCCCCCCAGGAGGGGGCGGCAATTCGGAGGGGAGGGGAGGGGGCGGCGGCTGCGACGCCCCCCCTCACCACAGAGTTGGGCCTTCCCTGCTTATTCCCACAGGAGAGAAAGTGACCCCCCCAGGAGACCCTTGGGGGGCACGCACGACCCTTCCTCAGAAAAAGGGGGCCACATAACCCCCCTCAGTGAAAGGGAGAACCATATGATTCCCTCAGAAAAAAGGAGGACCACATGACCCCACCTCCTCAGAAAAAGAGGACCATATGACCCCTCCTCAAAAAAAAAAGGGGAACCACATGACCCCCTCAGGAAAAGGGAGGACCACATGATCCCCCCCTCAGTGAAAGGGGGAACCAACTGACCCCCCCTCAGTAAAAAGGAGACCACATGACACCCATCCTCAGGAAAAGGACTGCATGACACCTTTCAGTAAAAGGGGACCACATGACCACTCCCCTTTTTCAGTAAAAGGGATGTCTCAGCAGGAGGCTTCCCCCCATTGCAACCCCCCTCCCACACACAAAATGGAGCCCCCCCCAATTTGAGCGGAAAAGTGGCTCTTTCTTTATGGGGAGGGAGGAGGTTTACTTCTATTAGGGTTGCCAACGCTGCGTTGGGAAATTCGTGGAGATTTGGGGGCAGGGAGGGACTTCCATTCTTCCAGACTCTATGGTATATCATAGAGTCTAGCCTTTGACGCTGCCATTTTCTCCAAGGCAACTGATGTCTGTTATCAGTTGTAATTCCAGGAGTACACCAGGCCCCACCTGGAGGTTGGCAACAGTAATGCCAATCCCCCTCCACTTTGCAAGGGGCTGTTGCTTTCTTTTGTGCATCTCCAGAGGGGCAGCAAAAGGCCTCTGCCCTGAGGAGGTGACTATAGGAGTTGGTGGAAGGGGAAGGAGAGAAAAGATCCAAGAAACCCCCTAGACAGGCACCCCTCCCCTTTTTACTGAGGAGGAGGTGTCATGCCTATCCCCCAGAGAAAAGATCCAGGGTGTAAGAAGTATGTTGTTCAGTAGCTTTTGTTTCCATGGGAGGAAGATGAAGATGAAAAGCACACATCCTCTCTCCAGTGGGGGTGGATCTGGGGAAGGTCTTGTTGGGGTGGCCTTGGTGGGTTTCTGTCCAGACCCACATGTTGCCTGGGGAACTGGGCCCCTTCCCCTTGTTCTTCCTTTGCAGGGTGTGAAGGAAACCTACATATTATCTTGTGTTTGTGAAAGAGAAGTGTGTGTGTGTCTTTATAGGAAAGAATAAATCTTATTTTTTTAGTGACTATGTTGTGTGAGGGGGGAGCCTGTTCCTTGCTTCCCACCCCCACCCCAGTGTTCTATCATGGAAGTCCTTCCTGGTGTCTTTCTCCATCGATGTTCTTACTTGAGCTCCTTTGTGGGGAAGGGTTCCCCCTGCTCCCGGCCCTCCTCCCAAATGTTTTTCTTAATAGGCCTTCCGTATGTGTACAGCCTACTGGTTGCCTTCTTTCTTCTCTGGCTCCCTTTATCTGCCTTTGGGGAGGTTAGTGTGTCTTCCCCCCCCCTCCTGTGGGGGTGTGTTCATATGCACTCCTTATCTGCGTCACACAGAAGAAGTGGGAAGGGTCTTGAATCTTTATCCTTGCTCCCTCCCCTTCTGGACTGCAAACTGCATTTGATGATGTTTGTAGTGGCAGAAAAAAATTTAGTGCTCCTTTCTTCCTGACCCTTGATGTACATCCCTTGCTCTCTTCTCTCTGCTCTAGGAAGATGAATTGGGAGCAACCCTAGCAAAGAAGAATGGCTTCTTGAAGGATGAGAGGGAGTAAATTACATGCTGTTTTCCTTGAAGTAGGATTGGGTGAGAAGGTAGACGGTGAGCACTCTTGAAAAGGGTGCTGGACTAGGTAGACTGGACTAGGAGCTGTGATCTAGAGTAGCCCTTATTATGTTCCTAAACAAGAGACCAGATTAGTCATGCCTTGACTG
Organism: Eublepharis macularius; assembly: GCF_028583425.1. Taxonomy (NCBI): domain Eukaryota; kingdom Metazoa; phylum Chordata; class Lepidosauria; order Squamata; family Eublepharidae; genus Eublepharis; species Eublepharis macularius. Next base: position 178,638,384 of record NC_072792.1, read on the forward strand.
TGAAGAAATCCTGTGTATGTACTCTTGCTTTGTATGTTTGAATCATAGTGGTGGCCTACAGATTTTCCATGTTTTTTAGTAGACTGTGTCCTCCCCTACTTTAAAAATCCTGGTCCTAAGCTTACAGCCTCTCGAATTCTGCAGCAAAGTGAGAAGCTCTTCGTTTTCAGAGGTGTATGAAGGATGCATATTGAAGTAATGTGTGTGTGTGTGTGTGTGTTGTTTTCTGTATTATTATTGGCATAGTCTGTTTCTTCTTGTGTTCACTGCTCATAAGCAGAGGTGGCAGCAGAGAGGCGTGCTGTCTCAACCCTGTAGAATATGGTGCCTCCTATTGTTGGAGAATCTCAACTTAGTTGCATTTGGTATACAGAAGGCCCCAACCTGCTTTTAAACAACACTTTTACTTGGTTTTAGGGTCATCCAGACCCTAAAATACATAAATTTCATTTTTGGGGAAGTCGATTAAGAGGGCTTGGGGTAAGGAAAAGAGGCTCATTTTAGGATGAAAGTAGTTCTGAAGACTTACTGCCCCTCTCTTTAAGCTCTTTGTCATTTGTTCAGACAAAAGACTACTTTTTAAAACTCAGTGGTAGTAAATAGCTTGCACAGGAACTAACCCTCTTCTTCCCCCCCCCCCCCAAAGTAATGGGCTCCTTTACAGGGATGCTACTTGGTCATTTTAAGATTTTGTTTGCAAATATCACAAGGCTGAAAATTCTCAAGGGCAAATTTCTTTGTTGATGGTGCTTTTAACATGGGTAATCAAAATAATTCAAGACATAGAGCAGCTCTTTAACTACTTGAGTGTTGTTTGCTTGCAACTGTAATTTTCAGCAACATTGTAAATAGCTTTTTGTTACTTCTAAATATGTGCTTGGCATTATACTTGGGGAATGTGTATGTTAGATAACTTCTAGTGTTGTGGTATTCTTTTGATGTACATTTGTTGAACTTGACTTAAATCAATAAATAGTTATGCTTTTCCTTGCTTTGCTCCGATATGCACTTTCTTGTTTAATCCCATACTTTCTTGCATTCCCCCCCCCCCCCGGATAGTGGTAAAGGCAACGGAATATGTCTGTGTTCCCCTAGCTGTGCTTGTCCTAGTGGACCAGAGTCATTTTTATTTAGCACACCAGTGCTACTGACATACAATTTCTATTTGCAAAGAAAGTTGGAACTGCGGGTCTAAAGATTTGTAAGTTAAAAATGGTATAAAAGTAATATATATTTGTAATGTACATACGTGGCAGTCCTATCAAATCTGGGAGATACTATCATGGGGGACAGTTCCAAGTAAACTTGCATAAGATTGGGCTGTAACTCAGTTATCAGGAATATGTGGCCCTGATACTACAGCAGTTACACTGCTACTGATCTGCTCCCAAACGTATTGGTTTTGTCCTTTGTCCCTATGTGGCTTGAGACTAGGATATCCAAAACACTGTCTTCTTCCTGATATTTCCTGCCTGGGAGTTAAGATCACAGGGAGAGGCCCTCCTGATTGTCCGATCGATCAAAAAAATTGTATGGTAGGTACATGAGAGAGGGCCTTCTCAGTGACAGCCCCACAGTTATGGAACAGTCTCCTCTGGGAGGTACACCTGGCCCCCTCCCTGTCGATCTTTAGCAGGCAACTGAACATGGTGTTATTAAGACCAGCATCTACTTTCTACTTGTTGGTAGCTTTCTTATTGGTAGGTTTGTTTTTAATGTCTTTGTATGTATGGCTGATCTGATCACCTGGATTCATGCCACAGTATCGTAAAGACTAGACTACTGTAATTCACTTTACATGGGTCCCCCCTCAAAGTCAACTTGGAGACTCCGGCTAGTGCAAACAGCTGCAGCTCGTTTACTTTCAGAGCATGCATATGGCCCCCATTCTGCAGTCACTCCACTGGCCACCCAGCAGTTAACCAGGTTCAATTCAAGGTCATGACTATTACATCATCATCATTATTATTGTTCAAAGCCCTTCATGGCCTAGGCCCCTCATATCCGCAAAACCGCCTCTCTCCTTATGTTCCACCATAGCAGATTCATTAATCTGAACAGGGCCTGCTGCAGATACCACCCTTCAGTTGGACGAAATCAACACCTGCCTGTACAGGCATTTTCTCTGTGGTAGGCCCCGCCTTGTGAAATGGCCTGCCTGAGGAAGTCGGGAGAGTTTCCACTGTCCTGGCTTTTGCAAACTATGCAAGACAGAATTATTCAGGAGGGCTTTTGGAGCATGCATACGGGGCTGTGTCATAGGAAATAGCTCAAAGAGACGCCTTGGTAAGGGACAGCGACTGTAGACTAGGCTATTGGGTACTGTCTACTGATATGCTCCTACTGGGTAGTTCAGTTTTGCTAAATATGTATTAATTACTTACGCTTTAATTCAGAAAGCTTTCATCTCTGAGTTAGGCTTTCTGCTAGTTTTCAAATTTGTGGCTACCGTACCTGTATCTGTTTTCTTTGAACGTCCTAACTGTTGATAATACTGTATTTTTGCTCTTTGAATGTCCTAGCTATTAGTTATATTGTATCCACTTGCAGTATGAGATTCACCTTGGATCTCAGCAAGAATGGCGGACTATTAATCAACAACAACAACAACAACAATTGTTGTAAGATGCCTTGAGTTCCATATAGTAGAAAGTTGGCTAATAAATAATCTGGTATTCCTGCTGGAGATATGCCTGAAATGAGGCATCTTTCTAAAAGCACTCTAGGATCTTTATCTTTTATCTGACATTTGACGGAGAGAATTAAGTTCGCACCTCTTATGAGTCAACGAAGCTACTTAATACTGCATCGGACCGTTGGGCCATCTAGGTCAGTATTCTCCATGCTGATTGGCAGAGGCCTTTCCCAACGCTTGTTTCCTGGAGATGCCAAACGTTGAGCTTAGGATCTTCTGCCGATGATGCACACACATGACCACGGAGCCACAATTCCCTCACTCGCAACATGACAATAAACTCCTGTTTCTCCAGTTTTGTATTGCCTGACTCACTTTTTACATTTTGGGGTGTTCGGGGGTCCAGTGGTTAAGAATGAGAGCTGAATATGTCCCAGCTCACTAAGTAGCTTCATCTCCCTCACAGTTTTTGGATCAGAGAATAAATATTTACTTGTGGTCCCCGGCCCTAAGGAAGCCCGCCTCGCTTCAACCAGGGCCAGGGCCTTTTCAGTCCTGGCCCCAGCCTGGTGGAACGCTCTGTCAATGGAAACCCGGGCCCAGCGGGACATATTATCGTTCCGCCGGGCCTGTAAGACAGAGCTGTTCCGCCAGGCGTTTGGTTATTGAAGGAGGCGGTGCCATGTCGGCCTCCCACCTTTGGGGTGGGGAAGGTTCTCCCCACCACTGCACCTTGTTAATTTGTTTTATTATTTGTATATTGATTTTAGTTTTTGTTTTTATCGATTTTAACTGTTCACCGCCCAGAGCCCCTGGGGATGGGCGGTATATAAATTGAAAAAATAAATAAAAATAAAAAATAAGTATATTCATTAAAGCAAGTGTGCTGCCTACTGTACTTTATGTGGCAACTCCTTGACTATTCTGTCATCAAAAGCTGTTGTGCATAGTGTTGAAAATCCAGCATTCTAGATTCCCTTATATTAAGCCAATTTTTTGTACTGAGGCAGGATTTATTATATAGAATAAATGCCCGAGCTCTTCATTAGGACAAGAAATGATTCCTGATACATTCTCCTGAAGTGGGAGCCCAAAACGTAAAAAAATACGAAAATTTGAGTGCTGAGAATAGATTCCGCCATGAGTTCACAACGTAAAATCTGCTCTTACATTTTCCACTGACACAGGAGAACTGCATTATTGAACCACAGGAAAGGATTTTATTTACAGTTTTAACTTGGATGTTCTTTATGGACCCCCTTTTCCAGCACCCCATGGCATCGTCTGTCTTAACTTTCCCGCTCAGAGGGTGTGGTCTGTTTTGTTTGTGGGGTACCACAAATCTGCGTCACAGTCCCTGTTGCCGTCCTCTGTTGTTGTTTCCCTCTTTGTGCTTCTTTCTCAGCTCCCTTCCGTTCCTCTATTTTTCACTTTCAATAGTTATTCATTTATTTGCATTATTTATAGTCCGCCTTTTCACTGAGACTCAAGGCTGATTACACAGTGTGAGATAGTACAGTACACTCAAGGACATTTCAGTAAAAATGTAACGGGGTCTATAAATGCACAAGGCTTTAAAACCAGCAGAAATCTCAAGAGTTGGAGAAATGCTGAAACAGAGCATAAGCAAATATAAACATTAAAAACATAAAACAACCTCGAACTAGCTGGTAGGATCATTCAAAAAGCAACAGATAGCAAACAGCAGCACATAGAAGTAAAGTCTATGGTCCCTATCCCTCTGCTAATGCAACCCTCTGAGATCACTTCCTTACAGTACATCCTCCTACAGTCTACAGTTGTGGAAAAAAGCCCTCTTGAGTAATTAAAGTTTGCATAGTTTGCAGAGAGCCAGGAGAAGGGGAGCTTTCCTGACCTCTTCAGGTAGGCCATCCCATACGGTGGGGGCCACCACAGAGAATGCACGTGTATGGGCAGCTGTTGGTTTTGCCCATTTGTAGGGTGGCAGAAGGCCCTGTTCAGATGAGCAAAGCTGCCCTGGAGGAACATAGGGAGAGAGGCGATCCCGTAAGATGTGCCTGAACAAGGCCGTGAAGAGTTTTGTATGTGATAGCCAATACTTTGAATTGAGCCTGGTAACTGTTTCCCCATTATGACTGATCCAGCGTTCTGTGCTTGAGAGTCTGGCCCACATGATTTTGCTCTCCCACCAAATTACGAAGTGTGCGATCTTGGGCACAGTGGGGGGCTTAGACACAGTTCAGACGGTCGTCTTGGTAGTTTCTTTGAAGAGTCGTAGAGTTTTGTGTGATGGATTAATTTTGGGGTGGGAAAACTGCATACATTTATAAACACCCTCTTTAGCTGATCTTGACCTCCAAGTCGATTTCCACACAAGTCTATTATGGTAGAAACAGGCCTTAAAAACAATCAGATGTTGCCAGGGGCCTAGGCAAATTAAAAATGTTCTTAATCGCTTAAAGAAAAACAAAGTATGCATCCAGAATCTGAGTGATGCCATGGAAAATGCTCTTTTTTTCTGGTATCTGGGCACTCACTTCTGGTGGGGTTATTGGGGCAAGGCATCAACTAAAGAAAGTTAGTGTGCAAGCAGTCCTTCGTGATCTTCACTTGTAGGCAATTGAGGGCTTTAAAGGTAAGAGCCAACACTTTGAATTGTGTTTGTAAGTAAACTGTTAGTCTATGCTACTAAGTCATAGGGGCATTGACTTACTAGATAACCTGTAAGGCTCCCTATGGTACTCCCCGTGCCCCAAATACTACTGCATTGTGCGAGTTTCACCCTCCAGTAGACCCGTTCTTGTAGGCTCGTGTTGTTTCAAGAAATCATTCCGGCAGAAGCCCCAAAGGCAAAAGTAAGCATCTTTTGAATTAGACCTTTTACAGCGTGCTGGTTTACTAACTCGAACGCTGCCGCTTGCTTATGTGGTACAGGTTGCAAACTGCGCGCGGTAAATATTTAAAACGAAGCCATCGCTTTAATGTAGGTGATGGTTTTATTCTGCTTGTGTTTGTTGTAAGAGATGGTGACAATTTAACCGTTCAGCATTTTCTAAGCATTAGAACCACGATGCAAAAGATGACTGGGGTGTTGTGTGCTGTAAAATTGCACCAATCACTCTTGTAAGGCAGACCATCAGTTTGGTGGGTGTACCCAATGCAGAACAGTTAGGCCTGCATCCCAGAGGTGCTGGAGGGGAGGGGTCTTTTGCCCATGCAACATCCTTTAACTGTCATAGGAGCCCACCTAGAAGGAAGTAATAAGGGCGCCGCAGTTTTGCATTGGTATCTGCAGAAGGCCGCAAGAGGCTTCGGAAGGCCACGCGACTGTAGATTGTAAACTTCTTGATGCTTTGCTATTGCACATTTATGGCTTCTGTCATTCCAGCGTTTGTTACACGTTTAACTTGACTGGAGCATTCTGTATTTTGAACTTTGTTATGGCCTGTGGCAAAAAAGGAGGGGGGATATGCTACTGGAAGGAAATCTGTTCCCACAGATTACCCTTGCTGGCCCGAGCATTTTCATGTGGTCTGGCCGCATTCAGGAAAGTGTGTTCACTGTGTGGAGCCTGAATGCTAAATGTGCAGAACACCTCTTTCGTTTCCCCCTACCCCCACCCCCCCAGCAGCTTTGTCCTGTGGTGTTTTGTCAGCTTTTCCAGTTTTAAAGAGCTCCGCGTAGAGAGCGCTGGGAATGGTGTGGGTTCTGTAAGGGAGAAAGATCAATACTCCATTATGTCTGTGCTGGATCATGGAAGTATCTTTGTTACCTTGCTGCTTCCTCCCTTTTGCTCCTAAATCCAGCCTAAATTTAGATTGCAAGCTCTTCAAGTCAGGGGCCTGTCTTTTGTTTACAGTGTTGCATGCACTGGTAATAGAAACACTCTCTTTTGTAATGGAGGGAGGGCCAGATCCAATTTTCAGTGCACAGTCCTTTCATTGGCTGCTACAGTTGTCTTAATTTCTTGTAGTCATTTTAGGCTGTGCTGATTTTGGTGAGCACTCTTCCGGCCTATGGAAAAGCAGGACAGAAATCTGTACTTTCGCTTCCTGTATTGTCTGTCATCATGAATAATGCTTCTGATGTCGTCTTGGCAACTGAAGCACAGCATCCAATAAATTCATGAAATGATCAGTCTTTGTTTTTTCCTCCATAAAGCTCCTAGGCCAGGGTCCAAAAAAAGTGGAAGTAATTCTGTGAGCCTACGAGATATTTCAGGAGCCCTGTGGCGCAGAGTGGTAAGCTGCAGTACTGCAGCCCAAGCTCTGCTCACGACCTGAGTTCGATCCTGGCAGAAGCTGGGTTCAGGTAGCAGGCTCAAGGTTGACTCAGCCTTCCATCCTTCTGAGGTTGGTAAAATGAGTACCCAGTTTCCTGGGGGTAAAGTGTAGATGACTGGGGAAGGCAATGGCAAACCACCCCGTAACAAAAAGTCTGCCAAGAAAACGTTGTGATGCGACGTCCCCCCATGGGTCAGTAGTGACTCGGTGCTTGCACAGGGAAATACCTTTACCTTTTTAAAGGGATATTTCAGACTCGCTTTTTCCCAACAGTGTTTACCTATGCCACATGGCAAATTGCTCTTGAAGCTAAGGGACTTTCAGAAGCAATTTGTCAGGCAACATAAAGTCAGCCCGTCAAAGGACAGACGTCCCAGTTTCTACTGGGCTGGGAACACAAACCGTTTGTGTTAGCCTAGGCAACTTTGGATCTAGGTCCTGGTGTACATCTTATTTATTATTTATTTACTTCATTTATACTCCCCCCCTTTTCTTCAGAGTGGGGACCCAGAATGCTATACAGTGTTCTTCTTTCATATTATCCTCACAGCAGCCCTGTGAGGCTGAGTGTGTGTGACTGGCCCAGGGCTAGCCATAGAGTTTCCAGGTCCCTATGCCTGCCTGGGGGGGGGGGCGGCACTCACCGGGAGTGTGTTTTTTGTGTGTGCACTCCCAGCGCTAACATGATGATGTCACTTCTGGACGTGACGTCATGTCGGCCGCTGAAGCGCTCCTGTGCTCCAAATGGGGCCGATTCTTTGAGAATTGGCCCCGAACAAGCACAGGAGCACTCCCGCGGCTGTTGCAATGATGTCACATCCAGAAGTGATGTTTTCATATCCACTGGGAGCCCGTGCGCCGCGCATGTTCTCAGGGTGCCTGCTGGTGGTGGGCAATCTCTGGACGCAGCCCCAAACTTCCTGACCGGTGAGCATGCAGGTAGATTGCCTGGCACCAGTGGGCACCTGGGATCCCTAGTAGTTACCCACGAGACATCCCTGGCAGAGCGAGAATTTGATCCTCCTCTGACAGTCTAAACACTCCAGCCCCCACTGGCTCTCTGGGCTAGTCAAACATTCCAATAGTAAGATTTTTTTTAAAAAAAAAATCTCTTTTCTGGTATACTTATTGAGAGCGTTGCTTATGAAGTGAGTATAAATTTTTTTAGATAATACTAGTAAATCCCATTCTGATTGTTTGGAGAAGTTTAATGTTGCTGTAAGTGGATGACATGCAATAAGTTTTCCCCTTACTCTGCCTCCCACATTATACAAGAGATTCTTGTGAATTCTCAGTTCTGAGGCAGCGTTATAAGGTGGAGAGGGGGGGTGGGTTCAGTTGGTTTAAGAGGCCGTCCCTTGTTGTGTAGCTCATAGTCTGCCACTCCTGCTTTAGGAAAACTGTTTCTAAAATTGCAGAAGTCCAACCTTTTAACATTTTTAGTTCACCTGAGGTCACTAGGGGAATTGTAACTATTTATAAGTTTAAATTGATGGCAGAATAGGAAAAGCCTTCAAAAATAAAATTAACAGCATTTGTACCGCTTATAGGCAGTTGGGGGCTGGACAATTTCTGGGTGTCCGCTCATCCAAGCAGCTAACTCTCTGTCTCTGGTGCCTGTCTACAGTGGTAATGCAAGGCAGAGGAGAGGAATAGAGTGCCTGTCCAGGAGCTAGTAGAGCTGCAGTGTGGCTACTTTTTCACCTGCTCTGCCTCCTGCTTCTCCTTCTCTTCCTTTGCAAGGGGACCCAGCCTAATTCAAGTTTTGCAAACGAGGCCTAGTTCACCTTCAGTGAAGTAATAATATGGTGAGAGTTGGAGGCCCCAGGGATCCTGTTTATAGGGAGGCACATGGGGTGGCAATACTCTGTGAATTTTCAGCTTTAATTAAAAGAAAACTTAAGCCCCTAGCCCTTTTCTTTGCAGAGATATAAGGGAATATGTACACACAGTTTTTGTCCTGAGCCAGTTAATCCTTTACTGACTGAAACCATTTGTATATATTCTGTACCCTTTCCTCCTTTATGGCTTTTCTCTTTTCCTTATTTGCTTTTTCTCTTTCATCTTAATAGCACAAGATGGATAGCCATGTTAGTCTGTTTGTAGCAGTAGAAATGAGCAAGAGTCCCATAGCACCTATAAGACTAATTGCTTCCTCTGTTTGCTGGGATGGGGGGTGGGGGCAGGAAAAACATGCCCAATCTCAGTCTGATTTTTTTAAAAATTAATTTTAGGTCTCCTTGCTGCATTTTGGCTGTGTGAAAGAATGCAGACTTCTGAGCACGTGCAGAATATTGATTGCACATCAGTGCCTTGACTTCCTCTCACATTTGAGAGGCATAATGGTCGGGTTGACTTAAACACCCAGAACCTTTTAAAACAGGAAAAGGAATATATCACTAATGATAATTGAAGAGGCAAAACACCAACACAATTTTAAATTTCACCATCTCTTATTTCAATGAAATAAAGACATTTGGGAGAATTTAAATAAATTTAAGCCAAGATTGTTGTTCCATTGGCTACCCATCAGTTATTGGGCTCCATTCAAGGTTTTGACTATCACATACAAAGCCCTTTATGGCCTTGGCCCCCTCATATCTACAGGGAATATCTCTGTCTCTATATACTCTGCCACGGCAGCTTTGCTCATCTCAGCAGTGCCTTCGGCTGTGGTGGTCTCTACTTATGGAATGGGCTTTCTGAGGAGGTAAGGAATGCTTTCATTCTCTTGATTTTCCAGAAACTATGTAAAACTGAATTATTCTGGATGCCCCTTTTACTCAGATAACAGGGCTGTCCTGTAAGACATGGGTCAGAGAGATCCTTTGGTAAAGGATCAGGGACTGTAAACTATACTACTGGGTATTGTCTGTTGATGTAGATATGCTGCTATAATTTCTGCGTTGTTAAACTATGTGATGATTAATTACTTGTTTCAGCAGTGTTTCATCTATGTATTCAGATTTATGCTTATTTTTGCAACCCACGCCCCTTTATATTGTTCATTGAATAGCCTAGTTGTTGATTGTGTTGATTTGCCTTGAGTCTTAGTGAGAAAGGTGCACTATAAATGAATATTTTCTAAAGGTTGCTGTGAATGCTAAGACTACAAACAGGTAAAGAGATTTGTTCAGAGTCCCTCCACGTCGGTTGAATTTAAATGTTTCAAATTGTCTAAATTGTTTGAATGTAAATGTTTTAAATTGTTTTTATGGAAATGTAGTATTTATTGTGGCTTTTAAATGATGTGATCTGCCCTGAGCCCACTTGCGGGGAGGGCGGAATAAAAATCTAAAATGATAAATAAATAAATAAATAAATAAATAAATAAATAAATAAATAAATAAATAAATAAATAAATAAATAAATAAATAAATAAATAAATAAATAAATTTGGATCAATAGCCATTTATCTCTTTTCCCCCCTCACTTTTCCTAGCACATTTTGGATCCTGCCCCCAGTTTAATGCTTTGCTACAGCTCTTGAGAGAAGAGAACAGCCTCATATTAAATCAACAAAGGTTTTTTTTTTTAATTTAAGAAATCACTAGTAAATTAGTGTTTTTCTCTAAGGCGTCCAGACTCAGGAAAGGCCTTCACTTGCACTCTGCATGAAGGGAGCGGGCGTGTGAGCATGGTAGCAAGCCATGTTTGTGCCCACTGCAAGCAACCCTCTGCGATGTCGGCACGCGGCCAAGGTCTCTCGCTCCCTGTTCTCTCGGGGACGGGAAGACCTGTATCTGGGCTGTCACCCTTCAGAGGTCAGGTAGGGGCTCAAATCATCGAGTGCTTCTCTTGCCGGTGCAGTTCCCCGCACACAGAAAATTAGCACAAGGGGTGAAAGCATGACTAGAGCGCTTGAACACACGCATGAATCCACGTGAAACTTCCTTATACTGAATCAGACCCTCAGTCCAGCAAGGTCAATATTGTCTACTCAGACAGGCAGTGGCTGTCGAGGGTCTTAGGTGGAGGTCTTCCACATTGCTTATGTGGAGAGCCAGTTTGGTGTAGTGGTTAAGAGTGTGGGACTCTAATCTGGAGAGCCGGGTTTGATTCCCCACTCCTCCACTTGAAGCCAGCTGGGTGACCTTGGGCTAGTCACAGCTCTCTGGAGCTCTCTCAGCCCCACCCACTTCACAGGGTGTTTTGTTGTGGGGATAATAATGACATACTTTGTAAACTGCTCTGAGTGGACATTAAGTTGTCCTGAAGGCCGGTATATAAATCAAATGTTGTTGTTGTTGTTGTTATTACTTGATCCTTGTAACTGGAGATACGGGGGCTTGAACTTGGGACCTTCTGCATGATGCAGGCTTCTTTGTAGAGGCTTTTTTTGGACACACGAACCTTCTGTCCTGTGAGCTTCCACCTGCATTCTAACGTGATACAGCCCCGATGCACTCACCTGCCCACCTCTGTGAGAACTGGGCCTCTTTTTCTAACCACCGGAGTAGCAAAAGCCGTTTTTCCTGCAAGCATGAAAGGGAGCAAAGAATCTCGAGTGCTGAGCTGAATAAATTGGGAGTGATGGAGTGTTAAGCCTAACAGAAAAGGAAGGGGGGGGGGGTCCAAATGGTGTAAGCCAGTACTGGCACACTTGGAGCCCAAGACTCTGCGGAGGAGTAACTTAGAAAACAACAACAAAAAAAAGTATGTATTTCAAAGTGTCTCGATGACAAGACAGTTTGAAGCTGTTAAAATGCACCTCGAACATTAATGCCGCCTGAAGGCACGTGATCCATTCTATTGCAGTCCCTTAATGATAACTATATTACTGTCAAAGGACTCTTATTGCTGCCTCTTTGTGTGTTAAAGGAGGGGCAGCATCGGCCTCTGTTTTTCATTTGTGTTCTTCACTCAGGAGTTACTGCGGTTCCGTATTGTGAGCTTAATTTTCACTGTGCGAAGTAACACCTACTTTATACTGCAGGTCAAACATGAAATTGTGTTCTAGGAACCATGCGCGCAGGGGTGGATGTGGACCTTCCCCTGTTTTTGCAGCCCCAGGGCCCTTGAAAAGCTGATGCTGTCGGTCTGCAGGAGCCACGTGGACAGAATGGCAGAGGGGGAAACGGGAGATGTTGCTGCCAGCAGAGTTTCTGCCAATGAAGAAAGCTTTTTTGGCTCAAGGGGGAAGCAGAGGGTTATGTTCACAAGAAAGCCCAGCATTAACTTCGTGGGGTGGGGTGGGGTTGCTGGAGGAGGGGGTGGGGAGGCAGTTCTAGGACACAGCCTTGGAAGTTGCTGAGCCACTCGTACACGTGTTCCCAGTTACCTGGAACCTGGAGACTTTAAATCTGGCTCCCGACCAGCTGGATTATAGAGCCCATACCCTTGCTTCTCTTGTTGCTTTTGTTAATAACCCTTATACATCGGTGTACGCGATGCTTCCCTGAACTGCTTGACCCGAAGAATAGATAGATTTCTGCATCCAAGAAGCTTAAAGTTGGGAAGAGCCCCTGTGGTGTAGTGGTGAGAGTGTTGGCCTGGGAAATTTGGAGATGCAGGTTCAAATCCCCAATCAGCCATGAAGTTTGCTGGGTGGCCTTGGACCAGTCACTCTATCTCAACCTAACCTGTCTCACACAGGGTTTTTTGATGGTAAAATATGGGAGAGGGGACTAAAGTTTGCTTCCGGGAGCTCCTTGGTGGGAGGGCAAGATAAAAATGTACCCGATAAAGCTAATCTTTTCTGCTTGCTGACGCTCACGATCTACAGACATGCTTCTGGCTCTGAAGTGAGCGACCCGTCTTTTTCAGTGACTTTGTTTTCTTTTAGAAGCGACACCGCAAATTGGGAGCTAGTGGATTGTGTACAAAGCATACAAAACGTATACTTTTCCTCAGCAGATCCTCCGAGTGCAGTATGGGGGCAGCACTGTATTTAAATGCTGACATGCGTGCATCGGGGAGGGGAACCGCTCTGCAGGAGAGGAAAGGTCTGCACGCAGTATCGGTTTTTTGGAAGAAAGCCTTCCGCCCCTTGCTTCTGTTTTGCTTTGCCAATCGCTTTGGAGTCAGTGTAAACATTAATTAAGCGCCGTGAATGAAAGTATTAGTGGAGTTTTTAAGCTTGCCCATCAGCTTAATGTTACGTACGACTATGAAATAGGTAGGCTTGCTTGGCAGACTCCCTTAAAGCTTTTCAGAAACAAATAAGTGTTCTCCACCTTGGATTTTTCCTGTGAATCGGGCTCACGGACTTTTCTTCGCACTCCAGTGCTATAGTGGAATGGTAGCCGTGCAGCTTTGATCTTCTAATAATCAAAACAACTAACCAAAGGGCAGAACGTCCTGCTGCTTTGGAGGAATAGTACAGTTGGCATGTGAGCAGCGGTGCCCAAATCCACGTGGATTAACTGAATCTTCTGTAGATGTCATACATGCACGACCTCTGAGCACCAATTCTCTTGTTTTCTACTTAAATGTATTGAATTTAATTGGTAGTTTTGAGCCTTATGATAGCTATACTTTGGGGCGCACATTCAGGATTTGCTGTGTATATTTACCTTTGCACTTTCTTGGAATAAATGTTGTGTGACTGTTGGGCTATTGAGATTTCTAAAGAAAATACCGAGTTCTCAATCTAGTTGGAGAGGTGACGTTTAAAGTTCAATTAATGTATAACAACAACAACAACAACAACAAGCCTCTGTCCCTACATCTGTGGGAGGCATAACTCATCCTACTACATAAAAGAGTGTGTTCCAGTTGACTCCCGTGGAGGGAAGCCCAGGCTGGGATCAGGAGGGGAGCAGGTGGCAATGCCCGCCCCCCCCTTCACCCAAGTGTGGATTGGGCGGCAATGCCTGCCCCCCTTCAACCCACTGGAATCAGGCACAGAGCAGGTGGCAATGCCTGCCCCCTCCTCGTCCCGCTGGAATTAGGAGCGGAGCAGGTGGCAATGCCCGCTCCCCCCCCCCCGCCTTCACCTGGCCAGGATCAGGTGTGGAGCAGGTGGAATGCCCGACCACTTCACCCGGCCAGGATCAGGTGCGGAGCAGGCAGCAATGCCTGCCCCCTTTCACCCTGCCAGAATCAGGTGCGGAGCAGATGGCAATGCCCACCCCGCCTTCACCCGGCTGGGATCAAGTGTGGAGCAAGAGGCAATGCCCACTCCTCCCTTCTCCCAGCTGTGATCAGGAGTGGAGCAGTTGGCAGTGCCGGCCCACCCTCTTCACCCGGTCGAGATCAGGAGTGGAGCTGGTGACAGTGCCCGCCCCTGCCTTCACTGTCGGGGATCATGAGCAGAACATGAGGCACTGCCCCCTCTTTCACCCAGCTGGAATCAGGCGTGGAGCAGGAGTTAGTGCCCTTCTCCCTTCACCCTACTAGGATCAGGTGTGTAGCAGGTGGCAGTCCCTGCCTGACGCCTTCACCTGGCCAGGATCAGGAGCAGAAGAAGTGGCAGTGACACCCCCCCACACACGTTCACCCAGCCAGGATCAGAAGTGGAGCAGGAGGCGCAGCGCCTGCCCCCCCTTCACCTGGCTGGGATCAGCCACGGAGGAAGAGGCAATGCCTGCCTGCCCGCCCTCCCCTTTCTAGAGCCTGTTGTATTTTTCCCCACAACGGGCTTTGTTTCTAGTCAGAAAATAAAGTTGCAGGTCTCAGCCTTGGCCACCAGCGTCAGGATGATTGTGGCTGTTGCAGCACCACAAATTAAGGTAATTGGACCTTGCGGGGCCAGATTGTCACCAGAACATTTTCCCCTCCCTGGTGCTACTTCCAGTGGAATCTTAGGTTCTCTGAATACCTGAAGCTGCTTTATAGTGATCAGATCAGTATAACCTAGGCAGATCATGAGAGGGAGGGCAGGAAGGGCTACATCAGTGCTTAGTTCTTGTGGCCCCTTATGCCCAGGGTAAGGCCGATTGCCACTTTGGGGTCAGGAAGCAAATTCCCCCAGGCCAGTTTGGCTGGGGATCCTGAAGGTGTTTTGCCATCTTTTGGGCACAGAGCCAGGGGTCTCTGGGGGTGGGGTGGGGGGAGGTCGTTGTGAATTTCCCGCATTGTGCAGGGGGTTGGACTAGATGACCCCGGAGGTCCCTTCCAGTTCTATGAATAAGCTGCCCATGGTCCATCAAAATCAGTATTGTCTATTCAGACTAGCAGCAGGTCTCTAGTGTCTTGGGTAGTAGTCTTTGACATCACTTGCTGCATGTCACTGATAGAAAGATTGATTGATTGATTGATTGATCGATCGTCTATGGCCAAAGGCCTTTACAAATTAAAGCATATTTAAAGCCCTAAAATTTTAAAAATTTCAAATATAACAACCATCTCTAAAAATCCTCATTCAGACTCTCAAGTTACACATCATTTCATCTGACTGCTTTCTTGAAAGCCACCCTTGCTCTGATTTTCCTGGCGGCTGAAGCAAAAAGTGCCGTCCTGTACGAGACATAAGGATCCACATCAGGCAACGTAAACACGAATTTGTCAGAATCTGAAAAAAGAAGTTAAAAGTCTCTAATGTCTTAGCTAGAAATCTGTTCCTGGGCTCCGAGTATAAAGGGCAAACCAAAACATAGTGAAGAAAGCCCCCCACTGAACTTTTACCTACGATGCCGAGGGTTGAACCTGGGACCTTCTGCATGCCAAACAGATGCTCTACCACTGAGCCACAGCCCCTCTCTCCTGTCTGCATAACTCATAAGAAAATAAAGCTGTGAGACTCAAGATTGGCTACCAACTTCAGGATGATCATAGGACTTGCTGTGCCCCAAAATGAAGGGAACTGGATTAGCTCCAGGGCATCCCTCTGCTATGTGCAATGGAAGCAACGCTTTACTCTTGAGAAGCCAGGAAAGTGCAGGCAGCATAAGTAGGGAGGGTGGAAAATATCCCCTCTGTTACAAAGCAAAGGAGGTTTAACAACTTTCCGGACCCATCAGAGCTTGTGTGGTGTAGTGGTTAGAGCATTGGACTAGGCTCTGGGAAACCCAGGTTCCAATCCACACTGTGCCACAGAAGCTGTCTGGGTGACCCTTGTCCAGTGAACACTCAACCAGACCTACCTCACAGGATTGTTATGGGGATAAAATAGAGTAGAAAAGATGCTTTGGGTCCACTTTTGGGAGGAAGACAACAGAGACAGAGGGTGAACAATAACCCCTCCTTTACAAAAGAAATAGGGTTACTGGAACCCATGTTGTGTGGTGGTTAGAATGTTGGGCCAGAATCAAGGAGACCCAGGTTCGAATCCCCATGGAAGCCTGCTGGATGGCCTTGGGCCAGTCACACATTTTCAGCCAGACCCACCTCACAAGGTTGTTGTGAGGGTAAAAAGGAAGAACGATGTAAACCGTTTTTGGTCCCCCTTGGAGAGCAAGGCAAGTTACGACATTTCTTCATCCAGCTGTTTTGGCCGGAGACAGGACTGCTCATTCAGTATTCAAACTGCCATTGAATATCATGAGTGCAGTGAGCGATGGGGTTGGCAAGCAGGCATTTGGGCAAAATCAGTTGCCTATTCTCTGTTGTGGCCCTCACCTTATGCAGTGACGTCTCTGAAGGGGTCAGGAAAGCTCCCGTTCTCCTGGCTTGCCGCAAACTATGCAAAACCAAATTATTCAGGAGGGCTTTCATACACAAGAAGTAGGGCTGTGCTGTAAGGAAATGGTTCAAAGTTATGCTTTGATAAAGGAATAGGAACTGTAGACTATACCGCTGTGCACTGGCTGTTTTATTATAATAATGTCAAACTGTTTGTGTTTTGTTTCAGCTGTGTTGGATTTTTGCTTGTTTTCGAATGTCTGCGGTCTCTACTGTATTGTTTACTGAATGTTCTAGCTGTTGATTGTATCAGATTTCACTGTGTATTTCGCCTTGAGTCTCAGTGAAAGGTGGACTATAAATGATGTAAATAAACAACTAAAATTTGTAGAAAGTAGGGATATTATAGCTTGTGAACTGTACCCGGGAAATAGATCTAGAGGAGTTAGCTGTGTTAGTCAGTAGTTGCTAAATAGTAAAGAGTCCAGTAGCACCTTTAAGACTAACCAACTTTATTGTAGCATAAGCTTTCGAGAACCACAGCTCTCTTCATCAGATGCGTCTCTTCTGCATCTGACAAAGAGAGCTGTGGTTCTTGAAAGCTTATACTACTACTAGCAACAAAGCCCGTTGTAGGAAAAAAATACTACGGGCTGTAGAAAGGGGAGGGCGGGCAGCCAGGAATTCGCTCCTCCTCCACCACTGATTATAGCTGGGTGAAGGGGGGGGTTGGGTTTGCCACCTTCTCCCCGCTTGGTTAGGGGAGGAACAGGCATTGCCTCCACGTCTGATCCTGACAGGTGAAGGTGGGTGGCGGGCTTTACTACCTGTTCTGCTCCTGATCCCAGCTGGGTGAAGGGGGTGCGGGCATTGCCACTTGCTCTGCTCCTTATTCCGGCTGGGTGAAGGGAAGAAGGGAAATACTTCCTGTTCTGCGCCTGATCCCAGTCAGAAGAAGATGTGAGGTGGGCATTGCCATCTGCTCCACCACTAATACCAGCTGGGTTAAGGTGGGGGATGCTCCTAATGCCAGCTGCATTAAGGCGGGGGGGGGCATTGCCATCTGCTCTGCTCTTAATAGCAGCTGTGTTAATATGGGAGGGGAAATTCCACCTGCTCCACTCTTAATACCAGCTGGGTTAAGGCAGGGTGAGGACATTGCCTCCTGCTCTGATGCTAATACCAGCTGGGTGAAGGGAAGGTGGGTATTATCACCTGCTGTGCTCCTGATTCCAGTTGGGTTAAGGTGTGGGGGGGTGGGCATTGCCACCTGCTCCGCTCCTAATACCTGCTGTGTTAAGGCAGTGGGTGGGCAAAGCCACTTGCTCTGCTTCTGATCCCAACTGGGTGAAGGGGGGGTGGGCATTACCACCTGCTCCGCTCCTAGTACCAGCTGGATTAAGGTTGGGGGTGGCATTGCCACCTGCTCCACTCCTAATAACAGCTGTGTTAAGGTGGGAGGAGAAATTCTATCTGCTCCACTTCTAATTCCAGCTGGGTTAAGGTGTGCGGTGTGCATTGCCATCTGTTCTTCTCCTAATACCATCTGGATTAAGACAGGGGGAGGGCATTGCCACCTACTCCACTATTAATACCAGCTGCGTTAATGCGGGGGGTGGGCATTGCCACCTGCTCCGTTCCTTATACCAGCTGGGTTAAGGTGGGGGATGGGCATTGCCATCTGCTCTGCTCCTAGTACCAGCTGGGCTAAGGTGGGGGTGGGCATTGCCATCCGCTCCACTCCTAATTCCAGCTGGGTGAAGGTGGGAGTGGGCATTGCCACCTGCTCCCATCCTGCTCCTGGCCTGGGCTTCCCACCATGGCACCATGGTGCCTTGCCTAGTTTTCCCTCCATGACTGTGCCCTCTGGTGGTGCACCAGGGTATAAAGTGTCTGAAATATGCTTACTCAATTACATAATAAGATAAGGTTGGTTAGTCTTAATGGTGTTCGTGGACTCTATTTTGTAACAGGGAAAGATGCTCTAGTGATAACTGAAGCGCTTTAAAATACATGCATGATTTGGGCCCTGGAAACTATTCAAGGTTACATCATCCCCTTCACGGCTTGGTTGACATTTGAAGCACAGCTCACACAAACTGCTCTGTCCTCCATTCTGAGGCCCTAGGAGACCTGCCTCGTCCTCATGCCTGCAGCATTCTGCTCCATTTGAGAAAACCTTGTGAACCTGCCGGTGTGTTGCCACTCTGTACCCTCCGCCGAAAACAGCAAGCTGAATGTTGTGCGTGAGCATAGCTGCTCTAGGTGAAGGGGACGTTTCCTACAGGGGACCTCTGGATGCTGTGTGGTGGGGCAAGCTGCCGTGGGAGGAGGGAATTGTTGACAGTCAAATATTCCCTCCCCTTCCCTCCACCGGAAACGCCTTCAGCAAATGGAGAAAGGAGGACAGGATCCAAGCTTCTCTCCCGAGTGTCGTTTTTTCCCTTTGTTCTTCGACTCCTTCCTCCAGACAGGTTGTTACCGTGCTCACGATAAACCCATTAAGAGTTAGACAGCTTGCAAGTCGGGAGGACCTTCAGATCTCTTGCCCACAATGATGTCATTGTTTTTTTATGCTCTACACATCAGGAAGCAAAAGCGAAAAGGTGCAAAAGTTCTGGAAGATTAATCCTCTTTCAAGTTAGAAGCGCTTTCCCTCAGGAGATAAGCATCTCTAGATGCGCCAGGATGAATCATCCACAGCTCAGTATATATGAAAGACTTCTTCCTCCTTGTGTTTTGCTACTTGTTGGCTGGTGAACTGATGCAGCCTCCTTTTCGAGACTACTGCATGCGTTGCAGAGGCTACTGGGTGGCCCAATTTTAAAGGGCTGTTTTTGCCGAAGCGGCAGAGAGGTTTATACAGCTACACTCAGTCATCCGTGGCAAGTGGGGACAAAACAGCATTAGCTGTGGTGTAGTGCTATGTCTGCATAGCGATCACCCCCAGACCATGGTTTAATTTAAGTCAGGATCTGAAACTGACGTAAACCCTGGTTCCATGTAACCATGGTTGTTGGTAGCTTTGGTGCAGTTGTGATGCTGTAATATGGGTAAACCTGTGAAAAGACCAGGGTGGGGTGGGTGGGATTTAGATGGCAATAGAAAGGGGGAGGGATCCTGTGAGCCTTTGGATTACTTAACCGTGGTTTAGAGTCTGGGGAACCATGTCCACACCAGTGCAGAGGAGCTGCGTTTCTTGATGACCGGGATGGGCTATTTTTTTAAAGTAGAAAATAAAGCCTCTCTGAATGCTTATTGCAGTAGGCTTGATTTAAAGCAAGTGTCCCATAGTTGTACTTCTTGCAAATACTGACAAGTGTCTGGTTCGGGGCTGTAGGTTTTCACTCTGAGTTTGCTGCAAGTCTGTTGTGCAGTTGATGCAATTCGACGCCTGATCTGCACATTGAGGAGTTGGCATGGGTGCCCCAGGACATAGCTTCACGTTGTACGAGCCCACCTCTAGCAAGGCACAGAAGCCTTTGGAGAAGGAAGCCTGACTTAATGCTTGACAGTAAAGTTGCCCTGTGTCTGAATTCTTGATTAATTTCCCTCCTGTCTTCGTCCATCTTGCCGTGCATCAGGGCCGAACTAGATGTGATGACAGAAATCCTTTGGTTTAGTGGACCCTTTTTGTTAGCAAGTTCTGAAGAGGGGGCAGTGCTCAGCGGTGCCGTGTCTGCCTTCCAGGCAGAAGGTCCCAGGTTCAATCCCCCAGCACTTCCATTTAAAGGGATTTCAATTAGCAGATATTGGGAAAGGCCTTTTTCTCTGCTAGCAATTCCTGAGACCCGTTGCCAATCGGAACAGGCAATAATTTCGAACGAGTCGCTTTGTTTAGTCTGTTGCTACAAAGTAGAACAGAAATCAAGTGGCGTCTTGAAGACTAGTCAGGTTTATTAGTGTAAGTTTTTGTGAGTCAGAGCTCACTTCTTCAGGCGGCGCTGAACTGTATGGACTCTGATCTCCATTAATTGCATGTAAAGCAAGGGAAGATCTAAAATTCTGAAGTAACAGAAGCGAAGAGGTTCAAAACCTTCCCTAAAACAACTACTCATCTCGGTGTAGCCTTTTCCCACTAGCAGAGATTATATACCCACTAATCTCTGCACCCAAGTCTATTTCTGGGTGTCCACTGAAGAACTGATTTATTTACTCCATTTTATACCCCACCTTTCTCCCTAGCGTGGACCCAAAGTGGCTTATATATTGTCCTCTCCTCCATGTTTATCCTTATTACAACCCTGTGAGGTAGGTTAGCCTCAGAGTGTGTGAATGGCCCAAGGGCACCCTGGAGGCTTCCATGGCAGAATGGGGACTCAAAACACCTCCAAACAATGTGGATATATGTGAACTAATGTTGAAATAATTGTGCTGGGAACAAAGCTGAGAGCCAGTTTGGTGTAGTGGTTAAGAGCGCTGGACTCTAATCTGGAGAGCCGGGTTTGATTCCCCACTCCTCCACTTGAAGCCAGCTGGGTGACCTTGGGCTGGTCACAGCTCTCTGAAGCTCTCTCAGCCCTGCCTACCTCACAGGGTGTTTGTTGTGGGGATAATAATAACATACTTTGTAAACTGCTTTGAGTGGACGTTAAGTTGTCCTGAAGGGTGGTATATAAATCAAATGTTATTATTATTAATACTGTAGAAGAAAATAAGCTGGGTATGTAATAGTCATGTTGAAGGATTAGAAATGGAACTTACCGTACTGTTCAACTGTGCTTAAAACAGAAGAGTAACATTCATAGGTGCTATAGAAAGTCATTTTTTAAAAAACTTAAAGTGAGAATTTTTGAGCTCTGCAGCTCCCATTCCAGAGTATTTTCTTCCTTCAATTCTTTTAAGGAAAACTGCCTGAATTTTAGGCCTGTATCACCAAAAGAGAGCAGTCTTAAGCAGAGATTGCAGCCTTCCAAGTCCATTGGAGTCGATGGATTTTGACAGGTGGTTTAGGATTGTGCTGTGTTTGGACCAGGACTTCTGAATCTTGTTTAGCCCATGGGCACTTTCTGAATTTTCAGATAGGGTTGGTGGTACCACTGCAAAATGGCTATTGCAGGAGAGAAGACAATCACAAAATGTTGGGAGGCTCCTCCTGTGGTGGAGGCAGCCATGGCTAGCTCTACAAGAAGGCGAGGCAGCGGATTCAGAGGGATTTGGGGGGGGTGGCCTCTGCCACTGCCTTTGAGGAGGGGCTGTGGCTCAGTGACGGAGCAGCTGTTTGGCATGCAGAGGGGCCGAGATTCATTCCTGACTTCTCAGGTTAAAAGGACCGGGTAACAAGTGCTGTGAAAGACCTCAGCTGGAGACCCTGGAGAGCCATTGCCCAGTTAGAGTAGACAGGACTGACCTTGGTAGACCAATGGTCTGATCCAGTTTAAGGCAGCTTCATGAGTGTTGGAATGCCGCTGCCACCACCACCACCAGTGAGTCCGTGCACCTTTACCTCCTTGTCCTCCTGGCACCCTTAAATGCAGCACAGAATGCCCCACAGAGTTTAATGGGGCTTAGAGAATGAGGGAAGGAGCGCGAGGTGCTCCGTCTCCTAAATAGGTGGTACGGCGGGGAGGGTAGCAAGGGGTAGTGGCCACGGGAACTGTCTCAGGCAGCTCCCCTTGCGGACGCATCAAGGAGGTCGAGGAAAGTCGGGTTCGGCTCTGTGTGGTTTCAGCTTCCACAGCTGCAAGGAGCGCACCTCCAGGCCCAGATACGTAAGGAAGTCGGCGGCTGTGGCCGAGCCAGAGGTGCACAGCTGGGACACCCCTGCCCGGGATGAGTCCAGCAGTCTGTCAGCCGCTGGCAGGCCACCTGAATGTCCCAGTTTTTTTCTGTTCCACTTTAAACCCTTTGGATTTACCCATGATCCTCATGAAGCAAGCAGGCACTGGGAAGTGCGGTCACGGGTGCCACGCTGGGAATGGCAAACTAGTTTTTCCCAACTGCGCTACGGAAGGCACATTTGCAGAGAGGTGGCTGGCAAGTTGAAGAAAAGAAAGCCTGTTCTCCCTCAAAAGGGGGAAAGTCAGTGACTTTTTATCATGCCTTCCAAGGTCCTCTTTGGGCTATTTCCCCCCTTGGGTCATAGTGAATATCTCTGCATAGCAATGATCTCTGTAGCTGTTGGGAAACAAGATTGTTTAACGTTGTCTGTGCTGCCGCTGCCGCTTCCCTTACCTCATTTCTCTTCTTCCCTCCGCCTCCTCCTGCTGTGGCATCTCTGCCAGGCACTGTTTCCCGCCCCTCTTCGCCTGGCTTTCTCTCGTTTCATTCCACTCCTCCTCTCAGGCAGGGGGCCTGGAAGCCCAGCGAGCCCGTCCCTTCCCCAGGCCTCTCCAGACCTCTTTCTGCCCACACAGCATAGCCTCTTTAACATCTCCCTCTTTTTATTCTGTGACCCAGTTTTAAACTCTGGCTGCAAATTCCTTTTCTTTCTGCCCCCTTCCTGGTTCTTTGGCTAGCAGTTCCCCTGTGCCTCCCCTTCCCCTCCCCGCAGACAAGCAGATACAAGATCACCCGAGCCACCGGCTTACTGAAACACTAGGTATTAGGTTAGCATGGAGCATTCCAGCCCGCTTCCAAGCGAGAGGTTTGGGAGAACGGAAGAGCTAATGTCATGAAACAAGTATGTACCTGTGCACCTCCCAGTAGAGGGTGGAGTTGATGCAGGGCTTTCCAAAATGGAAGGGAGGGGGAGTTAACAACAAAGCATTCGACTTAAAAATCGGGCTGCACCGGAGAGTGTTGCATTGCAAGATGAATTTTCTAAAAAATACATATATTCTGAATAAACGTATACAAGTGTAACTTTAAGTAAAAAGTTGTCCAAAATGGAGGGGGTTGGGTGGATGAGGACTGGAGCATTTCAATTCTTGAGAATGTTTGGAAAATTAATGTATTTAGGAAATCATAAAATCATAGGGCTGGAAGGGATCTCCAGGGTCATCTAGTCCAACCCTCTGCACAGTGCAGGAAATCCACAACTACCTCCCCCCCCCCACACACACACACACCTCGTGACTCCTGCTCCATGCCCAGAAGATGGCGAAACACCATCAGGATCCCCAGCCAAACTGGCCTGGGGGAAATTGCTACTTGACCCCAAGGTTGCAATTGGCCCTACCCTGGGCATGTAAAGCACTGATGCAACCCTTCCTGCCCTCCCTCGCATGATCTGCTCAGGTTCACAGAATGAGCATTGCTGTCAGGTGGCCACATAGTCTCTGCTTTAAAAACCTCCACAGAAGGAGAGCCCTCCACCTCCGAAGGAAACCTGTTCCACTGAGGGACCACTCTAACTGTCAGGAAGTTCTTTGTTTAGCCAAAGACTCTTGATTTAATTTCAACTCGTTGGTTCTGGTCCGCCTTTCTGGGGCAGCGGAAAACAACTCCATGCCATCCTCTATATGACAGCAACATTAAAAATATTTGGGTTTGAGGGGGGGGGGGGAGAATCTGAATTCAAAGAATACATGAGAGAGTTTCAGGTAGATAGCTGTACTAGTCTGTAGTAAAGCAGCAAGATTTGGGTCCATTTGCACTTTAAAGACCAACTAGATTTCCCAGCTCTGCTCCTGGCTGCCATCCTCAAATTGTGTTTGGATCCAGTGCCTCTGAAGAGCCCAGGTTTAGTTTAGTGTAGGTGGTGCTTTGCTTTTTGCCACTTGCCTCTGTAGTTTATTTCTGGTTGACGTGGGAGCAGAGAATGAACCTGTTGACAAAGGTGGGTTAATGGAGCTCTGGGCAAATTTGATAATTAAGTGTAACTTAAGAGGTAAGGCATGGGAAGGTGTCTCATGTCATCTTGGTGCAAGAAGGGCGGGTGGCAGGACATCCGGTTTAGAGTTGGGCTGACCGGTCTTGCGGGATCTGCTTTTTTAATGTGGCCCAGTGTACAGAGTGATGGTGCGTGCTGTGGATCTTGTAAGTTGAGGGATAACTAATTGTTATGAAGTCCACGGACTATACTGTTGTTTAAGAACGGTAGAAGTGCCTTGCTGATCCATCTCAGGGGTTCCCAACATTTCACTTGTGGGTGCCGTGGCACTCACCTGCACCTTTCTTGGGACCCACCAAATGAATTTTTAGAAAGTGGGTGGGGCCAGGTAGAGCTCTTGTCTAGCAGGGCTTCTGATGTGCTCTTGAACATCTGGTTGGCTATAGAGATGAAAATAATATTGTTTCAGAGGCAGCTGCCACCACCATGTTTTATTCTGTCTCTTTCCTCTTTTCCGGTGTATTTTTAATTACCCCTCTTCTCCCCTGCACTTGGGCTTCCCCTGTGTGCATGGCTGTGCCTCCTGTGGCAGCCATTTTGTGGTCGCACCCACCATCATGTGCCAGAATTCCAGATGTATCCACAGTCTCAAAAAGGTTGTGGACCCCTGATCTATCTAGTCCATCCAGCATTCTTTCTACAAAGTCCATCGAGTGATAAGCGGTTCACCTGAAATTTATACAGTCATCCACCAGTGTTCCTTGGTCTACCTTCTTCCCTTCCTCTGATCTGATGTCAGCCCCCAGCCCTTCCGTTTTAGGAAACATCAAATCCTAATTTTGAAAGATGCCTGTCTTAACTGTTTTCCCTTTGCAGTGCCTTTTTATCCCAAGATTTAGTTCTGGTTAGTTTTAGAAGTTTCACATTGTGTTATATTGGTACTCATGTCCAGCATTAGAACTTAATCCAGGTGTGTGTATGTGTGTGTAATGTTTCTCCTTTCCTTGCTATTTGTAGTTCCCAGAGAACTGGTAGAACTTCATCTGAAACTGATGCGAAAGATCGGGAAGTCTGTGACAGCAGACCGATGGGAAAAATACTTGATCAAGGTATGCTGTTCTGGCATCTGTTATCAGATTATGTACAATAACTAGGAAATGCCTGCTATCGTGGCTAGACCAGTTTTAGTGTGTGTTCATCTGCCCTCTTAATCACAAAGATTAAGTACCCCTAATCTTGACACATTTGATTTTACCAGTGTGTTTTACGAATTACTTTGCTGCCACCAAGAATTGTTTTTACATCAGGAATTTTCAAACTTTCTTGACCCGTAACAGGAATCCTATTTTGCTTCTAACATATTTATCCCGGTCTCTAGGGCATGGCATACATGCACCTTTTTGTACACCCAGAAGTATGTTCAGTGTACACAAGTCCCTTCTATGCCCTTGTTGGATCCCTCAACAGTCAACACATAATTATCTTGTCTTACAGATGTGTCAAGAATTCAACAGCACCTGGGCATGGGAGATGGAGAAGAAAGGATACCTCGACATGAGCATTGAATGCAAGCTGGGAATTTTAAAGGTAAATGCCCTGCTCTTCAGTACTGTTTGCTCTCTTTCTTGGGATAGGCTTCAATGATTTCACAGTGCAACCATACTGTGAAGGTGTGTACTCCTTTCTCTTTCCTTCTCACACCAGTTCCTGGCTTGACCCCTGAGTTGCTTTACTATAGCTCACCATAGCGTCTGAATGGGGAAAACTGTGGCTAGTGCTAACCTCCAGCTCGTGGTCGGAACCGGTTTGCAAACCATTGTCTGGACCTCACCGCATACTGGGAGTGGGAGGGGGACTTGGCGCTTTTTAGCAACTTTTTCCTGATCCTCCAAACTGTGATTTCTCACATGCAGCTCTTCCAATGGAGTGGAAACCATCCTTGCCCTGTTATCTTGGCCTTACTGACTTCCCCATGAGGAGGGGGACCAGTGAATTGTGAACACTTGTTCCAGCATAAAAAATTTGGGTCCAGTATAGCCATATTTAATTAATCTGTTTACAGAAATGTGAATGCACCTCAGCCTGCTCCAATCCATGTCTGCCTTCTGTTCACTATGATTTGGAGGATTATATAAATTGTATGTTGCTAACATGGGTATAATGCAAATGCCTTAGCCAGGGGTCATTTCGTAGGAAAAGAGCTGGAGGAACTCATTAGCATAACTCATTAGCATATGCCACGCCCCTTGCCATCACCAGAAATGTGTCATTCGCATAACTGATTTGCATATGCCACACGCCCCTGACATCACCTATCCTGGCTGCTTTGGACCCAATCCTGGCCATTCAGGGCCGAAATTGGGCCCAAAGTGGCAAAAAGGGGCTGAAAATGGCCAAAAAGGGGCCCAAAATGGTCAGGATTGGGCTGCTGCTGAACAAGAGAGTGATCTACCACCTGTCAGAGGCCCAATCCGGGCCATTTTGGCCCCAATCCAGGACGAAACGGGCCCCAAATGGCCAAGAGTCAGGTGGGCGGGGCCACCTGACCTGTGACCTCTTTGGGGAACTGCCGGAACTGCGCTCCTGCGCGCCCCCCTTTGAAATGAGCCCTGGCCTTTGCATCTCTGAAAGCAGATACACTTACAAAAGTCCAGACCCATATGTGAATTTTTTAACATCTTATTTTGTAACTTGTAGTTCCCATATAGAGAGCCACATGACTGTCGTGTCGATCAGGCAGGTCTGAGTTCAAATCCTTACTTCCTGGGTGATTTCAGGCCAATCATCGTCACTACCTTGTTGTGAGGATAAAAGGATGAGGAACTGTATAAGCCGGTTTGAATTGCCTCACAGAATATGATCTGAGGACATTGGGCTCTGGGTAGTTACACGTTGTCTGATGTCAGCCCTAGAATTGCTTATGCTCTGTGTCAGCATTTCTTCAACCCTGTAGTGAATCTTTGCTCATGTTTTGTCTTTGTAAACTTGCATTTATTTACCTGTGGTATGGTTTATTAAACTGTCCTTGAAATTGACTGTACTAATCTCACACTATGTAATCTGCCTTGAGTCTCAGTGGGAGAAAGGCAGACTATAAATGACATAAATAAATAATATCAGTAAACACCTTCCACCCAGTGAATATTAAGAGTGTCATACTATGTATGACATACCCCTTTTAAAAGAATTATTATACTTTCTTTCTCAGCCCACCTTCCTTCTCCTTGCATTTCAACTCACGAGAAGGTACAGTTTCTGAGGCTGTTCCTCGCGTGATGGAATTCATACATACGACCTTACACTGTCTGCCGACATACTGGAAAACTAATGAACATTCTAGTGTTTAGAGTGTTCCGTTTACATTATCTCATGCCTGGTTTCAACGAAACACCGAAGGAGCAGAAGGTCTTACCTCTGGGACTTCGCACTCGCGCGGCATCTTGTTTCAAATTGGGCAGCTACCTGTGCGAAATAGCGACATGCGCTTAGCTTGCCAGAGGTCGGTCGCCCAGTCATGTGTTGTGCAGACAGGCCCATTAAGGAAGCAGAGCTGCTCTGAAACGGCTCTGTGTAGCTGGATCTTACCTTCATGAAAGCCACGGTTGAGAGGAATCCGTCTCCTAAAAAAACTGCCTCAGCAGCACCCTGCCTGATGCAGAATACGGCACTGAAGTGTCCGTTTTAATGGAAGGAAAGCTGAAAGCTGCTTGCTTTTGTACCTGCTCTAGATTTTTATTTAAAAGCTTGCACAGTGGTTTAAAAAAAAACCCTGTCAGACCCATATGCTAATCTCTTAAACAGAGCTAAGATAACCAGGACGTACTGCCTTGTGCAGTTTGGTCTGCCCTCCCGTCATGGAAAGGGGCTGTGGCTCAGCAGCAGAGCTTCTGCTTGGCATGCAGAAGATCCCAGTTTCAACCCTGGCATCTCCAGTGAAAAGGACCAGGCAGGAGGTGATGTGAAAGTCCTCCGCCTGAGACCCTGGAGAGCTGCTGCCACTCTAGGTAGCCAGTACTGACCTAGATGGACCGATGGTCTGGTTCAGTATAAGGCCGCATCCTCAGAGTTCATCTATGCTGGTGTGTGGGGTGGGGAAGACAAAGAGCTCCCATTTGGTATTGCTTACCTTGTTGTCCTTTTCCGGCTCCCCCTTAGTACCTTTGCGAGTGCCAGTTTGACGACAATCTGAAATTTAAGAACGTCATCAACGAGGAAGATGCGGATGCAATGCGCCTTCAGCCCCTGGGCAGAGACAAGGACGGCTTGACTTACTGGTACCAGCTGGATCAAGAGCATAATGTTAGGATGTATGTGGAAGAGCAGGACGATCAAGACGGGTCTTCGTGGAAGTGCATTGTCAGGTATGTCGTTTACAGTTATGTCAGTTCCTGGCAGGTAGATCCCTCAGTCCCTCTCCAGTGAACACCAATAGAAAAGGCTTTATTCAGGATTTCACAGTTCAGGTCTGCACTCCCATCACAGAGCATTGGTAGGAGTGAGGAATCAAAACATAGAGGCTATGATATACTTGAAAACCCCTCCGCGCCAGCAACGGCTAGGTTTTTGGGGCGCAAGATTACACGGGTTCTGTGAGAACCCTTTATAGTTATGGCTACATGATTAGTACACACATACACCTTCTCAGAGTCCAGGAAAAACAGCTAGAGCTGGCAGTCGGAAGCTCCAAGGTCGCTTCTAACTAGAAGAAGTTAATTAGAGAGATAAGGGGAGAGGCCCTTTCCCCTGTCAATTTGACCTCTCTTCGGCGCAGGCAAAGATGGCTGCTCAGAGGGTTTGTTAATTTCCTCTTTGCCTCCCCAAAGGGAAGGTGAAACTGACAGTCTTGGAGGAGAAGAGGAAATTAACAAACCCTCTGAGCAGCCCTCTCTGGGAAATTGACACAGCCTTTGCCTCTGTCGTTTTAAACTATGCTTCCCGGCTAACATTGCATCTCCCTTCACTTAAGCGTCCTCGTGTGAGAGGTCTCGTGTAGAGAGACTCTTAGATTCAGCCTTCCTGGCTAGCTTTTGTAACCTTTTAGTTGGATTGCAGTAATGCGCTCTTTGTTGGGCCGTCCGTGTCCTTGAAGAAAGCCTTGGAAAAGACATCCAGTTCAGAATGCAGCAGCCCAATTACTGTCAAGGGCTATCTTGTGGGAACATATCTATCCTGTCCTGAAACAGCTGCTTGTGTGCCAGTTTGTTTCTGGAGTGCAATTCCGGGTGCTGTCGTAAAGCCTTTCCCTGCCTCGGACCAGCGTATCTAAAGGACCATCTTGACCTGTGTGTCCCTGTGTGCCAGCTGTGAACCTCAGAGGGCCACCTACTGGCTGTTCACAAAGTAACCCACCAGGTGTCAGCCAGAGCCCCCATGTCTCTTTGCTGTACTTCTTTCTCTGCGGAACAGCTCCCTGTAGAGGTGACGCAGCACCATCTCTACACATTTTCTGAAGGGTGCTTCAAGGCTGTTTCATTGGCCTGGGCTTTTAATGGGGTATCAATTGCAGGCATTTTTTTAGGGAGGACGTGGACCATTTGAGGTTTTATTTTCTCCTGTATGTTTTAAATTGTAATTTGTAAGCCTCCTTGAGCCATGAGGAAATGAGGGATATAAATATTTAAATAAATAACAAACAGCAGTTAGGCCGAGAACTGTCTCCCTAACTTTTTACTCGTGCTACTACCTGGAATTCTTTTAAAGGACAATGTCAGGAATGGAACCCGGGACCTTTTATAGTACATCTCTTGCCACTGATCTCTGGCCCCTATTCTCAGTCTAGGAAGATGACTGGAACTGGAACCTAAAACAGAAATGCTGAGGGTCTGTCCAGGTATAAGATAACACCTGGTGGGGATGGTGCAAGATGGTTCCATATTAAATGTGGCAAGCCAGCACCACACTGGGAGCAAATTTCCTTGGAACGTATGCTGTAAATGAAAGTGACTTTCCTTAGACTTGAGGGTCACCCGGGTCCCTTTCACCGGTAACTGCATGAGAGCTGCTTGTCTGTGCACAACTCCGTTGTGACTAATAAAATGTTTAAATTACTCAGCCACGTGGGCAGGGGCCAGGTATATGGATCCTGACCATGACGTGCATTATTTATTTAGTTATTTATTGTGTCATTTATAGTCCGCCTTTCTCACTGAGACTCAAGGCAGATTACACAGTGTGACATTAGTATAGTCAATATCAGGAACATTTCCATAAACAATGCCATAGGTGGGGTAAAATAGATACACGTAAATAGGGTAAATAGATACATAGGGTAAATAGATACACGTTCACAAAAAACATAACATTAGTAGCGCCCGGCCTGGAAAGAGAGGGTGCGGTCTATGAGAAAGTCCCACACGGCTGGATAACTTTAAAATATATTCCAGCTGTGTGCATGGTGCTCACGGAGAAGGGCTTCCAAAGTGTCTAGGTAGCATTTTAAAGGCTGATTCCGCACACGTTGGATAATGCACTTTCAGTGCACATTATCAGTCGTTTGAGGTGGATTTTTTGTTCCGCACACAAAAAAATCCGTTCCAAATGATCTCTAAAGAGGATTGGAAGTGCATTATCCAACGTGTGCGGAATCACTCAAAGATCCCCGGAACATACTTCCAATGTGCAAGCATTTCTAGCCTACTACTTTGAATGGAGTATATTGTGCTGCTATGAAGAACATCAGAAGAGCCCTGCTGGATCAGGCCCGTCTTCGATCCAGTCTCACACAATGGCCTTCTAGTTACTCTGGTGGGCCAGCAACAGAGGCCAAGGCCTTCCCCTGAAGTCACTTCCTGGCACTGAAATTTTATTTATTTACTTATTTATATTATTTGTGGTCCATCTTTCTTACTGAGACTCAAGGCAGATTACACGGTGCGGGATTAGTACGGTCAGTATCAAGGACATTTCCATAACTGATGCCATAGGATAAATAAATAGACGTTTACAAAGACATAGCATTAGCAAGAATCCAAGACAGAGTTGAAGAAATGCTGAAACAGAACAGAAGCAATTCTGAGACTGACATTAGACAACATATAAATACCCAGTAGGATCATACTTGAAGCACAGGCAGCGCATAGGAGCAGATGCTTAAGGCAACAGGTAGTCCCTCATTAGCAAAGCATCTGAGATCCCGTCCCTACAATACCGCCCTCCTATCTGAATAAAAAGCCTTATTTGAATAATTCAGTTTTGCATCATTTGTGGAAAGCCAGGAGGGGGGGGGGCTCTCCTGATCTTTTCAGGCAGGCCGTTCCACAGGGTAGGGGCCACCACACAGAGAGCCCGTGTGCAGGCTGCTGCTGATTTCGACCATGTGCAGGGTGGCACCTGTAGGAGACCCTGTTCGGATGAGCGAAGCTGCCGTGGAGGGACATAGGGAGGGAGGCGGTCCCATAGGTATGCTGGACCCAGGCCGTGAAGAGCTTTGTAAATGATAACCAATACCTTGAACTGAATATGGTAACTGATAGGTAGCCAGTGGAATGACTGCAGAGTGGGAGTGATGTTCATGCTCCTGTTGTCAAGCCGCAACATTTCGCACAACTTGGAGTCTCCTAGTTAACTTAGATGGGAGACATCTGTATAGTGCATTACAATAGTTAAAAGGGCTTTTTACTTAGACAGGAGGGCTGTATTATAGGGAGGGGGTCTCAGATGTTTCACTAATGAGTTAGGAACAGTAGACTTCTCCACTATGTTGCCTTATGTACTATCTGTTGCTTTGAATATGTGCTCCTATGAGCTCCCTGTGCTAGAATTGCTTCTGCTCTGTTTCAGCATTTCTTCTACTTTGTATTGGATTCTTGCTAACGCCACATCTTTGTAAATGTTTATTTGTTTACCCTATGGAAATGCCCTTGCTATCGACTGTACTAATCTCCCACTGTGTAATCCGCCTTGAGTCTCAGTGAGAAAGGTGGGCTATAAATGACATAAATGAATAAAAACAATGTCTTGATGTTGCCATAGCATGGATCCAGGTGGCCAGAGATGTGTACTGCCTCCCTTTAGTCCCCACAGCTAGTAGCCACTAATAGGTCTGCCCTCTATTTAGGTGGCTTCAGCTGGCAGTATTTTAATATGGGTTTGTGAGAGTGCCTGTGCTTATGGCGCTGTAGAGTGCT
This sequence comes from Eublepharis macularius, assembly GCF_028583425.1. Lineage (NCBI taxonomy): Eukaryota > Metazoa > Chordata > Lepidosauria > Squamata > Eublepharidae > Eublepharis > Eublepharis macularius. The sequence goes on from NC_072792.1 coordinate 178,670,628, forward strand.
GCCAGCTATGGGGACACGGTGGGTTGAAGAATCTTTTCAGATGCCGTTTATAATCCTTCCAACATTTTTTCCCCATTAGTCTCTATATACATGAACCTCAATTTGGGCCCATAGACTACTTTTTAAAGACGCCTGTGGCCAATCCTGCCGGGCTGTTGCTGATGTGGCAGCAAAAGTTTGATTGAATTTTAAAAGTGTGCCTTGAAATGTGGTCGTAAGATGGTTTGTAGCTGAGTTGAGTGATGAGGTGTCATTTCTGGGGCTCACCTTTGCCTGCTTACATTCCTTTGCTTCCAGTCCTGTTGCATATGGAAGTTGGGTGGTTGCTAGGCATGCAGATAGGTCTGAGAGGAGGATGCAAACTGGCTGCTGAGTTCACCAAAGCACTAATGGCTCCCTAAAGCTGTGACAGTCCATTATGAAGCTTTAAGGGGAAGGGGGCATTTGGGGGACTCCCATCCCAGTGAAAGTCTGCAGCTTTCCCAGACATCAACATGATCTTTTATCCTCCTCTTGGTTTTGCAATGATTCCTTTTCCATCAGCACTAGTAAAGGAGAGCACAAACAGACAGATTTGTGGAGATGCGAGACATTGGCAGGTTATGTGGTGTGACACACATCTTATTTTTTTCATCCAGAAGTCGAAATGAACTGGCCGAAACTCTTGAGCTCCTGAAAGCACAAATTGATCCTGCACTGCTGAAAAACCAGCAACAGGATAGCTCTTCACGAGAGAGCCCTAGCATCGAAGGCGAAGAGGCCAAAAAGGAGGAAGAAACATCAGCCCAAGGTCTCGCTACTTTTCTTGCCTACTCAAATAATGGGTTTTGGGTGCGCCTTAAAATAAACATCCTTTGGAGCAGTGGGGGGAAACGTACTCAGTTTTCATCTACATGAACGGAGCAAAGCACCCTAAAGGTAATTCCTCAGCTTGAAAAGGTTTTGTTACTGTCTGCTTAAGAGCCCAGCACTCCAAACGGCTTAGAAAACTAGTCAGAAACTGCTTCAGGGAATGAACGTTGTGCTTGCCTAGTCAGGCAGATGGCAGGTGAGAAGGAGGGGAGGGAGGGTGAATTTCGAATGGGCAAAACCAGCCAACTCTTGTGCCGTTCCTCCCAAAAGAGCATGAACAGAGATAACAAGCAGACGAAGCGGCCCAGAACAGGGGATAAGAGAGCAGGATGGTTCTTGGGAGCTGGGATGAGTCTTGGGTCAAGGTCGAGGAAGTTCTGAAGGCACAAAACCGCAGAATGTTGGAAGACCAAAGAAGGGGTAAAGCAAGAGCGATATAGATGGTAACATTTGTTAAATAAATCCGTATTAGTAGGATAAGCAAGTTTTTCAGTCTTCTGGGTGACTTTGGCCTGGAAAAGCATGCCACTTGAATGGTTGCTTTTTCATAGCTTCTTCTCTTTGGATCTTTAGTTATTCTCAGGGTCTGAACCGGAGAAGGAAAATTTTCCCGAAATCAGATTTGTAGTAACTTTTTTGGGGGTGGGGTGGGGGAGGAGAATCATCAGCATTTTGTGTGTTGGTTTGTTGTGTGTTCCTTTGCTTGCCCTGAAAACTCTTTATTTTTTACACTTAGTGTATATTTTGGGCACACTGTAGATTGGGTTGCCTAATGATCTGCAAGAGGATGGTGTATGGCTGGCCCTGCGCTTTTTTTTTTTTTTTTTGGAGAAGCTGTCTGTTCCAATCTTTGGGCTCTTTCACTTCTTTGTTCCAGATTTAAAGTGGTTTAATGCTTCCTAGAGAACCATGGGAAATGTAGTTCTTGTGGGAAGGAATAAGTTAGAGATGAACAACATAGATATCCCAGCACGGCAACAAACTGTAATTCTCGGTATTCTTTTGGGTGAAATCATGACAGTTGAAATGGTGTAAAACAAATATATGTTTACCATGTAGATGCGTATCCTACAGTTTTGTTTTACTAAAAAAGGGAAGGAGGTAGATGGGAAGACACCTGAAGTTTCTCAGAAAGTGCCTTCAAAGGAGGAAACTAGTCCTTTGGGGAAGGAAGCCTTGCTTGACAGCAAGACACCAGAGGCTGTCTCAGAAGCACCTTCAAATGCTGATGGGTCTCTCAAGAAAATGGAAGAATCCGTCAAAGCAAAAGATGGAGTGTCACCTCCAGAGGAACACCTTGATAAATCCATAAAGACATCTTCACCAAAGGAGCTGGTTAGAGATGTACAATATTGATATCCCAGCACTGCAGCGAACTGTAATTCTCGATTATCTTTTGGGTGAAATCATGACAGTTGAAATGGTGTAAAACAAAGATACATGTTTATCATGTAGATGCGTATCCTACAGTTTTGTTTTACTAAAAAGTTCTCTTGATAAAAGCATAGTCTGCGCTCTTTCTTTCACACAGTGTTTAGCATTAGACTGACGAGTGCTGGGTGTAATTACAAACTATGTGAATTTGGGAAAGTAGGAAAAGCTTTCGTCATAAACTTACTGTTTTTCTTTTTTGTTTTGAAAATAGAAAGCAAAGAAACGAAGGAGATAAAAGAAGCACTGCCAAAGCAGTCAGAGCAAATTCTGCCTCCTGCAGTTTCTGAAGGGGAGAATACAATAAAATTAGAGAAGGTGGAGGAGAAAGAGATCATAAAGCTGCCCGTTATAGTGAAGCTTGAGAAGCCCGTGGAGAACAATGGAGAAACGCAGATTACCAAAGAAGAAAGTGACTCCTTTAAAGAAAACGTGAAGCCTGTTAAAGCAGAGGTGAAGGAGAGTAAGCTTGAGCCAAAAGACTTGAAAGACGTGAATAGCAATGCGGAGAAACCCGCTCACGAGCCTGAGAGACTCGGGTTCTGTGTCAATGTCAAAACTCCCCAGGAGGTTGTAGAGAGAACTGCGGAAGAAAGTGAGAAACTGAAAAATGACCAGCAGGCAAAGATCCCACTCAAAAAACGGGAGATTAAGCTGACCGACGATTACGACAGTCCGCTAAAAGGTCCCTTGCGGAAATGTATCACGCCAACCAAGGATGTTTTAAAGGAGGAAGGGAAGCAAGAAGAAGAGACTTTTAAGAGAGTTCCTACGATTACCGATGGGAAATTCCTCGTGAACGGGGAGGTTAGTAGTGAGAAAATCATGCCAAATAACAGGTTAGATCATTCTCCCAGCACCAAGGAAGACACTGTTAGCTTGGCAAAGGAGAAGAATGGTGTGACTGGGGAGAAAGTCCTAGAAACGGTTAGCACAATAGTAAGAACGAGTGACGTGGAGAGAAGTATATTGCATAAAGGGAAGGAGGTAGATGGGAGGATACCTGAAGTTTCTCAGAAAGTGCCTTCAAAGGAGGAAACTGGTCCTCTGGGGAAGGCAGCCTTGCTTGACAGCAAGACACCAGAGTCTGTCTCAGAAGCACCTTCAAATGCTGATGGGTCTCTCAAGAAAACGGAAGAATCCGTCAAAGCAAAAGATGGAGCGTCACCTCCAGAGGAACATCGTGATAAATCCATAAAGACATCTTCCCCAAAGGAGCTGGTTAGCCCATCAGGTGAGGAGGGTTTAAAAACTAAAGATCAACCGGGGGAGAAGCCCAACTTAACAAGAGCAGATGCGACTCCACCGCCCGCTCCAGCCCTTACTGAAAAAGGGGGCTCTGATCCTCAAAGCGCTCTTCCTGACACAAAAGGAGGACAGAAGGAGCAGAAGGAGGCCGAGGCTGCTGGCAGAGCGGCGGCGAAATTAGACAACGCCCAAAGTTCTGTCGAGGAACCTTCAGAGACTAAAAAAGAGCCTGTGAAGAGCAAGTGTAAATATAAGCTGGTTTCTGAAGAAGAAAGCTCCCTGACGGACAACAGGGAAATAACCTCCGAGAGGCAGAAAGATGGGATCAAGCTAACCATCAGAATCTCCAGTCGGAAGAAGACTGACCCCCCTCCCTCAAAGACTCCGAACGTCGAGGGCGAAAAGGAGGAGGAGGTCAGCATTGGCCGCATTTTGAGGAGGTCTCCCCGGATATCAAAGCCCACTCCCAAGATAGTGGAGACCCGAGATCAGAAGCCTGAAAAAAAACGGAGCGAGGAAGAAGAAGAGAAACCAGCCCCGGTGCAAAAGCAGGACAAGAAAGAGAGCTCGAAAAAGCAAGAGAAGGCGTTGAATTCTAAGACTAGCAAGGTAAAACATCGTCAGGTTTCCTTTACTCTTGTGGGGATGGCTGTTAGAAGGCGATACCGGCCAAGGAAAACTGAGTTGCACTTACCGGTAACTGTTGTTCATTGACATCTTCTGTGGTAGGCACACATACCCTCCCTTCTGCCCTGCTGATACTCTTCAGGACTTACCTGTTGGGCCAGCGGCTCAGGAGAAACTGAGGGTGAGGGGCGCCATCTCCCAGAAGCACACTCGGTTTCGGCGGGAAATGTCGTGCGTGCTCCCTGGAGAGACAGGCGCCCCCTAATAGGTTTTAAAGCTACAAAACCTCACCGTTCGGCAGGCCTGCCCATGTGGGACTGCACAGAAGATGGACAATGAACCTTCATTTTCTTTCCCCCTCCATCAATTATGCAAATCCATCCAGTTAGGGAGCCGTTTTAAATAATGTCGCTGCTACTTTGAACCGCATGGACAAAAAGCAGTATGCAAATATGTAATAGCTGACTGCTCATCCTAAATTCTCTGACCTGGGAAGCAAAATTCATAGCTTGGGATTTTTTAAACAAAAATCATTTCTGGTTTTAATTTTTTATTTTAAATTAATGAGCCAATTAGGATTATTTCTTGTCACTGGACTTCTAGGCTGTGCAACGAAGTAAAGTTCGGTGGGCCGGTACTAGAACTCGGGGCAGGTGGAAATACTCAAGCGGTGATGAAAGTGAGGAGTCGGAGAGTGAAGAAAACTCTGAGGAGGAGGAGAGGGAGGGGGAGGAGGAGGAGGAAGAGGAAGAGCCGGCGCCAGCTGAGGACGATGAGCCATGTAAGAAGTGTGGCCTCCCCAATCACCCGGAGCTGGTAGGTTCTTGGCTTTGGGATTGGCGAAATGGGGGGGAACCCGACACTTGATTCGTAATTGTGTTAAGTGCGATTTTGTGTGTGTGTGTGCATGTGTGCATGCTAATCCCCATGTTGTTCCCAGGGCCTCTCAGACCCTTTCCCCACCCTCTCCTAGCCACAGTGGGCTGAAGCAGGGGAGTGGACGTCAAAAAGAGAGAGGCAGCATGGTGTAATGGTTAGAATGTGGGACTAGGATCTGGGAGGCACAGGTTTACATCACCCACTCTGCCATGGAAGCTGGCTGGGTGACTTGGGGCCAGTCACACACTCTCAGCCTCACCTACCTCACAAGGTTGTTGTGAGGATAAAATGGAAGAGAGGAGAACAATGTAAGCTGCTTTGGGTTCTCACTGGGGAGAAAGCCAGGAGATAAATGAAGAAGAAGTAGTAGTAGTAGTAGTAGTAGTACTGCACTTCAGGACAACTTAAGGCCCACGCAGAGCAGTTTACAAAATGCGTTATTATTGTCCTCACAGCAATCACCCTGTGAGGTGGGTGGGGCTGAGAGAGCTCTGAAAGAGCTGTGACTGACCCAAGGTCACCCAGCTGGCTTCAAGCGGAGGAGTGAGGAATCAAACCCGGTTCTCCAGATTAGAGTCCTGCCACTGTTAACCACTACACCAAACTGGCTCTCAGAACCTTTTCCCAGTAGATAAATAAATAAATAAAGCTTGCTTCTGTGAGAACTGCTTCAAATCCACTATTTAAAGTATGCTTAAGGAGTTTTTTTTTAAAAAAAAAGGTAATGGTTTGATCCAGGCATAAACCACGGTTAATGGAAAATCCACTGCAATTTGGCATACCGTTTGAATTAGACAGCTGTGGCTTGCAGTTGGCTGGCAAACCAGAATCAGAAGCAAACCGTGATCTCTGCTAACTGTGGTTCAGTGCAACGCCTGAATTTGATAAACAGTGGTGACAACTTCTTCTGCCGTGTGTTCTGCTCTGGTGACAAGCATGAACCGATGGCTGCTGAGAAAGGGGGTGGGTGGGAGGAAGCAGGCAAGCCTCTCTGAAGCATTGGCTTCCTGATTGTATGTCTGCCTGGGAACAAACTGTGATTTGAGTCTTAAACTGGTTAATGCAGAGCTTGGTTTGCTTGGTACCATCCCTGACTTGAGCCAGCATTCCTCACCACTCTTCTTCCATGTGGACATGTTTGCCTTCATTCTCCCCTACGGATGTCTCAAGTGGGGCTGGTGTTGGCTGCTCTTTTCCTAATTTTCTTTTTCCACCGTGGACCTTTGTGACCCCCTGAAAAGGCCTTGCAAGGCAGAAAACCCTTTGGGCACAAGGCTGCAGTTAAAGAAGGGGAATGGGGTGAAATTGCACTCTTAGAAAGATCCGCCATACTGCGGTAGGATCCAGCGCATCTTGTTGGAGCAGGCTCAAGCACCAACATCCTATTTCCAAGCATGGCCCGAGAAGAAGAGTCAAAATGGTTTTTTTCTACCTGTGCTTGCTGGCGGCAAATCCAGATTGAATGGGTTTAACAGGCCTTTGTTGTATTCCTTTGATTGTTGTTTCCTTGGGTCTTGACTGTGTCAGGATACTGGTCAGTATATAAATATTCAAAATAAATAAATTCAAGATAGTCAAGGTGCTTCACAAGTGTGTGCCAGTGAAACCCAACAGTTCTTCCGCTTTGTGCGTCTGCATTCTATGACTAAGTTTTCTGGATATTGATGCAACTGTTTGAAAACTTTTGTGATACCTGGTGTTGGGTGCAAAGATGCTAACATCTTGCCATGTTTCCACAGATTCTCTTGTGCGACTCTTGTGACAGCGGCTACCACACTGCATGTCTCCGACCACCACTGATGATAATTCCTGACGGAGAGTGGTTCTGCCCTCCTTGTCAACATGTAGGCTTTGTTTTATTTTGGGAAAAAAACCTTTACTGTCTTCCCCTTTCCAACTCCCCACTGATATCCAAACTCTGGTGTGGTGCAGTGGTTAAAATGTTAAACTAGGATCTGGGAGACCCGGATTCGAATCCCCATTCTGCCAAGGACACTTGATGGGTGCTCCTGGGTCAGTCACACACTGTCAGCTTAACCAACCTTACAGGGTTGTTGTGAGTATAAAAGAGACGAGAGGAGAACGATGTAAGCCACTTTGGGTCGCCATTGGGGAGAATGGTGGAGTAGAAATGAAATAAAAATAAACAAACTCGTAAGGCCGATGGATACTTACAACTTTTGAATTAAAAGATAATTGCGTCTGGGCAGCCTTGGCTCTGCACCAAGAGAAGCTCCGTTCCACATTCAAACAAGTTAAGCCAACGTGCTTCCTTTTTAAAAAAATAAATGTTATTAAAACTAAAACTGGAAAATGCAACTGTAAACTACAAAACTGTAAACACAAAAGTTTACAAACATATAAGAAGTAGTAACAAGTAACAAACACAAAAATTTACAAATACAAGAAGTTTAATACTAATAACAATTAAACAAAATACAGCTTATTGTAGTATAAGGGATTATATCTGATCAAATACTGGGAGAGAGTACTTAATAAGTCCATCATACTGTGGAACTTACATATGACTTATACATTTACATATATGTGAACATTTTTTAGGCCAAGTAAAGAGCTGTTACTTTCAATGTATTCAAAAAAGGAAACCATTTCTCTATAAAACTGGTTGTTCTAGGGAAGTGTTCTACTTGATACATTTTATCGTATAATTTTTCTGATATAAAATGGTCCCAAATTTTGGTACGCCAGTTGTCAACTGAGGGGGTTGCCTTCGATTTCCAAAGAGTAGCTATCGCGCTCTTTGTGGCTACCAATAAGGTGGCGATTAGGTCTCTCCTTTATGTAGGAATATGGGCAAGTGACAAGTGGTGTGAAAGGCTGCAAGGGCATGGATGGCCCACCCATAGGCACTTGACTATCTTCTTCAGCCACTTCTATGTTTTCTGAGATTTCAGAGGCAACGCTCACGCAACCTTCAAGTGTCTCTTGAAAGCTCATATTCTCAGGAAACAGAAATCTGGGCTCATGTGAAATATGTGGTATATGGACAGCCCTCCATATTGGTTTCATGCTCTGGCTGCTTCCACATGGATTCTTATCTGTGTATCCCCTTCCTCCAACCCCCCCCCCCCCAAACTGCAGCTTTTTAAAAAAATGGTTTTGTAGCGAATCGTTGTGCATTGTTCACCTTCCAAGTTTGGTATGATTGGTTACCAAACCAAACCAAAGAGCCAGTTTGGTGTAGTGGTTAAGAGCACGGGACTCTAATCTGGAGAGCCGGGTTTGATTCCCCACTCCTCCACAAAGCCAGCTGGGTGACCTTGGGCAAGTCACAGTTCTCTTGAGCTCTCTTAGCCCCACCCACCTCACAGGGTGATTGTTGTGGGGTAATAATAACACTTTGTAAACTGCTCTGAGTGGGCATTAAGTTGTCCTGAAGGGCGGTATATAAATCAAATGTTATTATTATTATTATTATTACAGGGCGATCATACTCAAAGCTAGTTTGATCACTATATGGATGGGAAATGTGGAGTTCTGACCCCCGCCCCCCATCCACCACCATTTTCTCCCTGTACCCCTTGTGTCCACTGCTACCTCTACCCATCACCAGTAGGCTTTTTACTGGCTTATTTGTTTGTTTGTTTATATGTTCAATTTATAGCCCTCCCTCCCCGCAAGCAGGCTAAGGACAGGTTACAGCAATATTAAATATACATAAATACAATCAAATCTCATTATAAAACCAGCCTATACATAATAATAATATTTGATTTATATACCGCCCTTCAGGGTGACTTAACATCCACTCAGAGCGGTTTACAAAGTATGCCGTTATTATCCCCACAACAACAATCACCCTGTGAGGTGGGTGGGACTGAGAGGGCTCTGAGAGAGCTGTGACTGACCCAAGGTCACCCAGCTGGCTTCAAGCGGAGGAGTGGGGAATCAAACCCGGCTCTCCAGATTAGAGTCCTGCCGCTCTTAACCGCTACACCAAACTGGCTCTCTAAAACCCAATTCAGAGTATCAAACATTAAACAGCTGTTGTAGCAGTAAGTGTATTACTGTAGCAATATACCTACTACTGATTTTTTAAGCCAGCAAAAAGCACTCTGGTGGCAAGGATGGAGGAGGGGTGAGCATGAAGCGATACCGCAAAGAATACCCCAGTGCAAACCCTCCATCGCTGCTGTGAATAACAAGAGCGCTGTGGGGAGCCACCCCAGTGTGGAAGCAGCCGTGGTTCTTTCGCTTGACCACGCTCTGTGTGTGTGTGTGTGCTCCAGACTCCTCTGTATCTCAGTGCCAGGAGGCAACATCAGGAGAAGGCCCTGGCCTCTGTGTCCTCCTCCTTTGTCCTGCAGGGCAGTTGGTCGGCCATTGTGTGTGAAACAGGGATGCTCGTCTGAATGGACCACCCGTCTGATCCAGCAGGGCTCTTCTTATGTTCTTATATACATAAATAAATAAAAAGTGGGAGAGAAATCCAAGTTCGGTGTCCTGCGTGTGGCTGGAAGCCCTGGTCCCACGAGCCAGTTCTCCTGCTTGCCGGCCCACCGCACTCCTTCCTGTACTGCATAGCTGCTGTCCGAAAGGGGCACAGGCTCGATCTGATGCCGCTGTCCCACCCCTTGCTGTCTTGACATGTCAGGCGACGGGGGACACTGGAGGAAGCCGGACTCACCAGAGGGACCGGGAGGGGGAAGCAGTTCTTTGCTTGGCAGTATTTGGCCTCTCCCCGCAGGCAAACAAGCGGAGCCAGAGGAGGGGGAGATGTGACATGGCGCATGTCTTCTATGTTCATCTCTCCCAGCATTCTCCTTCCTTTCCTTCTCTTTGGTCCAATCTGTTCGTTCTTCACTATCCATTCAAGAACATACATTGTTTGTAGCCTTGAGCATGGCCAAGGCCTTGCAGGTGAAGGCCTCAAGACCTGCTTCTCTGTACAGCAACAGTGAAGGTGCTTGCAAATCTCCCACTGTTCATGAATTAAACTGCATCCAGAAATACACAAAATTGCTTATTCTCACTCGGTGGGGATTTTTCATGCTACATCTGTTAGTCACAGGATGAACGAGGAGCCTACGCTGAGCATTTTAGCCCCCAGCCCCAGGTTCTTATTTACCCATGTCACTGGCTTCTGAGATTTTTCTGGGCTCTGCCCATACATGTAACGTCTATCTTTGCTGCATGTCAGAGCTGGAATCTTTTTCAAATGAAAGCTCAGCTTCTGTCAAACCATTTGAAATTTTGCTCCTATGTAATCCAAATCCAACACTGGAAAAATTCTGTAACCTAGAGTAGAGTAAATTTACATAATTTTTATTCTGGTCTTTAGTTGGTGGGGGAGAGACTAGGACATGCCCTTAACCTTTTAATATCTTCTCCAGCCACTTTGCAGAAAGCCATGTACACCAGTTAGCCTTCCTGCCAACTTGGTACTATGAATTCTAAACATTTATTTATTTATCGCAGGACACGGCACTTGCTTTGGCTGACCCAAGCCTTCTGCTCCTTGGAGTCATTGGGGGTCACCCCTAAATTTCTGTTCAGAGAACCGGAGAACAGTCTTTGCTCGCTCGACATACACAGTTCATAACATGTTGAGCCTGAAGTCACAGCTAGCTCAGATTCTTTACTTTAATATATACAAATAAATATTTAGGGGATTTGGGAGAGAAGGAAACCTAATGAAGGATCCCTTTGCATGTTTTGAAGTTGAATCGTAAGCTGCCACGCCACCGTTTGGTTATCCGTTCTAGGCAGAGCTGTATTTTATCTCTCTACATTGTTTAGGGATTTTACGATCCTAGAGTACCCATGCTATCATCTTCATGCTCGGCGACCTTAGTCGTCTCTCCAGTTTGTGAAGAGGGCAGCTCTTCAAGAGACTTCCTTCCATTATGAAAACTCTGTGTTTATTCCTCCTTTCTTCTTCCTTCCTTTTAACCAGTTTCTGATCTGTAAGAGGACCTGTCCTCTTATCCCATGACTGCTAAGTTTCCTTTGGTGAGGGACTTTGTCAAAAGCTTTTTTTGAAAATCCCAGTGTACAGTGCCCACGGGAATCATCCCCATCTGCATGTGTGCGGAGACCCTCAAAGAATTGCAAAAGGTTAGTGAGGCGAGACTTCCCTGAACAGAAGCCTTGTTGGTGGTTCCTCAGCAAGGCTTGTTCTTCTGTGCGCTTAGCCATTTTTATCTTAATAATGTGTTTCGCCAGGTTGCCCTAGACAAAAATGGGGCTAACAGGACTGTGATTTCCCTAGATTCACTCATTTGATTCGGGGTGGGGGGAGAGGGGGGGACTCTGGCTGTCTTCCCGTCCTCTGGTGACCAATGCTTCTTTAAACATTACTACGTATATGAGTTCTTAGAGCAGTTAAGTGAACGGCCGGCGATTTATTTTGTCAGTTCTGAGTCATCCGCTGAATAAATGATGGCTCTTAATGTTTTCAAAAGGAGACGGCGGACATTTCTCCTTTGCCCCAACATGCTTTGCTGTTACCTGAGACTTCTTTGTCCCAGTCCTGATCTAAAGTAATTATAAGTTTGCTTAACATCCTCTCCTTTCCATGTTATTACAAATATGCAGCTGAGAGTTTTTCATTATGATCACTGCTATTCCGTGATTCCATGCTCCTTTTTCTGTTCTTCAGGTAGAATCGTGGACTTGGAAGGGGCCTCTGCCGTTATTCAGACAAATATTCCACCGGCATTTGCCATGGAAAGTGGTAGAGAATGGTTCAGTTTCTCTGTTGCTTCCCTGTTTTTGTTCAGAATTCCTCTTTGTGTCTTTCATATCAGTCATACCATCTCCTCGGATGCTTTCAATACTTCTGATGTAGCTGGTAGTTTACTCTTTTAAAATTTCTCCACAGTTTGCCTCGTTGAAAACTTCACATTTTATTTACCAGAATTTGTCCTTGCAGCTGTTTATCTTATCCTTCTTGACTACCTTGTTGAGAACTGGCTGCTTTACCTTTTCTAATCTGTGGTATAACTTGTATTTGAGTATTTGCGATAGTTTTTGTTTTTGGGGAGAACTGCTGGATTTCCCAGATGGATTGTGAACTGAAGAAGCTAACTTCTTCACTCTTGCAAAATATTCCTTTTGATAGCAATCATGCATATGCTGAAATTTGGGGGGCAATTTTCAGCATACCAGGACTTAATCCTGTTGCGGTCTTCGTTTCCAAGTGGCTTGTTTTCTAGCACATCCATGGCACGTCTTTAGGTTTAAAGTCACTTAGTATATTCTGGGACGGACTGTTCCTCAGCACAATTATTGATTGTACCAAGTTTGTACCAAGATTCTCATAGGCAGCCTTTATATCTATCCATTCAGGATGCAGGTATATGAAGTCTTTCAGTATTACTACTCTCTGCCGCCTTGACCTCTTGTTTCATCCCAGCATTAGTCAAAATTTCAGTCTGGAGTGGATATCGTGTCCCTATTGCTCTGTTGCCTCCTTAGCCTTCCTATTCCTAACTACTTCTGTAAATTTCAGCGTCTCCTTTGACTTAGACTGTAAATGGACCTTCATTGCCATCTCTTCTATCTTGTATCCAGGGATAACCATGTCTAGACTCCTCACCATTCTACCAACTTCCTTATCGGCTCACAGTGTTATTTTTTCCATTTATAGAATCATAGGATCATAGGGTTGGAAGGACCTCCAGGGTCATCTAGTCCAACCCCCTGCACAATGCAGGGAATTCACAACTACCCTCCCCCAACTCCAGTGACCCCCCCAGCACCATGCCCAGAAGATGGCAAAACACCGCCAGGATCCCCAGCCAAACTGCCCTGGGGCAATCGGCCTTACCCTGGACATGTTAGAAGGGGCCACGAGAACTAAGCACGGATGTAGCCCTTCCTGTCCTCCCTCTCGTGATCTGCTGTTGTGGGTTCCAAAGCCTCTAGTGTCTGTGTGCACACCTAACTCTGTCTCCCCAGTTCTGTATAGGCTTCCAGGCAGGTGTAATGTTCTCGATTGCTTAAGCAAATGCGGAGTGGCCTTTGGGATCACGTGCTCCTTTCCTTCTGGGGTTCAGATTCCACCCCCACTACAGCCTAAATCTGGCTTGTTTCCTGATCTTTTAATCTGTTTTAAAATTCTGGTTAATTAGGACCTCTAGTTAGTCTTAAACATAGTTAACGTTGGTGCTCACGTAACGATTAAGACACAGTTGAGATTGGAGAATGGAGAAATTCGTACAAGGATTGGGGACCGGGGCGCGCGAAGGTAGTGTGAATGGAAACGTTTTAAATTGCTAGGCGACAGCAGTCATGTTCCATTATCGTTCAGGTGGGGCTTGCCTGTTTTGTTTTATTTGCACACCATCTCCGAGAGGCGTCAAAGAGCCTCTTGCATCACGTAGAGGCAAGAGTGTCCATTAACAGAGCAGAGCTGCAGGACCCAACCTTATACCTTAAGAACTAAGGACTATAACCGCAAGACCACCTTTAGGAATAACTTTGGAAAGAATGCAGCCATACGATGTAGAAATGAAATGCATATCTGGAATGCCTTGTTCCCACATTCTATGTCGGCTTTCCAAAACTCGAGTTTTGTGTTTCCTTATTTTGACGCTGACGTCCTTTCTTGTCTGATCGCTTGCCGCCCGGATGATGAGCAGGCCTCTTCTGGAAGCACTGGCCCCTGTGTCCGGGGGTTTGGGGAATGGGTGCGTATTAAGGAATCAGCTGCATAAGGTTACGCTAACGTTGTGTTCTGTGTATTTATCCCCCCTAGAAATTACTCTGCGAAAAGCTAGAAGAACAACTGCAGGACCTGGATGTTGTCTTGAAAAAGAAAGAACGTGCAGAGCGAAGGTACCCGCCCGTCTTTCGTTGGCCAGAGTGTTAGTAGCCACCGTGGCCCCACGAAACAGGAGAGGCAGAGCACGTGGACTTGTGCCTTTATTTAGATTAAGCTGTTCTCGCGTCTTTTATAGACATTTCCCGATCCCTGGATAGAGAGGAAGAAATTGGACAAGACGCTTCGGTTACTAACAGGCCACATTATATAAAATTTCAAGTTACCCAGAGGGCCTCCGCGGCAAAGTAGCAAATGACTATCTTGCCTCTTTGGAGGGTATAAGCACGAGTTTTGACCCATGTCTGTAAACTCTTGAAGGCAGAAAGCCTGGCGGCAGGAATATTGAAGCAGGAAAGTTTTGATCCTTGTATCGGTCAAGGTGAGGTTAGTTATGAAAACGTAGCCGGGAGTTGGTCAAAGTCCAGTGGCTGGCGCTGAGGTGAGTCTAACCGTCCTGCAGGTAGCTGTCCTCCAGCCTGAGGAGCCTTCCGCCAAATTAAGCGGCTTTCCCAGGTGACTCTTAGCCGGAGCAAGGCTGCAAACTGAAGCCCAAAGGAAAGGTGGGGTGTCACTGTTTTAATATATAAACACCCCGACCAGGATAGGCCAGGCAAGCCTGATCTTGTCAGATCTAGGGAGCTAAGCAGGGTCGGCCTTGTTTAGTCGATGGTAGACCTCCAAAGAAGACCAGCATGGCTAAGCAGAGGCAGGCAGTGGCAAACAACCTTTGAATGCCTCTTGGGTTGAAAATCCCAGCAGGGGTGGCCATCGGTCAGCTATGGCTTGACGGTACTTTCCACCACCACCAATACGTAAACGTCGCTCAGTAGGCTGGTGGGATGGGAGTGGGATCCGCCCCGTGGCCTGTTCAGCAGGGACTTAGCATTGTGCCGCTGTAAGACAGGCGGGTGGGCAGCCATTAAAGCATCTTGGATGCCCTTCCAAATCATAGTCATAAGCAATGAAATCCGCCTTTATATTTCGCTAACATTCTGCCTCTGGAGAGAATGCTTACCATGCTTACCATCCACGGGCACATTCTCTGTTGCTGAAGAACTCTTTTAAAAATGGTCTGTGACATCATTGAGCATTGGGCAAGGGTGTGGGGGTTGGATTATTCCAGTCTCAGAGGAGCACTTGAGGTCTACAGTGGCCCCAAGAATACGATAGTTGACCAGCTATACATTAAAGGTTGATGGAGGAGCAGCAACTTTGGGGGAATTTTTGTGGGGGAAATGGTGCAGTTGTAGGAACTAGATGGGTGTCTGGCCAGTGATAAACCTTGGTTGCGTGGAAGCCAGCGATCTAGCCACCTCTTGATTCATGTATTTATTTATTTACAGAATTTGTGCCCCACTTTTCTGCCCTCATCTAGGCCGCCAAGGGGGCTAACTGATTAAAAACAAACACATCTTAAAAGCCATTAAAATAAAGGGGGAAAACCACATGGTTCCAACAACTAAAGCCAAGTTAAAATACACATGCAATACAATCAAATAAGCACACATAAAAACAACAATAAAAAACAGCAGGAAGCAGAGGTCACTGAGAGAACACCAGACAAGACAAAAAAAGTCTTCAACTGTTGGCGGAAGATGGCAACAGAACGGGACAGGGGAGTCTTTCTGGGGACAGGGTTCCAAAGTTTTGGTGCCACAACCAGGACGCCCCTCCCTCGAGATGTGCCACCTGCCTCATCTCAGAAGGCAGAGGCACCCGAAGCAGAGCCTCGGAAGATGACTGTAGAAATCTGGTAGGTTCGTAAGGGAATAGGCATTCCTTCAGGTATGCTGGTCCGAAGCCACGTTGGGCTCTGAAGGTCATCACCAGCACCTTAAATGGTGCCTAGAAATGGATAGAAAACCAGTGTAGATGGGCCAAGACTGGAGTGATAACGGTACAGAGAGGGTGCCCAGGCACACCCGCTAATCGGCAAGACTCAAAATGTAGAATGGAAGCTGTAAACAAGAGAGTACAATTTCATTGTTTGGGAAATATCACTGTGTGTATTTTGCATTCTATATTTCGGTCTTGCAGGTCAGCAAGCAAATAACTTCTGGATTTTTTATTGCAGTTAGTAGGATGTGTGTATTAATAGGATCATCTTTATGCTTTTTCGTTCTTGTGCGGCTAAAATCATACTAGGCTGTTTATTTTTTTTAAAAGGAACTTCCTTGGCTTGGTGCTCTGGTGAGTTAGCAAGATGTATTGGTTAGTGCTTCAAACTAGAATCTGGGTGACATTGGGTTCGAATCCTCGCTCTGACATGAAGCTTGCTGGGTATTCTGGGGCCAATCACTCTTTCAACCTCACGTATCTTGTGGGGTGCTTGTGATAAAATGGAGGAGGAAATAACCATGTATACGGCCCTTGGTTCCTGGGAGAAAAGGCAGGCTAAAAGGATACTGGACAGAGATCTTGCACAGGTTGTCCTGAAGTCACTGCAGCGTGATCATTGTGTAGCCATTCTTAAAACCAGTCGTGGTGGCCGTTTTCCTGGTGCAGAAAGGCCGTAGCAGAGTGGAGATCAAAGGGCCGGCTGATGGTGGATCACAGCACATTCGAAAGCTCTTTTGTGAGAAAGTGAAAATTTTGAAGCCAAAGTGCAGAAGAGCAGGAACGGGCTGACTGCTGTGTCAGAGGTTGTCTTTTTCAGCGTTGCATTGGCCCCTCATTGGTCGCCTTTACATGTTTGGATGTCAGGAGCCTCCCCTTTGCTGAAATTAATTTTCATTGAAAAATGTCAACAACTTGTACCCTTCGAGATTTATGTCTAAGCCCTGTTTTCTCAACAATTCAGCCTCTTAATTTTACCCCTCAATTTTTGCACCGCAGTTGCTTGACCAAGCTGTTTATGCTGGTTTTACACATGTGCAAAGGTATTAATGATGCCTTAGGCATACAAATGGAGAATGTTGAACTTCTGGTGGAAAAAACATTTGGAGCGTATGGAAACATACAATACTGTTACGGAGTTTAACTGTAGCTTTGTTTTTACTCTTTTTAGTTCTGTTTTGTTTTTTACCACTTTGGAGGCTTTGTTACATTACTACTACTGTTTGGGTTTAGAATTTTTACTGCTGATTTTAGTGCTGCCGGATTTGTTTGAGCTAACTCTTTATGTGTTGGGAAACTGCTGACAGTACCGAAAACTCTTGTGAAAAGTCAGGTGGCGTTTTGAATGCGTTTGCAGCCGTATTGGTTTGCAGTGTGTTCCAGGCGCATGTGCAGACTCCAGGAAACTCCTCTTCGGGGTGTGTTTTGCTTCAGTTTGGAAGTTTAGGTGGAAGGCGGGATTTTTCTGCATACCTAGGGATATTTCCAAACAGGCAGGACGCTCGCCTGACATGCCTGGCTCTGTTGTACACATTTTCTTATCTATTGTGGGGGGGACTTCAAAATTAGATATAGTGATATGTATAAACCCCGCAGGGCTTTTTTTCAGCTGGAACGCGGTGGAACGGAGTTCCAGAACCTCTTGAAAATGGTCACATGGCCGGTGGCCCCGCCCCCTGATCTCCAGACAGAGGGGAGATTAGATTGTCCTCTGCGCCGCTCCAGCGGTGCGGAGGGTAATCTAAACTCCCCTCTGTCTGGAGATCAGGGGGCGGGGCCACCAGCCATGTGACCATTTTCACCAAGGGTGATTTAAACTTTAAAAAAACCCCACATTGTTCCAGCTGACCCAAAGTGACATCATTGGCCTTGGGAGCATGCGTGCCCTTTGCGCGCACATGTGGTACCAGGGGCACCACCTCCTGCCAAGAGTTGCCCCCTGTGCTGGCAACCCACAGAGTTCTACCACCTCTTTTCCCAGAAAAAAAGCCCTGTAAACCCCTGTTTTTACATGCAAACACATCCAGCAGTTAATAGCCATCCATATTCTTAGTAGCTTTCCTAACTTCAAATATGGCATCGCTTGGCTGAATGCAAAAGGAGCCCCACCCAATCTGTTCAATATGATAAGGTGACCAGAAGTGGCTGTATGGCTAGTGGAGTCTCCTATCTTGAGCTTGCATGCTCCTTCCCCCTTTCGTCTCTCCTTTCCACAAGCTTTTTCCTCGTTCTCATTTTTCTTATGAACTAACCACGGTTTGCATTCTACCTGCAATGGGATTTTCACTAACCATGGTTAGCCCCAAACCATGTTTTGCAAAAGCAGTTGTAACCACAATTGCGAGCTATGGTTTGGGGGTAGCCATAGTGAACCCTACTCTGCTATGAAGCTTGCTGGGTGATCTTGTGGCTATCTTACTCTCTGATTACCTTGCAGGGTTGTTGTGAGGATAAAGCAGCAAAGAGAGAGCTACATATGCTGCTCTGAGCTCCCTAGAGGATGGCTGGAATAAAAAAATTGTACATAAACCTACATAAATGTAAACTGGTGCTTATCCTAAATAACAAAGAAAGGGGGAGGGGAGTCGAGGAATGCATGGCTACCAGGAAACCACGGGTATTGGGAAGAACTTCCTCGTAAACTTGTCTCCATCTTTTTCTCTCCCTTTGCATGCCCAAAGGAAAGAACGCCTTGTGTATGTGGGGATTAGTATCGAAAACATCATTCCACCACAAGTAAGTTGAATTCGACCTAGTGGCCTCGTTTTCCTTTCTGCTTGGGTTTCCTCTTCTCCCGCCTCTCTAGTTTATGAAATCTCATCATGCTCTCAAGGGTCTCAGAAACGGAAAGAGCTAGAAACTTAACTGGATTCGAGCATGCAAGACGTGAGTTTTTGGTCTGGAAACCATTATTTTACACTGATCCGTGGTTTACGTGTTTACGTGCTGCGCGTTCATGCTGTTGCTGGCTTTGAACACTGGATTTTAATTAATAACTTCCAATTTTTAAAAAGTTTGTAAGCCGCTTCAGGAAAAAAATTTCTTGATGCCGATAATGGCTGTGCTGAAGGAAAGCACAGAGTCTGAGCAAAACGGATATTTGGAATCCAGCCTTAATGTCCTTAAAACCCACGTCTTGACAGTGGTTTCTGGTGTTAGCTCAATTCTCTTTTAATGGTTTTGTAACATCTAGATGCTTGGGTGACTTGGACTGGGCAGGTCTTTCCTCAACTGGCTGTTTTCAATTAAAGCGAGGAAGGGTTAAGGTTGCGCTTAATGTCGGAGAGAAGCTTTTTACGTTAGCTGTGCCGTGCTTAACGCTTGTCTGAATGAAACAGGAGCCAGAAATACCCGAAGGCCTGGACGAAAAGAAGAAAGATTCCAAAAAAACAAAGGCAAAGTTGCTTGAAAGGAGGTCTACTCGGCAGAGGAAGTGCATAAGCTATAGGTAAGCAAATGGCGGTGGAGGGGGGGGGGAATCCCATCCCCTGCAATAAAAAAAAATAGCTCACCTTCCTGGCTGAGACTAAAGGTGGAAAAAAAGTTCAGTCAAGAGAGCTAAGACCAGTTTCTTTGGTAATGGAAATTGGTTGATTCCATTCAGCCATTTGTTTCCAAAGTGCTGTGGGGCGGGGGGGGGGGGGGAATTGACTGAGCAAAGTGTGTGGTCTCAGCCCCATCTTCCTCTGACCCAATGTTGAAGACCTAGGAGGGAAAAACAATTTAAAAATGGAAGGGGAGGAGGAGCTCTTTTCATGGGGCTTCAGCATTTCCAAAGAGCTTCCATCGAACAATCCATTCCCACTTTGGCAACAGAAGAAGTCTGAGAGGCTCCGCTTCTTTCTACAGAAGTGTTCATGGGGAGGTAACACACAGCATACCAAACAGGATGCTTTGTCAACCCACCCTCCCACATTGCTTGCTGTGCTCCAAAAGGGCAGGCTTTATTGAAGTCCTGTCCCACCTTTCCCCCCTGTCTCCCCCCACAATTGCTTTTGAGAACCAGAGGCAGCTGATCCGCCAATGGAGCGATCACAGGGAGAGGGGAGGAAGAGGTTTGCCTGGATCGGCTCCAGCCAGCCTTGGCCTCGTCCTTGGTGTTGTATGCTATCACTAGAGATAGTCCCCGGCTGCATGAGGGTAGAGCCTGTGTGTGCCCGTACCTGCTTTGGCTGAAGGAAGGAGGTCATTCCAACCTCCCATATTTTTTTGGCAAGGTTAGAGATATCTACCATTACTGGAGGCCCAGTAGAAGAACTGCAATCTCCGTGCTTTTGCTATCTGCTCACAAGTTTGCTGAATGAGATTTCGTGCCATGTGACAAACGTGGGTTTTTTTACTTTAAATATTATGGGATTATGGCACTGGAGAGCTGGGCTTTTTTTTCCAGGAGCAAAACTGCACATTACCAGCCAGCATTTAACGAATCCCTGAAGTATTCCTTTTAATGAAATCAAAAAGAGTCCAGTAGCACCTTTAAGACTAACCAATTTTATTGTAGCATAAGCTTTCGAGAATCACAGTTCTCTTCGTCAGATGCATCTGATGAAGAGAACTGATTCTCGAAAGCTTATGCTACAATAAAGTTGGTTAGTCTTAAAGGTGCTACCGGACTCTTTTTGATTTTGCTACTACAGACTAACACGGCTAACTCCTCTGGATCTTTTAATGAAAAGCAGCTTTGGTTTTCTTTATAATGAAAAGCAACCTGGAGAGATGCATAGAGGAATAGCGATGTTTAGCCGCATAAACATGGCATCTGGAACCCGGGTTGGAGGGGAGCAGCTTGGTGGGCAGTTTTGGCCTGAAAACAGCTGGCAGGGAAAGGGTTAGGCATTTGTTTCGCACTGCCACTCTCTCTGCTAAAATCCCAACCTCCTGAGATGGCTTTTCATTAAGAATAAACCCACGGAGCTGTGATACACACACATGCGCGTAATGTGGCTCACCCCTTAATCTCCCGGGTTTCCTTTAAAATTACATTTCTAAGTCTGTGTTGGCGGTGCATGTCAAAGCTCCTTCTAGTACAGCTATCTGAAAATCAGTGCGGCGGCAAACCCCAGGCTGTTTCTGCGATGCCTGGCGTAACCGGCATTAACTCCAGATACCGTATTGAGCTGATAGCCCCGTCCTTGTGCAAGAAACCGGTCATGGTTACCAAGAAGCAGCGGGCTGGGTTTCACAGGCGAGTTGTCACGTCCCTGACAGATGAGGCAGACTTGATGACCCGGCAGAATCCTTCCCGCTCTAGGTATCGGGCTGCCCTCCCAGGAGAGATTAAACTGTTCTGCAAGCGTTGCAGTTTGAACGGGTCACAGCTTGTCGGTAAAAAAATGATGCTTGAAATGTATTGTGCTCAACAGTGGGACTGTGAAATGCCTGTATTTTTGTTGCATCTGCCATTGTTCATCTGTGTGCGTGTGTGTGTGTATGGGGGATGCTGTTTCAACTGCTTGGAAGCAAACCTTGAACTGATAAAAACACACAAGACATTTAGCCTCTCTCTGCCTCAGCTATGAGTCAGACAAATTGTAGCAACGTTTTAATCCCCTCCCTGTTGTTCTGCATGGCGGTGTAAAAGGCAGGCGGCTGCTGGAAGCATCCAGAGAGCAGCTGGCTGTTCTCTTCGCAGAGGGTAAGGGGGGAGGAAATAGCATAGGGGCGTAGTTCGCTGCCTGGATTTCCATACCTGAAAATCTGCAAAGGTCAGCTTGCCCTGCTTGTGTGTGCTCACAGGTTCTTGGGAGCCTGATGAAAATGTTGAGAGACAATAGAGCAGAATAACACGTCAGTGAGGTGGTCTGAATGGAAGGAGGCCCGAGAACATTAACTGGGACCTATATGGTGGACAGTTGTCCCAGGAGCTGGAAAGACAAATAGATAAAATAGCTTCAGGCCATTCCGTCTGCATTCTTATCCCTTAGGAGCAGCGCCTCATGGAGATCAGCGGGCAGCAGTGGGAGGGAAGAGGCAGGAAATTTCCCCTTATAGACCTTTGACATGAAACAGACGATAGTGATTGGATGGCTTGTGGATTTATGGGCCAAGGAAGTTGGACATTAGAAAAAAGAGAGCCTTTGCTTTTAACACGGCGTTAAGAGAAAATGTGAAAATACTAATACTTGTCGCAGAGAAAACTGGAAGCTTCCTTTTCGTTCATGTAGTTTTTCTTTATCCTTTATATTTATTTTCTTTTTTATTTATATGGTCTCTGATTTTGGTTTGTCTGGGTTTTTTTTGTGTGTAATTGTATCTTTATGGTTTTTTCCCCTTTTTATTACATAAAACTCTTTAATAAAAAAAAAGTTCCATACTGCCAATGGAGAATTCAGTCTGGATGTGGAATTTAGGTTCAAAATATTTCCGTTAAATTAAGAGAGCCAAGAGATCAGTGTTTTAAACCATTTGAATGAAACATTGTTCCCTGTACTTTTGGACCGGACTGATAGGAAAGCTAATAAGATATGCATTGTTCGGTCTTTTTATAATAGTTTGATAATACTTAGACATTGTATAGCGCTTTTAGTGCTGAAAACGCTTCACAGACCTTCAAGTAGAAAGCAGAGTGAGTCGACGTGTGGGGGGGGGGGGGGAGGGCAGCATCTCCTGCCCTTGTACATAAAAGCCAAACGCAAATCGCAGTTTGCAGAGTATTTGGTCAATGATCTGGTTGCATCTTGAGAACTCCGAATGGTTCCTTGAAGTATATTCGAATTGCAATGCCCACTGTAACTGGTTAAAAATTCCCCTCTTTTTTGCGGGGGGTAGGTTTGATGAATTTGATGAAGCGATTGATGAAGCGATCGAGGATGACATCAAGGAGGCTGACGGAGGAGGTATGTCTCATTGGGTTGCTGTGGAGCTAAACGGACGGGTCGCCTTGAGTAGGTGGAGGCTCATCCAGCATTCCAACTCAACAGACTTTTACGTTTTCTGCATCATGTGCAGGAGACAAAAGCATAGAATTTGCTTGTCGCAGAATCTGGCCTATCAGAGCTAGCTGAACGTGGACTGGGAAGACGTGGATTTGCACCCTACTTTGATTCTGTGAGTGTGCGCCAGTCCACATCACTCAGCCTGAATCAGCGAGAAAATAAAATGGCCTAGGGGCCATTCTCCCATCTGGCTTTGCTTAGGGAAGGCTGCTCATTTTAAAGTTTCGAACACATGAACTAATGAAGGTGCTGTATACTGAATCAGACCCTCAGTCCATCAAGGTCAGTATCGTCTACTCAGACTGGCAGCAGCTCTCCAGGGTTTCAGGTAGAGGTCTTTCACATCACCTGTTGTCTGTCAACTGGAGATGCCGGGGATCGAACCTGGAACTTTCTGCATGCAGAGCAGAGGTTCTTCTACTGAGCCATGGCCTCTCCCCTTTGTAATGTAGAGGCTGCCTTGGGGTGAGGTTAGAAGCGGGGAGAGGTCAGAAGTGGCTGAAGCCCAGGGTTCAAAGTTAGATGGGGATGTAATTCTTTAGAGTCCAATAGCACCTTTAAGACTAACCTACTTAATTGTAGCATAAGCTTTCGAAAACCACAGCTCTCTTCGTCAGATGCATCATGAGATGCATCTGACGAAGAGAGTTGTGGTTCTCGAAAGCTTACGCTACAATAAAGTTGGTGAGATGCATCTGACGAAGAGAGTTGTGGTTCTCAAAAGCTTACGCTACAATAAAGTTGGTGAGATGCATCTGACGAAGAGAGTTGTGGTTCTCGAAAGCTTACGCTACAATAAAGTTGGTGAGATGCATCTGACAAAGGGAGCTGTGGTTCTCGAAAGCTTACGCTACAATAAAGTTGGTGAGATGCATCTGACGAAGGGAGCTGTGGCTCTCGAAAGCTTATGCTACAAATAAGGTGGTTAGTCTTAAAGGTGCTACTGGACTCTACTATATTGCAACTACAGACTAACACGGCTAACTCCTCTGGATCTGAAATTCTTTGTCGCCATCTCTTCTGATCAAGGCGGTGGCCGAGGTAAAGACATGTCCAACATCACGGGGCATCGTGGCAAGGACATTTCCACCATCTTGGAGGAAGAAAGAAAGGAAAGCAAGCGACCTCCGAGGGCTGCTGCCGCTCGCCGCAAGAAACGACGGCGACTGAACGACCTAGACAGCGACAGCAACCTGGATGAGGAAGAGAGCGAGGATGAGTTCAGGATCAGCGAGGGGTAAGGAGTCTATGTTGCGCTCTGCTATTGAAATCGATAGGAATTTAAAAGTACTCGGCTCTGGCTGGGCCACCTCTGCGTCCCCCACCTGCAGTTTAAGCTCATGCATCAATCCTTCCTGAATTGTAACATTTCCAATTGAAGATCACATTTGAATGTATCTCTCCCCTCCCCTGGTCCCCTGCCTGTAGAAGTCTGATATATGAGCAAAACAGGTTCTAGTCTTCCCTGACATGTTGGTTTTCAAGATGCGAGTTTTTTTTTTTAATATGGATCCCTAAAGCCTAAGTTTTCCACACAGTGCAGTTTGTTGTAGGTGTTTTTAAAATTTGCAGGGCCCACTCAGTAGTCATGCGGGGTTGCATTGGACCCCTCCCCCTACATCAACATATTACTGAATATTCAGCCTAAGTTGATAGTTGGGAAAAGGGAAAGCAGGTTTTTGCTCTCACTAAAAGTCTGGAAAAAAATCTTTTGTGCCTGCAATTCCCCAGTTATGATAGCAGCCTTGAGCATAGGGCGATGGTAGGGCATAGTGGTTAATAGAGGGGTATCCCAAGAAAAAATTCATTATACTTTCCTATAGCAGGTTCTGGGGTGGGGATTTTTTCCATAATTTCTTACGTTCATATAGGGTGTTGATGGTTCAGGATTAAAATATGTGTGGTTTTTCAGGTCCCACTGCTTTGGGACCATTACTTTCAATGGGGATTGTATTCAAGGGTCTGGGACAGCTGTTTTGAAAGATAAGGGCACCAAATTCTCACTGAAGTCTTCTAATCTAAAAACCTCCCAATTTTCAAATGCATTGAAACAAGGAGTTTGATTTGACAGACCCCCAAAATAGATGCCTCTCAGCACGGGCACAGATCTTTCCTCTTATTCCTGTCGGGGAGGGGAGGGGGGAATGGTGCTGGCTACTGGCATTTAAAAACAACAACAACACTGCGTTCATTTTACTACTCTCACAGTGACTGACAATATTTTTTAACCTTTCCACTGGAAACTCATTTGTTTCCAGTTTGTCATTTGTTTCACAAAGTGAGGAAGGAGAACGGCAGCTTTGCAGTTATTCCCTATATAGAACTTCTTTGGGGGTGGGTAGGGGGTGCTAGAATGACTGCTTTTCAACCAAGTGACACCAAAATTTCAGTGGAGCTATGGCTGCCCGTGTGCTAAAAGACCTTCAAATTTCAAGCAAATTGGACCAAGGGTTCTGATTCTACAGGTCGTTTAACAAGTTGCCCTCAGCCACTACTTGCAGAAGGGGAAAAAAGGTTCCACTCCCACAAAAGAGGGAGTGAAGGAGAACGGCAGCTCTCTGCAGCTTGTCTCAAAAGGTGATTAGCTGGAAGCACTCTGTGAGCTTCCCTTGCAAGGATCCGATTGGAAAGGAGAAATGCCATGCTGTATTGCTGGTAAACACCCTGTGGAGAAATATGTTTTACCTTGGAAGTTCGGACTGTACCAAAAGCCTTGCCTTTAGGTTTTTAAAAGTTTCTGTCTTAGCAGAGAAAAGGCGGGAGGAAGGTCAGATAATGGTTCTCTGGCTATTACCCAGCCAGACGTGGAAATAGTAATGGCTTCCTTGGCTGAAGACAGTGGGGTGGTCAGCTCACACCTCCTGCTAGAAACAAACACCTAGCAGGGGAGAGATATTTGGGAGGCTTAAGATGCTAGAAAGTCTGTTCCTGGAAACTTCAGGAAAGACTCCTTTGACTCGTAAAGGTGTGGGCAAACTTTGGCATGGAAGAGAAGGTCTCTTCTGATTCCATCTGGGCAAAAAGAGCTCTCACACCTGCACACCTAGGGAGGGTGGCCATTGCCACGTGGAGGGAACAAAGGGCTGCAGGCCTGAACAAACCCCAAGGTAAAGGGAAGCCTTTAGAATGGTGTAACCTCTAAGTGAAAGAGCCTGCCTTAGAATAAGAGCTGCTAGGGCATGCATAGAGCGAGGGTCAGCCTTCTTTTGGATCCCTTGCTCAGTCTTATGTGCTGAAAGTATGCATGTATACATTTTCTTTTTAATCCATTCTTTATAATTTTTAAATGCTGGTAGCTGTCCTCTGTACAACCAAGGCCTCCACTGTTTGAACACGTTATTTAAAATGGGTGCCAGGAGACGAGGGATGGTGTAATGATTTTAAGTAAGTGTGTGTGTGTGTGTGTGTGTGTGTGTGTGTGTGTCTTTAAATGCTTGGTGTGGTACAGATGAAGAGTGGGGGTGAAAGAGAGGGATGAATGAAGGAGATGATTGGCTGATGTTTGAGAATGGGCAGCGTGAACTGCTATTTCAGTAACTGAGAGAAGAAAAAAGATTCCGTCTGGAGAAAGCAGGCAAGCCGTGTGCAGCCTGAGAAAGTCCAAGCATTTCTGAGAGAAATATTGAGTCGGGACAAGAGACACAAGCTGTGTTGCAGCCTAAGAGTATCTATGAATTTCTGAAATATAACCTGTGTGGAAACCTGAGCTCTGTGTGTCTGAGAGGAACCCATTCATTCTATCAAAAGCAGGCAAACGGTGCGTGCACCTGAGAGTTTATGAAGATCTGAGTGACTCTGCCTAAGTAAAGTAACTTTAAGAACAAGTAACAACTCTTTGAAACCATCAAGCTTAAGTACTATAGTGAAACCCATACGCTTCTTATAAAAATAAAAGTTTATTTTTTTTTTATCCCAGAATATTTGTTATTCCTATATATCCCATTCCTATCCTCAGGGCCACATAGTCCCACGAAGGAGCCTGGCGTTTGGGGGAAATTTAAATTATTTTGGAATGTAATTCCTGGTGGCAGCAATCTATCCAGAGGGGGCAAGAAGAAAAGACTTAAAGGCAGAATCTAACTGAGAGAAAGGAAGGGGTTGCTACTCCCCCAGTGGTGTGCAAGTGCAGTAAGCAGCCCCTGCGGAGACCAGACGACAAGCCAAAGGAGATGGGCTGGGAGTCCTCCTGGGACTCTCACCGGGTAATTCTGACAAAAGCCAGGTGGTGGCAGTGGTGTGCTGAAAGAGGGAGAGGAAATCCCCTCCGGAGAGTTGGAAAAGCTGGGAGAGTGCCCAGGCCCTTTAGAGGGCAGGACAGCAGCGACCATGGATCAGTGGGGCTGATCCGCCACACAACTGAACTTCGAAAAAAGCACAGAGTATTTAGGGAAGGGGAGTTCGCAGTTTCCCAAGAATGCTCGATTTGTATTCCTGCTCTGGGAAATCACTGTAACAACCCAAACCAGTTAGTTCTGTGTATATCTTTGGCTCGGGAATTCTGTAATGGATACCGCTAGTGACTAAGAGAATGAGCTGTGATCCGGGGGATTGCCAGATTGAATCTCACTTGGAACTCTCTCTGTATTTTATTTTTATTTTTATTTTTTCAATTTATATACCGCCCATCCCCAGGGGCTCTGGGCGGTATCAGCCAGACAGAGGAGACAAACTAGCAGAGGGCCAGAAAGATACATTACCCTTATCGAGTTATAAAGGGAGCTTGCCCTCCAAGCAACTAAGGCTTTGTTTATTCTATTTATACTAGCAACAATGCCTGTTGTGTGAAAAAAATACAGTGGGCTCTAGAAAACTGATTTGACGAGCCCCCTCCTGGTGTCACGTGGGCACTCCGCAGTGGCCTGGAGGCCAAAGTGGGAGGGCGCTGAGGGGAGGCGCAGGAAGGAGGGCTTAGGCTGTAGGTTCAGCAGGCCCCCTCCTGGAGGCAAGTGGGCACTTTGTAGTGGCCTCGAGGCCAGAGTTGTCAGTAATGTGTCTGCTGGAGGATAAAAAGTGAGTCGTCGTCAATATGGCTTGCCTTTTATAGAGTAGGATTCTACCATTTCCAAAAGAAAAACTCCAGCTAATACAAATTGATGGAAGAGGATCAGTGGAAGGGGCTGTGCCATCTCTCATACCCTCTCTCACAGAGTGCCCATGATGGATGTAGTTTGAGAAGGGAGCGGGGCTAGGTGATCTGCTTATTCTGACCACGTCAAATGGTACTTTTTGTTTAAATGCTGTTTTTGAGGCTCTTCCCCACTGACCTTCTGCCCTTGCAGATCTCAGGACGAGTTCGTCGTGTCGGACGACAACCTCGACGAAAGCGAAGAGGATCAGCCCTCCAACGACGAAAGCGACGCAGACTTTTGCAGGCCCAGGCCCAGGCGGCACTACTCCAGGCCCATGAGGCAAAGCCGGCGGCTGCGGAGGAAAACGGTCAAGAAAAGATATTCCGAAGACGACGAAGAGGAGGACTCTGAGGATAATGTAAGCGGGGACTCTGGTAAGTTGAACCTTCCGACCACTTGTGGCTGAGCCAAAGTGCTTAGCGTTCAGAATAAGTCTCCCGATCGGCAGCTCTCGTTTTTCTGAAAAACCAGCTGTCTGCGGTGAGGGGATAGTAAAGTCAGCCTGCTCACCGGCCCTGTCGCTGCTAATACCACAGTTTCCTCTTTGCCTCCTGGCCAGTTGCAGGGCTGGGTGGCTGGATTCTTCCCTTGCTGATCCTCTGAATTAAAACTAAACCTGATCTGCTATTGATACCTGGACTTCTTTTTTTGTTATTATGTTGCTGCTGTTAGGAAAATTGAAGCTAATGTCTGTAAGTAGCTATTTCTAGGCCAACTGGTTAGATCTGATTCGGTGAAAGACTCGCTCGCTAGCATGTGGCTCCCACATCTCTTTCCCCCTGCAGAATGTGTGGAACAGAATTGTTCAGGAGAGTATTTTCAGAAAGGGAATAGGGCTGCAGTAGAAGGCATTGATCATGTTGGCACTCCCAACAAAGGGAACAAGATTGTCGTTTATTGCACTCTTGCTGTATGTATGCTTTTGTTTGCACTTACTTGTATTTTAGTATTTGTAATCCAATTACTGCATTGTTCATGCTATTATTACCTTATACTGTTTCTCACCATTGCATTGTTTTACTAATGTTGTGATCTGCCTTGAGTCTTGGCGAGAAAGGCAGACTATGAATAAAGGAAGATAAATAAACACACGTGGTTGGCAGTTTCTTGGCTGTGAATTGTTTCTAGTGGGGCTGGGTTTCCCGTCTCCTGGAAGATGAAAATGTCTAGGCTCCCCTTTAAGTCACAGGCTTCATACCCACAGTGTCTTGTGGGGCTTGCCTCGTTGAACGTAAACCCACTCGCACAGTCTTAGCTGCCTAACCTTCCTGGCAGACGCCCAGCCAGACTGTGCTCGGCACGGGCTCACAATGTGAAATTTCATCAGGATGGCCTGTCAGGTACGTACCACTGCATAACAGCACGGATAGCAGAGGCTGCGTCTTTTATGTATTGTGCATTTGATTGGGGAATTTCACCCCTCTTCCCAGCAAACCTCTTAGAATCACAGAACTGCAACCTGGCGATTGGAGGAAGTTGTCATCAACAAGCCCATTTGACTCTGGGCAAGTCATTTTTTTTTTCTCATGGTGGGAACTAAAGTTCTTTGGGAACCTGATGCCGTGCTAAAGTCAGGCAGGCAGGTCCTGTGGGCTGGATTGAGGGCCCCCACCTCCTCAGCAGGCAGTCTGTATCAGAAGAGAGTTATTCTCCGATGGGAAAGAATTGAGAAGACAAAACTTCCCTTGAATGTAACCCCACGACAGACGAGGGCTGTGTTTCTCTTTTGGGAGAAGACTTTGTCTGAACAGAGGTGTTGTCCATGTAGCAGGAGTTTCCATTACATAGATTAAACTTGCATGGTTCTTTCTCTTCATTTCTCCTTTCCCTGCCCCTTCACCACCAAGCAGAGAGTGAGGCTTCTTCAGAATACAGCGATGAAGATTACCTGGAAACCAGACGGAGAAGATCTCGGCGGAATCAGAAGAGACAAGTCAACTATAAGGAGGATTCTGAAAGCGACGGCTCTCAGAAAAGCTTCCGCTACGGAAAGGAGCTGAGAAGAGTTCACAAGCGCAGACTTTCCAGTTCGGATAGTGAAGGTAAAATATGTTGCCTTGTGCATGTACACAGTAGAGCTTTACCCAGTGAGAGAGAGAGAGAACGAGCACGAGCTCACTGAAAAAACCCCCAGAGAACATAAAGTGCAGTCGAGTATGTTGGTGATCTTTCATTTACTCCGTAGTTCTTCCTAAATCCATGCTTTCTTGTGGTTCCCAGTGAACGCCATGCTGTCTGAAATTATAGTTAGATGGAGTAGGTTTGACAGTAGGGGTTTTTTTGAGTGCCTGTTTAACAAACTGCTGCCCTTTTAATATATTTGGATGGGTGTGAGAGAGAGTTCAAACCTCATCTGTTAGCCAACTTGAGGGAATTGAACCGATCTTTTCAGGTGATGTAGCAAGCAGCACAGAATTATTACGGTGCCCTAATAATAAATTGGAAACCTGCTTAACTAGCTTAGGGCTGCAGCTGATCTTACAGTTGAGCAGCAGTTGGAAGGCCCAGCTCTGTCTGGTGGGAAAGCCACAATCTTTTTCTCTTAACCAGACCCTGCAGGCTTGCCAAATTGGCTTTGTTGCCTCAAGATTTGACCGCGGGGGCTGACTTTGGAGAATGCTCAGCAGGCATAATAGCTTATCTTCTAAGGGTTGTGAATAGCTGCAAATGCAAAGTGCCACTGGTCTCTTCTTTGCTCTTGCTTTCTATAGCTTTCTCGGAGCAGTTTTTTTCTCCCTTGCGGAGCTCCTAAGAACCTTTGTATCTTAAAGGCATCTTGTGTTGGGATTCGCTTAAGCTGTTGTGCAAAAGTTAATAAATCAAGAAAGCCACCTTGAGCAGGCATCCTGGAGATGTGACATGGAAATGTTCTCAATAAATAGCAGTAGGCAAACAGGAGGATTGTGCACGGCGGTTTGTGTACCAGATAGATGGATAGTACAAATTTGTTTGCAAAGATGGCTGATTTCCAGAACTAAGTGAGAAGCTCCCTGGATGCCTAGGCAGTCTCAGTAGCTGAACACCATTTCCTCGTAGCACTAACTGTGTTGGGGCAAGAGGAGCAGGGAGCTGCTGATAGTAGCAACAGAGAGGGGTATCTTTTTTACCTTTCTATCCCATGCTGTGTGTGAGAGTTTAGGAAAGTGAGAAGTTGTAGTTGGTGGATACACACTGGATAGAATGCATCCTTGACTGTAATTCTCAGATACCCCCCACTGTTAAGGTGGCGCAAGCTTAGGGGATGCCCTTTCCTTCCCAACTGAAAAGGTCCTTGAGGCAGTGTGATTAAGTACAGTCGGAGGAAGTGCTTTTTCCTGTAATCCTAACTGATCTATTTTCTTTCTCCCCTACCCTGCTATTCCTTTAGTTTCACAGTGCACAGAGCCCTTAAATGCTTTGGGATTCACATCCCATGACTTTTAATTCCTCCCCCATCCAGGATCCTGTATTAGAGGCTCAATTAAGCCAATTTCCCCCTCTTTTGTCCCCCTCCCATTAAAAAAAAATCTAGAGGCTTAAGTGCTTTCGTATTCGGCGTCTCCTTGCAGACCAGCAAGCATGCTCCATTCTTGCTGTCCTGGGTTTTTTCTTACTGTAGTTTCTTTTAATTTACACACACAGAGAGTTTCAAGTAGATAGCCATGTTGTTCTGCCATAGAGCAGTAGGATTTGGGTCCAGCAGCACTTTCGAGACCAACAAGATTTTCAGGGTATAAACTTCTGAGAGCCAAAGCTCCCTTCTTCCGATACTTAGAATCATAGAGTTTGAAGGGGCCATACAGACCATCTAGTCCAACCCCCTGCCCAGTGCAGGATCAGCCTAAAGCATCTTCACACATTACAGACTGATGCTCTGATTCAGTAGAGGGCAGCTTCATCATGCGTTCAGCCAAATGTCTTTTGAGAAGTTGTGAATCCACGGTTTAAACTTCTCCGTGGCCACAAAGTGAGTGGGGTGGCTTGGGTCCAGCCAGAAGCTCTCAGCCTCAGTGCTTGATCTGTGAAACGGGAGCTAAACTCATGGCCAGCCTCGCAGGGTGGTTGAATAGATTTCCAAGGCAATCCATGTCATGCATTTTGTGAACTTGATTTTTTTTAATCCCACTCCCTCCAATGCAAACGTGGGGTTTCTGCATACGGTGTGGGGGGTGGGGGTGGAGGTGGGGGTGTTAGCGTAAGGTTGCCAGGTACCCTTACCTTCCTAGCAGGAATGGGGGAAGACCTGGCTCTACCTCCTTCTTCCTCCCACAGCCACTCAATGATGTCATTTCTGGTGACATCACTTCCAGTGATGTCATCGCACACGTGCAAGAATGTGCGTGTGCTTCACAGCAAACCTATTTGGGACTCAAACGGGACCGTGCCCAGGAGGCCCGTTCCTGCACCGTTCACCCTCTGGCTCGGGGCGAAGGGTGAAAGCAGGGGATCCCCCGCCCCCACTGGGGGAATGGGATTCCCATGTAAGAATGTCAGTGTCAGGGGAGGCTCCTTAAGCCGTCAGTGGAACAGACCGCCAGGATCTATGCTTTGGTCATAATTCTGAGCTCTCCTCTCGTGTCGTTTGCTACAGAAGTACGGCGGGTGGTTTTAGCAGCCCGCTTTGACTGCTGACTATTCGTTGCCATTTTTCTTCTGGTTCTGAGCAGCTGGTTCCGGAGTACGTGTGTCCTTGTGTGTAAGGTGGGGGGAAGCAACACAGTTATAGCCATCGCTTGTCTGCAGATGATGTTAATGGCTTTAAGTCTACTGTTTGTTCCAGAGAGCTACCTGGCAAAGAACTCCGAAGATGACCAGCCAGCCAAGGCGTCCAAGAGGTCAGTCCAGAAGCG
Organism: Eublepharis macularius; assembly: GCF_028583425.1. Classification (NCBI taxonomy): domain Eukaryota; kingdom Metazoa; phylum Chordata; class Lepidosauria; order Squamata; family Eublepharidae; genus Eublepharis; species Eublepharis macularius. The sequence goes on from NC_072792.1 coordinate 178,703,182, forward strand.
CAGCCACAGTACGGACGAGTACTCCGAAGAAGAGGACGGGCGGCCCATCCGGAAGCGGCTGAATCGGATCGAAACGGATGACGAAGACAATGGCGGCGACGTTGATGCGGGCAAGCTGGCAATGCCTGGCCAGCCGTTGACACCCCACCCTCCCCCAGACACCACCAAGAAGCCCTGCTACCGGATAGAAAGCGACGAGGAGGATGACTTTGATAACGTTGGGAAAGTCGAAAGCCCGTTGGACTACAGTCTGGTGGATTTGCCTTCCACCAATGGGCAGAGCCCTGGGAAAACTATCGAGAACTTGATTGGCAAGCCTGGCGAGAAGAATCCCGCCCCCAAAGACAGCACAGCCCATGCCAGCTTAGCACCCAATGGGACAAGTGGGGGCCAGGAGGCGGTAGGGCCGGAGGAGGACGAGGATGAACTTTTGCGAGTGACTGACCTTGTTGATTATGTCTGTAACAGTGAACAGTTATAAGACTTCCATTTTTGTGCTAATTTATTCCACGGTAGCTCATACCAGCGGGCCAGTGATTAAAAGGTGTTTTATTTTTCCTAGAAAACTCTCCACTACAGTATCACTTTTTAGCAGTCAGACTTTCACCAGTCCTGCAGTTTCGGCCCCACCCCAGCCACCCATTTCCCCGTGAAGTGACCGGTCTTTTTGCAACTTTTTTGAAGACAATTACTGTAAATTCCCTCCTCTGATTTGCTTCTTCCCCACTTCTTCATCCAGATCCATGGTCTTGAGCGACTTCATCCACACCAGAGACCTTGTAGTAAACGAGAGATTTGTATATTTTTTTGACTTTCTATTTCATGAGTGCACAGAAATGTCTGGGAAGAAAATTAGGGCGGTTGGGAAAAAGCATTCCAAGTTGGTCAGGGCCCAAAATTTGAATTGGGGGGCGGGGGAGAGGGTGGGGGTGCAAAAAAGCACTTGTGCTACATCTTTTTCATATGAGATATATATTATATTTAAATGTTCACAACTTAGATTACAATATAACATGCAGTTTTAAAGGGGGGGATAATTAATATCTTTACTTGTTGCATTTTGTGACTTGTAGGTTAACTTGCCATAGTTCATTTTAGTAATCGCCTTTATGAAAAGCATCCTCGATCGATCCTGAGGATTTTACCCACGCTGGAGAGAAGTGGAGGAAGCGCCGAAGAAAAGCTCTCATTTCTTTTAATTCGCAATTCCCCAAATAAACATGTTTTAAAAGGGTTTTTTTTTTTGTACAGTAAGAAGTGTACTGTAATGAGCTTTTGACACCACGCTAGCGGTGAGTTTATAAACCAGGCTCTTCTTTCTGTGACTGTGTCTGGGCTTCCTGTATGCTGTCCGTCGGGAGGGGGATATCACGATGTTTGGAATCGAGATTCACAGCAGATACTTTGACCAGACGCAGCTGAATGCCGTTCCCCCCGCCTGCACGCCCGTAGTTACCTACTTCAAATTGAAGTTTGTCAATGAAGCAGTTTTCCTTCTTGGAGTTCTCCCCCTTTGCGCATGCGCGTCTCTCTGTGAGGGTGAGTGACGTCAAATACCTGCCTGGGTGCCCTGTTTTGAGCATATTTGTTAGCGGGTGGGCCACTTCCTATGGGTATAGCACGCATTTTAATAATTGTCATGTGACCGCCTGCTTTTTAAGAGGGGCAGTTTCTGGGAGAAAGCACTTTGCTTAAGGTTTCCCTGCTCTTGTAGACAGGTGGGGGCTCCTGTCCCGTCCTCTCTGGTCCGTAAAGGGCAGGTGATTGAGGACGGGGTTTGGACTTCAGATCTCCTGCAGAGCCTGGTCTGGTTTCCCCCCCCCCTTTCTTTGTACATTGTGTTGACGTATATAGCCTAAACAGCTTTGAAATCGGAAATGGCCACATCTGCGTCTCTTAATTTTCCTTTGGGCTTTATTCTGGTGCAGGGTCCGTTGCTGGCAACGGTGGCATCAGACTTGCTGCTGGCATTTAGATCAGAATTTTCATTCCCCCGCCCCCACCCCAGTCCTAATGCGTTCTGTTTTTAGACGTTTGTCCGTAGTGAAGCACTTCTGTTTTTAATTGTGATTTAGTCTGGCCGTAGGCCTGTACAAAATACCTCTCTAGGAAACCTTGGGGTTCCTCCCCAAGTCTGTTCTTAGCTCCTCTCGTCCCTTAACCCCTCTACACCTCCCATGTTAGCGTAGTAGGAAATTCTCAATTCATAGCATTCTTCTGTGTTTCATCGACTTACGTATCCTCCGTTTTAAAGTTCCAGTACCCTCAGGCCTAAAGAGAACTAGTTTTCCTTAAGCAGTATTTTGCATATGCACAAGAAGCAAAGCCCACCCCACACCCACCCTGGCTATCCTATACCTGTAGAGAGTAGTAGCAGAGTAGAGAGTCCAGTAGCACTTTTAAGACTAACCAACAGTAGCACTTAAAGATGCTACTGGACTCTTCACTATTTTGCTACTGCAGACTAACACGGCTAACTCCTGGGTCTGTGTTTGCAGGTATCTTAAATAATAGGACCGTGAAAAGCCACAAGTAGGTAGACCTTTTAAAACGCTGTCTTTTTTTCCCCTTCCGCTAAAGTGATGTGTGGTGTTCATGTCCTTTCAGTTTGCCAAAGAGCAGGTCCTAAGTTTATCTCTGCCCTCCATTGCAAGCCATGAGCCCACCTGAAGAGCGACTTCATGTATTACTGTCGAGAAGACGTGGATGCTTGACAGCATAGGCGAAGCTGAAAAGCTGATAAAGGTTTTCTGACCCAACTTTGAAAAGAAGCAAAACCTGGTTGCTCTGCTTTTGAACAGGGGCTGTATTCTGAGCCAGGAAGAGAGGCCCTGCAGTGTTAGCGCCACCCATTGCCCTGACAAAGGGCTCTTTAACCCCTTGCTTCCCAGTGTGAACTGCAGCCCACCCAGTCACTCCCAGTTCTTGCATCTTGCCTTGCTGTTGATCAGGTAAGGTGTAGGGGGAGGCTCTGAAAGTCTCTACTGCTGTTCATGTAGGTGGGCGTGGGCGTGTAGAGAGCCCTTTCCCTCGGTGGCTGAGAGGGCCCCATAAGGAGAAGACTCCATTGCTCTTCTTGCTGGTGGAGGAGAAAGATACAGAATACTTCAATTGGCATTCTCACACAAAAGAAGCAACTGATGAGCCGTAAGTTGGTGAACGGCCAGGGGCCAAAGTGAGTTTTCTCTGCCCATGCGAAGTGTCCCCCGACTACTCCTCACCAGTATAAAATTTATTTCCGTGCTGGGAGCGTCTTAAAAACTAAAGGTTTCTCAAGCAGCTCCTCTTTGGGAGACCTTCTTGGTGTGCCCTTTGTGCAGCAACACCACATCATTTCAGATCGTTAGCGAGGGCAGATTGTGCCCGTAACCTCCTTTCAGCCCCCTAAGCCCTCCGTAAGCTTGCGGTAGTTGCTGATGCCAGCCAGGAAGGTTGCAGGCATCCCACCAGCGGTAGCTGAGGTTGTGTCGGAGGCAATGATAACTCGGGCCACAGAAGAGTGCTGGCTTCTTCGTCTAGCCATTGCACAAAGTACAGTTAATTCTTGTGCCAAGGCTTCTGAAAGGTATTGCTCTTTTTTTTTTAAAAAAAAAGCCCTTATGGAATATGGCCATCCTAGCATTAAGGCATAGGTCTGATCTTCGCCTGTGGTTCCATTTTGCTTGACGCTTCCTTCAGTAGAACTTGGGACCGCCTAGAATCAAGCCCTCTTTGCACCAAACAGCGCATGACTCCTCTGCACCTTTCCTCTTCGCTTTTGAGATTCTGATTTCAAGCTGAGGGGTGTGTTGGGCCTTACTCTCTTCCTTTTCTCCCAAAGTTTGCTCCCTTCAAATTCTAGACAACTGGTTCTTATAGTGGGATTGTGCCCTTTGCGTCATTAAGTGTTTCCTGTGAGCAAGATGGCATCTGATCACGCAACCGCTTAAAACTGCTGCGGATGACGAGATCTTCTCTTGAATCGGAGCAGAAGATGTGGCTGCCTTTTTGGTGTGACTTTTAGGTGTCTACTAAGGCAAGCACTGAAATGGGAATGAATGAATGAATGAATGAATGAATGAATGAATGAATGAATGAATGAATGAATGAATGAAAGAAAGTAATAGTAACAGTACATTTAATAATAGGGATGGATGAATGAATGAATGAGTGCTGGGTAGCTGCTGGAGCACTGAGTTAAGGAAACGACAGTTGCATTTGAACAAAAGATAAAGGGAGGGGACTTGGATTGCAGGGGGGAATTAAACTGCAAAAAGGGAGTTCCTTGTGGCTGATTTTGGCCTCCTGTGCTGTGAGTTTAGTAATAGCTCCGTGGAGAGAGCCATTGTGTTTCTGGTCTGATAGAAGAGGGAGACAGCTACGCTCGTTGGATCGACAAAAGAAGGCAAGCTAGACACTCTCACAATCGCTCTGATTTGGGAGCCGAATGAGCTGGAAGGTGGAATTTCACAGGGTTCGGTTACAAAAATAGCGCAGTGCTTTGCTGCTTTAGTGGACATTTGTAGGCGAAAGACTCCTAGGGGCCAAGCAGGGGTTTATGATTCCTCCCCTCGATATGTATCTTTGTTTTAAAAGCCAATGGCAGGGCCCCCAGTTTTTTTACTGGGGGTTTAGGTCTCCCCCTTACCACATTTTCCCAACAGAAACTGTCCTCACCAGGCTGCTGTGAGCTCCTGTAAGGGAAAAGTTTTTTTTTTCTCTTTTCCCTGCATTTGGTGTTTGTGGAGGGGGACTAACCTGCCACAGTGTCAGCCCAAGCTCAGTGGGGTGGAGGTGGGGCATGAAATAATGCTGCATTTTAAGGTCTTCTCTGCACACCTGTGTATCTTCTTAGCTTGAGGTCTGCCTCAGCCCTACTTGCTCAGCTGCCCTTTGCGTGGAGACAAAACCAAAAGCGAGTCCATAATATGACATCCGTCGCAGCTTTCAGAACGTTTTTCCAAAGTCGGATCCACTTGTAAACATCGAGACGAGGGACTGATGATTCATGCAGCAATAGCCACTGAAAGAGGAACAAAACCCCACGGTCTAAAGTGACATGTACCTTATTTACATTTTTGGAAATCGTTCTGTTCCGACTGCGCAGTCCTAGCTAATTTCCCCCCCAAATGTAACACGAGAAAGTTTGCCTTCAGTCCGCTAAGAGGAGCAGGCGCATCTAAGCCCGATCCTTTTCATGTTTACTCAGAAGTAAGGCCCACCAAGTTCACTTGGGACTTGCTCCCTAGTTAATGCTCACAGGGCTGCATCCCAACTTTTTGTTGTTGCATTGTCAGTTCAAAACTCTTCTCCCTTCCTAGCTGCCAATAATGCAAGGTATTTCTTTGAAGCTAGGCTCACAAAACATGCAGCTTGAATTACAGGTGTATTCGCTTTTGTGTCCTTGTAGGATTCGTAGCTTAACTCCTTCATGCAGGAGAATTGGAAATAGAAACCTAATCTAAGGAATGAGCAGAATGAGACAATTTCACTTTCTAGCAATGAGAATCAGCCAAAGAAACAGCGACTGACTTCTCTACTTTTTTTGCTTTAAATCTCCTTGGAAAGACGAGCAGGATGCGACTCGGTGGCTGGGAATCAAGCGATGTTTCGCTGGTTGTATTTGGGTGTTTTTCTTTTAAGGTACATTGGAGGACACCGTGAATTGTGACTTTTCAAGTTGATAGAGGCTGGATTCAGGACTGCTGCACTTAAGTGGGAAGTTGTATTTTTTTTCAGGCTTCCCCACAGAAAAAAGTGCCTTTGTGTGCAGTAGACTGAGCACAAAAAGGAGGTGATGCTAAAACTTTTCTCCCATGTGTGCTCATTCGTACATGGAGGGGAGGGGTTTTTTTGGATGTGGAGGAAATGTTCACAACCGTGACCCACCATGTGCGCTCTGAAAGTAGCCCAGGCCCAAATCCGGTGTAATTTGCAGAACATTTCTTTGCTTCTTTCCACTTGTACGTGGCCAGTATTGCCAGCCAATATTTTGCTCCTCCTGTCTGGCTCTCAGACAATCTGGGAGATTTAAACATCTATCCCATACTTAAGCTGACAGCATAGCATCACTTTCAATTGCATTTAACTTGTGGAAAAGGGGCTTTGGCTGGGTTAGAACATGTAGAGATTGGATTTCCGCTAGAGAGCACGTGGCTTTGAGATGATGTGGCATAAAATGACACAGTTGGGCTGTGCTGGGCATTTGGCTTTTTAGTTGTTTTGAGTTTGCTGGGAGATGGAGTTGCTGAATAAGGCTGTCTTCTTAAGTCTCTTGGTCAGCTTCAGAGTTTCCTTTTTTCCCCCGTCTTGATCTACTGGATAGTATAAGGTGTCATTTTCTTCTCGTCCTGGCTTAGCGTTTAGAAGCAAACCTGGGGTTTTCTCCATTCTTCATAGAAGCAGAATGAAATCCACCTCAGTTGCTAGTCTAAACGTTCTCCTGATTTGTGTCTCTGAAGTTCCCCCCCAACCTCCTCCCCAGGTATTCAGCTTCTCTACTCAGATGACGGAAACTGCCCTCCTGCTTGGCAATCACTTCTTGCCTGCACAGCCAGGGTCTGTTGCAGTCCACAGCCATCCCCTCTCCCTCCCACCCAGTTCCTCATATCCAAGGCTACAGGATGCTGTGGATCCGTTCTGCTAAGTCTTGTGTAAGATGCTTTCTGCTGACACCTGCCTTCTCGGCAGATGGCTCCTGGCGCTCGAGAAAAGCTCTGGGAGTGAGCAGAATAAGTCCGGGGACCCAAGCTGTGATGTCTTGCTCCCTGCCAACTAATCTTTTAGAAAGCACTTCCTTTACGGTCAGTTATTGGAGATGTGTGTGCATGGCGACCGGATAGAGGGGCCCAGGGTTCTGCTCTAGAGATCCTAGAGACGGTGAGAACGAGGTTCTTGCAAGAGAGCCTCAATAAAAGCGGAGCGCCACAGGCCACAATCCAGCATGCTGAAATCAAGACCACGAGTGAGATTTTACGCTCTCTCTGTGTGGCAGGCACTTGACCCGCACTTTATGTATAGTCATGGTCGCTGTTACTTCCCTGTATTCCAGTCGGTATCTATTGGGCTGGTTCTTCCAGACCGGTCCAGGACAAATTCACGGGAAGCTTTTACCACGATCAGGTGAGGGAGCTTGGTTACGAGTCGATTTTGAAACTCTCAAATGGTGCCATTCCTGAGAGGCCTTGCAGCTTGATGTTTTGCCCTCTTCCCATACTGGCGTGCAAAGGGACCCATGTGCATGTCTGAGAATACAGTTTTGCAAAGAGACTGGCTCTGTGGTCAGGATAAAAGGGGTTTTAGACAAGAATGGGTGGGGCTCCCTGAGTCTGTTACGCTCCTGTTGGGTTAGTCTGCCAAAGCATACCAAGCCGCCCGATATGAGTAATGTCATTGTGCTGAAATGGGTGGGGTTAACTGCCATTTACCAGCCGGAAGAAAATGCTTCTTATTGAATAATACTTACCTCTCAAAGCCTGACATGATGGAAGAGCAAGAGCTACCTTTTCTGTGTTCCCGTTTCCTACTAAATTCAAACTTCGCACATCCTTTAAGTGTCTTTCTGCTGCGCACACTGCCGTGGTACTTCTGTCCCTAACTTGCGTTGTAATGGTCTTTTGTGCTGGGGTGGTTGGGTTGGATGGGAAACACAAATCAGCTTACGGGCTTTCACGCTGTGTGTTTCACAGCAGATCCTCTGCAGCATGCCGTGCTCCTGTGGCGAGAAGTCGCCCTGGGCTGAGAATAGCCAGTTTCTGAACAAACATGACTTTGGGGTCCCTCTCATTGAGAGCTGTGCTGCTGAGAAACTCTTGTACAGAATTCTCACCTCAGAAACACAGATCGTTAAATCAACTTGCTGGGTAACGGTTACTATATATTATTATTAGGCAGTGGGATGTTTGGAGCTCACAGATCCATTCCCTTAACTTGGACACTTGTCCTTCAGCTGTCAGCGCAAGATGCTTGAGAGAGGGAAAGCTCGATGTGCCGGAGGGGAGTGCCAAATTGAGAGCATGAGATCCATCCCATTGCTGCTCTGCTTCGGTTTCAATAGGGTTTTCATAAGTAGCCATACATGATGCCACTCCCTTGGGACTGCTTCCCCTCCACACCCCCAGATATCCACCTTGTGATGTGTCTGACAGTGTTTTAACCACACTAAGAAGAGCGTTCCTATGATGTGCTCCCTGTTTTTTAAAACTAAACCCTAAAAGGTCAGAGGCTGGTTTGCTTTGGAGGTGTTTGGTCGACTTTGAGGAGCCTGAGATACTTCCTTTTTGAAAGAGTGGCTGACAGAATTGGTTTTTGTGTGTTAACCTTAACCCTCTGCCTCGCGCCTTCACCAGCAGATAGTTTCTGTCTTCCCCAACCCTCTCCCCAATATGCACCTCTTTTAAGCAAAAATCTCTCCTTGGACATACAATTCACCAAGACTTTTCTCAGAAGACTCTGCTCTGTAACAGTGCCCTGGAGGGGTCAAGCAATGATCCATCTTTTTGCAAATGGGGAGGTAGCATGGGCACCTCTTGTATTCTACTTGTGAGATCACCCAAACTGGAGGCACACCCCAAATTTTTGCATGTTTATCTTCTCCCATGGTTAGTTCCTTTTTAAAAACGATAGCATTGGTAAGCTGGAAAACTGCAGTTACTCCCTGTTGAAACAAACCTGGTGAAACTTGCGCCCTGAAACTTGCAGTCTTGCTTAAATGATGATGATGATGATGATGATGATGAAATCATGAGTTGGCTACAATTTGAAGGCAATGGCTTTATGGATTTTATGTGCTGTGTGTGTTCATTTAGGGCTTGCTTCATACCGAATGCTGTTTTACATAGGGGATCACCTTCATATAAGAAACAGAACACATCTCTTTTTGTTTCCAAGTAGCCAGGCTGGGAACCTAATAATGTATTTTGGAATCTGTGCAGTGGTGCCAGAATTTGTGTTTTAGATGTGATGGGACACAAATAAGCGAAGGTGATTTCCATGGAAAAGACGATGTTTGTCCATGAAGTGGTCCACAGAGCTTTTGGGGGGGAAACTGGAAGTGTCTTCATCGTTGTACATAAAATTGGGGTTACTTTTTTCACTTCTTTGGTTCCCCCTCCCTCCCACACCAGTAAACTCTGCTTGCATGGAAAACATGATGCATTTTAACTTTGAATGGAGAGGCCTAGTGCCCTTCGGCACTCCCAAGGGGCTAACTGCAGTTGACTAATGGCTGGTGTTTTTAGCTTTGCAGTACATGACTGTTTAAATACTGTATTCCTTGTAAATGAAGTTTAAAAAAAATGTTACGGCTGGTGCCAATATTTTTGTTAATGAAAATGTTCAATGTCGTCTCACTACGGTCTGGTCAGAGCTCTTTGTGTATAAGCTAGGCCTGCGCCCTTTTTATAGCTTGGAGGCCTAATTGTGTAACTTTTTCTTTCATAATGTTTTTTTTGTTTGTTTATAATATCTACTGTCATTTCTTTCGTATAAATATGACATGTAAATTGTCATAATAAAAAACCCATTTAAATAAGTCGCAGTACACGGCACGTGTTGGAGAAGCCCATGTGATGTAGTGGTTAGAGTGTGGCATTAGTAATGGGGAGGTCCAGGTTCGAATCCCCATGGTGCCACAGAAGCTTGTTAGGTGACCTCAGGTTAGTCATTCTCTGTACTATCACACAGAGTTGTTGTGAGGATAAAATGGAGCGGGGGTGTATCCATCTACTCTGACATAAACTCCTTGGCGGATGGGCTAAAAACGCGCTAGATAGCGCCTTTGCTTTGTCGTTTTTATCATGGAAGATGTGAGAACTGACATACTCAACAAAATGTGCAAGTGGTAAGGAACTGGGAGGAGCTAAGATGTGTTCCGTATTTGGAGCAGGTGGCAGCAGGTGGTGGTGCAGCAAGAGGAAATGCAAAGTTTCACAGTATACGTGTCCACCAAGAGCTAAAATGCACGTAGTTATCTGGCACGGGACAGAGACATACACCAGTTGAACCGCTTAATTAATCTAAAAAGTGTGACCCTCACCACTGAAAGAAAAACGGTAAACAAGAGTCATTTGAGATATTTGACACAGGTTTTGTATGTCCAGAGGAGTTAGTCGGTAGTAGCAAAGTAGTAAAGAGTCTGGTAGCACCTTTAAGACTAACCAAATTTACTGTAGCATAAGCTTCCGAGAACCACAGTTCTCTTCATCAGATGCATGGAGAACATGAAGAAACTGGCTAGATATATATAGGTGGTGAGGGGAGGGGGGAGTAGATGCAATTAGTTGCAAAAGTCCTGAAAGAGGTGGAGTGCACAATCCAGGCTGGGTGCGACCCTTCCCAAGAGTCCATTTCATTTGGCAAAGAAGTCAAGATGCTTAAAAGACTTTTATTTCAGTGTAAGATATTGGGAGTTGAGATCCTTGACAACTGGAAATGCAAGCGCCATAGGTGTGGGGTGGGGTCACGAGGTGTCACTGGACTCCCGTGCTAATGGGATGTTGTAGGGTTCTCGACTTGCCAAGCCTAGGATGAGGGAGCTGGAAAGGAGCGGGGGGGGGGGTCTTTCCCCTCCCAATGACTATGGCGCACGTAAGCTTGCCAACTCCCGGTTGGGAAATAACCAGGAGATTTAGGGGTGGAGCCTGGGGAAAGCGGGCTTAATGGGAGGCTTGGGCCTCAGCAGGTTATCCTGCCATAGTGCACCCCTCCAGAGGAACTAATCGTTGTAGCCCGGAAGTCAGCGGTAATCCCAGGAGCTCTCCAGGCCCCAGCTGGAGGTTGGCAACTTCACGTCTCTTCCTCTATTGCGGGTCTAGATTAAATATGGCGGCGGGGTGGTCGCGTTGTGATGGCGTCACCAGTCGTGACAATAGAGCCGCGGGGAGGCCTCGGCATCTCTATGGTAATGGGGGGCAGGAAAAGGGGGCTCTTCCGCCGCGTCTTCCGGTTGCGGCGGCCCAGAGGCAGCCGCGGGGATCTTTGGCGCTCTCCGCCCGCCATGAGCCTCCTGAAGCGGATCCCGCCGCCCGGCGAAGGGGTCCGGCTGCGGCAGCCCGACACCGAGGCCGTGCTGGGCGGGAAGGGCCTGGGCACCGGGAGCCTCTACATCGCCGAGAGGTGACTGGGAGGGGTGGGGAAAGCGCTTTGTCGGTGGAACTCGCTGCCACCAGGTGCCGCGGCGAGGCCATCCCCGGGGGGGGGGAAGATTTCAACGCGCTGTGTGTGTGTGTGTGGAGAGGCTTCTTCAGGGCTCTGGTGGAGCCTCCAGGGACAGAGGCAGTGTACCGCTCAGAGCCTCCGAGGGCTGGACTCGAGGGGCCTTTGGGGGCTGTTTCCTTGCATTCTTTTGGGAGGGGGACGGAGAGAGCCTCCTGGTGCAGAGGCAACTCTACACTATGGAGGCCAGGCGGGGAGGGCGTAGGGTTGCCAACTCTGGGTTGGGAAATTCCTGGAGATTTGAAGGGTGGAGCCTGGGGAGGCCGGAGTTTGAAGAGGGGAGGGGCCTCCGCAAGGTATAATGTCTTGGGGTAAGGGATGCCATCCTCCAGGTGGAGGCTAGAAATCTCCCTGAATTACAACTAGTCTCTAGGCTACAGTGATTAGTTCCCCTGCAGAAAATGGCAGCTTTGGATGGTGAACTCTATGGCATTCTGCCTCTAAGAGGTCCCTCCAGAAGCTACGCCCTAAGCCATGCCCTCCATGCTCCGCCACCCCCTTCCCCAAATCTCGAGAAATTTTCCATTCCGAAACTGGAGTCCACCTTCTTAAAGCAGTCATTTTCTCCAGGGGAACTGTAGCCTGGAGATCAGTTGTAATTTTGAGAGGTCTTCAGCCACTACCTGGAAATTGGCAACTATAGGAGGGTGGGCGCCCCAAAGAAGATGACGGACACTGAAGAGAAGTGAGACTTGGGCTGGTTATTCCAGAAGACCCCCCCCCCCACTGCAGGAGGGCAGCTCAGACTTTCCAAGGTGTAACGCCAGGGGGGTGGCCATATTTGCAAGATGAAGGCCGCCTGGCACTTGAAAGCTGAACAGCATTTTTCCAGCATGAGCTGTTGTGAGTCAGAGTTCTCTTCCACAAATAAAAGATATCTGTAGAAGGGAGTCTGGACTCTCAAAAGCCCATTCCCGGAAAAGCTGCTGCTGGACTCCAATCCTGCTGTTCGGATACAAGAAAGCATCTTCAGAGGTTCAGGCAGGGCCAGCTTTGCTGAAGCCTGTGCTGGAGAGGAGGGGTGCAGCTTGATAGACCCGTTGAAAATTTGGGAGGGGGGCATTTGGCATGATGCTGGAGGTGACTGTGGTGGAGAGCTGGAGAGCAAGGTTGGGAATGTGCTGTGCCCATCCCGCCCATGGCCTGTGATGTGTGTGTGAGGTGGTTGAGGCTGAGTAAGGAGGAAGAGTGTGTGTGTGGAAGGTGCAGAGGTGGAAGTTTGTGATGAAAGGATGCTGTGAAGGTGTGAATGGGACAGGCTGGAGATCAGAACTCTCCCTCCCCATCCTTTTCTTTTTCTTTTTAATTTTAATAATTTTAATAACATTAACAGCTATCATCAAACTAAACAACAATATACTCAAATTAAAACCAAAGATGGATACAAGTTTGTCAGTATCAATACAAGAAACCATTAATACTTATTTTAAATATGTAACAAACAGAACAATGGTTGTTGAGGGTTTTCCGGGCTGTATTGCCGTGGTCTTGGCATTGTAGTTCCTGACGTTTCGCCAGCAGCTGTGGCTGGCATCTTCAGAGGTGTGACACTGAGAGATCTCTGTCTTTTGGTGCTACACCTCTGAAGATGCCAGCCACAGCTGCTGGCGAAACGTCAGGAACTACAATGCCAAGACCACAGCTATACAGCCCGGAAAACCCTCAACAACCATCGTTCTCCGGCCGTGAAAGCCTTCGACTAAACAGAACAATCTTAACAGTAGAGATATTAATAGTAATATAACAATCTGTACAAAAGGTCACCACAAACCCCACCAATAACTTCTTGGTAAGGTAGCTTTGTCAAAAGTAGATCATTTTTAGAAAGAAATTCGAGGAAAGGCTCCCACTTAACATAAAAATTCGAAGTACCAGTGGGGTTTTTCTGTAGGTATAGCTTTTCTGTTATTTTTTCCATTATTAGAAAATCCCATATCTTGTTGAACCAGGTGTTAATTGTAGGAACTGATTGTGACTTCCAAAATGAAGCGAGTGAGGATTTAGCTGCATGAAATAGTATAGTTATTAAATCCCTTCTAACAGATGGGATATTTAGATTGTCCCAATTATCCAAAAAAAGAATTCCTGGTTTTAGAGGAATCTTATATGAGCCCTCCCCATCCTTTGAAGGAAAAAACCCTTGGGAGCTGCAGGAGTGGGATGGGGGGGGTTGGGCTGCCACCTTTCGTCTTTTCTTTGGCAGGGGCTTTTAACAGCTGTCTAGCAGCTTCAGCTGGTGAATCTTTTTCTGCTGTAGAAAGCCCCCCCCCTCTCTTATTTCTGCCTGACAGGCAGCTGTTAAAAGCAGGAGCAAAGCAGGTTTGTCATTCTACAGAAAGCGGGGAGGGGGGTTGTGAAACAAGGCACAGATATCATGCCTTAAGCCTAAAGAGAGAAGGTAGGATATAGTTGTTCTAAGCCAGGGGTCCTCAAACTTTTTAAACGGGGGGCCAGTTCACTGTCCCTCAGACCGTTGGAGGGCCGGACTATAGTTTTAAAAAAAAACCTATGAACAAATGCATCTAGAAGGGAAAAGCGTATGAAGACATTTACTGAAAAAATTGATTTAGAATAGGAAAATAACCAATGGATGGCATGTGTTTGCAAACATGGTCAATGGTATAAAAATATAAAGAATTATACAAAGTACCAATACATATACATTCAGTACAATGGATACTATAGAGCAGGGGTCCTCAAACTATAACAATCCACCCCTCCCCACGGCGGGTCCGCAGCGGCCCCCACCCCAAAGGGCTCCCACCTGCGTGGCCCTCCACCTGGGCTCCTGCCTGCGCTCTCGCGGACTGGTGGAGGGAAGGGCAGGCAGGCGGGTGGAGAGGGAAGCGCAGCCCGGCTGAGGCAGAGCGGGAACATGCAGCCGCCGCCAACGAGCCCACCGCCAGCGAAGCAGCTGGACGAACTGTTAGGGAACCCGACGCCGGACTACGACTCCCAACAGGCCGCGCAGCGCTCCCTTGGCCCGGCCGGTGGGCGCCTTGCTGAAAAGCATTGCGGGTTTTGTAGTCTGGGAGGCTTCTCTGCGCACCTGGCAAAAACACCCGGCGGGCCGGATAGATGGCCTTGGTGGGCCGCGTGTGGCCCGCGGGCCGTAGTTTGAGGACCCCTGTTCTAAGCAAATTAAAAAATGTTAAAAGTATATGAAAGTGTTGGCCCTTTGTCCTTGCAACAGTTGGCTTGACTGTATGACCTGGAAGGTCCCTGGCGGCTCTCCCTTGTGCAAATGGGTTTCTTCCAGTGGTCTGCAGTATTGTAAGGATTATGGAGGAATCTTCTGCATCAGGCATGAGATGTGTTTAGGTCTTGGCCTCTCGAAGGATGTGGCACAGTGTCTGGACTGTGCAGTTTTATTCTGCGGGCACACGACGAAGCATTCCTCCATACTAAGATATTCCTTCTTTGCAGTTTGAAATGGTATTGCCAAGGTAGCTCACTGAGGTCTAGGCTCTTATATGGGGCTGTGTTACTAGTTTTAAACTGGCTAGTGTTTAGGGCCAGGGATATAAATGCAGAGATGCACCGATACAAAGATATGCAGGGTGTGCGCATGCTTAATTGATCATTCTGATCCCAGGACCAGGCATATATCAGTACAGTTCTGGGCCCAGTAAGTCTGATCTTCATAACCGTGTTATTCTGGCCCTGCAGTTGGAAAGATTTTTCAGAGCCAAAACCTTAAAGTTGTTATAAATTTTTAAGAGTGCAGCATCAAACACACACACGACGTTGCATTATCCCTAGTCAGACGCTTGGCCTATCAAGACTGGTCTTGTCTAATCGGACTGGCAGCTGGTCTCCAAGGTCTCATGTTAGAGGACTTTCTCATTACCTGCAATCTGGGGTCTTTAATTGGAGGTGCCAGGAATTGAATCTGGGACCACTTGCATGTCGAGCAGATGCTCTGAGCCATGGCCTCTGTCCCAAAGTATCTTAAGTACTTTTATTTATTTAAATTAATTGTATTCAGCGTGTGTCTTGCATCCAGTGTTCTAAAACCCGGCTAGAAATTACGTAGATAAATCAAGCTGGGGCTTTCGTGAAGACCTGAAGGGTCAACACAGTAGGTAAGTAAAGATTTCTTAGGACTGCAGGGTTGGAATGACTCAGCACCTTAATTCTCCATTCCTCTTGCTCTTAATAGGAGATGGGTAGCCAGTTCCATGACTTGATTGGGACGGGGGATATTATGACACAATGTGTGCTCATAACAAAAACGTACTCATACATTTTTTCCCCAGTCGCCTGTCATGGATCGAGAATTCTGGCCTTGGCTTCTCATTGGACTACCCCACTATAAGCTTACATGCCATCTCCAGGGACCTGAATGCCTATCCATGGGAGCATTTGTATGTCATGGTGAATGCAAAATTTGAAGGTAAGCTGTTGCTTTTGCCCTGTCAGAGAGAATCATTCCGCTAGAGGGGAGGTCTGGATTCAAATCCTTGCTTAAGCACAAAGTTTGTTGGGTGGTTTTGTACAAGGCACTGGATGTCAGCCTAGTCCACCTCACAAGGTTAGCCCAGGGGAGGGAGGGGGAAGTGAGGTGACCTCATCTGCATTACTACCCCGATGTCCTTGGTATGGCCTAATCGAGGACATGAATTCAACTAAGAGGAAGGAGACGTGCCTTTACCTCCGAGCATCTGAATTATGCCCCAGCACTTTTAAAGTGTAGAATATTAAGCCCTTACAAAGAAGCAGGTAAGTTACATTGGGGCTGTAGTTTCCTGTAGAACTCTCAATTACTGAAAGTAGAGAGGTTGAGCAAATAGTTGGTGGAATTCAAGAAATGGTCCGAGGAGGCTGAAGGCATCTGTTGATGCTCTTTGCAACATTCAGAATAATAACAACAGTGTGCTTATATACCACTCTTCTCAACAGATTAGTGCCTGCTCAGAGCAGTGTATGAAGTCCCCACATTACAGCTGGGGAGCTGGCACTGAGAGGAATGGATTATGCAAGGCCACCTGCAGAGCTCGTGGCAGTAGTGGGATTTGAACTAGCAGAGTGCTGAGTTGCATTTCAACCACTTTACCACTAGGGTACAGCACCTCTCATTCCTCACATTAATTCTCCTGCCATTATCAGGTCTTGCGGGCCCTTTATGGCTTGTCTAGGCAGTCTTTTTGGTGGGACTAGAATGCTCTTTTTGAGTCCTTTAGATCCCTAGTGTAGCTTTTAGTCCAAGCATATGGTGTGCGTGTGGCTTTTGCTCTGCCGTTCCAAGGAAAGAGGTACCTGCCCTTCCCTGAGTCCCATCCACTGCTCTAGGTTGCATCCTATTGAGTGTTCCATTCAAATCATAGGCCCGCTCCTTCCCTCTGCTCATAACTGGAACATGTGTTTAGCAAGCTTCTGCTCAGATGAAATGCAGAAGCAAATGCAAGCAGCACAGTAGAGTTCTGTTCCTAAAGCCACAAAGCAGATCTGGCACTGCAACTTATTAAAAAGGATAATAAAGTCATCCTGAGAACTTCCTAGGCCCCAGGCAAGTTACATAGACTGGGTTTCACAGCCCATAATGACGGCTGGGCATCCAGTACCCCTGGAGGAATGCTGTCATGTATGTTTTGGATATTCCCTGTCACTGCGCTGCTCTAGTGAGAGGTACATAGACTGACTTTGTCCCGGACTCAGCTGTTTAATTTTCAGCTCTCTGGCCTGCTAGGAGACCCTCTGTCTGCCACTTTGAAAATCTCAGGCAAGGAACATTAATTTTAAGGGCTGCTGGTGGTGGCAAACACCTCCTCCTTCCAGTGTTGGAAAGCCACAGATGGAAACCTGGACAGAAGAATAACGGGCTATAGCAGTAAAGGGTGGGGGGGGGAGTAGCATCTCGTAGATAGAATGCAGGCATGAAATTCAGTGGCATTTGGGCTGAATTTTTAGACCTTTAATGAAGCTTGATGTTGTACTTTTTTGTGACTGCTTGGATAAGTTCCACCTTCACAACTCCTTTTTGGCTTTGTTTGTTTTAAATGTTTCATTCTCCTTTTCAAATGTTCTTCTGTCTGTCTCTGTTCGCTGTTCAGGGGAGAGAGTGAGTTTGTGGGAGGGAGGCACTATTTGATGTTCTGTTTGTTAAAAAGACGGTAAACCCTAAATATAAAGTAAAATCACAGCTGGCACAATAGGTTATCCCCACAGATCCATGCCATCCACATCCAGAAGGGGAACTGCAGGGAACACCTGAAGGTGGCTGTTGTAGGGGATTCTGGAAAGAACTTGGTTCCCGCTGTGCACCATGACAACCTGGTTCTAGAATAAACCGCTGTGTGAGATCATCGTGTCCTGGCTGGCAAGCATGGGCGTTGCTGGTAAAAAGAGGGACAGCCTCCTTAGCTGACCTCTTGCCATCCTGGCAAAGCCTGGAGTTTACAACTGTGTGGATGCAGCGAAGGAACTCTCCGGGCCTCCGTTTCGGTGGAGAATAAGGCGGGCTTCCAGAGCGCTTGGGAGTCTCTGAGTCGCCCAGAACTGTGGCTGGGGAATGGCTCATTTGCTGCAGGTATGCGCACAGGTGCAGAAGGAACAGGAAGTCAGGACATTAGTTTCCGTATCCAGAACTGGAGACTGGACAAGGCTGGGAGATCTTTGGTCATAGTTTTTGTATGATTATAAAGCAGCGATAGGGAGAGCAGATATTTCTCTCTCTCTCACACACACACGCACACACACACACACACACGCATTGCTGTGTATGTTTGCCCCAGCAGGGAAAAAAGACACACACACCCCATTGTAGTCATCCATTTTTCCCCCCTATCAGTGTTAAGTACAGCAGAGGGGAGGAGATGTCTGTGGGAAACAAGAACAGGAGGGGAATAGTTAATGTCTCCTCCTTCCTGTGGTGTAACTTTATTCAAATCAATCCCGCACCCCCCCCCCCAGCTGCTTCTTAACCTTAAGAAATACACCCAGTAACAGTTTTCTTGCCTGCTGTCTAATTGTGCCTTTAGTTTCATGTCTTTTTAAGAGCCAAGTTTCCAGGTTTTACTGCTGGAAAGGGTCATGGTCACAAATACGTTACTTAACCACTTTCAAGCATATCTTTACAACCATAAAGCCTAGAAACTTGCTCTTAAAAAGACAACAGTGAAATTTCCTTTGAAACTGAAGGGACAAGAGCCAAGAAGGTCCCACAAACCGCTCAGTAATATTTCCAGTTTTCTGTAGAAAAATAGCATGTGTAATTCAAATACGACTTGATTTTAAGAGTTTTCCAATTCTGTGTATCACATTTTTATCCTGCCCATCCACCCAGGGGCTCAGGGCAGTACGCGCAGTCTTTCCTACCTCTATTTTATTCTCTCAACAAACCTGCAAGGTAGGTTAGGCGGGGATTTTTTAAAACTTTGTTCATATCCTGTCTTTTTCCCCGATGGGGAACCCAAAGTGGCTTACACCGTTCTCTACTCCTCTATTTTTCCTCACAACAACCCTGTGTGGTCACTTAGTCTGAGATTATGTGACTGGCCCATGGTCACCCAGCAAGCTTCCATGGCAGAGCGGGGAATCAAACCTGGATTGCTCACTTTAGCCACTACATCATACTGGATTGACTGGCCCAAGATCACCCAGCAAGCTTTACGGTTCTACACCTTAACCATTACACAACATTGGTTTGTAACTTCTGTCTGAAGTAGCGTCAATGAGATTTTAGCTATCACTTCTTGATTAAAAGCGGGTTTTGTTCAAGCTGTCTCCTGTGTTTCATCCCCCAATTGTACATGTAAACCCGTTAGATGTTAGCCAAAAAATCCAGTTTTTGTGACCAAGCGCTATATTTCTTAGTAGAAGAATCAAAAGAGTCTCCCATGGGTGAAGGGGAACAGGACGAAGAAGACAGCGATGACGAGCTAGAGCCGATTTCAGAGTTCAGATTTGTACCCAGCGACAAATCAGCCTGTAAGTAGGAACTTGTGAAGATGCTGCTTGCCACAACAGTATTCTCCACTGCTACTCCATATTGGATGATACCCAGGGTGTCCCCATGGCCAGTACCAGTATTTTGGACTAGGTCTTCAAGTGTGGTGCTGTCACAGATAGACCATCAATCTTCAGCTCCAAATTGATTAAAAGGGACAACGTCAGAGCATCCTATTATTTTGTGTGCGTATGATGTGCCGTCAAGTTGCCTCTGACCAATGGTGACCCTATAAATGAAAGATCTCCAAAACACCCTATCATATTATTATCCATCACAATATCAGAATAATGTTTACATCTGTCTGGTTCCAAACCATGCCAACAATTCTGCTTACTGGTCGCTACTCCCAGAAACCATTTTCCTCATGTTTGTGTATCACATGCAACTGCAGTTCTGGAGGATTTGTCGTTGTATTCTGTCTTGCCTCCTAAAACAGAATTTCTTGCAGTCCTCTTGAAAAGCTTAAATTTTTACTCAAAAGCAAAGATGCCAGTTTCCTTCTCTTGGATACTGACTTGCTCATTTCATAGGGTGTTCTGGTTTGCCTTGGCAGCCAAGAAAATATGGGCTTAAGTGGGATGAGTTTTTTTTATTGGTAAGTACCATAAGATCTGTTGTTTAATTATGTTATTTATGAGTTATGTAATGGATTCTAACAGTCTTTGGCCATATACTGTAAATGCAACCTGTGCCTGTAAGTAAGAAGTTATTAAGTGTGCCTTGGTTGAGTTGAGTACCAGTTGCACTGTCTAACCCTTGACTACGTCATGGGGCATAACTATGTAGTCAAGAGAACTGGACAGCACCTAGGTGGCATCTTTTTGGCGTCTTTTTGCCCTACTAATCTGGTCAATGAGGAAAATTAAGTTTTTTATTCAGAACTGTGTTTTTTGTTTCTCACTGCAACCCTAGTAAGACAGAGAAGCAAGTACTCCCTTTGCTACTCCCTTAGGGTGTTATTGGATGTCTTCAATCTCAGATACTAGCAAGGCCATTGACTCTGAGTAGCGGAACTGAGAGACTTCTCAGAATCTGTGTTGCCCATGTCCTGCATCGAGGTATTGACACTGAATGCCCTGTACAGCTTCTGAGCTTAGCTTAGGGTCATGATCTCTTGCCACCCTCAAAATAGTCTCTCGCCATTTGCTGCCGTGCCTTCAGAGGGTGAGGCCTGCTGCCGCCGAGTTCTTGGCCGAGATGGCTTTGAACGTGGCCTGTGGGGGCAGGCGCTGTTCTTTATCCCTAAAGAAGGCATGCTATTAATACTGTTCCAATAAGATCTTAATCCATCTCAGCAAATCTTGAAGTTACTCTTTCTGGGGCAGATCTTCTATGTTCATTGAAATGTGCATCTTGGGCAGTGTCCTAGGGGCTGCACAATATCTTCTCATTGTGGTGACCCCATACTACATGCTTTTGTGTGCAGAAGGGCCCTGGGTTCAGTCCTTGGTATCTCCTACTAAAGACTGGCTGGGAAAGGCTGAGACCCCGGACAACTCCTGCCAGTCTGAGCAAGTAGTTGGAGGGCTTAATGAACCAGTGCTCTGACTCAGTAGCCCTTTACACACAACCCCTTCTGTGTGTTGACTGAATGCTTGGGAGGAAGAGCTGGCAAGAGCGCACTGGCTGATAGAAGGCAGCCCCATGTACTACTACTTTGGTCCATTGCTGAGCACCAACCAACCCTCTGCACTTGTGTTTTAACCAGTGGAAGCCATGTTCTCCGCAATGTGTGAATGCCAAGCCCTGCATCCTGATCCTGAAGATGAAGACTCTGACAACAACTACGACTGCGATGAATACGACGTGGAGGCCCACGGTTAGTGGAACGTTTACCCTTGGCCTGTCGGGGGGCTAGAGGAACCGGCTGCGTTGTGCCCCTCCCAGTGGGGAACAAGAGTCAAAATGATCTTTGCTGCAGTCCTTTATCAGTTAATTTTAACCTGCTTGATTTCCTACAGCTCTTAGCAGTTTACAAACTTTATAGCAAACAATCCAGCATAACCAGATCTTCAAAAGAAATATATGCTTGTTACTTATTGATTATGCATCTTTGAAGGCTCTGTGGGAGAGAATGTTTTTACGGTGTTTTCTGGGCTTTGGAATTAGATAAATTCATAGGTGGATCTTTTGATAAATAATCAGCCACAGCAAGCCATATGAATCCTCTCTGATTAGAGACAGTGTATTTGGGGTGGGGGGCGGACAGCACATAGGTATTGTATTATGCTGTGTCCATGGAGCTCCAGCAGCATTTGCTGGATATGAGATGCTGGACTATGTGGATCCTGGATGGATCCTTATACCGAGCTTTGATGGCAGGGTGAATAATCCAGTGGTTGAACCATATAGACTTCACACATCTGATATATCTCAGAAGTGTATAGACGTTTGCACCCGTAGAGAGTTTATTGATGAAACATGCTTTGATCTGTGTCTCGTGTTCAGTTCATACCTGCTCGGTGCCTTTGAATCCTGGCAGCTAGAAAGTTATGTAAGGAAATGGCACGTCTCCTTTCTCCTGGCCAGGATCCAAAGAACTATTTTGGGCATACTCAGAGGCGACCACTGACCACTCGGACAGCAGAAGTTGGTGCCTGGTCATAAGCTGCTTTTGAAACGACCGAGTTAGTTATTGTGATGCCTTGTGTGGTCAATCTGGTGTCAATTTGGTGTTTGAACTTGGAACCTAGAATTCTTGTCTTAAACACGCGTTCCAAATTTTATGCTGATGATTTCAGTGTTGAAGGAATTTACAGAGAGGGCAGTCAGGTGAACCGGGTCAGTTATGCAAGGAAGCTGATGTATGCAGGTTGCTAGAATCCTGTTTTTCTTGGTACAGGATGTGGAATTGCAGAATGCTGCACTTAAATGCTGTGTTCTTAAACTGTATTTATGTTTTCTGGCTCTGAGTGAGATGGATCACATCTCAATAGTAACACATACCATTCCAGCCTTAAACGGCTCAGCCGTGTGCTTTCTAACTGTGCGGTAGGCTGGATAGAGAAGTCCAAAGTCCCCAAGACTCTGCCAGTCAGCAAGTGCAGACAAGAGCCATCTGAATTAAGCTGTTCTGTGTGACATTGCTGCCATGGGGTGCCAGCTAAGGACTTTCTTTTTCTGCAGAGAGGGGTCAAGGTGACATCCCATCATTCTACACGTATGAAGAAGGCCTGTCTCGTTTAACTGCTGAAGGTCAGGCTACCCTGGAGAGATTGGAGGGCATGCTGGCACAGTCGATAAGCACTCAGTACCACATGGCCGGTGTACGGACGGAAGATTCCGTCAGAGATTTTGAAGGTGAGGATTAAGTCTTGCGTTGCTGTGTGTTGACTTTGGGATTTAAGTATGCGTTCTCTTTCCTGAACCCTGCTGTTGAGGTGAACGTATTGTAGCCAGTAATCTAATTTTGGGTGCTAAGAATGTACAGGATGTTTATGAAAGACTGTCCTGCCAAGAAAACCCTCTTGACCAAGGTACACAACTTTAAAACAAACACGTGGGCAGTATGGGTTCTTAACTGGAGCTAAATAGCTGTCCTGTGATAGCAGAGACCTGCATTTGCCAGCCCTGGGATGCAACAGAAAATTGTTCTGCATTTGGAAGCCATTGCAAACAAGACATTTCTCTGTTGCATCCCAAAGTATTGCAAACACCTGGGATTCAACAGGCAAATTTGCAGGGCAGGGAGTTCAGAATGACAATGGCAAGTGGAGTTCTGTACACACACACACACACACACCGATTTTGCCATGTTCCTGGAATGCAGTGGAAGTGAACACCATCCTTTAGCATTCTGATCTCCCACCTCCGGAAACACCCCACCAAGGAGAACGCTAACTCTGTTGTCCACTTGTGAGCCATGCAACACGACTCTCATAGGCTGCATAGTGTGCACCCATAGCTGTGATGAACAAGATGCTTAACTCTGGTTAAAGAGCTGGCTTCCTCTTCCTGGTCTCCAGAATCCAAGCTTCTTTTGCCAGCGGCTTTTTAAGGTTTTTTTTAAAAATGTTTTAAGAGTATTTGCTTGGAGTCCCCAAGATGAGATCACATGGAATTTTAGAAGAGTGGATTATCTTATTGGGAGGGGAGGGCATTATTTGGTGTGCAGGTACTTCATAGTTTCTTCTGTGTGTGCTTTGAACGGCTTGGTTTGGTCTGTGGACATTCCTGTGTGGCTGGTCCTGCTCCACAGTTTGGCCTGTACACTGACAAACTCTTGCCAGCAGGGGGCACGAGTTCCTCTGTGGCCTGCAAGTTTTCCCACTTCTTTTTGTTTTGGCTTCTAGATGGAATGGAGGTGGATGCGTCACCAGCGGTTGCTGGGCAGTTTGAAGATGCGGATGTTGATCACTGAAGAGGATGTGTGCAGCTATAAGGTTTACATTCCTAATTTTCTGTCCCTCGTCTAAAGTAGTTTATCTTCCCCCGAGCCTTGCAGTTCATTAACTTTTTGTAACTGAAAAATAACCAGTATTTGTGGATTTTTTTAAAATCCATCCTCTGCTCGAATGGCTACAATATACTTTTGAAAAATACATATAATCGGAACTGGGACAATCTTCCGGTGGTTTATATCTGTACAGCACACGGGGTCTAGTGTGACTGCATTCAGATTCCAGAGACTGCCCTATTTCACAAGCACACACCAAGGTTCTCACCCGCCTGTTAAAACATTGCGTTGGATGCTGTGGAATGAATCTTGCTAACATTCCCTATCCCACTGAAGCCTGTTGTACTCCTTGAAATACAGTTCCCGAGGACTGGTAGACTCTTGAGTAAAGTGTGGGACAACATGTAGCCTGCAGTGTGTGTGTAGGAATTGGTGGAAGTGCCCCACATATGAACAAGAGACTTAAGATCCAACCCACTGTCAATGGGCCTGTCTTTCCCACAACTCCCTGCATTATGTATTTGCTTCCATCAGTTTTGTATTATGCACTCTCTTGTAAAAAGGTGCTGATGGTGGCTGTACTTACATTCTGGCCGCTGTCCTGCATCCCATTCCTTTCAAGTGGAGGGAGACACCCCCTCCTGCAGCCATCGGCACAATGTGCTGCCATGCTTCTGCTTCAGGTAAATGTGTGTGCCAAGCATATATGGCAGCACACTGCTTCCATGTTTTCAAAGCAGTGCTTGTTGACTGACAAGGGGCATCCTGCAGTATTTTATGAATGGCAAGATGCTGCGGGAAACTTGGTACGGATTTAAATTAGTTCTGCATTCAGTGTGGTTCCTCTCTCAGCCTCTGGCTGTGTTCCTGTGCTGATCCTTTTTTCTACATTTTGTGGCTTCTTGCCAAATAGGTTTTAACGTCATACTATAAACAATGATATATTTCAAATGGGTGCATCCCAAAGTCTGCCGGGCCAAACATCACAAACCGTAGATTTGTGTAGCTGAGCCTGGTATTTGAGGTTCCTTCCTGCAGAATTCGGGAGGGATTAGCGCCTGCTGGAGAGCAAGTTCTGTCTCAGATCCATGGCGACAGGTCCCTGGTGCATGGCACATGCTGTGTGGCTGCCGGTAGGCTCTTGCAAGCTTTTGCATCAGGCAAACCAGATCCATCCACCTGAACTTCTTCCTTTCTTGTACGTTTCAGATCCTTCTTGCAGCTTTCCTGCACTTCAAGCTTGAAGACATTTCCACAGGACTAGTCCCTTCTATATTAATGGCCTAAATGTGGAAATTAGGACTGTAAATGCTTTTAGAGATGTGCTTATAAAAAAAATGGCGTTCAATATTGTGGGGTTGCTTGCTTTTCTTAACTTCAAGAAGATTATAGGACCTTGGGTCTGAACGGGAGGTTAATTGCGGCTGGGTAGCGCACAGCCTTTATGAGAGTGCTTGGGATTGAGGAATAAAGTTGTATTTAGAGCAGAGTTCTAGATTGTCCTAGAATTTCCCTCATATTTTTGTGCCTGCTTTTTCAGGGGGACAGAAACACTGCAGTGATCTAGCTAGATCCATACGGTATGTTGGGGTTGCAGATCCAAATACTTCGTGATTCCTTTCCAAAGCCTTAGCTTTCCCCATTGAATGATCTGGCTTTATTGGTCCCTTTGGCTTAGAGTCTCCATCTATTCTGTGCCAGGGATGACAATCTCGTGTCTTTGTTACAAATAAAAAACAATGCGGTTCAATAAATCTTTTTTTAAAAACCTTACTACTTGTCTGGTTGTTGCAATATTCTTCACCTGCGAGGGTTCCTTTTCCCCACAGGATTTGATTCATTCTTCTTTCTGGCATATCACTGACCTGCCAGAGCAGTGGAAGAAGGGGGCTTTCTTGCAATTGCCTCCGCCGTGCTCAAGCAGAAAGCAAGTCCACCCCGGCACTATAGATGGCTGCTTGGAAACTGATGGTGCAGAGGAACATCTGCAACCTTTTCAAGGCTTATGTTCTGTCTGTATCCTCAAAAGATTTCCCCGGTAATGCTAGATAGAACATGTGCTCTTGAGTTTTAGGGGACAGAGACTGGAATATATGGATCAATATGTCTAATTCTTATCATGGCTAAAGCTGTGGATACTTAAATGTAGAGACTGGAGCCATGAACATACCAAACAGATCTACAAACCTGAGAAAAGCCACAAGCTTGCAGAAGAATCTGAAATTTTAAAAAATACACTGGGGGGGGGGTTAAAAACCCAAAATAATAGAAGTAGCCAGGGGTCATTTCATAGAAAAAGAGCTGGAGGAACTTGTTAGCATAACATATTGGCATATGCAACGACCCTTGACATCACCAGAAGTGTCATTAGCATAACTGATTTGCATATGCCCCATCCCTGGCTGTTTTGGATTCAATCCTGGCCATTCAGGGCTGAAATTGGACCCAAAAAGGGGCCCAAAATGGTCAGGATCAGGCCACTGCTGAGCAGGAGAGTGATCTACCACCCATCAGAAGCCCAATCCAGACCATTTCTGCCCAATCCAGGCCAAAATGGCCAAGAGTCAGGTGGGTGGGGCCACCTGACGTGACCTCTTCGGGGAACTGCCAGAACCGAATTCCTGCACGTTCCCCCTCAAAATGAGCCCTGGATGCAGCACCTATAGCGTTATGAAAAAAAGGCCTGTGGCCATTGCTAGACAATCACAATAGTATTGCCAGTCGAAGTCTTAGTTTCTGTCTGGGAGGGGGAGGGGCCCTCTCCATGGCAGTGTTGGCCTTTTGAGGGGGAGGGCTCACTGGGGCCTGGACTGGCAGCAAATTCCATGACTCCCCCATTCCTAGCTGCATACTGTTCAGCAGCAGCCACCACATAAGCATCCATAAAAAGTTTCCAGTTATCTAAAAATAAGTCCATCTGCAGTTGTCTGTATGCCATACATTCAAGTACAGATAAAGTTGTAAGGCCTTCTATCCATTGCATTATAGGAGGTGAGTATCTGTTTCTCCTGTGCTGTAATATAAACCTTTTAGTTACAGTAAGGGCATGGAGGGTTCATTTTCGTTGACCACCAGTAAGATTCCAGAATACAAGTAGGTAATTTTTTTTTAAGTGTAGTGGTTAGAGTTTCAGACTAGGATCTGGGATACCCAGGTTCAAATACCCAGTCTGCCTTGGTGCCCTTGGGCCACTCGGCCAAACCTACCTCACAGGGTTGTGAGGGTAAATGGAGGAAAGGAGAATGATGTAAACTGCTTTGGGTCCCCATTATGGGGAAAGGCAGGATATCGATGAAGCAAATAAATACTGGGGGGCAGATAATGATGGGGGGGCAGATACAAGGTGGGTGGGTGGGTGGGAAGAAGAAAGGAAGCAGGGATGGGGAGAGGATATGGGGGTTGCAAGAGGAAACAGTGTGGGGAGGCAGATAAAGAGGCAAGTGAGGCGCTCCTTGCATTTCCTTGCAGGTTCCCCACCACGCAGCAGTCTGGCCCCGAAGCTGGTGCTGTACAACTCAGCCAAACTTTTCTCAGGGAGTGGCTGTCCGGGTATGGAAGGAAGGAAAATTGGATGGGGGAAAGATAAAAGTCGGCTGGCTGGAGGGGGGTGGGGGAGAAGGAGGCAGGAAAAGAGGAGAGGTTATGGGGCTGCCGGAGAAGGGGGCGGGGAAGCATAGGGAAATGAGAGCAGAACTACAAGTGACAAAAGGCACAGGTTGGACACTTGTCAGCTTCCCTCAAGTTTTGATGGGAAATGTAGGCAGCTTGGCGGAATGTTGGACAAGTGACAGTTGAAAAGTCTATTGGACAGCAGTCAGAGAGCGAAGCTGCGAGACCAGGATGCCTACATTTCCCATCAAAACTTGAGGGAAGCTGACAAGTGTCCAACCTGTGCCTTTTGTCACTTGTGGTTCTGCTCTTAGAAACCTTCTGTAAGTCCTAGTAGGTCCTCCGCTTGTGTATAAAAAATACTGGGACATACACACATTTGTTTCTTTTCCTTAAAGCTCTCTGTTCTCTTATCCTGGCAGTGACCGGGCCCAAACCCACTTAATTTCAGCAAGGTTTGCTATATTACATGCTCTCCAACTGGGCCTACCTTAGAAAACGTGATTTAAAAACTTGATTTTTAAAAACTGGATCCAAAGATACAGCATTGCAGACATTCCTGTAGACAAAAGATGCTTGTTCACCTTTTACTAATGGTAACTTAAAAACGTCTTATGCCACCCCTTCCCCCACCTCTGATGCTCACCGTGTCTCCTTGAAGGAGGAAGGCTTTTTTATCCTCTCTCTCTGCATTTGCTAGCTGGCTGCAACTGATTACCTTTCAAGTGAGCTAATTCTCACCACAAGGTAGGAAGAGGCAAGACTTGGAAGGAAGACGGCATTTCTTTCTGGTTGACAATACGTGTTGCAGAGGGGTCTCTGCAGTACGTTCTAAATGGCAGACAAAAGGCCTCAACGACAGGGCCTGAAACATCATTTTTTCCCTTTCGGGAATGGGACCAATGTGGCTACCTGGAACAGCTAGCAAGCTATGTAATCAAGACCTCACATGGTCTTTCCTCTTCCTCTTCTTCCCTCACCCCAGCTCCACAAGTGGGAGGCAAGGATGTTTCCTCCATGTTCTTGCTTCCAATTTTTTTTTGCAGAACTGTCTTCTGCGCTGTTCCCCCCCACCCCTCATTTTAGCCTTGTAGAAATGTTATAAACAGTGGGGAATCAAGATTGTGAACCAAACGCTCCCCTCTTCCTTGTGCACTGAACTTCCTTGCAGGCTTTCTCTCAGGGAACTCAGCACGTCAGTCCTAGCTGTGCAAATTGTATATCTCAAATTCTGCGGCATCCAGGGCTGAATCCACATTACCTCGGCGCGTCCCGGTGTTGCACTAAATGTTCGCTAAACACCCGGAAGTATAGCGTCTTTCTGGCGCGATTCAGAAATCGCACTTGAAAGACGCTATACTTCCGGGTGTTTAGCGAACATTTAGTGCAACACCGGGACGCGCTGAGGTAATGTGGATCCAGCCCAGCTTGCTCCTAGAGCAAGTAGTCCATTTGCAAAGTCTTGTTTCGTGTGTAATCAAGCAGGGATAAGGTAAGATAATTCTGATCTTCCCATTATGCATAGCATGGCAGTTTCCTTTTGCCCTTTTCAGCTGGCTTGTCATAATTTGCATTTTAAAAACTAGAATCCCCCCCCCCCGTTTTCATTAAATAAGGTTCACTTTGTAGGAGTTGTTCTTTTAAACTGGTCAGAGATCACTCCCTGAATCAGTGAGTGTCTCCTTGACATGACCAGCACTGCCACCACAAGCAGATCTGTCTCCTGCTGCGTGTAAAACTATAGGAATGCCACTTTGCCCTAAACTGAAGCATGGGAAGACAATCTGACAGGAAAAAACTTGTCTGTGTGAGCATATACTAATGGTTCGAAAAAATATCAACAGACTGCTTACATTCAGGGGGGGAAATCCACTAATTGTGTAAGTCAGGAGCAGGTGCATTCTAAGGCTCAGTTCATTTTCATCCAGTGTTTCACCTATGCACATAATTAAAATGGCTGTGCTACGGTCTCTGGAATGGGGCTTGGGGCATTTCCTAGCCTGCCAGTTTTAGTGCTGAGGATGAGGGATGTACTTGGCTCTTCTTTTAGGGCTGCACAGGCTCCGGGCTGCCTCACTGAATTAGAATTTGGATGGCACGCTTGCTGAATGAGTTCCTGAAGCAGCAGGTTTAAAGTTTTCCCTAAAAAACGGAGAAGCAATGAATAGGTGAACCGTCACTACTGCCTCGTGGACTCTGCCCCTCTTGCTGAGACTCACGTGCACAAGATGCTCACTGGAGCTGAAGGAGACCGGCTTGATGCAAAGTTCAGTTCTTCACATTATTTACTTTTAAAAAGAAACCCTGCTCTTCCTCCCACCAAAGATTTTAAGTTGCATTTAACAATGACTTGGTGATTCAACAAAACATTCTTTTTGAAATAGCAGCTGACTTATCGAGCCAGTTTGGGGGAAATCTTACTGTTTTTAAAGTACTTTTTGTGGCCTGCAAAGAAGCCAGCTGTTGAACAGTTCTGGACATGAATCTCACCTGCAGGTTCCTAAAGCTTAGCATTGACTTCAGTTGCGTGGGGAGAAGCATGTCTCATGACTATAGTCAAATAACTCATGGAGAGCAAGGACAGAAGATTGCTGAAAGCAAATGTTTGCATATTAATGAAGGATTGGCACATACACCTCCATGGTATTAATAATAATAAAAAACCCTAGTGCTTGCTGCCTTACATCATGTTCAAGAACCTTTTTCAAAGGTCCTTGCTGAAGTACAAAAATACCAGCTGTTTGTGCAACCACTTAATAGTTTCTGTAAAATAAGTGGATATCATTTGAGAAGTACAGACTTCTTCAGATGTATTTTTGTTATACTTAAAAATACTTCTTTTGTGTAAGGTCATTAACACAGTCTTAGGAGTTGACCTATGAACTTACTCAAAATCTGTTATTCAGCCTGTCCTGTTTTGTGCATGGCGTCTTTAGTGTTTTTCTGCTGATTCTGAGGTGACACATAATGAGCTGTATGACCAATAATTTTTAAATGTGCCACCTAACATTCATGAAGCATACCGAGTATTCCAAACGTCTGTCAGTGAGTGTTATCCAGGACCAGCGCTGGTTGCTCACCATGGCAGGCACCTTAACAGTGCACCAAAAGGAAAATGTGTTGCTTACAAGTCAGGGGGGGGACTTTTAAAGTCTTGGTGGCATTTATAAGAATTTCACAGTTACACACCCAGAAATAACTATGTTTGTTAGTAAAATATCTTCCACCCAGTTTCCCCTTTCTGGCACTAACCGTCTGTCAATGGCAAACATCTATCAAGAGCTCACTTTGCCAGTCATCCTATTCCCCTCTGAAGGGCATGTCTGTAGCTATAGATGTAAACCTGAATCTGAGGGATGGACCCTAGGAAGGTGCAGGCAAGTGATGAGAGGCAAGTTCTTTGCTAGCACAAGACAGCTGTGTTATGCTGAAAACTGCTGGCCAATATCAGCCAATCAGAAGACTTCTCTTTTTTTATACTGATTTGAAAGACGGGCCCAAAAATGGGACATCTAGTCTGAGGTCAACAAATGCTTCTTGAAGCTCTGCTTGTGAGGTTAGAAATAC
The DNA here is from genome assembly GCF_028583425.1 of Eublepharis macularius. Classification (NCBI taxonomy): domain Eukaryota; kingdom Metazoa; phylum Chordata; class Lepidosauria; order Squamata; family Eublepharidae; genus Eublepharis; species Eublepharis macularius. The sequence continues at coordinate 178,733,898 of NC_072792.1, forward strand.
ATGACTCAGCTCAGAAAACCAAGTCTGTCCTTTTGGGGCACAAACCAATGCCATTCTGTGAAATCCTAAAATTATATTCCCAAAACACCAGCCTGAATATCGCTGAAGTGATATTAATGTCCAGCCTTCTGTCTGTGTAGAATATAGCTGCATCAGTTTTGCTGAGTCTCTTGAGCATTAAAATGGTTGCGTAGATAAGGAATTACTTCATCCCATAAAACAGCCACCAGTACAGACCCTGAAATGATATAAGTAAAAAACAGGTTTTAAAGGCAGGATCTGAAGACTGAGCAAGGTGATAAAGCTGCCTCTAACGGCCTGCGTGGCAGCATGCTGTGATGGTGGTATTAGTCTTCCTTCTTGGTATATAGAGATGTTTTAGACTAACATTGCAATCCTATGCAGAGTTACACCAGTCTAAGCCCATTGAAGCCAATGGCCTTAGACTGGAGTAACTCTCCATAGGATTGCACTGTAAGCCTCAGTAGTTTGCATCCTGCTCCTGTGCGTATTACAGCTGTATACCAAGAATGGAAAGCAACGAAAGGTCCTTCATCAGCTTGGAGGGGGGAATCCTAATAATCTGCAAAATGTCTATAAATTATAGACATCATTCCCCTTTATTCATCTAGCCATGGAATGTTGATTTCTTTGCTGAAGCTCACAAGTTCTGGAGGCCAACCAAATACACTCAGTTATAAAGGAAAACAGGGTGACGGTTCAGCCATTTGATCTTTAAAAGAAACCCTTACCAATGTAACTGATAAAAAATGGGAGTTTCTAAGGTAAAGCTATTTACCCCATGTTCCTCAAGTTCAGAGGGGTTGATGCACTTTGCTCTAATATAAACACAAACTTACCTAAGCAGGGTGCTACCCAGTACACCAGTGTGTAGTTCCAGAATTTGTCAAGAAAACATCTCAAGTGCAAAGAGAACGCCAGAGCTGGATTAAATACGGCTCCTGTGAGATGCCCTCCTGGAAAAAACAAACACATCGTTTTTCTCCTCTGTCTTTTTGAAACTCAGATTATCCACCCCCCACTCTGCTCATGTCCACGCTTGCCTGCTGCTGCCTGTACCATGTGGCAGCCATGCTACAATTGGGCCACTTATGCTCTCTTGCTGTACCTAGTGTGGAATAGTTATTCAGGTAAATTCACATTTGTTCTATATGCCTGCTCATTTTCTAAGGAAAAACCACCACCGCTACCAGGAGGTGGCAAGCCATGCTTCTGCAGTAGATGTGGCTTAGTTAGCTGTAGATGCTGTGGCTCTTCCAAAGACAGCTCTGTAAAGTAAATGTTACCATCCTGCTTTTTCCTTCCTTCCTAGAATTCACTGGCTTTTTGAATTATGCTGGATTCCACTGCCCCTGCACGCACACGCCATTCAGCAGGCAGGGTTTCACTGCTGCTACTGCCATGAAAACTAAACCAGCACGTCAGTATTGGATCGATATATTTTGTATGCAGAAGCTGCTCTGAACAAATTCCCAAAGGGCACAGATTCCAAAGGTGAAGGTGAATTGCTGCTGACGCTCTCGGAACTGCAGCGTTTGCTTCTTGTGACATTCAGCACTCTACACGGAGATTAATAACAACAGAAGGAACATAAGGCGAAAATACTCCACACATCCTCTCATGTGCCCCTCTCAGGTACAGCGTGGCTATTTCCCATTTTACTAATGAGAAACTGAGTCTGAGCAGCAGTGCCTTGCCCAAGGCAGTCCAATGTATCAGGGATTTGGCATCAAGACTCCTAGGCCGAAGTTAAAAGCTTCAGACTGACCCACGTTGATTCATATGGTACGTTCAATATACTGTTAGTGGTTAAGAGTGTAAGCTATGAACCAGGTAATCAGCAGCAGCAGCAGCTTTCACATTGCAACCAACCTATGGCGAGCCCTCATGGGGCTTTCAAGGCAAGAGATAAGCAAAAGTGGTTAGATGAGCGGAGATGGTTTGCTGTTGCTGCCTTCTGCGTACCAACCCGTGACTTGGTGCTCTTCCATCGAAATACTAACCATGGCTGACCCTGTTTAGCTTCCAAGCTCTGACAAGCTCAGGCTAAACAGGGCTATTCAGGCTGCTTAGCCAGGTAGTCTTCCTTATAAGACTGCTAGAAAAATTGCTGAGATCAAACATGTGAAACACTATTATAAATACTACGGGTTGGATCCTACCACTGCCTTGTGCTAAGTGAGGTGTATTGCTGCAGGAGTTTTGCTCTACTAGAAAAGCAAGACTCCTCACAGGGGGAGTTGTAACATTCAGCTCTAAGTAACAAAACAAATCAAAGCCTATAATGAACTTAGACAATGAAATTTTGCCTTCTTGTGATAATCAGTCTCAGACTGGCTTAGCCTAAAGACAGTTTTGTAATATACAAGTTGTGGCCATCTTTCTTTTGTCACAAACACTATCATGAGAAAAACATTATCATGAATTTTAAAATCTCATTTAGTCTCAACAGGCTTCATGCTAAAGAAAACAAACTATGCATTTGGCACTTGCGATCACTTTATCTATACAAATGGTTTAGTAATATACTGTTTAAATCATTGGTACCCTACTTTTACCATAATAGAGATGTACAGAACCTAGCAAATAAAATGTTGTTAATTGATCCAGCTTTAAATAGTAGGTGGGACAGTTGTTACACCGCTGGGCAGGTTTTAGCACATGGGGCTGTTTTCGGAATACATGGGAAGGTTTACAAAGTACTTTAAGTACAGAAAGGAGATGGAACCCTCTTTCTATCTACCAAGGACAAGAATAAATTGGTATTATCCTCCAATAGACTTTATATGAACACCAAAATACGAAAGCTAATAACGAGTGGGTGGAAAGCTAGATACTGGAGGGAATTAAAGGGCTTCAACTATAGTGAAAGCTCAGACAACACAATTGCTGGTGTATGGTAAGGAGGTGGTAATTGCTTAGTATTGATATTTTTTCAGCATTCCAGGAGCTTTTGAGCTGAATGAGGAAAAGGCACAAATGAGTGCTCAACACATGCCCATAGACACTAACAGTGGGATAACTGAAGTTCCCAAATACCCCTTCTGAACTAACTGCTGTCTTTAATGAAACTTTATATATTTTATATTACTGGAACCATGTTCAAGTACAGGTCATCAGTTTTGGCGGTCTAAACAACTGACTTTTTCTAACATGACAGGGAGGTAAACATTAGGAAAATCTTCCAAAAGGTAAGAGAATTCAGAATGGGGCGGGGGGGGGGGGACTGCCGAGGGATATTTAAAAATTTAATATTTTCTCAAGACATTTGGAAGGATATCAGTCTATGAATTCCTGCCTTGAAACTGAGGATCACCATTTGAACACTTTAGTTCCATTTTCATAGCGGGGGGGGGGGGATGTCACAAAAGTTTATCATCTGTAAAAAAACCTCCAATCCTTTGTTACTGCAGCTAGCTTGGCAACTTTCCATACTTACCCGAACAACAGTAACTTTGCTGCAGTCTGTTACTGTTTTCAAGCATCTCAATACGGCTGTCAAAGTTGAAATACAGCATGAAATTTAAATGGATGATTAGTGAAATGTACTGAGATTCCCAAAAGCCTACAGACATGGAACTACAATTCCCCATTACCCGTGGTCATTAAGGGACAGTTTCTCCTTGCCTTAATTGAACTGGCCACCCTGCACAGCTAATGATTGAAAACAATTAGGAAATTTTTCATCTGTAAATGCAAGTTAGAGAGGAAAAACCAGCTTAGTGGCATGGACCATGAGCTCATTCCTACAAGAGTAACCATGGATTTAAACATCTAAACACCTTTTAAAAACCACCATAGCGTTTTTAATGCGCTCTCACAGCAACAAATAAGCACTCAAATACACCTTATGTTAACTCATTCATGTTATAGGGAAGAAACTACTTAAATGTTTACTCAGCCATATCAAACAGGCTAAAACAATAGGGATTAGCATCAAATTCTCAGAAACTTCAGTGTCAGTCTTTCCATATTTGCAGTCCTCTTGGTGTGATATAAGGAATTTCCAGTGACTTGCTCCAGTTTCTGCCTGCAAAAATAACAGCCTAGACGGTATAATCTCAGGGAGAAAATCTGCAGTCTTGACTCCAGGCAATTTGGATCTTGAGGGAGAACTACAAGGGGGAGCTCTAAGCTATGTTCCCTATATGGTTGCTCTTCTTATTGCCTTAAAGTAACAGTTGACCTTTTCTTTTACTTCACCGGCAGAAGCCTCATTGCTCTCCTCTATATGGCTCTCCGTCTGTCTCAAAAAGTCTGAGTCTGCACAGGGAAAGCATAAACCTTTACAAATATTACTTACACATTTGGCTTTTCTCTTCAAACCAACAGCAGCTGTTAACCACTCAGTGAATCCAGTTCATCCCTGGAGGGTCCTCTCCCCAGAGCTCTAGCTTTGGTATCATCCAAAACTTGTATGAAAAACAGAGCTTTTTCATTTAAAGTGTGAGTCCTTACAGTAGAGATGAATTTGAATGGCAATGCTTTTGACTTCACAATAATTGACTTGGAACCTCAGCCTCCGTCACTGACCTAGCCTTCTTGGCTGAATGTGGAAGTTCTACACAGCTCTCCTCAACAACATCTGCCGATCTGCCTCATGTGTGATTTTAGGACACTTAGCTTCTCAGCAATGTTTTGCAATTAGTGAAAAACAATCTGGGCTGACCTGTGACTTCAGTGCCATAGTATTTAAGGTTCCAGAGCTGAAGTTTTACTTTCTCTTTTCCATTCATATGTGAAAGTGATTGCTCGGGCAGGCCCTCTTGCTTGCCTGTTCTTCCAATTAATCTTTGTTATGGTCCAATGAATAAATGTTTGCTGCTGAGTGTCAGAGCTCCTGGACCATCCTTGTAATCCTCAACAAAATTACGTGTGGCATTGGTAGCAATAGCTGCCTTGATAATAATCCTTATGATAACTGTGTTTTGAGTAACTTTCAAGGCTGCAGTCATGTGCACAGGTTCTTGGGAGTCCCACTGAAATTAATGATACTCATTTCTAAGTATTAATATGCACAGAATCTGGATTTTTGCTGAAGTAGAATGGTAAGAATGTGCTAGTACCTAAGCTGCTGTCCTCTGCACACTTATTTGCCTTGCCCATGAGCAAGTTTACATCTCTGTGAGCCTCAGTGTCCCCTATTTTAAAATAAATCTAAATAATTACTTTTTAAGACCCTTAGTATAAGGTCCAATTAGTCTACGAATTATCATATTGTCATAGACAATATTGCAAACTTTTAAAGCTAGCTAAAAGAAAATAATGGTTCACTACCAAACTCAGCCACAATTCGTCCCCCCCCGACAATAGAACAATGACAAACTTACACACCAAATAAACAGTAAACTATCTGCAACAGAATTTTCAGAATAGCACAGCTCACTATATGTAACTTTTCACCATATGTAACTTTTTATTTGAGAAGGCACACGGAAAGAGAGGCCTTACACTTTCCAAAATCTAGGTACGTCCTCCAACATGCTACTCCCCAGTACCGATACTATCACAGAGAAAGCCCCCACTCTTGTATAGTCTGAACTGTAATCTTCTTAAACTGTTGAGCAATTTGGCACCTTTTCTATTATTGCTTATGCTTCCTGTTGAACACTAAAATGCTGAGCTGGATTTGTGGAAAGTTCCCACAAGGACACGTCTGTAAATATTTTTTGCAAGAATGGAGTAGTCTATCCAAGATTCACAATTCTTGCCTTCAAACGCATGAAAATTGAACACCAAATTTCCACTTTTTACTTTCCAGGAGGAGAACAAGGTTAACACTGAAAATAAACCAGTAGGAAATACTGCAGTGCTCTGCAAAGATAGTTTCAGGTAGGTCATTTCCAGTAGAACAGTAGGATTTGAGACCAGTGGCACCTTAGACCAACCCTATTTGCAGAGTATAAGTTTTTGAGAGTCAAAGCTTCCTATCTGAAGAAGGGAGCTTTGACTCTTGAAAGCTTATGCCCTGCAAATCTTCTTGGTCTCTAAGATGCCACTGGACTCAAATCCTGCTGTTCTGTAGTGCTCAGGGATCTTTCACTGAACCTCAATGTGCTGATACAAGAAACGTCCACCATGTCCTAGGGAGCTTTCATTTGGCAACGCCCAGTCTAAAGAAGTTGAGAAAGTATGCTAGTTTTAAGTTTATAAACCAGCTTAGCCTGATGTTTCCAAGGTTTTGTCTCAGGACATTTCAGATGTTAAAATGCCCTACTTCTGAAGAGCTAAATGAGCCTGCAAATTGGACATCTTTTAACCAGATTCAACCAAGATACGTCTTCTGCTGTTTCCCCTTTCGTACTTGAATCTTAATGTGCAACTAAAATAAAAATAATGACAATGGGGCTGTCATCGACGGAAATAGGCCTGGTTAGGGTCCGACTGTCTACCCTCTTGCCTGGAAGTTATCCCCTTTTGATCAAGTTGTACTATTTATTTTCAACAACCACTGCTGATAGTAGGGCCGCCTGCCCACAAAACACATTTAGTCAAGGCCTCTGCCGGGGATGCATTTTTAGCTACAGTAAAGTCTAGACTGGAAAAACAGTAGACAAGCGACTGAGTAACAAAATTACAGTTAAAAATCATTGAAACCTGGTTTGTAGACTAAGACAAGGAAGGAAAAAAGGAAAACAAACCTTCATATACCAAAGTAGTGATCAGCAAAGCAACAAGATGGATTTTTGCCTTGTGATTCATTGATTCAAACTTCAGCAAGGTCAGATGGAGCAAGAAGGAGAAGAGGAGTTCCAGAATAAAAGCACTGGCTACGGTAGTTTGCATCGGATCGCTGCAGTTCTCTCCTAGTGCCCTTGAATGCCCTGGTATGATCCCGAATATCCAGATCAACCTGATGTAAATGTCAGCCAGTATGGCGCCGATGAACTGAGCTGAAGTCTGTAGCCACCAGGTCTTGACCGTGATCCTGTTGCTGCAGAGAAGCTGAAAGCTGCTGGAAGGGTTGTTGATGCTGCCAGGCAATGAGAAGCCATGCAAAGTAGTGAAAATGTAAGTAAGGGCAAGTGCCATCTGAGGCTTGGGTGGCAAATCAGCGAGCAGGCGAAGCTCATGGGTACAGGCACAGATCTGGAAAGCACCACTTAGCTCCAGGAAAAAGCAGTACATTTGTGGGTTACGGTGTATAAATTGGTGGGCCTGTTGCCTGCACCATGCTGTGAGCATCACAGTACCCGCCATCACAAGCAGTGAGATACAGGCTTCATAAGCATCCATGGCCAAAAGATTTGGGATTCCTGCGGCAGGAATTGACAAAGTGTTCTCTCTCTCTACTTGGTTAGGTTTTTCTCCTGGTCCCTTAAGAAGGCCTTGGCGCTCTACCCTATTAGCTTTCTCCACATGCTAGCGGAGTCTTCTTTTGATCCTGACAGTATTCGGAGGGCCTGACAGCTCCTCCTGCCCCCTTGATATTCTTAGGGGAATCTCAGCTCCCCTCCACCTGCCCAGTATCATCTATGATGTCAGCACACATCATATGGGAGACAGCAAGTCCCTTGACCTTTAACCTGAGGGGGGCTGTCAGCTCTCCCTTAGCTCTATTAAGATTATAGTGTCCTCTTCAGATTTCCTGCTGCCAACCTGATTTGTCCTCCCCCAAGACTTGCACCACCTCTTTTGTGCCTGCTTAAACTTCCCCCACTTGGACTTTTCAGGTCCCCTTTCCTCCTGCGGAGTGTCCTGCTTCTTACAGTTACAAGTGATCTGAGCTCCCGATCCCTGCACAGCCACCCCACAAACAGTTACAGTTGTATCCCTTTCCTCTGGTTGGAATGCTACATTTCACAGGTGCAGAGCCCAAGGTGAAGGAGAGCTGGCACTCACTCCCATTGGAAGTGAACCGCTCCTTCCCTGCCTGATGATCCCTGCTTTCCCACTCCCCTTCCCCGACTCAAGCGCAACTTCCAAGGGTCTCAAACTTGCTATTGGATTTCCTCCGATTCCGCTCAACTTCTACTGGCCAGCGGGTCCTATTCAATGCAAGCACGATTTCACCTCTCCGTTGTCTGCGGCTGACCAGGCTGCGAACACGCCAGTCAGTTTTCTCTGGCGGATTGCAACGCCAAGCCCAGCCCGCCGACAGAGGACTGAGCTCAGCTGGCTGCCCCGATCGCCGCGGCCGAACTGAGATCCGGGAGCAGCCGGCTGAAAATGCAGCCTCCGGGCGGGCTGGCGGCGGTGCTGCGCGCGCAAGACGGCTCCCTCGGAGGCTGGACGGCTCCTCCGGGAGGGGCGGGACAAACCGGCGCGAATAACTCCGCAGGCGCCGGGAGTCGGGCCTGCGGGAAAGAATCGGACCCTCTGCGGGGCTGGGGAGAGGTTGGATCTTCCCGGAGAAGAGCAATGGTTTGCCCCGGGCCCCAGGACGAGGCTCGGCCGGCAGGTCTGGAACCGGTCTGTTCCTCATCGCGCCCTAGCCTTTGAGCGTGAGGCGATGGTACCGATTCTGCAAAGGCTTGCCTACCGTAGCAGAGCCTGCGAGATACGCAAGAGGGAGCCGTGAACCGGGCTCATCCCCCAAGACTGTCAACGCATCCATCTTTTTCAGTTACAGCCCCTGTTGATCGTTTCGTATTTTGCTCTATGAATGACCAAGCGATTAACTGTATTCGTTTACTGTGTTGTAAATCTGCCTTGGATCTCCGTGAGAAAGGGGGACTATAATAATATTCTTTCAGAAATCGTGGACACAGATTCTAGCCGGTTGGCCTTTGCAAAAGGCGGCCTGCCAAATTATTTCTGTCCCAGAGGACAGGAATAAATGCCCCTTCCTCTGATTTTCAAGAACTCTTGGGGGAGAAAATGACACCTGCTAGCAATGTAAGGCCAACTACCACTGAGAACCTTGCAGTATTAGGGCCACAGCAAATCGCTGGCATGACGTGCCTTTAAGTACAAGGTTTGCTATAACAGTCCTTTCCCCCCACAGCAGTTACCGCTTGCAAGTGGCTAAATTCAGCCGTAGTAAAAGGCCCAAATATAAACTTGGGAATGGCCATACCAGATTTAAAAAGGGCGTGTGTCTGAAGAAATCTGTGCGCCACAAAAGATTCAAGTATCCTGCAGACTTAGGTATCCGATTGTTTCTTGTTCACAGATTTGGCCTAAAATGCCTACATTCTGGACAGACATTGGGTAGTGTCCTTGTTATATTTGTGGCATAAAAATCTACAATTCAGGCTCGGAGTAACCATTTGTTACACTCATAGAACACCTGACACTGCTTTATACAAAGTCAGACTATTGGTTTATCTGCATTGGGCTAAATCAACAACTGCCTTTACACGCGCTTTCTCTGTGGTAGTCCCAGCCTGGGCCGGCCTGCCTGAAGAGGTCAGGAAAGCTCCCACTTTCGTGGCTTTCTGCAGACTATGCAAAACTGAATTATTCAGGAGGGCATTCTACCCGGATTATAGGGCTGTGTCAAAGGAAACAGCTCAAAAAGTTATCTTGGTCACGGACAGGGACTGTACACTAGGCTGTTGGGTACCATCTGCTGGTGTAGTTCAACCTTGCTAAAGATGTCATTTTATGCTTTAATTCAGAAAGGTTTCATCTATGAGGTCAGGTTTCTGCTAGCTTTCAAATTTATGGCTACCATACTCTATTGTATTCTGGTTTTCATTGAATGTCTCAACTGTTGATCATATTGTATTTTTGTTGTGAATGTCTTAGTTATTGAATGTTCTAGTTATTGATTATATTGTACTCACTTGTAGTATATAATCTGTCCTTTATCTCAGTAAGAAATGTGGACTATAAACAACAACAATAAATAATAACTGATATGCCATTAAATTAAGCATTGTCTACTGAAAGTGGTTCTCTGGGTTCTTGGGCGTAGGAAAGTTTTCAGTAATACTTTCTGTCTTAGATCCTTTAACTGATGATTGAACATTAGATCTCTGGCATGAAAAACATATGTTTTGTCCCTAAGTTACCGTGCCCTCCATGTAACATAACTTGTTTTTATGTTCTGTTTTGCTTATTATAACCTTCTAAAAATGTATCCGTTTTAGAGCTTGTTTGCCTTCTCTTCTTGAACCAACTTTACTGACACAGGTGAGAGGTGCCATCTGAAACCTAAAAGGGAAGGAACATCACTGATTGTGTTCCAAGAAGCCCACGATCTTTCATCTGGTGGTAGATGCCTTCAAGTCCTAGCTGACTGATCGTAAGCCCTGCTGGGGTTTTCAAGGAAAGAGACTTAACAGAGATGGTTTGCCATTGCCTGCCTCTACATAGCAACATTGGCCTTCCTGAGTGGGCTTCCATCCAATTACTAAACAAGGCCAACCCTGCTTAAATTCCAAATTGAGGCTAGCCTGGGTTATGCAGTCAGAGTTCACCTGGGAGACAGCCCCCAAATGCTCCTCTTTCTCCTAGAAACAGAATCTTTATGACATCAGCAGGTGTGACTCTAATCTGCACTCTCATTACAGATCTATTCCAACCCACCTTGTGTTAAGCCCTATCATGTCTGTGTATAGCCATGCCATGTTTGTTTGTTTATTATGCCACTTATGCCACACTATACTGCAGTTATAATGCCTTCATGCTAACCTGTTATGTTCTCTCCTTTAGCCATGTTAACCATGTTCTCTCCATATTGCAATTACTGCTTTTTCAGGCTCAGACAGGAGCCTCCCACCTTATCTCTGAGAAGTATGCATCTCTCAGTTAGACATGACCTTGAGTGTCTAGTTGCCAGTGTTGCTAATTTGCTAGATGCTGAGAATGTACTGATTGTTTAATCATAACTATAAAGGGTTCTCACAGGACCCGTGTAACCATGCGCACCAAAAACAAACCGTTGCTGGAGTGCGGGAATGTTCAAGTATATTACTATCTCTCTGTTTTGATTCCTCACTTCTAACCAATGCTCCATGAAGGAGATCAGACCTGAACCATAAGAGTCCTGAATAAAGCTTTTCTAATGGAACCAAATGTGTGTTCACTGCAGAAGGGCTGAGGGATCTACCTGCCAGGGACTGACAAGCCCACTCCTGGAAACAAAAGGTCAAGAATGAATGACAATGCAGGATGTGACGAGGCAAGAGAAAGTAAAGTAGCCCAAAGTCATTTGTGAAGGCAAACTGAGGCAGGAAGGAAAGTTGGGGCTGGAGTAGCTCACCTACTCAGGCACAGCTCCTTCTGTTGCCACATTTCATGCCCAGTGATGGGCGTTTGAGCAGTCATTGCTTCATATATAACATTGCCAACAATGAGGGGAAGACAGATAACAAACCTGAATATGCCAAGGATGTCATGGTAACAGCAAGCACATTGACTCTGACACGTAGCTCTTGTGATTGTATCTGCATTACAGTCAACTGGATTGCGGCAGAGACCACAAGCTCTATCAAGAAGGCCCTGCGTAAATCTGTTTGTATGTGGTTGTCACAGTCTTCAGACTGAAAGGAAGAACCATGGATCCCGGCTGACCAGACACCAGAGAAGAGAATCGTGGCTAGAAAAGCCCCGATGAACTGAGCTGCGATCTTCAGCTCCCCCAGTCTCACCGAGATGCCCTTACGCAAAATATACAGCAGGGTCCAGGCAGGATTACAAGTGTTCTCTGCCAAAGTCAAGTAGAAATGGAGCATGTAGAACGAATATGTGTGTGCAAGGTAGAAATGAGGCTTGGGCTCCACATCGGTCATCATGCGCAGCACACCAGAGCAGGCACACAGCTGCAAAGTGGCTAACATCTCCAACAGGAAGAGCCGTGCTTCCAGATAATTCACATACATGCGGGTCTGGTTCCTGCCCCAAGTAGTCAAAAGGATAATAATAGCCTCTAGCTGAAGCAATAGCCAGGGGGAGTCCATGTTGCATGCTGCAGTTCTACTGCATCCCGATAATCAAGTATTTGACTCCAGTCCAAGAAGATCCACTTGTGTTGCTTGGCTTCTCTTGCAGTCGAATTATCTTCTGCACCACTGCTTGCTTTTTAAGGGAACCCAAAAGATCTCTCCTATCGGCAGAAGCTGGGTCCAATCTTCTGCGTTGCATCCATGTCTCTATTGTTAGAGGTCAAATTTCATCCTGTTATTAAGGAATTCAAGGACCATTAGTTTGTTCCAGAGGATGATAGCTTTTCCATATACATCCCAGTCTCAGTAGGACAGGCAGAATTGCTCCCTTTTGCCAAAGAATCAAAGGCTACTTTATTGGGGGGGGGGGATGAAAAGAATCCCCTATTGTTTCATAATCAATCTACTCCCTCTTGTCATGGAGGCCACACTAATAAAAGGGTCAAAATATCAGTCTTCTCAAGGGGTTGGAGTAAGGGAATTGAAGGATTCCCTGTTTTTTCCTATGACCAAATTACCCCACTTTTTAATTCCCTCCCCACTTTCAGATAGATGGTCAAAATATCTCCTGAGAAGGCTAACCTTTCTTCTTTATCAGACAGGTCAATTATTTTCTCTATAAGCGGAGCCAACTCCCTCCTTCTCAAGAACTTGCAATCCTCCTTCCCAAGAACTTTCTATTATTATAATTCCTAGTATTTTTCTATTTCTTCTCAGGTGGAATCAAAGTATCCCTAACTCTCTTTTAGGCAGCTCAGTTCTTTTGTGAAGGGCTCCAAACCACTATTATTACTATCTTTAATTGTCCACTCATTTATCAAAGATAAAGGGGGACCAAGGAGTTATGCGGTGAAGATATAATTTAAAATGTCTTTGTTTCTTGTCATAGGACCTCAGCGGGATGGGAGTGGGCAATAAAGCTCTTCCTTTCCTCCAGGGTTAACCTTACTACTGTTGCCAGAAGGGAAACAAGCCCCCTTTTGAGGAGAAGCCCCTCCAGGTTGCTGGAAAGGGAAATTTCATGTTTTCTCCCCCAATCCTATTCTGCCACCCATCCCTCGCTGAGGTTTCCTCCCCTCAGATCCCAATCACAGAAATAGGCGCCCAGAGTCAGAATGCGCAGGCGCAATAAAGCCCTGTCCACGCGGCCGGCGTTCTGAAATGCGGCGGTTGACTTTTGAATTTTCTGCCCCCCAGCGCGCGCTGGGCCCGCAAGCGTTAGAGCCGGTCACGTGGTGGGTGGGACGAGGCCAATCGAAATTGGCTTCGCTCGGCGGCCAAGTGGGAGTCTCAACAAGACTCCCCTCTGAAAGGTCTCGTGGGAGCGTCCGTTAATGTATTCGTGCATACTGGAGACCTCACCATTAGAAAGAGGGGGGTGGGGGAGAGAGGATTGACAAGGCGCTGAGACTTCAGGGTTGGCAATAACCTTCAGGGGGGGAAATGTCTTTTTATCCAAGCCTTATGTGAGGAAATGGGATGTTGAATCTTTTCGTGGTACCAAGTTAAATAACGTAATTTGGGAAATAAAATCCCATAAAACCCATCCCATGAAAGCGGCAGGACATATTTCCTCCAGGTTGTTGGCAACCCCATGCAACGTCAGTTCCTCCCTTAACCCCACAGGCAGCCATTTAGCAAGGCATGCAAATGGAAAGCTCTTCACCGATTTTATTTCTGCCCATTATACAGGTTATTAGGGACACAAATGCTAGGGTTGCCAGGTCCAGACTGGGAAATTCCTGGAGAGGAGGGGCCTCAGAATGGTATGATGCTATAGAGTCTTCCCTCCAAAGCAGCCATTTTCTCCAGAGGGATTGATCTCTGTTGTAATTCCGGGAGATCTCCAGCCACCACCTGGAGGCTGGCAACCATAACAGATGCCCTGCATGGCAGCTAGGGTTGCCAACGTCCAGGTGGGCCCTGGAGATTCCCCCACAATTATAACTGATCACTAATTCCAAACTACAGAGATCAGTTCCCATGGAGAAAATAGCTACATTGGAGGGTGGACTCTGGCATTATATCCTACTGAGGCATCCCCCCTTCATCCTCTCCAGGCTCCACCCCCAAACTCTCCAGGGATTTCCCAGCCTGGAGTTGGTAACCCTAGTTGGCAATCCTCTCAGTAAATCATTTAGGGATGCCAGTCCCCCGCTGGGGGCAAAGGATCCCTCATTTCCACCCTTCACCCCCCCCCCCCGCTTACCTGGCCAGCAGGGGGGCGAATGCACCTCCCAGAGTGTGCCCCTGGGCAGTATGGTGTGCTCCTGTGCATCTCAGAGGCCCATAGGGCTCAATTTGCCCCGAATTGGGCTTCTGCGGGGCGTGGCAGCGCTTCTGCACTCCGCAGCAGCCGGATGCGCTCTTGAAAACAAGTAAGTAGAAAGTCTTGGGTGCTTACTCTCATGTAAACATGCCCAGTTCTTAAGCTCATGAAAGGCCTTGCGCTGTATGTTCCCAGAAGCAAGCTTATCAGAAACATGGCCTTTCCTGTATTGGCGCCTCAATTTAGGGAAGTCTTTCTCTGCAACCATTTTGCCGATGAGAATTTTAGACACTAGCCTTCAAGCTTTTAATGGTGTCTAATTAGGGTTGCCAGCTCCTGGTTGGGAAATTCCTGGAGATTTGGGGGGTGCAGCCTGGAGAGGGTGGGGTTTGAGAGGAGAAGGACTTCAGCTGGCTATAATGCCACAGAGGATCTCTATGGCCACAGCCACAGCTCCCTTCTTTTGTGAGCCATAGCTCACTATCTGAAGGAGTGAGCTGTGGCTCACAAAAGCTCATTCCCTACCTCAAATTTTGTTAGTCTTATAGGTGCTACTGGACTCTTGCTCTTTTCCACTGCCTGGAGATCAGTTGTAATTCTGGGAGATCTCCGGCCATCACCCAGAGGCTGGCAACTGTAGGGTGAGGGCAGACATTCCTTCTAAGGGCCTTCCATGAAGATAGATTCAGCTGGGTAGCTGGTCTCTAGTAGAAGAGCAAGATTCAAGTCCAGGAGCACCATAGAGACCAACTAGATTTCCAGGGTATGAGCTTCCAAGGGTCTCCAAAGTGCTACTGGACTCTTGCTCTTCTAAGGTCCAGATCTGATGAGACTGTCTGTGACCAGATATTTTGATTTTTACAAAAAACAATAGAAGGCCCAATTTAGATCAGGACTTCAGCACTCGGGGAGAAGGGCTGAATCCTTTCCCTCAGTGCTGTTTTCCACGTTTAAATCTTCCTTCCAAGCTGCTATTTGATCCATGAGGAATAAAAAGGGAATCTAACTGTGCTTGAATATTTTCACTGGTAGGGTAAATAGCAGCTTCGTTGGGGGATACACATCCCATAAAGGTGTGAGGAAAAAGGGTTTTTAAAAAACTTCTTGCCCAGCATGGCTGCTCTTTTTCAAAAATTGGCAGAAGACCTGGAGTCTGGCAGTCCTAGGCATTGTGTTTAGATATCTAAAACAAGGCAGATTGTACTGCGGGATGAATCCGCACAAGGCAGTCATTTGAATGCAGTCAGTCATTTTTGACCCAGAAGAGTATTGGCTTACCAACTTTTTGACTGCTCCTATACTTTTAGCAGCAGGCTGATATGCAGTATTTATTTATTTACTGAAAACACTTTGGTCTCAAGGGTGCTGAGTCAGCTAATAAAAACAGCAGCAACAAGTATCAAAATTGCCAGCACAAACATGCAAATAGCATTGACACAACCCTTAGTAGCTGTGCAAATTAAAATCAATGAAAGAGCCAGCAACAATAATTAGTCATAGGGTTGCCAGCTTCCAGGTGGTGGCTGGAGATCTCCCGGAATTGCAACTGGTCTCCAGGTGACCCGTTCCCCTGGAGAAAGTATGCTTTGGAAGGTGGGCTCTATGGCATTATAGCCAGCTGAAGTCCCTCCTCTCCCTAAACCCTGCCCTTTCCAGGCTCCACCCCCAAATCTCCAGGAATTTCCAGACCTAGGAGCTGGCAACCCTACTTCACCCTGTAGGGTTCCAAAGCTATGCAAACCCTTTCCCACTAGAGGGCACCGAAGATTAAATAATGTACCAAGATTAAATGTTGGTCACAGTGTGAGCAACATCTTTCCTGTCTCCTTAAAAAGGTCTTTGGAACCAAAGGATGCAGTCACTACATGAAAGTTGCCTGATCTGAATGTGTTATAAAAGGAGGAGCCTTAAATTGCTGGCTCCCATCAGTACGTTATGCTAATCTCTGGCTTTAACGTGACGATTGCTTTGCTTTTATCTTAAGTCCAGTTTATATGTTCAGCAGAAAAAAGGTGAAAGGCTTTCAGGACTGTATCATTCTGGTTGCAAATGTGGAGCTCCATGTTTGAATGCTAACCTCTCCCCGCCCCTACAGAAGCATAGCATGCAAGGAGAAAACTAGGCTGAATTTCCTTCTTGCACTCCAATTTTTTAAGCACAGGGAGAGGCAGGGCTTTTTTTCTGGGAAAAGAGGTGGTGGAACTCAGTGGTGGAACTCAGGACTGCACAATGACATCACTTTGAATCAGCTGGAACAAGGAGGGAGTTTTTTAAAGTTTAAATCGTCCTTGGTGAAAATGGTCACATGGCTGGTGGCCCTGCCCCCTGATCTCCAGACAGAAGGGAGTTTAGATTGCCCTCCTCACCGCTGGAGCGGCACAGAGGGCAATGTAAACTCCCCTCTGTCTGGAGATTAGGGGGCGGGGCCACCGGCCATGTGACCATTTTCAAGAGGTGCCGGAACTCCATTCCACCGTGTTCCTGCTGAAAAAAAGCCCTGGGGAGAGGTCTTGTTTTAAAATGGGGAATTAGAGAGCTAGGATCGCCACTTCTAAAGCCAGGATTTTTAGGTATTCCATTAACCACAGTTTAACCAGCGCCCAAGATCTGGGAGAGGGTGGAGGATGGGTTCTATTTTACATGTCCAGAATGAAAATAATAAAATAAAAAATTCCAGGGCAACCCACCCCAAGCTGCAAGCCCATCACCATGATATGGTCTGTTTATGTCATTTCACAAAATAGTTTTTTTTTTCATGCCTCGTAAGATTGTATCTATGGACTAGGAATGATATCATTTGGTGCTGACTTCAGAGAAACGGTGCTTGGGCTCAGCAGGTGATATTTGTTATCTCCTTGCAATGAACCGGTTCTGTTGCTTTCTGCAGTCCGACACCAACCCCACATACAGCCCCTTCTTCCCTACAGCTTAATGTATGCACAGCTGGAAAATCTTCCCAACAACATATATGTTTCTTTGTCCAGTGCTTTGCTGCCGGACTGCCCGTGTGGTTTTATTTGATCCCTCTCTGCATGTACGAACACAAAGCCTGTCCCAACCTCTGGTTTCTTTTTGTTCTAAAAGCAGCAGATTCAGCCTGTCTATTTCCATTTCTGTCTCTGAATGCAAAAGGTGAAAAGAGACTTTTGTTTAACTTGAAAGCATTCTTAGAGCATTTTCAAAGCAGCTCCTTTCATAAAGATAACCTCTTTCTGCTTCTGTACTGTGCTAAGCCAATCTGGCCACCGACAAGCTGATCCAACAACCGGATTCCTATTGTTGCAGTTTCTTTGCTCTGATAGGGGAACCCACAGGCCTGAAGCAAAATGTTCTGTCTCTTTAACAGAGGCTTAATACATGGAAATGGGTAGTTAGAGCAGTTGAATAAAATTATCTGGTAAATATCATCCCTTTAAGCCAGCGTTAAAGGGACAGGACATTTTTCTCAAAGCCTGTTAGCTATCCTAGCCTCCGCCACCCCATGGATTGCTACCAACTAAGTGAGTTCTGTTCAAAGACTTGGTTGATAGCTATTAGTTAGTTGAATTCCTGGTCTGTCCGGCTAAGTTAAAAACACACAAACCGCTAAGTATTCAATTAAAAAGCATATGAACGGGGCTTACGCACTGGTGTGCTTTTCAAGGTTAAAAGAGGGTACATAGGATAAATGACACACCAGCTTCTCTGAAGCTAATCAGATCTGGGGTTGGAACAAAAAAAGGGGGATTAAATATAACTCCAAATGTGATGCAAATGAATAAAACATCATCATATAATTTAATTCAACCCTTGAATTCAATTATATAATGGTGTTTTATTTATTTGTGTCACATTTGGAGTTATATTGAATTAACTTTTTTTGTCCCAAGCACCTTCTGCACCGAAGACATAACTCTTCAAGTCAAGCCGAAAGGCATAGAATTGGCTTGTATGTGGCTGTTCGCACCTCTCATGTTTGTTCAGCACGGCTCTGTTTTTCTTTTAGCCCGCACCATGCCAAGATGAGTTGGGATCATGAATGCTTGTGTTGTTGTCACTGGTGCCGTCATTTGTGTTACAGCACCAGCCCTTTCTTTTTCTTTTTTGTCCATGCACCTGAGCATTGGGTCGACCTTTTTCCTGGATTTCAGCCTCTCCATCCCTCAACCTCTTCCTTTGTTGATCCTGATTTGCTGATTTGGCTGTACTCCTCTTTTTCCTTTTAAGGAACTCCACTTGTGATTGGCCGTCCTGCATGTGCTTGATTCACTAGCGCAAACAAGGAAATGTTCTGTAATTTTACATATTTATATTGTATCCATTTGTGGTTTTAACCTTTTCGAAATGTAACTTTTATTGAAACGTTTATGAAGTGTAATCTGCCCTGAGCCTGCTGGTGTGGGGAGGGCGGAATAGACATTGAAACAAACAAACAAATAAACAAACAAATAAATAAATAAAAGAAATTTTATTTTGAAATGATCATCTCATGGGAGCAGTGATGCATTGCTGGCAAAGCTGTGTTCCTGCCTCTTTCTCTGTTGCCCCCAAGCATCTTTTTCTCCACCACGGCATAAAAAGAGAATCTAAAACTCAATTTAAAAATCTTTATTGCTGATACCCAGATATTTAGCCCCCATACAATATTCCCACCTGTGCCAAAGCAAAAAATAAAATAAAAAGGGAACTTCCGCCTGTGTGCTTTCAAACCAGAGATTCGTCGATCCTGTGCTGGACTTAATTTAAAAAAAAAAAATAAACAGGAGAGGAAAGAGGGGAGGGGGGGAAGGATGGAAAGGAGGGGAGAGGGAGTGGCTGGATAGATAAGAGTAGCTAATCACAATTAAATGGATTGGTAGGGGGCGGGACGGGGGGAGGCGGAAGAGGGTGGAACACCAAAAAGTGGAATAAAGTGTGTGCACGAGGGAACAACTGACTGCAAAATGGATTTTTTTTAAAAGTCGGGGATAAGCACTCTCAGGAAAGCGGCAGAAAAGCCCCATCGGAGCCAGAGTGACAACTTGTGGCAGCAAATCAAGTGCAGATGGTCACAAAAAAGCCCTGCTGCTGTATGGGAACTGAACCGGAGAAACTTACCCCGTGCAGAAGGGGTTCCAGTCTCTTTGGCTACCCTTCTTCAGTTGTGTTTCCCCCCTTCTTTTTTATTGTCCTTACTTTTATTTCCATGATGGAATTAAGATTGGATACTATTAGAGGGAGCTGTGTCCATGTTACTGATGGACTGGTGTCATTGTTTTCTGCTTCTGAATCGTTCCTTCTAAGAATGGAGGGAAGACGAAGGTGTCCGAACAGCTTCCACCTAATCCTGACTTTGTTTCAAAAACATACCTTTGAAAAGAATGGACCAAATGAAGGGCAAAGGGTTTTTGTTGCTGTTGTTGTATCATAATGCATTGCGCTCTTTGTCATATCCATTCTGAAAACTGAAAATGCGATGTACGATAATTACGGGCAAAAAAGTGGCCGTTAGGCTTCAGAGACCTATTTTCCAACTCTGGATTTATTAATTTAAACGTGGTGCTTAGCTGCTATCCTAGCCTGATGAGGAGAGGGGGCCATAAATGATGGAGGACATGCTTGGCTATGCAGGAAGTCCCAAATTCAATTCCTGCATCCTCCATCTAAAGAATCTCAGGAAAGGGGAGCTGGGACAGAGCTGCTGCCAGTCAAAAGAAGGTTGCGTGGGCCACATGAATATATGAAGCGGAATCAGATCATTGGTCCATCAACGTCAGTCCTGTCTATTCCAACTGGCTGCAGCTGTCCAAGGTCTCAGGTGGAGGTCTTTCGCATCACCTGCTACCTGGTCCTTTTAACTGGAGATGGTGGGGACAGAGCCTGGGATTTTCCACATGCCGAACTCCATGTAGACAGCTTAATAAGGTCACATATAGATTGTGCTTACCAATAAACCCATGTGCAGGGTCAAGAGTGGGGACAATTGAGCAGTTACCACGGTTTCTGGGTCACATGGCCCTCCATCACCTGGTGCCCCTGTTGGAAGAGGAGGACTCGGCGCTGTCCCTTTCATCAGGTTTCAGAGGGGCATGCCCAGAGAGGTCAGGGCATCCTGTCTACTGCTCTTGACTATCCCTTTGGTATGTAGATTGCTACTCCCAGGACTTCCTCCACGTGACATCCTCCTCCTCTCCTCTCCTCTCCTCTCCTCTCCTCTCCTCTCCTCTCCTCTCCTCTCCTCTCTTCTTGGCTTTGTTCGAGGCACCATCTCTATTCCTCCTCCCTCCATCTTGGAACCATGGATGCAAGACTTGTCCTAGCATCCATGTGCATCCTTAGACTAGATAAGTAGATAGGATCTGTCTCTCCTCCTTTCCTATCAGAGTATGGAGTTCCTACGATAAATAACTCTTATTTCCTTTCTAAATATAAGCAAGTGTTTGCTTTGTTATTTTCTCTCCTGCACACACGCGCGCGCACGTGCACGCGCGCGCACACACACACACACACACACACACCAGCTAGCAGAACCAGCTCACAACTGCCTATAATCACGGTTCCACTGCTAAACGATAAACTTTGCTAATTGCCCAAACATGGAATCCTTTAATTAGGTTTCTGGGGCCAACATACTATTTATTTATTATCCCCCTTCCACCCAATCCATGCCCCCCCCCCGAGAGCAGGTATGAGGCCTCAAATTGGCATACGGGTGAACGAAAGAGGACAGCACAGTAGCTCTTGCTGTCCTCGGTCACTCCTTGTCTGCCATGTTTCCTTCCCTCCGTTTCCCAGGGCTCTTTGGAATGTTTGTGCATGCGACAGCCCCTTGGTCCTTGTGCGCATGGTGTGTGTATGCATTGCTCGCCCATTTCTTTATTTTCTTTCTTTACATTATTTATAGCCTGCCTTTCTCACTGATACTCCATGCATATGACAGGGCATAAGTCATAAGAATAATAGGACTAGGATAACACAAATCTGAAAAACAAAGCACAAGTCTTAGACATGGTATATTAATGATGCCCCAAAGCAGAATGACACAGGCAGGTTACAAAGTAATCAGAGCAAGATGATACAGAAGGCAGACAGACTATAGATGCTATACAGAGTAGTCCACCTTCCTGTTCCTTTTCTTGAATTATCTTCTTGAACCAAGTATCTGAAGTAGGGTTGCCAGCTCCAGGTTGAGAAATTCCTGGAGATTTGGGGAGTAATACCTGGGGAAGGAGGTTTTGGAGAGGGGAGGGACCTCAGTAGGTTATAATGCCACAGGGTCCACTCTCCAAGCAGCCATTTTCTCCATGGGGACTGATCTCTATGGCCTGGAGATCAGTTGTAATTCCAGGAGATCTCCAGCTACTGCCTGGAGGATGGCAACCCTAATCCGAAGGGAGCTTTGATTCTCAAAAGACCCTGGACATCTTGTTGGTCCCTTAAGGTGCTACTGGACCCAAATCTTGCTCTTCTACTTCAGACCAACACGGCTACCCACCTGAAACAATCTTGAACGATTACATCCTCTGGGGATCCACCAAGTAGGGGATCATATGGGTGTTCTCCAGGGTGTCCCCAGGACATCTTGATGAGAGTATCCTAAACTAGGGTTGCCAGCTCCAAGTTGGAACATTCCCGGAGATTTGTGGGGTGGAGCCTGGAGAGGGCAGGGTTTGGGGAGGGGAGGGACCTCAGTGGGGCATAATGCCATAGAGTTCACCTTCCAAAGCTGCCATTTTCTCCAGGGGGACTGATCTCTATGACTTGAAGATCAGTTGTATTTCCAGGAGATTTCCAGCCACCACCTGCAGGTTGGCAACCCCTACCCTAAACTCTATTAATTTGGTAAGCGGATGGCCCATTTATAATTTACCAGATAGTTACCAGCAGGTTCGCACATGCAGAGCCATGCCTTCCTTTCTCACCCCAGCTGATTCCAGTTTGTGTCTGAAACCATAAGAGGAGGTACGCAACTGTCTGTTTAGGGTGGGAGGTTGTGAATTCCCACGTGCACCACTGAAAGCTAGAAGTGCAAGTCACCATGTTTTAAATATGATTAAATGTGATTTTTATTACTTGTTCTTACCTGCTCTGAGCCCACTTGCGGGGAGAGCGGGCTATAAGTCCAATGAAAAAATAAATAAATACATAAATAAATCATTTTGCTGCTGGCATGTGATGGAGGAGGAATGCACGAACCAGACCGTGTGTCTTTCATGCCTCAAGTAAGAATAAATACATTTTAATAATTAGGAGTTGCAAACTTATCAGAGCTGGTAAACAAACCCAGACGGATGAAATGTCTGAAAATGCTTTCAAAATGCTGAACGTTTCAATGTGCCAAACTCCAAGATATCAATCATATCGAACTGTTTAACTACCAGAGCTCTTTAATCCCACCATTCTCCTCAAGCCAGCAATATTCCCAAGACTCACTAGAAAATAATATTCATTGCTCTTTTGTGTGCCTGTGGGGTTTCTGGCTCTCAAGAAGTGACAAGTAACACGTCAAAGCAAAAAGAAGTACAGTAGGAACGGAACAGCATAAAAATTGAATGTGGAGCTGAAATAAAAATTACATCTCCCTTCAACTCTGTATACGAAGCAACAGCGATAGAACTTCTGGCAGCTGCTGAACTGTGAAGTGGAACTACATCTATTCCATAATAATTTAGAATAAGTCAAAGAATAATTGCATTGGAATGAGAAGTCCCAGAAGAACTTTGTTACTGGGTACAGCACCCCCCCCAACCCAAACAGTAGATAGTGCTCTATTACTTATGTCAGGGGTCCCCAGCTATTTTGATCCCATGGGCACCTTTGGAATTTGGAGAGGGGGTGGGGAACTATATCTCAAAATGGCATCTGCAGGACATGCCGTCAAACTCCAAATGGTTTCCACGGGAGGCGGAGCTAAACACATTGCCTCCCTCCTTGCTTTGCAAAAGAATTGACGGTCAGGAATAAAAAAGAAATGAAGGGAAGCCCTGGGAGGAGAAAAGTAGAAAGAAAAAGGAGAGCCTGAAAGGAGAATGGAACCGCAAGCCTGAGTGCTTTCCAGTTCTCTTGATCCTCCAGCGGCTATGGTTGCTTTTGCAACCATGGAGACAACTGCACCCACTTTCTAACATGCTCACCAGGCGTCAGGGGGGAAGTATTGTTGGGCACCATGGTCCCACAGGTGCCAAGTTGGAAGAAACCTGATTTATGTATTATTTAATCAGTGTACTTTATGGCACGGCGGGGCGCCTTAATTTCATGGCAACTCTGTTTATATTTGCGTTTTGATTTATATCCCGCTTTTCCCACGAATGGGCTCAGGGCATGTTACATCTGTTAGAAAAAAGGACTGGCGATGTCTCTGGCTCAGACGTTCAAGATTACAAACAAAACAAGGGGGACAAGAACCATAGAGTCAGACAGACAGAAAGACTAGTATCAATCTCCTTCCTGCCTACTCTATTATCACCCACTTTCTCTGATTGGTAGAATGTAGTTCTAGGGAATTTCCTTCCTTTTTCTCTCCTTCCTTTTTCTCTCTTCTTCCTTTTTCTGCATGCACCAGGAGGAGCAGCATGGTATCTCCTGGGACAAAATGAAGCAGATGGCCTGTTATCAATCTGAAACCAACCTAGTTAGCTAGATTAATTAGTCACTCTCTCTCTCCACTATACTTACGTTAATGTACTTCTCTAAATAAATAGACCATTATTGGTTCTTTAACTCAAAGGAGAGGACCTCTGTGTGCAATTTGTAAGATAGTGTGGTAAATATTAGTTTAGGCCACGCTGCCATGCTGAAGCTTAGGAGGAGCACTCTGTTAATAAAGAAAGGAAGGGGTGTCTGACTGGTCCAGCCATCCTTAACTAAACTCAACAACATCAAGTATAAATTACAATTTAAAATCAACATTAAAAACATAGTAAAAAGTCCAGTTGCACCTTTCAGACTAACCAACTTTATAGTAGCATAAGTTTTTGAGAGCCACAGCTCTCTTTGTCAGAGGCATCTGCTGAAGAGAGCTGTGGCTCTCGAAAGCTTATGCCACAATAAAGTTGGTTAGTCTTAAAGGTGCTACTCGGGTCATTTTGTAGAAAAAGAGCTAGAGGAACTCATTAGCACAACTCATTAGCATATGCCACGCCCCTTGACATCACCAGAAATGTGTCATTAGCATAACTGGTTTGCATGTGCCACACTCCTGACATCACCTATCCTGGCTGTTTTGGACCCAATCCTGGCCATTCAGGGCCGAAATTGGGCCCAAAATGGCAAAAAGGGGCTGAAAATGGCCAAAAAGGGGCCCAAAATGGTCAGGATCAGGCTGCTGCTGAGTGGGAGAGTGATTCACCACCTGTCAGAGGCCCGATCCGGGCCGTTTTGGCCCCAATCCAGGCTGAAACAGGCCCAAGATGGCTGAGAGTCAGGTGGGCAGGGCCACCTGACATGTGACCTCTTTGGGGAACTGCCGGAACTGTGTCCCTGCGCATTCCCCCTTGAAATGAGCCCTGGTGCTACTGGACTCTTTACTATTTTGCTACAGCAGACTAACACGGCTAACTCCTCCGGATTAAAAACATACAATCATAAAATTACAGAGTGCAGTCACCAAGGCGGCGGTCTTCACCAACAGCAACCCCCGGCCTCTAATACACGGGGGCGGGAGAGGGAAGAGGGATGGAGGGGCAGGCTCAAGTTTGTTCATATAGAGGCCAAGATGACTTTATGGCCCCCTCTCTGTAGCATCACTCGCATTTGATGATTACAACATCCTTGTGTAGTGTAATTTGCTGGTATTCATTATGTTAGCCACCTTGGGGGCGCAAGCCTACTGGCCCAAAGTGGTTCTGGTACTGTGGAAAGAGATACTGGTACTGTGTGCTGGCAGCTATCGCCAGAAAACAAGCTCCGTCCTTGTGAGAGAAGACAGATGACAATTTTAGCTTCTTTTTTTTTTGACCTGAGCAACCAGTCAGCTGAATTCATAACCTGATTTTTATAAACGGATTTTATATATATTTGTAGTTCTCCCCCAGTTTTCAAATCAATAAAACATGCATGTACTCTGCCATGCAATTCCTAGAGATAATTACCTCGGGGAGAAAATCATTAATTACAATTTCGAAACTGCCAACCTTGTCTAATACTTTAACAATCCATTCATTGTTATTAGTTTTATAAAATGACGAATATAGATGGAAACATTTCCACAGGAAAAAAAGCACTAGGAAATTTTCCATCCCACATCTTTGGCAGAGTAGTCTGTGTTCACATAATACACCAGCTATAGTTAAAGTAAATCTCAGTTCTGTGTTATATCTGAATGGAACTTCACTTTTGTAAACAGGACCTGGGTATATAACCTATGCTAGTGTGGATTCTACAAGGCCAAGTCAGGAATAAAACTCACAGATTAATTGAAGTGGACTTCCTTGAGTACAAAACTCTGTTGTGTAGAACAACTAACAAAGCAAAAAAAGTAGAAAACCACACATGAAGGAAAAAATCATGCTAAATTAATGAATGAATGTGCAATTTACTCTCTATCATTAACCAATAATCATATATCCCAGACCCCTGCCCCCACATACCTGGCCAGTGGGGGCACACCTTCCATGCATGCTCCCCTGCGATCTGTTTTGGCCCGGATTGGGGCTGCTGCGGAGCGCAGGAGCTCTCCTACGCTCCGCAGTGGCCCAAAATGGGCCCAATACGTGCCAAAACGGGTGAGGATAGGGCCCATTTTTGCGCAGATTGGGCCCGTTTTTGGCCACTGCAGAGCGCAGGAGTGCTCCCACACTCCACAGTGGCTCAAAACAGGCCCGATCCACACCAAAACAGGCCCGTTTCAGGTGCTGCAGAGCATTTCAGGTGCTGCTTGTAGATGCAGAGGAGTTAGCCGTGTTAGTCTGTAGTAGCAAAATCAAAAAGAGTCCAGTAGCACCTTTAAGACTAACCAACTTTATTGTAGCATAAGCTTTCGAGAATCACAGTTCTCTTCGTCAGATGCATGGAGGGCAAGAAGAAACTGGTCAGATATATAGGTGGAGAGGGGAGGGCGGAGTAGATGCAAACAGTAGCTTCTGATATGGAGATCAGTTTGCTTCTGTTAAGGAAGTCAGTTACTGCTGATAATGAGATAACCATTCATAGTCCCTATTCAGTTCCAGCCTGAGTCAAATTTACATATGAATTCCAATTCAGCAGCTTCCCGTTGGATTCTGTTTTTGAAAGGTTTCTGTTGAACTACAGTGACCTTTAAGTCCTTGATGGAATGTCCTGGTAGATTGAAGTGTTCTCCCACTGGTTTCTGGATGTTGCCATTTTTAATGTCAGATTTGTGTCCATTTATTCTTTTGCGCAGAGGTTGGCTGGTTTGTCCAATGTACAGAGCAGATGGACATTGTTGGCACATGAGGGCATATATCACATTGGAGGATGAGCAGATGTAAGAGCCAGAGACAATGTAGTGTTTCTGGCTTGCGGGAGCACCGTAAGAGCCAGGCCCCAATCCCCCGCTGGGAGATTGAGGGGGCCTGGCAACCCTATCCCATAGGCATTAACATACTAAAGTCCAACTGAAATATGTATTTACTCAATGCAAGTCACTGTCTGATAACCGTTACTCTTAAGCAAACCGTATGGTCTGTACAATGCAAAAAGAAGTCCACCAGGTCAATCTCAGTGATGAAAGGTAAGTCAATATGAAGTCCTTTTTACAGTATAATCTTATTTCTTTGTTGTTCTCTTCTTGCAGGCGGTGCTGACAAAGCTGGGATGTCCCAAAAGACGCTGCCCGTCTGCCCGACATGCAGGGCTGGCGACGGTACCTGATGCTTCATCAGAAGACCTCATTGGGGGCGGCTACAGGATCCACCGGAAATATACAAATATACAATGCAAACTCTTACAACACCATAAGGCAATCAATTCAAAAATGGTGGCCATGCGCGAGGAAGAACAACTAAGCAGAGTTTCATCTCTCTAAACAATGAACAGAAACATGTCCTTAGTTCAATTAAACGACTATTTCTTAGTTGCAAACTTTGTGGCAAGGGACATTCATACCGAGAAACAGTGGGGCATAATGGTTCAAGTGATGAACTAGGACCTGGGACAAGTAGGTTTGAATCTCCATTCTGCCACAAGAGCTCACCAGGTGACCCTGGGCCCATCAGTCTCTCAACCTAGCCCACCTCACACAGTGTTTATTGTGAGGACAAGGTGAAGGAGGGAGAAATGACGCAATAAGCCACGCTGGGTCCCCACGAGGGAGAAAAAGTGGGTTATAAAATTAGGTACAGGATACTTCCCGTTCACTCCTTTTATGGAAGGAATTCAGTTCCAATTAGGGTTGCTAGTTACAGTTAGGGAAATTTCTGGAGATTTGGGGACTGGAGTCTGAAGAGGGCAGAGTTTGGGGAGAGGAGAGACCTCGGCTGGGTAAATTGCCATGGGGTACACATTCCCTGGGTCCCTGGCCCCAGGGAGGCTTGCCTGACCTCGACCAGAGCCAGGGCCTTTTCAGTCCTGGCTCCAACCTGGTGGAACTCTCTGTCTAACGAGACCAGGGCCTGGCAGGATTTAGTATCTTTCCACCGGGCCTGTAAAATGAAGATGTTCCACTAGGCATATGGTTGAAGTTGGCTGGGCCTCCACCAGCCCAGACAGTAGGGTCGCCAGCTTCAAGTTGGGAAATTCCTGGAGATCTAGGGGGTGAAATCTGGAGAAACCTGGAGAAAGTGGGGTTCGGAGAGGGAAAGGACCTTGGCTTGGCATAATTCCATAGAGTCCACACACCCCCAAAAGTAGCCATTTTCTCCAGGTGAACTGATCTCTGTGACCTGGAGACCAGTCGTAATTCCGGGAGATCTCCAGCTGCTGTCTTGTTTATTAGCTTTTAATTGCATTGTAGTGTTGGTTGCTTGAATGTTTGAATTTTTAAACTGTTTTATTGCTTTTGTGATGTAAATGTATAGATGCTTTTCATCTGATGTAATCTGCCCTGAGCCTGCTTGCGGGGAGGGCGGAATAAAAGTCTAATTAATAAATAAATAAATAAATAAATAAATAAATAAATAAATAAATAAATAAATAAATAAATAAATAAATAAATAAATAAATAAATAAATAAATTCCAAGGCAACCATTTTCTCCAGATCTCTAGCCACTACCTGGAGGTTGGCAACCCTAGAACTTCCAATGGACAGGACAGCAGAGTAGGTAAATTGCAATTTGCGGCCTGAACGAAAAAAACCCCTTAAAATATGGGATATGAGAGCCCAGAACATCTTACCCTGCTTCCCAGCAAAACAAACTGACGCACTCTCTCTTGCTCTTGCCTGCTTGGCTAATTCAACCAATTCATGGGTGTTTATATGTATGCTGCTCTTTGGATCAAGTTAAGCTCCTGGCTTAATGAAGAATGGCTAACTGCCAAGCCACTAACCAGTCTGCTCCTCACATTAATTCTATCGAGACACTGGTTGACCAAACCCACAATGACTAGAGCAAGAGAATGAGACAAAGACGACTGATAGGAGACGAGTTGTACTCCATTGTTGCCCACGATTGTGGTAGCTGAGTTCATAAACATTCCACGGTGCCGTTTAAAAAAAAAATGGCAGTATACCAACAACAATCTGACAACTGTCAAACAACAGTCATTCATTTGAGGCCTATTAAATTCTCCGTAAGAGGCTTTTGCCGGTAAACAAAGGAACAAATCAAACTGCCTCTGACTCTCAGACAAACTTATATGCTCCCAAGTCGGCCCACTCTGTCGTTCTCTACTTCAAATAACACTTCAAATAACAGCTTGGTTATGTAAGGCCCACAGCGAGCGGCTGACAATTTTGACAGGAAGGTGGCCATAAGAAATTCTTCCACCTCTTGTAAAAATAGCGGACCTTGCTGACAGAAAATGTTCCTTCCCAGCCGTAGTGTTAATCACACTTTGGGTGACTCACCGCTGAGTCAAGCGCGGTGAGGAAAGCAACACACAGATTGCTGCCTGCTTAGTTCCCTCAAACGGGGATGGGCCCAAACAAGCAGGTGCTTCTTGCATCTGGCTTTCTGTCCTCGTTTCCTCGAGTGCCGACCAGGGCCTAACCAGACAGGGCATCTTATACGTGTTCGCTTACAGGTGACTCATGAGAGCTGAATCCGTCTGGGTAGATCCATAGGTAGATCCTAGATCCATTGGCACCATTGAACTAGGATTGCCAGCCTCCATGTGGGGCTTGGAGATCTACCCAAATTACAATTGCTCTCTGGTAGAGTTGCCGGGTACTTCCACCCACTGGGCGGGAGGTGGGAGGCCCAGCACCTTTTCTCCACTGTTTGCGCGCGCACTCCTGGCCTGTGGGATGACGTTACTTCTGGGAAGTGTCATCATCATGCAGGCCACAGGCCACCCTGGGAACACTTCTGTAATCCACAGGGGCCTGAATCCGGCTGCTGCAGAGTGCGGGAGTGCTCCCGCACTCTGCATCGGCCCGATTCAGGCCTGATTTGGGTCAATTCAGGCCCAATCCAGGCCAAAATGGGTTTGATTCTGCTCAGATCGGACCACTGTGGAGCATGGGAGCGCTGCTGCGCTCTGCAGTGGCCCAATCCAGGCTGATTCGGGCCTTATGCAGGGTGATTTGGCCTGGATTTGGGCCCAGGAGCACACCCAGGAGGTGCGTCCCCCCCCCTGCTGGCCAGGTAAGCAGGGGTGAAGGGTGGGAGCAGGGGATTGGCAACCCTCTGGCCTACAGAGATCAGTTCCCCTGGAGAAAATGGCAGCTTCAGAAGCCAGACTCTATGACATTGCACCCGCAGAGCTCTGTCCCCTCCCCAAAACTTGCCCTCTTAGGTTCTACCACCCCAAATCTTTTGGTATTTCCCAGTTCAGAATTGGCAACCCTAGCTGAACTGTGTTTTGAAGCTTCTGACCTGAACTCCAGCTGCAGTTACTGGTAAAGTTTTAAATATCTTAGGGATCACCTCCTTCCAGAGGTTAGTTTTAGGTGGGTAGCCATGTTGGTCTGCAGGACTGGAGTCCAGTAGTTCCTTAGAGACCAACACGATTTTCAGGGTATAAGCTTTCAAGAATCAGAGCTCCCTTCTTCAGACATGACATCTCCGAGAGGTAGCTCCCTTCTTCCTCTGCTATGGGGGGGGGGGCTTCTTTATGGTGGCTTGAGACCCCTAAAAGAACAATAAGGAACCATATGGGCCTCTCTCCCACAGTCTTCCCAGATCTAACGCTGTGTTTTACTTCTGGTCTGCTGGGCCGTATTATTCATAAGGCTGATTAGGCAGAAGCCTACGGGCCCTGCAGGGACTAGGGGCCCATCAATTTATTTTTTTTTGCTGAAGCACTGTTACCTGCGCCCTAGGGCTCCAGCGGTAAAAGGCACTTTATGCTCTGCTGTAGCAATACGTGTACGTACATATTTATCCGTATATATACTCTCATAAGTATAGAGCCCCGTGGCGCAGAGTGGTAAGCTGCAGTGCTGCAGCCCAAGCTCTGCTCACGACCTGAGTTCGATCCTGGCAGAAGTTGGGTTCAGGTAGCCAGCTCAAGGTTGACTTAGCCTTCCATCCTTCCGAGATTGGTAAAATGAGTACCCAGTTTCCTGGGGGTAAAGTGTAGATGACTGGGGAAGGCAATGGCAAACCACCCCGTAAAAAGTCTGCCAAGAAAACGTCGTGATGTGACGTCCCCCCATGGGTCAGTAATGACTCAGTGATTGCACAGGGTGCTTGCACCTTTACCTTTTACCTATATTCTCATAAGTATATATTAATAGAATTCTTCAGGAGGCCCTCACAATAGATATAGGGCTATGTACTGTGGTCTAATACCTCCCATACCAGGGTCAGGCTGTCAGCTGTAGTGGGGTGAAAGATTGACGTGCCAGAGGGGGCCCAAAATACCTGAAAGCCTAGGGGCCTGGCCATGGGTTAATATGGCCCGGCTGGTCTTGGATCTGTTGGACTGTTTTATACTATTTTTACATCCCTGAACTTGTTTTCACAGCTTGTTTCTATACGTGGGTCTAATAACACCTTCAAGACCAGTTAGATTTCCAAGATACGAACTTTCGAGACGAAGGGAGCTTTGACTCTCGAAAGCTCGTTCCTTGGAAATCCAGTTGGTCTTTAAGGTGCTATTGGACCCAGATTTCACTTTTCGACTGCAGACCAACATGGCTATCCATCTATTTCTGTACTTGTAACTTATTCTTTTAATTGTAAGCCACCTGGAGCAGAATTCTGGAGAGGCAGTATAGAAATCACCTAAATATATAAGTAACATATCACATAAAACCTTCTAAGAGAACACTGCTGATCTTAAACCTGACTACAATTTTGGTGATTGGCTTAATAGGACATTCTAAAAATAAAGTTAAAGTTATCCACACCATGTGGTGAAAAGTAAAAATGAATATCCTGCCTATTTGTTTTGGACTTGATATAGACCAATTAGACTGCTGATCTCAATTAAGGTTGCCAGCTCCAGGTTGGCAAATTCCTGGAGATTTGGGGGTAGGGGGTGGGGACAGGGCCGGCACCAGCGTTGCTGGCTCCTGAGGCAGCTTAAGGGCTGCTGCTGTGCGCGCTGGATTGCCTGATGATGTCACTGTGTGTGACATCATCACGCAGGGCTGGGTGCGTGCACGAGGGAGGCCTTCCAGCCCTCCCATTCAGTTGCTCTGCGCGCCAGGCGCAGCAGGCTGCCCTGGCCACCGGCTGCACCTGGCCTGCAGAGCAACTGAACGGGAGGCTGCCCGCTCAGCTGCCCCACGCTGCCGCTGCCAGCACGTGCTCCTGGCTGGGCGCAGCAGCTGCAGGCCAGGTGCAGCAGGTGGCCAGGGCAGCGTGCGGCAGTATGCATCCTCCCAGCCCTCGGGCTCAGATGTTCCGCACGCCGCCCCAGCCACCTGCTGTGCCTGGCCCGCAGCTGTGTGCCAGCGGTGGGGGCAGCGACAGCGCAGAGCAACTGGGAGGGAGGGGTGGGAGGCTGCCGCCGCCAGCACGTGTTCCTGGCCAGGCGCAGCAGCATGGGGCAATTGAGCTCCGTGGCACGCACCCACCCCTGGGCTGGTGCCCCCCCTGGCGCCTTAGTGCCCGAGGTGGCTGCCAGCCCGGCCTCAATGGGCGGCCCAGCCCTGGGTGGGGAATGCAGGGTTTGGAGAAGGGACATCAGTAAGGTATAATGCCATAGTCTCCACCCTCCACAGCTGGCATTTCCTCCAGGGGAACTAATCTCTGTAGCCTGGAGTTAAGTTGTAATTCTGGGAAATTGCCAGGCTCCATCTGGAGTTTGGCAACCTTATACGTTTCTGTAAAAAAAAAAAAGACTCCACAGAGTTTGCATGGGATCACAGCCTCTATACATTTCCTCTTTGTTCACCTGCAAATTTTAACATAATTATGTGGCAGTTCAACTATTAATAATGACATACTTCTCTCTCTGATGTTGCATATTGTCCAGTTCTCACCTTTCTCTTGGCCCTTATCAAACGGCGTCTTAGCATAGATGAAAGAAGCAGACGCTTGCATCCTTTAATATTCTGCTTGTCTAGTTTGGCCATTCATGCTGTCTGATCCCATGAAAAGCTGTTCCTACCATTGTCTGAGTCTTTCCTGGGAATCTGTTTTGCGGCACTAAGGATTATATTGTATTGGAATTTCAGCCTGGCGTTTTTGACATGCAAATGGAAATACTGGAGCTTTTTTTTTTTTTTTTAAGATAGAATGACAAGACAAAGTGTCCCTTTCAATATGCAGGGAGAGTAATGGCTGATTGTTTTATTGACATGGTTTTGAATGAGTTGCAAATTCAAGACAGACAAAAAAAAGTACTTCTTCAAGTCATGCATAATTCTCTTATGGAACTCATGGCCACTAGCACCGGTGGCTTTAAAAAGGGATCAGGCATATTCAGGGAGGACAGGGACGTCTCAGCTCACCTATCTTGTATTATGTGATTAAGCATGCCAAAAAGTCCCTGCCAATAGAAGACTAGCACAGCCTTTGTCCTGAGTTGCTAGTTTTCTACCTGCAGCACCTTTTAAAAATGTAGGGGGATCAATTAAATCTGGGACTCCCCCCACCTGCTGGACTGCCATAGCACATTTTACCACCACATTCCCGCTGCACCCTTCTGCCTGTGTAGATCCATACAATATGCCCAAATTTGTTTAGTTTAGTAAATTTATTGGATTTTTAATCCATCCTCCATGCAAGCAGGCTACAATAGTCAACATAAAAAACATAAAAGATAATCATATATAAACAATAATCAATAAATATAAAATGTACAATACAGACCGGAGTTGAGGACCCCCACCCCCCCGCTTTAGTCTGACTTAGATAATTTGGGTTAGCAAATCAAGACAGTGCCTTGGGCAACTCTGAAGTAATTTCTGTAGGAAAAATAGCAGAGATTATGCAGAATTGCGCATTGGAAGTAATGAGAGTTGACACAGACTCCAGTGTAGCTCTGTAAAAATACTTTACTAAGAGGATAGAAATTAGGTTACTTTGGAAGAAAATAATAAATTGCTAATAGACTACATCTTGCTAGATAAGATTAGATAGACATGGTACACAATAGAGTGAAAGAGTGAACAAAGCAATAAAACGTCAGTATATAGCATCACTTAATTGCCCCCCCCCCATTAACAAGTTACCCAATAGGAAATCCTAATTCTACTTCATTATTCATAGAGACTCCCCTTTCTATAGCGGGAATCTTTACTCAAAGCCCTAATGGTTACATGCAAAGTAAGTTTACTAATTAAGTAAGTAACACAAACAGTTTAACTCTTTCGTGACTGAAATGGAAACACTTGCTGCAATCCCAACAATTTCCACACCCACCACTATGGGGAAAAAAACCCTCCTTGCAAGTAGAAAACTAGACCAATAAGGAGAAAGTTCTAGTTTAGCTTTTCCCCTGCTGTGCTAGCTTTCTACTTACAGAAAGCAGGGATGCATTTGAAACTGATCGTCATCTCATTTTACAGCATGCATCCCGCCAAAGTGCTCTGATTTGCTATTATGGGTTTTAGGCCTGCCAACTCTGAGTTGGGAGTGTTGAGGGTCGTGCACAAGAAGGGCAAACTTTGCGGATGGAGCTCAGCAGGGAAATGTTGGCATAAAATCCGCCTTTTGAAGCTGCCATTTACTCCAGGGAATTTATTTCTGGAAGATAGTTGTATCCCAAGAGATCTCCAGCTACCACCTGGAGGATGAAAACCTTA
Organism: Eublepharis macularius; assembly: GCF_028583425.1. Lineage (NCBI taxonomy): Eukaryota > Metazoa > Chordata > Lepidosauria > Squamata > Eublepharidae > Eublepharis > Eublepharis macularius. The sequence continues at coordinate 178,768,241 of NC_072792.1, forward strand.
CTGCCCAAGCATCAGGTTTTTTAAAAAGCCAGAGTTGGCAATCCGGTGCAGATGTGGGAATAGCTCTAGGAGAGAGTAATTTTTCATCCCCATTGCACCTGAGAGATCTAACAATAAAATACTTGCAAGAATGTCTTAGCAAAGCATTTTTAATTCTCCCAGCAGGAACAACATTTACCAACACATCTGAAAGATGCTTTGCCCTACACCCTGAAAAATGCAAAAAAAAAAGGCACCCAAAGATATATAAAGTAATCTATTTCCCTTAGGGAAATAGGTCTAAGGCTGAATGTATCTGAAAACAATTCAACGATTTAGAGTTCCAACAAAGGAGGCTATGGAATCTTCCTTGGGAAATCGTGAAGGACATTGGAGACATGTAACTTTTAGATATTTATTCATTTATCAACAAGATTTTTACCCTGTCTTTCTGTAACCACAGGGCCACCAAGGGGGCTAACAAATTTAAATCATACAAATTAAAATCTCACCTCGAAAGCTATTAAAAACAACAGATTTATTTATTTATTTATTTATTTATTTAAAATTTCTATTCCGCCCTCCCTGTGAGTGGGCTCAGGGCGGATAACAACATATTAAAATACAATAAAAATCCATCTACATTAAAACATCATTAAAACAGCAGTGTATTTCTATTAATACACATTTAAAACAGGATGGTGGACAGCCTTCACAGGGAGGGTTAAGATTTTACACACCCTTTTTTTCAGGCTGGCGGAGGCCCACCCTCAGCCATATGCCAGGTGGAACAACTCTGTCTTGCAGGCCTGGCGGAAGAATAGTAGGTCCTGCCAGGCCCTGATTTCAGTAGACAGAGCGTTCTACTAGGTGGGAGCCAGCACTGAAAAGGCCCTGGCTCTAGTCGAGGCTAAGCAGGCCTCCTTGGAGCCAGGGACCACCAACAGCTGTTTGTCCCCTGATTGGAGTGTCCTCTGGGGAATATATGGGAAGAGACGGTCTCATAGATATATGCATAATTAAAACAAGTTACAAACACAAAAAATAAAAACAGTTAAAAACATTGAGGAGGGTGGAGGATTCACTGAGGAAACAAAAAAGTCTTTACCTACTGGGAGAAGATAGCAACAGAAGGAGACGGGGAAAGGTCCAGAGTTTTGGGGGTTGCCAGTCTCCAGGGGGCGGCTGGAGACCCAGAATTGCAACTGATCTCCAGCCAACAGAGAGCAATTCCTCTGGAGAAAATGGCTGCTTTGGATTGCGGACTCTATGGTATTATAACCAGCTGAGGACCCTTCCTTCCCCCAAACTCGCCCTTTCCAGGCTCCACCCCCCCCCAAATATCCAGGAATTTCCCCACCTGGAGCTGGCAACCCTATTTTGGTGCCAGTACTGAGAAGGCCTTCTTCTGGGTTGCTACCCACCTAATCTCAGAAAGAAGGGGATCCAAAGCAGAGCCTCTGAAGAAGACAGCAGTGGCCGGTAGTTCTATAAAGTTGTAGGAGGTCCTTCAAATACGTAGATCCTAAGCCATATAGGTCTTTAAATGAACACGTGAAACTGCTGTACCCCAAGTCAGAGCCAAACTAAAAGTGACGTCTTACACAGGTTGGACACTAGTCGGCTTCCCTCAAGTTTTGATGGGAAATGTAGGCATCCTGGTCTTGCAGCTGTAATGGAGAGCCAAGCTGTAAAACCAGGGCGCCTACATTTCCCATCAAAACTTGAGGGAAGCCGACTAGTGTCCAACCTGTGTAAGACGTCACTTGTAGTTTGGCTCTCGGACAGCTGGGCCATCCAAATTGACTGTTAGTCAATCTCAAGCAGAGAATGATCTCTTCAGCACCAGCTAAGTACACTCTTTTAACTGGAGATTCAGCAACTTCACCTAGGGCCCTCTGTGTTCCAAGCACGTGCTCTCTCTCTGAACATGGTAGCCATTTGCCAGGGCAGGGCTGCTCCTGCCCCTCTCTCTATTGTTCACCCTCACTCCAGTGAGTAGTGGAGGGGAACCAGTTTGGTGTAGTTGTTACGAGCGGCAGGACTCTAATCTGGAAAGCCAGGTTTGATTCCACACTCCTCCGCTTGAAGCCAGATGGGTGACCTTGGGTCAGTCTAGGGTTGCCAGCCTCCAGGTAGTGGCTGGAGATCTCTTGGAATTGCAACTGGTCTCCAGGCCACAGAGATCAGTTCACCTGGAGAAAATGACTACTTTGGGGGGGAGTGGACTCTATGGAATTATGCCATGCCAAGGTCCTTTCCCTCCCCAAACCCCCACTTTCTCCAGGTTTCACACTCTAGATCTCCAGGAATTTCCCAACTTGGAGCTGGCAACCCTCGGTCAGTCGCAGCTTCTCAGAGCTCTCTCAGCCCTACCCACCTCACAGGGTGTTTGTTCTGGGGATAATAATAACACACTTTGTAAACCGCTCTGATTCTTTCTTGTGTTAATTACCGGGAGGTTTATTGGCTGTTTAACTGCATTGGTGACGTTGGATTCCTCCCCTGAGGAGGTGCGTGCGCATGAAACAACTGGCAACTGCCGGCCCCGGTTGTTGGGCGGGGGAGTACACACGCCCACATTTCTCCTCACATTGCATATGTATGCTGAAGAAGGAGAGAGACATTTCACATACTGTGAATTTCCAAGCCTATTTCGATAGATGAACCCACTTGACTGATTACTTCGTGGAATTATCTGAGTGGACTTTTCACTGTTTGGACTCTTTTCATTTTTCAGGAGCGGCGTGCCTGCACCTTTACGTTTCATCGTCACCGCTTTCTAGCCTACTAGCTTGATCTTATTGTATGACTACTGTGTTTAATATATGCAATTGCATATTTACTGACTTTCATTATATTTCGCTTTGTTGTATGATTCTTGGATCATTTACCTCCAATTGCAGACTGCTCTGCCTTGTTGTTTTATGATTATTGTGGGGGCTGGAGCTGCATCCTGTGATGTTATGACATCACTTCCGGCCACCTAACTGGAAGTAGCATCACGATGCTCTAGCATTCACTGAAAAGTAGAATTCTGTGATGCCACTTCCAGTTATGTGGCTGGAAATAATGTCATAATGTCAGGCAGGGCTTTTTTTCTGGGAAAAGAGGTGGGGGAACTCAGTAGGTTGCCCTCGGAGAAAATGGTCACATGGCTGGTGGCCCTGCCCCCTGATCTCCAGACAGAGGGGAGTTTAGATTGCCCTCCGTGCCGCCAAGTGGCACGAAGGGCAATCTCAACTCCCCTCCATCTGGAGATCAGGAGGCGGGGCCTCCAGCCATGTGACCATTTTCAAGAGGTTCCGGAACTCCGTTCCCCCGTGTTCCTGCTGAAAAAAAGCCCTGATGTCAGGGGATGCTGTTATGGTGAGCCTCTGCCCCCCAAACTTTCCTGGGGATTGTTAGCTGGCAACCCTACAACCAGGTGTGATAAGCGTTAAGAGGTTATTAAGGGAAGCTAAGCGGATCCGGTATTTGTTACTTTGGTGTGCCCCCCATCTGACTGAACCTCTAATTCATCTCATCATGAATTAGCAGGGAGAAACGAAAAAAGGCCTATATGTCCTGTGGCGACTAGTTGGTCAATACAAAATAGGATGCTGAAATTGGTGGACCGCTGGTGTGATGTAACTGGGCACCTCCTACGTTCTTTTATAGGTTTACTTCTTGCATTGCTTTCAAAAATATACCTATGCATTCTTTCTTCATTTGGTTCTCTGAACCACGGGAAGATCTATCCCTCCAAACAACTATGGAACAGGGAGTTAGAAATGACGCACATTCTTTCTTCTACTTTGCCCTGTCAGTTAGGGCTCATCTCCAATCCCAAGCGCCCGTAATGTTTCAGAACTTGTTTATTTTAGAAACAACAGCTGAACACACACACACACACACACGTGTGGTTATAAGTCACGGGAAGCAATGCTTCTATTATCTTTAGCGCTTGTCCATCTCTCGCCTGGGGCAATTTACCTTTCCTAACCTCCGGAGAGGTGTCGTTTTTCATTGCATAATATTCGGTTGCACTCATATCTATTCGATACTCATGGCATGCCATGGCAGAGGAGACTCCATGAAATAAAATCCAGAGATAAGTGGGAAGTGAGCATTTTGCTTCGGAAGAGTGCAAAGCGCCTGTCCGTCCCCTTCAAGGAAACAGAACACCCAGTGAAGCATTCCAATTTTTATAGTAGACTGAGCTTGGTCTCCTCCTCGGTTCAGTTCTCTGTTCTCAGGGGTATCCCGTTGCAAAGCCATTTTGCGATCAAAAGGAGTCTTTTTGATGGGGAAAGTAGGAATCTCTAAAAGGAACTCTCCTGTTAGAAAAACGCTGCACTGCAAACTTTCAGTAGAGGAGGGCATTCCCAGGCAATAAATATTCAAAATACTTTGCCCAACCTGCCACAGGTGTTCCTGTTTTGTGTACTGGGAAACTGGAAATCTGTATCTTTGAGGTTGTAGCAAATCTCAAATACAAAAGGAAGGAAGGAAGGAAGTCAAGGAGCAGTATTATTAAAGTAGCTAAAGATAGATGGATGGATGGATGGATGGATGGAAGTAAGTAAGTAAGTAAGTCAAGGAGCAGTATTATTAAAGTAGCTAAAGATAGATGGATGGATGGATGGATGGATGGATGGATGGATGGATGGATGGATGGATGGATGGATGGAAGGAAGGAAGGAAGGAAGTCAAGGAGCAGTATTATTAAAGTAGCTAAAGATAGATGGATGGATGGATGGATGGATGGATGGATGGATGGATGGATGGATGGATGGATGGATGGATGGATGGATGGATGGATGGATGGATGGATGGAAGGAAGGAAGGAAGGAAGTCAAGGAGCAGTATTATTAAAGTAGCTAAAGATGGAAGGAAGGATGGATGGATGGAAGGAAGGAAGGAAGGAAGTCAAGGAGCAGTATCACTAAAGTAGCTAAAAATAGATGGATAGATGGAAGGAAGGAAGGGAAGGAGATGTTCATGCTGAATCAGAACAGGAAGGAAGGGAGGGAGGGGGAGAGAGAGAGAGAGAGAGAGAGAGAGAGAGAGAGAGAGAGAGAAATCCATGTTAAGTCAGGACAGTGAACTCCTTATCTCAGCATTCTCTCCGTCAGCAGGGGTCACTTAGCCAAGATATCTCAGAATGGTTCTAACCAAAGCAAGGGGGTAATATCAACCTCCTGTGAATCCCAAATATGTGGCAAGGAATACTGTCTCAGAAAATAAGAGGCTGTTCTCTGGCTGTCTCCAGCAGACTACTCCTCTCTATAGTTATGTCATTCCTTTAAATACTATTTATACTCGCGGTCACTGTTACTCCAGCTTGTGGCAATGAGTGCCATATGCTAATTATGTGTTAGCAAAAATGCTAACAACTCAGAATTCAGAGACGTTCCAGATGGAACATGGGGGGGGGGGTGGGAAGCTCCGGCATTCCTTCCCTCTTCCTTTCCGTAACCCGCAGCATCTCCTTCCTACCTCCGGACAAAAGAATGTTGCAACTACAATCCAGAATCCACTAAAGGGGACAGACCATTGTGTTTTATTGACATGCAGACCCTAGCAGAGGCAATGAAAAGGCTTCTGGTCAGCCGGACCGAGATAGATCTTTGTCAAAGAGCTGCTATCGCTTGCATGGCTGGGCTAGATAGGCCAATTTATTTATAAAGAAATGGTCTTGCAGGGTAAAAGTATTCAATTTGTGCTTAATATGCAAGATTTTTTTTCCCTGATGAGGGAATGCAAGGGATTTTATAATATAATCCTAACAGAGTTACCCTATCCATGGGCATAGAAAGGTGTAACTCTTTTTAGGATCACCTCACCAAATTACCCAATAGGAAGAGGTTATACTGCACAACTCATCTGGGCATGGAGTAAGGGTCACTGGGTGTGTGTGTGTGGGGGGGGGGTGTATTTGTGAATTTCCTGCATTGTGCAGAGGGTTGGACTAGATGACCCTAGAGATCCCTTCCAGACCTATGATTCTATGATTCTAACATCAAACACCATAATATCCATTTTTTTGGTAAATATTTTTATTTTTTAAACAATAAGGGGCACAGATAAAAAGAGAAAGGGAACAAAAGGTTTAAGTTTGCAAAAAAGGGGGAAAACATAGATACACATTACAAGGATTATTACAAGGACTATTAAAGTGGAGCAATTATATAACATTTTTCAGGTATGTAGAATATTGAACTGCCCTGACCTGGATAGCCCAGGTGAGCCTGATCTTGTCAGATCTTAGAAGCTAAGCAGGGTCAGCCTTGGTTAGTAATTAGATGGGAGACCTCCAATGAAGACCAGGGTTGCAGAGGCAGGCAATGGCAAACCACCTCTGATAGTCCCTTGCCGTGAAAACCCCACCAGGGGTCGCCATAAGTCAGTTATGACTTAAGGGCACCACACACACAAAGAATATTAAATTATATAATCACATTAAATTAAAATAAAAAATTATTTATCATCACTATTACGAGTTACTTCATAATTACTGATTCGAAAAAGAACAAACATTTCAAAATAATGACGTACTTTGTAAACCATGCTGAGTGGGTGTTAAGTCATCCTGAAAGGTGGTATATAAATTGAATGTTATTATTATTTATTATTAAAATATTTTCAAAAGATATAATAATGTTGTCTTACACTTAAAACTAATTGTATATAAATTATCTTATCATATTAAGTTTATTAGTGCCAATTTCACTAAACGAATTGATTATATGACATATATATCTGTTTAATTGACTCTAGATCATGAATTTAAGACAATTACTATTTCCATAATCAAAAAGAGTCCAGTAGCACCTTTAAGACTAACCAATTTTATTGTAGCATAAGCTTTCGAGAAACACAGTTCTCTTCGTCAGATGCATGATTCTCAGTTCTCTTCGTCAGATGCATGAGAACTGTGATTCTCGAAAGCTTATGCTACAATAAAATTGGTTAGTCTTAAAGGTGCTACTGGACTCTTTTTGATTTTGCTACTACAGACTAACATGGCTAACTCCTCTGGTCCTATTTCCATAATTTCCATAATTCCACAAATCAAAACATATCAGAATTAAACTGTATCACTTATATCCCATCTTTATTTATAATAAGAAGTGTACATTTCCCATTTCTTTTCAAAATCTTTGATTGGTCTTACCCGATAGAAAGAGGTTATACCGTACAACTTCAGACCCCCATAATAGCTTCCTCTTGATGAAAGCAAAAGTTACAAATGAAGTTTCCTTGTGCTGCTTCCACACTACAGCACGAAAAGAGCGAACTGTCCACTGATGCAGCCCAGATTTCAGATTTCTTTGTACAAGAATATTGGGGTTTGGCCTCACAGGTACTCTCCAAAGACTGCAGTGTTGAAGGAGAGATTAAACATCCTCAGCTTACTCGTCTCATGTCCAGAGGTTGGCAGAGGAAGAGACGTTGTTCCTGTTGACAGATTAAAGGTTAAAATACTTCATTTAGGAACCACATATATGATAGTAAAAGGGAGAGTCAGAGACAGATGCTGTCTATCTAAGTACATAGTAGAGAGAGTGTAGCAGAGAGAGGAGAGAGAAGAGGGAAGATAGCGCCCTGTTTAGCTCAATAGGAGACACTTTAGGAGACAAGAAAGGCGCTGCCTTTACTATCCTATCCAACTGATTCTTGCTACCCCCATAGGGAAGGGTCTTCTTCTCTTCTTTGCTTCTTGTGCACCAGACATTGCTATTTCCAGCCGTTCCTTGGGCACCCACTGGAGTTCCCAGCTCGTACCCGCTGCCTCCAAATATCCATGCCATTCCCCTCCTCGATCCAGAGGAGTTAGCCATGTTAGTCTGTAGTAGCAAAATCAAAAAGAGTCCAGTAGCACCTTTAAGACTAACCAATTTTATTGTAGCATAAGCTTTCGAGAATCACAGTTCTCTTCGTCAGATGCATGGAGGGCCAAAAGAAACTGGTCAGATATAGAGGAGGAGAGGGGAGGGCGGGGTAGATGCAAACAGCTCCTTCTGATATGGAGATCAGTTTGCTTCTGTAAAGGTTCTCGAAGGCTTGTGCCGCAGTGGAATTGGTTGGTCTTGGAGGTGCTGCTGGACTCTTTTTGATTTTGCTACTAGAGACTAACATGGCTAACTCCTCTGAACCTTTACAGAAGCAAACTGATCTCCATATCAGAAGGAGCTGTTTGCATCTGCATATCAGAAGGAGATGTTTGCATCTACCCCACCCTCCCCTCTCCTCCTCTATATCTGACCAGTTTCTTTTGGCCCTCCATGCATCTGACAAAGAGAACTGTGATTCTCGAAAGCTTATGCTACAATAAAATTGGTTAGTCTTAAAGGTGCTACTGGACTCTTTTTGATTCCCTTCCTCCAGTGCTACCCAGGAGGAAATCTTTTATGACAACCCCTACATAGCCCCCGGGCCGATAGAAGCTGGGCCCAGAGATTTCTCCCTGCTGAGAAAGGTTGATGTATCACTTAAGCACAGCTATTCCCAGCTTCCCTTGCCGATATGCCACAAGGGGTCAGTCCATTGTTTCCTCGATTGCGGTTTTCTCCCTGACCGGAGTTATGCAAGAAAGCCAGAGCGTTCCTAGGGTGCAGGAGGCATCACCGAATTCCCAAAGAGGCCCCTGGTGTCTCCTGAATGGCTTTTGTCTGGAAGAGAACACCTCTTGACAGGCTGCAAATGATTTCCTGCAGAGGTAAGATAGCAGGCAGGGCAGACTTAACTTTTGATTAAGACTAACCAAAATCATCATCAACTTTATCGCGATAGCTTGTTGCAGCCTTAGCAATTGACATTGACAGCATTAGGATTATAATCAGGGGTCATTTCGTTGCAAAAGAGCAGGAGGAACTCATTAGCATAACTCATTAGCATATGCCACGCCTCTTACCATTACCAGAAGTGTGTTATTAGTATAACTGATTTGCATATGCCACACCCCCTGACATCGCCTATTCTGGCCATTCAGGGCCGAAATTGGGCCCAAAATGGCAAAGGAGCTGAAAATGGCTGAAAAGGGGCCCAAAATGGTCAAGATCAGGCCGCTTATGAGTGGGAGAGTGATCCACCACCAGTCAGAGACCCGATCCAGGCCGTTTCAGCCCCAATCCAGGCCAAAATGGGCCCAAAATGGCTGTCAGGTGGGCGGGGCCATCTGACATGTGACCTCTTTGGCGAACTGCCGGAACTGCGTTCCAGTGTGTTCCCCCTCGAAATGAGCCCTGATTATAATACAACAATCATAATATACCTTACAATTTTATAACAAGCATTAAAATCGCAACAAGTTTAAACTAAAACCAGTATCAATTCAAGCAAAATAACACAGAACAAGCGAGCCAGTTTCTGAGTTATGCAGAACTCTTCATCAGGATGGACGCAAAAGGAGGGAGTGATGCTTCAGGCCAAACTGTTAAGGCTCCTTCTCTGTATCCTGTGTAGAATCTGTGTTTGGATTTGTTTTCATAGGTTCTGTACTACCGAAAACCACAACTCAGGCTTTTCCAATAAACTATTCCAAAAAAAAAATAGAAACGATACCTTGCATTAATCTGGCTGAATATATATTTTTAAAAGAGGGGTAAGGTTTCAGGATCCTCTCCTGGGTAGCCCAGGTGAGCCTGATCTTGTCAGATTTCAGAAGCTAAGCAGGGTCGGCCTTGGCTAGTAATTGGATGGGAGACCTCCAATGAAGACCAGGGCTGCAGAGGCAGGCAATGGCAAACCACCTCTGTTAGTCTCTTGCCATGAAAACCCCACCAGGGGTCGCCGTAAGTCAACTGTGACTTCAGGGCATTCTCCACCACCAAGGTTTCAGGACATGACAGCCATTTGGTCTTCAGCTTGTACCAATGTGTCTCACGCATCTAAATAGTTTACATGGTGTTGCAAGTAAAACTGCATTTGTTAGGGCTGCCAGCTCAGGGTTGGGAGATTTCTGGAGATATTGGGCGGAGCCTGGCAAGGGTGGAGCCTGGGGAGAAGAGGAAGTACAGCAGAGATGTGATGTCATAGATTCCGCCTTCTAAAGCGGCCATGCTGTAGCATGGTGGTTCAGTGTACGGATTGCAAACCAGCAGTCTGCTGGTTTGACTCTCATGACTGCCACGAGCTCAGTAGGTGGCCTTGGGTAAGCCACCCCTCTCCGCCCCAGCTCCCCAGCTGTATTGTGTGGATAATAATAACACTGACTTTGCTCATCACTCTGAGCGGGGCACTAATCCATCTAGAAGAGTGGTATGTGAGCGCAGGTATTATTATTTTCTCCAGGGGAACCGATCTTTGGAGTCTGGAGATCAGCTTTAATTCCAAGAGAACTCCGGCCTTCACCTGAACATTGTGTACTAAACAGAGAGGCGTTCCCAAGAGACAATGGAACCACTAACAAAAACAACACTTGGGACTATTGAAACTAATCAGTAAACATTAGATCACAAAAATCTTCTTATATTTCAAAGTGCTCAGTGCAATAAATATTATTAATTACTCAAGATACAAAATTATCAATTCATATACGTTTCTGTCAACTTCAGAGATAAATATAAAGATGTTAAGCAAAGACCGTATCCTTCCAAGAGAATCTCTCAGTGATTGAGAAAAAGTCCTTAGATTTGATGTACTGAACGTTTGTTCTTCTCTTTAACACCACTAACCCAAACACTGCCTGTCTGAGAATATAAAAGACCTTAAAAAGCCAAGGGCAGAGGGGAAACCTGGCAGTCCTGATAGTAACAAAGCTACAGATTAATACAGGCAGTCCACTATATGCATATCAGTGGAAGCCAAACTGGGCAATATTCTCTAGAAGCTGGACGGCAAGAAATTGTTATAAGCACAGACACATCTCAGATCATCTTAGATGGCTAAATTTGTAATTTCTCAAAATGAACAGAGAAAGTAGATAAACCACACTGGTGCACAAAAATCGATCGATCGATCAAAACAAAATGTTATGTAACTTATCTTTTATTTGGACTGCCCCAAATATGACAAAAGAAGCTTGCAAGCTTTCACGTTCCTCAGAACTCTTCATCAGGTCAGCATTTCCATCGTGGCTGGAAATCCTCCCCTCTCCTCCAACTTTAACCCCCAGTCTGGAAGAAGAACCAGGTATCTATTCCCTCTACCTTTTCTGAATCCAACCCAGCTGAGATTCTCGATGTCATTTTTACTGGATATTTTTTCTCCTTGTAACCTGTTGTAAGAGGCAGTTTCGACTGAAAAGCAGATGAATGGTTGATACTTAAGCAAGAATCCTTAAAACCTGACAAGCAACAGAATCGTTCAGAGAGGTAGCCGTGTCTTTGGCCCCAATGACACATGATAAAGGCAGGTTTTATATTTTTTTAAAGCAGGTCTTTTTTCAAAATCTGCTTTACATCTCTGTGTCCTTTTATGTAAAGGGGGAGGATCTTGATTGGCAACTATAATATGCAAAAAGGCCATTGCTGGCAGAAGAGTGGCATTTGTGACATTATAGGACCTGAAGCATCTATAACCCCATCTCATCTGTTTTCCAATTAGCTAAGACCTGACTCCTCTTTTGAAGGTATATTGGCATTCTTGCGCCTTGCAGTAGCGCTTAATGTTTTCCTTCCTGCCCTTTCAAGTTCCCACTGATGTACTCTCCTTAATCCTTGTCTCGAGTAGACATACGTCTTCCTACAGTTGCTAGTTGGTCTCCTTTGTGGGTGTGGACATTAAAAGAAAATGCCAAACGTACACAGAGAATGATTTTACACCAAGTCACGCAACTCTGTCTTTGTTGGACTGGGTGGAATTTAAAGAACTGATGTGATGTGCACAAGGGCACACCAACTTCAGCCTTGTGTGGTCAATTTTTATTTTCACTAGAATACCGGTGGCCCTCCAACAAATCTGATTTTCGAAACCAGAGCGCACATTCAGGATCTCACGAGACTTTGAAAACATGACTACCCTGTGCTAAACAGGTTTGTGATTAACTCTCCAGCTTGAAATATATTAAAAAGGGCAGGATATTTTCAACTAGCTTGGACAGCTTTTGCTATTAGCTTTGAACCCTGTTCATCATATTCTACCTGTTCATTCATCAACATGGCTCTGTACCACTAAGCTGTACCCCTTGACCTTTGAGGTATCACCCCTCCACTTACAGGCCAGGGTTGCCAACCTCCAGGTAGACCCTGGAAACCTCCCTAGAAGCTAATAAAGGGGGGCGGTCAGGATTTGCATCCATCTTGGGACCACCAAAAATCTTGAGTAACAGAACAATCCTAAGCAGAGCTATGCTTTTCTAGGTCTATGGACTTAGAAAGCTGCAGCTGTCTAGGGTTGCACTGTAAGATTATGAACTCATATGGTTGCACATATAGGTAGGGGTTAGTAGGAGGTCCCTTCGCTCAAGAGACCAAGTATATATTAAACACACACAATAGGGTATGTGAATGGAGGGGCTGTGGCTCAGTGGCACAGCATCTGCTTGGCATGCAGAAGGTCCCAGGTTCAGTCCCCGGTGTCTCCAGTTAAAAAAAGGATCAGGTCACAGGTGATGCAAAGGACTTCTACCTGAGACCTTGGAGAGCCATTACCAGTCTGAGCAGATATTGATAATACTGACCATGATGGATCAAGTTGCTGTAGCATAGTGGTTAAGTGGTTGGGCTGCAAATCAGCTCTCTGCTGGTTTGAATTCCGCTACTGCCATGAGCTCTGCAGGTGGCCCTAGGCAAGCCCCTCCTCTCAGCCCCAGCTCCCCAGCTGGATTATATTGTGGGGATATTAATAACACTGACTTTGTTCACCACTCTGAGTGGGGTACTGATCTGTTTAGAAGAGTCATATATGAGCACATTTATTATTGTAGGAGCTGCTGTAGCACAGTGGTTAAGTGGCTGGGATGCAAATCAGCACTCTGCTGGTTCGAATCCTACTACTGCCGAGAGCTCAGCAAGTGACCTTGGGTTGGCGACTTCTCTCAGCCCCAGGTCCCCAGCTGTATTGTGGGAATAATTATAACACTGACTTTGTTCACCACTCAAAGTGGGACACTTAGTGGTGTGGAGGGCAATCTAAACTCTCCTCTGTCTGGAGATCGGGGGTGGGGCCACCAGACATGTGACCATTTTCAAGAGGTGCAGGAATTCCATTCCACCACATTCCCGCTGAAAAAAAGCCCTGTTCATATATAAGAAATTGCAACAGAACCATGGCCAAGGCAGGAGAAAGTATCAAAACTGGGGCACAGAAAAGAGAGAACTAAATGGTCCATAGAAGCCAGGGAAACATTCTGTTAAAGAAAGCATGTCACTTACCTGAGAGATGCTTTGAGGATGTGACACCTGGAGGGGGTGCAACACAGTTCATTCTAATGTGCAGCTGGACACATTTTGTTCAGCATCAGAAAAGCGGTTACGGTGAAATAAGTGTTTGTGCAAGTTGGGCAGGTGGGATTTCTTAAAAAGAAACAAAGGAGAAAAATGGGGAAAGAACACAAAAACCCTGACGGGAGAACTGCTAAGTAAAACCAGGGCTTTTTTTCAGCTGGAACGTGGTGGAACGGAGTTCCGGCACCTCTTGAAAATGGTCACATGGCTGGAGGGCAATCTAAACTCCCCTTTGTCTGGAGATCGGGGGGCAGGGACACCGGCCATATGACCATTTTCGCCAAGGGCGATTTAAAAAACTCCCCCCCTTGTTCCAGCTGACCCAAAGTGACATCATTGTGCAGTCCTGAGTTCCACCACTGAGTTCCACCACCTCTTTTCTCAGAACAAAAGCCCTGAGTAAAACTACGATCTCCTAGCATCATACAAACCTATATATAATGAGGGCAAGCTGTAAGGAACCCTTTTATTTACCCCATTCTTGAAATATCAAGAATTATAGGAAAGGCAGACAAACTTAGGGTGGCAGCCCTTCAAGAGGGCAATGAGAGCATCTGTTAATCTTTTGCCGTGAAAACCCCACCAGGGGTCGCCATAAGTCAACTCTGCCTTGAGGGCACTCTACATGCACACACAAGCTGACCCCAGAAGCTGGTGGGGCAAGAACAGTTGTGGTAGAAATCTTGGGGTCTAATGGGGGCCCATCAATAATGTCAGAGAACACGGGGCACAGCCAGACAAGACCTGACACAGCTCCCAGCCTTGCCATGGGAAAGTTAGAGGAAGTGTTGTATAGTGGTTCAAGTGTCAGTCTAGGCCTTTAAAGACCTGGGTTCAATTTCCCATTCTGCCATGAAGCTCATTGGGTGACCTTCGGCCAGTCTCTCCCTGTCAGCTTATCCTACTTTGCAAGATCATTGTGACTACGAAGTAAGAGAGGAAACCATCTTGTTACCCTGAGCTCTTTGAAAGAATGGTGGGATAAAAATGGGAAGAGAATGGCCCAGTTTTTAAAAAACAGTTACTAGGTTGCTTGGCTTCCTTGCCTGGAGCATCTGGGAAGCATCTGGGAAGTTCTCTTGCTTTCTATGCCCTCCTGCCTGTTGCACATTAAGTGTCCCCCTAAAATCTTGAAACGCTGACCTGGATAGCCCAGGCTAGTCTGATCTCATCCGATCTCAGAAGCTATGCAGGGTCAGCCCTGGTTAGAACTTGGAAGAGAGACTACAGATGAAGTCCAGGGTCACTACTACGCACAGAGAGGCAAACCACTCTTGCTTTGAAAACCCTATGGGATTACCATGAGTCGGCTGCAACTTGATGGCATTTGGCACACACGAAATCCTGATGTTGGCTCTGCCAGACGGTCCACTCTCCATCCCCCGTACTCCTCCAGAGAACTGGGGTATGCCCACCCTTACTCCAGATATCATCACTGTCGTCCAGAATTTGTGGCCTCTCTACCCATCAATTACACAGCCAATTTAAGCCCTCGTTAGTCAGTGTATCTCTGAAATACACCATATTTTTATGGGAAGTAGAGGAACAGCAGGTGATAAATCACAGGCAGCGTCTCTGGTCTCCCCAGTTTTATAATATATTGTGTTTAGAGCTAGTGCTACTGCAGTTGTTTAAATTCCAGAAGAAGAACTCCTTCGGTCTGTAGCAAGAAAAAAAGAGCCCAGCGTCCTTAGGCAACTTAAAGGCTGACAGATTTATATACACAGGAGCAGCTGAAGGCAAGAGTCTACTTTGTCAGATGCGTGGACAACGCTGAACGTTATATACTGTACCAGTGTTTCTCAAATTTTGGATGGCCGGCCGTGGTACCTTTCCCCCTGTGAATTGTGTTAGAGGCACACTCCGCTCTTAAACCCAAGAAGATGTGATGGTAGTTACCATGTCTAGTGTAAGTAGGGAACTTAATTGATTGTTCTGTTTTACTGGCCATTGTGAAGTATAATGGAAATAGAGAATCTATTTGTTTAGCTAATGATATGCTTTACTATAATTTATTTTTATAGCATTTGGCCTATGTAATATGAGCCTTTGAAAAAGCCTTGAGTGAAACGGGAGGAAAATATGCTAGCAAAGCCCGTCAGGCTCTGCTATGGAATACAGTTGATCTACGTGTACATTTTGGACCGGGTCATCTCGGGAGGTCCTTATTCCATTCCAAAAGACCAACATGGAAAACTTCAAACAACAGAACTCTGATATATTCAATGTGAATTACTACTTACCTTGTGGTTTTCCTTGGAAGCTCTATACCGGTTGGACTTCTATATAAACCAATGATATTGTATATAGATGGGATATTTTTGTACATTGTGATGTAGTATTTATGGTATATTATATTTATTGAACATGTATTGATTAATATTATGCACTTGAGCACTGTGCACTTTACATTTAAAACACAATAAAATTATTCTTGTTTATAGAAGGAGAATGACTGTGATTACTCTAGTGTATACCTCCGGTTGTTTCTTTGCAAATCTTCAGCATGTCTAGTGTTAGGGCTGCCTCCATCCAGGAAAATTTCTGGAGATATGAAGGCAGTTCCTGTGGAGGAGGGAAATTTGAGAAGGAATTTCACCCAGAATATATGGAATATGATAGAGTTTGCCCTCCGAACTTGCCATTTTCTCCAAGGGAACGGATCCCTGTAATCTGGAGATCAGTTGTAATTCCAGAATTCCAGGCTCTACCTGGAGCTTGGCAACCCTATCTGGTACATGTGAGCCTTCTTAGAGGGGTGGAAGGAGAAAGCAGGTTCTTTGGAGAGGGAAGTGAGCTAGGCTAGGGAAAACTGTGCTTGGTGTGAACCACAGTGAGGTAGGAAGCGGAGGGGGTCAGCTTTTATTTTATTTTATTTTTATTTTTTTTTATTTATTTTTTTCAATTTATATACCACCCATCCCCAGGGGCTCTGGGTGGTGAACAGTTAAAATCGATAAAAACAAAAACTAAAATCAATATACAAATAATAAAACAAATTAACAAGGTGCAGTGGTGGGGAGAACCTTCCCCACCCCAAAGGTGGGAGGCCGACATGGCACCGCCCCCTTCAATCACCAAACGCCTGGCGGAACAGCTCTGTCTTACAGGCCCAGCGGAACGATAATATGTCCCGCTGGGCTCGGGTTTCCATTGACAGAGCGTTCCACCAGGCTGGGGCCAGGACTGAAAAGGCCCTGGCCCTGGTTGAAGCGAGGCGGGCTTCCTTAGGGCTGGGGACCACTAGCTCTTTTCTTGCTTGCATATTCTTTTCAATGGAAATTAGACTCCTGCTTTCACCAGGTAAAGGTGTGTGTGTTTATGTGCCATCAAGTCGCTTTCAGTCTATGGCGACTCTATGACTGAAAAATCTCTGAAACGTCCTATCATTAACAGACTTGCTCAGATCCTGCAAACTGGAGGATGTGGCTTCTTTTACTGAGCCAAGCCATCTCGTTTTAGGTCTTCCTTTTTTCCTACTGCCTTCCAGTTTTCCCAGTATTATTGACTTTTCCAGAGAAAAGGTACAGTCACACAAACTAAAGTTGCCAGCTCCAAGTTGGGAAATTCCTGGAGATCTAGGGGGTGAAACCTGGAGAAACCTGGAGAAAGTGAGGTTTGGGGAGGGAAAAGACCTTGGCATGGCATAATTCCATAGAGTCCACCCCCCAAAGTAGCCATTTTCTCCTGGTGAAGTGATCTCTGTGGCCTGGAGACCAGTTGTAATTCCGGGAGAGATCTCCAGCCACTACCTGGAGGCTGGCAACCCTAACACAAACACACAGGTGCCAGTATATCCCCTGGTTTGACCCTTATAACGGGAAAGAGATAAGAATGACCCGATCTCAAAGGAGCCTCTTCGCTTTGCTTGTGCACTTGCCATGCAGAAGGTTCCAGGTTCAAGCCCCAGTATCTCCAGATAAAAAGGGCCTGGCAGTAGGTGAAAGACCTCTGTCTGAGGCCCTGGAGAGACACTGCCAGTCAGAGTAGACAATATTGACTTTGATGGGCCAATGGTCTGATTGAGTGTAAGGCAGCTTTGTGAGTTCACGTGTGCTTTCTGACTGCAAAGTGGAGAGCCCAGAATAGTGACTCGTGCAGAGATATAACAGGCAGCCTCATTTGTGAGAGGGTAATTTTGCTACGTCTCTGAAGTGGGCCTAATTGGATGATCTATTCCCAAATGCAGAAATGTGGGATAACTGGAAAGATGGAGGCCCAGAGCTGTAAATCATGCAGGCACACCGCGAGCATCCTCTTCTGTATGTGAGGCTTTAATTAATCAGTGACTTGAAGTGCACTCGTTGCTTTCTCTAGCATTCAGTCTGTGGATTGCTGTACACAATAGGGTGTGGGAGAAAGTGTTATGCAAGATGAGATTAAAAAGGAAAAATATTATGAACAGAAATAACACCCCGACTTAGTCAATTGAAGTCAACAAGATTCCACCCTTTGCAAGCTGGTGTATAATTTGCATAACAGCACTTGGTGGATAATTATGGTTGTTATTATTTTATTCAGCATTCCAGTTCCAGCTTCTAAAAATTCTCACATTGGCAACTTGGTTTATTTTCCACCCACGTTCCCAGTTCATCAATCTGATAAAAGTTCTTGATGGTGGAAGTTTAGGCTACACTTTGCCCACCAAAACATAAATTTCTACTGATAGTCTGAATGATGGATTTCATCAGGCCTCTGCTGTCTATTGCGGACATACGCTGTTTGTTAAGCAGAAGTTCTTCACAGACAGTGTGGTGTAGTGGTTAATGTTGGACTAGAATCTGGGACACCCCAGTTCGAATCCTCACTCTGCCATAGAATCTTTCTGGGTGACCTTGGGCCAGTCACACACTCTCAGCCTAAACTACCAAATGGGGCTACTCTGATAAAATGGAGGACAGGAAAATAATGTAAGCTGTTGGTGGGGGGGGGGGGGAGGCAGATCTATAAATTAAGTGAATTTAAAAAAAAGTTCTTTCATGAACAAAAAGAAAACCAGTGTGGTATAGTGGATAGCGTATCAGAACACAGAGACCCAGGTTCGAATCCTCACCCTGCCACGGAATCTTGCTGAGGGACCTTTAGCCAGTCATACACACTCAGCCTAACCTACCTCACAGGGCTGTTGTGGGGATAAAATGGAGGACAAGAAAATCACATAAGCCACTTTGGTTCCCCATGAACCAGCCTTATACTGAGAGCTAAACTACAAAAGACGAATTGCACGAGGACCCGCACGTGAAGGGAGTTGCAATGTTAGCCGGGAAGCCGAGTTTTAAAAGACAGATTGGAAGGCTCTATCGATTTCTCCTCTCTACAGAGCCAGCTAAGATGGCTCCTCAGAGGGTTTGCTAATTTCCTCTTTGCCTCCCAAAGGCTCTATCAGTTTCACCTCCCCTTCTGGAAGGCAAAGAGGAAATTAACAAACCCCCTGAGGAGCCATCTTTGTTGGCTCTGTAGAGAGGGGAAATTGACAAAGCTTTCCAATCTGTCTTTTAAAACTCAGATTCCCCGCGAACACTGTGACTCCCTTCACGTGTGTGTTTGTGTAATTCGTCTCTTGTAGTTTAGCTCTAAAGCAGACTGTCAAGGTCGGCATTGCCTACTCAGACTGACTCTCAAGGGTCTTGGGCAGAGGTTCAGGGAGAAAAATTAGAGTATACATGAACTAAATAAATCAGAAATGTTTTAAAGAAAAGGATTACTAGTGGTGTATGAGGTAAGCACTCTAGGACTGTACTGGAAGGAAGTGGTCTCAACAAGATGAGTAAAGGTATAGGGATTATAGACTTTCCTATTATGTACAGTCAGTTGTTGTAAGTATAATCCTACTGGGTAGTTTCTATGTTGTATAGTATGTCAGACTTAGAATTGCTTAGTTTCAGGTAAGTAGCCTTGTTAGTCTGCAGTAGAACAACGGGATTGAAATCCAGAGGCACGTTAGAGACCAACAAGTTTTTCAGGGTATATGCTTTTGAGAATCCCTTCTTCAGATACAGGTAGGGGTGGATCCAGAGGAGTTAGCCATGTTAGTCTGTAGTAGCAAAATTGAAAAGAGTCCAGTAGCACCTTTAAGACTAACCAACTTTACTGTAGCATAAGCTTTCGAGAATCACAGTTCTCTTCGTCAGATGCACATCGGACAAAGAGAACTGTGATTCTCGAAAGCTTATGCTACAGTAAAGTTGGTTAGTCTTATAGGTGCTACTGGACTCTTTTCGATTTAGGTAGGGGTGGAAATCTCTTAGCCTTTATATCTCAGTGAGGAGGTGGAAGGGGTGGAACAAAGAAGGAAGTCAGTATGTACAATGCAGCTTGATTAGAGCAGAAATTAGCAATGCTAATTGCTTATTTTCTGTTTCAGCATTTCTTCAACTCTGTATTGGATTTCTGCTGGTTTTAAGCCTTTGCAAGTTTGTATTTATGCATCTTATTGCACTTTTCCATTGAAATGTCTTCGACTGCACTGAGTCACACTGCTTAATCCACCCTGAGTTTCAGTGAAAAAGGCAGGCTATAAATAACATTTTAAAAAGTTAAAATAAATAAACGTGCTCCATAAATGATCGTTATTACCAATTGCACGTTATTACAGTAGGATTTGTGTCCAGTGGCACCTGACAGACCAACAAGATTTTTCAAGAGTATAAGCTTTCGAGAGGCAAAGTTCTTCTTTTCACATACAGAGCTTTGATTCTCAAAAGCTTATACCGTTCACAAAACTTGTTGACCTCTGGACTCAAATCCTGCTGCTGTACCGCAGATGAACACAGCTATTCACCTGAAACGGTGCGTAATTAACAGAAAGAGCTAGTTGTTCTTTAAGGTGCTACGGGACTCAAATCTTGTTCTTGAAAAACCTTGTTGATCTCTAAGGTGCTACTAGACTTGAATCTTGCTCTTCTACCCCAGACCAACACAGCCACCCAGCTGAAACTTGTATTTTGGGCCACTGCGACCTTACAGAACTTCGAAATTAAAATAATGGCCATCTGGCCTCCAACTGCACTGTCTACCATCTATTTATATCCATAGACAGTCATACAATGCAATACCCTGGAATTCTAGTTGGTCCGTAAGGTGACACTGGACCTCTTTTTCCTGATAAATCCTGTTGGCATCTAAAGTGCCACTGGACTCAGACCTGCTGTTCTACTGCAGACCAACACGGCCACCCACCTTAAAAACTTATGATAAACCCTCTTGGCCTCTAAGGTGCTACTGGACCCAGAGTTTCTCTACATGAGACGTTTTACAGGAGGACGCTCAAATGAAGGAAGATGCAATGTTAGCTGGGAAGGATAGTTTAAAAATACAGAGCTGAAGGCTCTGTCAATTTCACCTCTCTACAGGAGGGTAGTTTTAAAAGACAGAGCCTGCAGAGATTGCTTCTCAGAGGGTTTGTTCATTTCATCTTTGCCTCCCCAAGAGGAGGTGAAATTGACAGCCTTCTGGGAGGCGAAGATGAAATGAACAAACCCTCTGAGGAGTGATCTCTGCCAGCTCTGTCTTTTTGAACTACAGTCCTGTAGAGAGATGAAATTGACAGAGCCTTCAGCTCTGTCATTTTAAATTACGCTTCCTGCCTAACATTGTTTCCCTTCATTTGAGCTTCCTCCTGGAAGATGTCTTGTGTAGAGAGACACAGTCCTGCTTTTCTACCAGAGACCAACACTGCCAACCACCTAAAAAAATCCCGTTAAATCCTGTTGACCTCTAAGGTGCCACTGGACTCACTTCTGCTATCCTAACACAGACCAACACAGCTACCAATCTATTTATATTATTAATGTCATTTACAGTCCGCCTTTCTCACTGAGACTCAAGGTCGATTACATAGTAGGAGATTAGTCCAATCAGTATCAAGTACATTTCCATACAGTACCAAGGACATTTCCATAAACAATGCCATAGGGTAAGTAGATACAAGCTTAAAAGTCTTTGCAAGAATCCCATATAGAGTAGAAAGAGTACTGAAGCTGAACATAATCTATTCTAGGACTAGAGCCAGTTTGGTGTAGTGGTTAAGAGCACGGGACTCTAATCTGGTGAGCTGGGTTTGATTCCCCACTCCTCCACTTGAAGCCAGCTGGGTGACCTTGGGTCAGTCACAGCTCTCTCAGAGCCCTCACAGTCCCACCCACCTCACAGGGTGTTTTGTTGTGGGGATAATAATAACATACTTTGTAAACCGCTCTGAGTGGGCTTTAAGTTGTCCTGAAGGGCAGTAGATAAATCTATCATCATCATCGTTATTATTATAGGACTAACATTAGACAATTCTAGGACTAACGTTAGACCACCTAAAAAAATCTTGTTGTCCCGTAGGGGCCACTGGACTCAGCCGTGCTGTTCTCCCGCAGACCAACAACCCCCCCCCAAAAGTGCGCGTTCCGAACGGGATGACCACGCACTTTGCGCGCTTTCGCCCCGGGCTGCCCACGCGGCCAAGGATGCGCGGCGCCTCATGCCTGGCTCCCTCCCGCATCCTTCCCCACCTTCTGCCAAAAAGGGGGCGGTCCTCGAAGGCGGCCGGCGGCCAATGAGCGGGGTGGGGCCGAGGCGCGCGGCCAATGGGAGCGGCGGAGGGAGGCGGCGCCGGGGCGGGCGCCGCAGCCCTCCCTCCGCGGCAAGGTAGCCGCCGGCTGGCTGCTAACAATAGGGGCGGCGCGCGGGGAGCAGGTCCGGGCTGGCCTCGGAGAGGCGCGCGGGGAAGGGAGCGCAGCGCAGCGCAGCGCCGCCGGCCGCAGCAGGAGCCCCGCAGCCGGTGAGTGCGGGCGCGGCGGCCACCCGGAGGGGCTCGGCGCGTCGCCGGGGGATCGCGGGCGCCCTTGCCCCGGGCGAGCCCGAGCGGCCGAGCCGCCTCCCGCGCTGGGTTGGTTGGCCAAGTTTGCTGCGGGGAGCCGTGCACGCACAGCCGGGCCGGCGGGGGAGTTGGCCGGCGCGGTGGCGGGGACGAGGCTGGCTGCCTTCGGGGCGGCGGGGGCGGCGGCGCCGGGCGGCCTCTCGCTCGCGTTTGCATTGCAGAGTCGCGGGGAGGGAGCCGCGCGGCGGGCGGCGGGAGGAGAAGGGCAAGGGCAAGGGTCGGGCCCGGGAGCACCTTCGAGGCCGACCAGGTGGCCGAGGCGGTGCGTTGCCTGGGTCTGCCTAAGGATATAAATAGATGGAGGCGGTGCAGTCGGAGGCCGGGGGGCCGCTGCTTTAATGCTGGAATTCTGGGGGGTCGCGATGGCACAGAATGCAAATTTGGGGGGTGGGTGCTGTTGGTCGGCAGTAGAAGAGCAAGATTCGGGTCCGGAAGCACCTTAAAGACCAGGTAGATTTCCAGGGGGAGCAAGATTTGAGTCCAGTAGCACCTTAAATATCAACTCGATTTCCAGGCAGAGCAAGATTCAAGTCCAGTAGCACCTTAAGGATCAACTAGATTTCGGTGGGGGGGGGGGAGATTTGAGTCCAGTAGAACTAGCACCTTAAGGATCAACTAGATTTCGGGGGGAGGGAGATTTGAGTCCAGTATAACTTAGTTGAGTCCAGTTGAACTTAAAGATCAACTCGATTTCCAGGTAGAGCAAGATCTGAGTCCGGTAGCTCCTTAAAGATCAACTAGATTTCCAGGGGGAGCAAGATTTGAGTCCAGTACCACCTTAAGGATCAACTAGATTTCCAGAGGCAGCAAGATTTGAGTCCAGTAGCACCTTAAAGATCAGCTAGATTTCCAGGCAAAGCAAGATCTGAGTCCAGTAGCTCCTTAAAGATCAACTAGATTTCCAGGGGGAGCAAGATTCAAGTCCAGTAGCACGTTAAAGATCAACTAGATTTCCAGAGGGAGCAAGATTTGAGTCCAGTAGCTCCTTAAAGATCAGCTAGATTTCCGGGGGTGGGGGTGGGATTTGAACCCAGTAGCACCTTAAAGACCAACTAGATTTCCAGGTTGTGTGCTTTTGAGAGTCAGAGCTCCTTTGAAGGGGGCTTGACTGTCGAAAGCTCATACCCTGGAAATCTAGTTGGTCTCTAAGGTGCTACTGGACCCGAATCTTGCTCTTCTACTACAGACCAACACCTCTACCCACCTGAAACTATTTCCAGATAGAAGTATGTAGGGTTGTTCTTTAAGGTGCTATTAGACCTGAATCTTGCACTTCTACAGCAGACCAACACAGCTACCCATGTGAAACTATCATGCTGAATTGCATTGCATGTACCTGTCTAGAGATGTAAATAGATGTAGGTACTGAATTTGAGGTCACCACTTGAATTCTGTAGTTCTGGAGGGCCACGCTGGCACAAAATACAAGCAGAATCTAAAAACTGGCCACTATTTGTTACCAGGCGGTCTTTCTGGAATGCCTTTTTTCCCTTCCTCCCCAAGTATTTTTGGGTGATGGATAAGAGGAGATAAGCAAGGTTCCCCTTCTGAGCTGATCTGTTGCTCTGCTGGTGGGGCATACAACAGAGAAGATTGAGCTCCACCTCCTGTCCCAGTATATGACCAGGGTTGAGGACTTGCTCAAACCCTGACATGTTTTGATGCTGTCAGATGAGGGAGCCTGCCTCTGTCTTCCTTCTACTCACCTCCTCGTTTGGAAATGAATACATGATGTCCCACAGTTTTTAAGCCAGTCTAGTTCCGTGCGCCTTGTGTGTGTTGTGGCGGTAGTTTCAGTGGGCGTCTCTCCAGATACTTCTGGCTCATTTGTTCAGGAATGAATGGGCGGGGGCGGGGAGGGGGAGCTTTTCAAGATGTTATTTATTTTTAATTTTTATTTATGTTATTTATATTCCGCCTTTCTCGCTGAGACTCAAGGCGGATTACACAGTGTAGTACAATTAGTGGCAAGGACAAGGGCAGGCATTTCCATACGGTGTCAAGGACATTTCCATAAACAGCGTCATAGGGTAAATGAATACAGTTTCAAGAACATTTCTTTCTCCCCCCCTTTTTTTAATTATTCAATTTTAGAACTGTAACAATAATCCAACAACAAATCAATATAATACATTGCATTTACAAATATTAACACAGTGCTTCAACTTTAATACATCAACAATGAGTGGTGTGAAGAGGGAGGTTGCATATCTCTTGCTTCTGTGAAGAGTGTTTCCATAAACAATGTCATGGGGTAAAAGAATATAAGTTTACAAAGATATAGTATTAGCAAGGATCCAGTATGGGGTTGAGGAATTGCTGAAACAGAACATAATCAATTCTAGGACTTACATTGAACAACATAAAGCACAGGTAGGATGTAGGGGTACATATTTAAAGCAACAGATAATATGTAAGGCAACATAATGGTGAAATCTATGGTTTCTAACTCATTAGCGAAACATCTGGGATCCCTTTCCTACAGTACCACCCTCTTCGCTGAGAAAAAAGGCCTTTTTGAATAAATGAATTGAATGGGGAAAAAAAGATGTGTGCATTGGGCTGTTAAGATGGCAATTTTGTACCAAATTTCTGCTTGCTTCCTTAATTTGTCGTCTTACTTGTTTTATGCTGCAATATAACTTAAATTACTCTGAGACAGTAGGTCCGGATTTAAATTTTGTGCATTGTAGGGAACAGAAGGAAACAGTTGCTTTAAACGTGAAGGTGCTTGGTCTGTTGAGATTGTCTGTTCAGACTGGAGAGGCTATCCGGGATCTCAGGTGGAGGTCTTTCACATCACCTGCTATCTGGTCCTTTTAACCGGAGATGCCAGGAATCGAACCTGGGACCTTCTACATGCCAAGCAGATGCTCTTCCACTGAGCCACAGCCCCTCTCCATGGCTCTCCAAGATCTCAGGCAGAGGTCTTTCACATCACCTATACCCTAATCTTTTTTAGCTGGAGATACTGGGGATTGAACCTGGAACCTTTTGTATGCCAAGAAGATGCATTACCACTGATCCTTAGCTCCTCCTCAAAGGGGACAAAGCAAAACTGTACTGGATGAGTGGGTGTGGGGAAAGACAGCATCACCTCCAGTTAACATGAGCATCACCTCCAATTAACATGCCTTTCCATTAGCATGGGGTGTTTTGAAGCCTGGTTGCACATTCATGAACCGTTAGTACAGGTTGCCCTAAGTTTGCTCTCTAACCCTTGCACACTAATTAAAATAGTTGCACACTGGTTAAAAGATACAGAGGAGTTAGCCGTGTTAAAAGGATGCCTTTACCGTACATGTTTCATATATTCTCAGTGGGGATTCAGGACTCAAATTGTGCCGAAGGTGATTCGGATCTGCAGGCGTATCCCTTGAGGACTTTGCCGTCCGGTGATGAAATGTACGAATGAGCCATTGTCAACGGGACGTCTCTTTATGACCCATGTGTTTCACGTGCAGTATTTTCTCAATGGAGTCTGTCCCCGTGTTCAGGCTGCTAGCTATCAAGTGATGTATGAACCCAGACATAATAGGGCTGGTGGTGTAATTGGGACCTGTGAAAGCAGGCAGAGTTCTAGAACGAGACACCATGATAGGCTGGCTGAGCGAATACGGTATTGTGTAGGGGGTGGATTTCTCGAGTGCAGCAGTATGGAAGCCGAGCACATGGCTTTTGCTTGTCCCCGTGTCTTCAGTGGAAAAAGATCACAGCTAGAAGGCTTTGGAAAAGCATCCGATCCCTGGGGAGCAAGCAGCGCTGTCTAGAGAGAGCAATAGTCTGAACTGATAGAAACCACACTCACCAGGGGCCCTTGTGGACAGCACAGGAAAAAAGCCTGGTTTTCTCCCTGCTGATTAGTTTGTGTGCAGAATAGCCCGCGGCTGGTTTATCTCCTGCTACAGCTTCTGTAAAGAGCCGAGAATCCAGAGTCCAGCTCCTTTGTTTGGTTAATTGAGAAGCGCTCGGGTGATTGAATTGTCTTGAAAGTGGAGGGTAGGAGAATGTGTGGGTGGCTTGTGATAGGTCGGCGGTGGCTGGAATGTTCCTGGGAAAGATTGCAAATTGAGTTGAATTCCGGAGGGGTACTTGGTTGCACGCAAAACACCAAAGAGTCTCCCGGCACCTTAAAAAACCCACAAATATTTATCACGAGTCTGCCAAAGTGGGTTCTGTGGAAAGTGCCCGCCGTTCGGCTTATGCTGCCATAAATGTGCTAGTTTTGAAGATGCTGCAGGAATCTGCTTTGCTTTGTTTTTGGCGTGGGGTTGTCTTTGCCCAGAAGTCTGTGGAAGCCCCTGCCCCTTCATAGAAGCACTGGAAATCAGGAAGCAATATATATATATATATTAGGAAGCAATATATACTGCAATATAGATCCTGCCTTTTTCCCTCGGAAGGCAGCTCTCGACGGTTACATTAGCTTTCATTCTGAAAGCTATGTTAAGAGACTTTTTTTTATTGAAAGCATTATTTGTAATCTATCGGCGCAAAGTGTGAGGATGTGATCTTTGTTATCTTTAATGGACTTCCATCTAATATCATCATCTTCAAATGCATTTTGCCTGCCCCGGTCGTGTTCTGCGCATCTCAGCATGATTTGATCTGGGCAGGGGGGGTGCGGGTTGTGTTGAGTTTTTTAAAAATAATGTCAATGTCTATCAGATAATTATCCTTCCTTGCTCTGAAGAGTTCTCCCCACCTTCATTTTGCCCTCTGAAAATCCTGCAAGGAAGGTAAGGCAGAAAGAAAGAGCAGCTGTCCCAAGATTGCCCAGTGAACATCTTTTTGCTGAGTACCAAACTACACATGATAGCAACCACGGTTCCATCTTGTACTCACCGCTGTCATTTTGGAAGCATTTGTAGTTCTTTTCAAATTGTCACGAGTCCCTGATCTGTAGCAGGCACATGATTTGGTGGTCCCCAGAGCGCTTGTTTCCCCCTTCACCTTATGGAGCCCAAACAGCCACCATTGCTGTTTCGGCGTCTGAAAAGGTGCGGGGGGGGGAGGGGTTTGACTTGGGTTTCAGCACTCAAACCGCTACACTACACCAGTCGGTTACAGGATTCTGGGCTTCTGACAGACGACAGCATTTTCAAAAGGGACTTTGAAACACACACTCCATCATTTCCTGTGTGTCTTGTGAACAGAGAGACTGCTGAATTGCAACTGATAACGAAGCTCGAGACAATACATCCACCTGGACTGAATCAAGACATAAGCTTCCTGTCTCATTACCTGTGCTGATTTATCAGCACCCTCTACCCCTCTGCATACTCCACCCTATTCAATTACGCCTGCCTTTGTTATTCACCGGCTATTATCATTTGGCTTCTACAGTCACTCCACTCTCCAAGACATAAGGATAGGTGGGCTCACATTCTAGCTGTATCTGAAGAAGTGAGCTGTGGCTCATGAAAACTTATACCCTACTGCAAAATTTTTGTTAGTCTTTTAGGTGCTACTGGACTCTTGCTCTTTTCTACTCCTGCAGACAAACATGGCTACCCATCTTGTGAACATGTGTGAATGAGTGGCAGAATGCGAGAATAAATGCTGAAGGTGGTCGGGTTCTAGCCTTGGATCTCAGCACCTTCTCTTAATTAGAGCCAGAGCAGGAAAATTCATAGCCCTTGGA
Source organism: Eublepharis macularius (assembly GCF_028583425.1). NCBI lineage: Eukaryota > Metazoa > Chordata > Lepidosauria > Squamata > Eublepharidae > Eublepharis > Eublepharis macularius. The sequence continues at coordinate 178,796,103 of NC_072792.1, forward strand.
GAGTTGCTGCCACCCGGAGTCCATAGCACCGATGAGATCAGCGCTATGACTGGATGTGAGCTTCCTCTGTGCTCGGTATAGTATGGGAAATCTCAGTTTTTAATGATGGAGGGCAGGAAGGTGGATTCATTTTTGTGATGTATTCCTCTGACACCGCTGGACAGATTTTCTGCAACTCTGCTGCATTATTGATTTATAACCTCATTATTTGCGCACACTTTTCTCCAAGAAGTTCCATGTGGTGGTCCATCTGTCCTACCCATATGAGTAAGGTTAGAGTTGGGGCCGCTCCCCAGGTTTCTCCCTGAACTTCCTGGACGAGTCGAGTTTGAACAAGTTCCCCCAATCCTTTTATTAAAGCTGTCTAAACAAGTGATTAGTTCATAGGGTCACTATAACTTAATTCATAGGGTTGCAATAAGTTGGAAGGGACTTGATCATAGAATCCTAGAATTGGAAGGGGCCATACAGACCATCTAGTCCAGCCCCCTGCCCAGTGCAGGATCAGCCTAGAGCATCTCTGACAAATATTCATCCAGCCTCTTCTTGAAAACTGCCAGTGAGGGGGAGCTCACCACCTCCCTAGGCAGCTGATTCCACTTTTGAACTACTCTGACCTTGAAAAAGTTCTTCCTAATATCCAGCCGGTACCTTTGTGCATGTAATTTAAGCCCATTGTTTCGGGTCCTACCCTCTGCTGCCAACTGGAACAGCTCCCTTCCAGATGTTGCGCAGGCTCTGAGTTTTTCCCTCTAGCAAAGTGGAGCTAGTCATGGTCTACCTCACAGGGCTGTTGTGGTCATGAATACAATAATCTTATTGTGGGGGGGAAGGCTTGTTCAGATTGGAAACTGGCCTCTAACTTGTATGATTGGTCTCAGTCACGCAGTGTATTGGTTTAAAGTGTTGGACTCAGATTAGGGAGAGCTGGGTTAAAAGAATTTGCTCGGCTGTGAAGTTTGCAGGGCGCCTGTCTCTTTCAGCTTGACCCACCTAGAGGGTTGTTGTGAGGATAATAATAATAATTATAATAACATTCAGTTTACATACTGCCCTTCAGGACAACTTAACACTCACTCAGAGTGGTTTACAAAGTGTCTTATCCTCACAACAATCACCCTGTGAGGTGGGTGGGGCTGAGAGAGCTCTGAGAGAGCTGTGACTGACCCAAGGTCACCCACTTGGTTTCAAGCAGAGGAGTGGGGAATCAAACCCGGCTCTCCAGATTAGAGTCCTGCCGCTCTTAACCACTACACCAAACTGGCTCTTAAATTGTGGAAAACTCGCATGTCCTTATGCACATGAATTAATGGAGTTTTTTTAAAAGCCATTTCACAAAGAAACAAGTGGTGTAGTGGTTAGAGTACACACTAAACGAAGGAGGAAATTCCTAAGAGACCACTAATACAATCATGAAGATTGTCTCAGTATAAAGAAAATACAATTTATAGGTCAAACCAAGTATAGCAATATTTTGGTCAAAATGTATGTAATAATGTAATATCCTTCTACTACAATTGAGCAATGGTTTGTTCATAGCATAGTGGTTAGAGTGGCTGATTAGGATCTGAGAGGCCCACGTTTGAATCCTGGCTCGGCCATGGAAGCTCACTGGATGCTCTTGGGCCAGTCAGCCTAACCTACCTCGCAGGGTTGCTGTGGGGAGAAAATAGAGAGGAGAATGATGTAAGCCACTTTGAGGAAAGTAGAGTATAAATGAGAGAAACAAGTAAATGAAGCAAATACATTTTCCCAGAAAATTGGCCTGGGAAATGCCAGCATCAAGTGATAGACCACAGGGACTCTGCCTGGTAAAGGAGACCGCTGAAGCATACGACATGTTTGCGACAGCTTTTCGGCAGGGGGGCTGAATCTTGTTTGGTACGATGCCTGTCAGATGCAATTCCCTTGCTAAAGACGATGGCCAAAGTTCCGCCGTTGTTAGAATCACCCCGGAGAAAACTGGCTCCCATGTGCGCCTCGGATGCTACATAACTGAATTGTTCGTGGTGACAAGCTTTCTCAGCCCAGTTTTCCTTAGTGGTTAATGCAGCGTTCCCGTCGTCAGTTCTTTTATTTGTAATTTTGTTTTAAGAAAAGTGGAAAAAGCGTACACAAATTGTACATGGGGTGTATTCAGCAGTTAGCGCTCCAAACCAAATTCCGGTGTATTTACTGGCGGTAAAATGTCACCCCCACAGCCAAAAAATTGTGATGGAAGAAGGCCGTGACATGTAGCCCATCAAATGGCACTTAACAGTGCAGTCCTATGAAGATCCAAAAGAGTTAGCCGTGTTAGTCTGTAGTTGCAAAATAGTAGAGAGTCTGGTGGCACCTTTAAGACTAACCAACTTGATTGTAGCATAAGCTTTCGAGAACCACAGCTCTCTTCGTCAGATCTGACGAAGAGAGCTGTGGTTCTCGAAAGCTTATGCTACAATCAAGTTGGTTAATCCTAAACAGAGTTATTCAACGGGCTTAGATTGGAGTAACTCTGCTTAGGATTGCACAGTAAGTCTTTGGAAGGGTGGGGGGAGGATTTCTGCCAATTCCCTCCTTCCACTGCAGACCCCGCCATGCTTTTTGTGGGTTTGCTCTCCCCCTAGAAAAATTTTAGTGGTTTGCATTGAGAGGGGGAAGCGAGAGTTTAGTTCTCAGAAGTCCAAGGATAATTGGATATGAACTGTTCTGTTTGCAATATCCAGAACTATTTCAAACATTTATCATTATTAATCTCTAATGTTTTTGGTATTTGTGAGTTTATTTCTCTATGCTAAGCAAATACTTGGCTGTGGTGAGGAAAATATTCTCCAGTGAGGCCTGCTGTTCATGCCAACCTGCTGTCAGTTATGATATGACTGCAGTTCTTTCCTGGATTGGCTTTTCTTTGCAATAACTCGTGGGACATTTTTTGAACCAAATATGTTGCATCAGCTTGGATTTCTTAAAAAAGTACCCAGGTCCATGGCCAGGATCACCTCCTCTAGCTGTATGCCTCATCCTTCTGCTTAAAAATCATTAAGGGCGGATTCCGTTTTTCTAAAATAAAAAAATCACTAATATCAACATAAAATGAATTGGTGTCAAGTCAGTAGAAACAAACTGCAATGCAAAATAAACCTGACAGTTTAACCTAGTGTAACCTAGATCCAGAGGAGTTAGCCGTGTTAGTCTGTAGTAGCAAAATAGTAAAGAGTCCAGTAGCACCTTTAAGACTAACCAACTTTACTGTAGTATAAGCTTTCGAGAACCACACGTCTCTTCGTCAGATGCGTCGTCTTAATTTTAATTTAATTTATTATATTTATACTCCGCCCTCCCTGCTTTCGCAGGCTCAGGGCGGATAACAAATACAAACATGTTTAAAAACATTTAAAAACATTAAATAATACATTTAAAAACATTTAAAAACATTAAATATAACAATTCATGCTGCCCAGTGGTTCATACATGCCTCTGTGTTTGCATAGGGGTGATGGTTTAACCCCCCCTTCACGGGGGGGGGCGGGCACTGCCCGGCGTTAGCCATATGCCTGGCGGAATAGCTCTGTCTTACAGGCCCGGCGAAATGCAAGCAAATCTTGCCGGGCCCTTGTCTCGCAAGACAGAGCACTCCACCAGGTCGGGGCCAGGACTGAAAAGGCCCTGGCCCTGGTCGACGCCAGGCGGGCCTCCCTAGGGCCAGGGACACTTAAAAGATGTTTTCCGCCAGAGCGGAGAGTCCTCCGGGGCTCATATGGTGAGAGACGGTCCCTCAGATACGTCGGTCCCAGTCCGCGTAGGGCTTTGTAGGTTAACACCAAAACCTTGAACCTGATTCGGTACTCCACTGGCAGCCAATGCAGCTGGCGTAGCACCGGTGTAATATGCTCCCACACCGGTGCTCCAGCAATGACCCGCGCTGCTGCATTCTGTACCAGCTGTAACCGCCGGATCAGGCCCATGGGAAGCCCAGCGTAGAGCGCGTTACAGTAATCTTAAGGTGCTACTGGACTCTTTACCTAGTGTAACAGAAAACCATAAAAAACAGCAGTAGTACAAAAGACCTCCTCCCGCTTGAGCGCATGTACACACAAGTGCGACAGTGTCAATATACCACAATCCCACCCCCAAATAAAACCTGGCTCAGAATAAATCCACTTTGAGGAATCAGTCCCAATCAAAGTCCTTCTAGAAGAGAATTGTATTTTTTGATCTCTGGCCAAACTGCCGACGAGCAGGCCACTCAGATGCCTTGGGGAAGGTGATTCCGGTCGAAGGGGCCACCACAGAGAAGGCCCTGTCCTGCATGTCTACTAGTCTTACCTCCAGCAGAGTTGGCACAAGGAAGAAGGCTAGTTTCAGAAGATCTTAAAGCTATGGGCAAGTTTATATAAGCACAGGATGTCCTTTAGGTGGCTTGTTCCTTCCTATCTGCCTATCAAGTTTGGTAGCCATGTTAGTCTGCAGGAGTAGAAAAGAGCAAGAGTCTAGTAGCACCTATAAGACTAACAAAATTGGTGGTAGGGTCTGAGTTTTCATGGGCCACAGCTCCCTTCTTCAGATACAGCTAGAATGTAAGTCCATCTGTCCTTATATCTTGGAGAGTGGAGTGATTTCAGATGTCGAATGACAACAGCAGGCATGATTGAATAGGGTGGGGTATGCAGAGGGGTGGTGAGTGTGGAGAAATCAACATTGGTAATGAGACAGGAAGCCAATATCTTGATTCAGTCCAGGTGGATGCATTGTCTTGAGCCTCGCCATCAGTCGCAATTCAGCAGTCTCTCTTTCTAATGTCCATTTGAAATTCCCCTGCAGGATAACTGCTACTTTTAGGTCAGCAACTGAATGTCCTGGAAGGTTAAAATGTCCCCCCACTGGTTTTTGGATGTTGTGGTTTCGGATGTCAGACTTCTGTCCATTAATTTTTTGTCGAAGGAACTGTCCAGTTTGTCCAATGTAGAGGGTGGAACGGCATTACTGACATGTGATGGCATAAATCACATTGGAGAATGAGCAGGAATATGAAACTGAAAGGGCACGGCTGATGTTGTTGGGTTGTTGGCTTTTTATTAGAATCTTTTGCACTAACGCAGAAGTTCAGGTCGTAATTGGGGCAGGCGTTTCAAACTGGCGTACTGTGAAGAAGCTGGTGTTGCAAAAAATGAATGCATTTGGCTTCTGTGAGCGAAACATAGAGGAGGCTGCCTACTGCACATCTGTGTGATTCAGTGCTCGGGTCTACTCTCATCCCATTCCAAAAGTAAACCTCGTTATAAGTCGGCCTCTGGTTTTAATTCAGAAAATGTGCCTCAGCAACCAGAAGTTTGAACATTGTTCGGTTAGCAGGAATGTGAGAGCAAGCAGCAGTCAGGATTAATATATTTAATCACGCAGATTCATAATTTGTTTTAGGTTATGGAGCTATTTTTCTCCTTTTTTGTGAAAGGAAATAAATTTGTGACCTGGAAAGTGATATAAAGAGACGTCTTGGTGTGGTGGAAATACTCATTTCCTTCACAGACCACAGAACTGATTAACCCTTGCTGGCAAATCTGAATTTCTTGCTGTTTTAGAGGGTTTGGTGAATGGACTCCTGATGCCAAGGGGGTTTAGATTGGCAGCCCCTGCAAACCGCAAGCCTGAGACATTACTGAGTTTGGCTGTTCCCCTCATCTTCAAAAGTGTGTGTGTGTTATGTGCCATCAAGTCGCCTCTGACTTATGGCGACCCTATGAAGGAAAGACCTCCAAAATGTCCTATCATTAACAGACTTGCTCAGATCCTGCAAACTGGAGGACGTGGCTTCTTTTATTGAGTCACGCTATCTCGTTTTAGGTCTTCCTCTTTTCCTATTGCCTTCCACTTTTCCTAGCATTATTGACTTTTCCAGAGAATCTCGTCTTCTCATGATGTGACCAAAGTACGATAGCCTCAGTTTTGTCATTTTAGCTTCTAAGGAGAATTCAGGCTTGGTTTGATCTGGTACCCACTTATTTGTCTTTTTGACCTTCCATGGTATCTGCAAAACTCTCCTCCAGCGCATTTCAAATGAAACATTTTTCTTCCAAAGTACCATGGCAGATAAAAGTCTAATGCAAAAAGAAAAAAAATCCTATCTTTTTTGCTTTATTTAGTTTTTGTTCTAAAATAATTGCCTTAAAAATGGTTATACTGGCAATTAGTTTGATAAGAGAATGCTCAATGCGGGTATACACTTACTTCCCCGTGCCGTTAATTAATTTTGTATGCATCTTTCTCTGTCTTCACCATCTCTGTGTAAGACTTGAATTAACAATTCCCTTTTGGAGATCTTGCTCGGAACTAGAATCTCTTTGACCACCTCCAAGGAATTGGTCCCTGAAATCAGAGCTGGTTTGCTTCATCTTTGTGTGGGGTTTTCTTTTAAAAAAGAAAAGGATAGAATTTCTGTGATCCACCGACATATATTAAATTTACAAGAGTATCTCTGCTCAGAATTTCTTAGCAGATAAGGCATAATTTGCACGTGTTAAGCGATTCTGCTCCTTTGCTTTAAGATAAGCCTCACTAGGTCAGACCAAAGGCCACCTAGCCTAGTGCGTGAGCCACACATCCTTAGACATTGTGTGGCCGTTTATCGTTTTCTGGAACAGAGAAAAACAGGGTGAATGATTGCAATAGCCAATGTGTGGCTCCCAGTCACTGTTCTTTGCAAGAATCCCACTGCCTACTGTTGGTCCAATAGTCTACGTTCTGCCCATCTCCTTCTTTCAATATTTTTATCCCTCCCTCTCTTCAAGGAGCTTGGGGCAGCATGGACAGTTCCCCCCTCCTCCATTTTATTGTCACACCAACCCTCTGAGGTAGGTTAGGCTGAGCGAGAGTGACTGGCTAAAGGTTGTCTGGTGAGCTTCCAGGTAGTGTGGGGACATCCCAGATAAATGCCTGGAGGAAGCGTCCATGCGTATGCTTTCCCCCATGACTGGAGGTGGTGGCTCTGTCACAAGTCTCAGGGAAGGGATATTTCCTCCCTGTGCAAGTGGTATACTTGTGAGTTCATGCACAGGCAAGGCAGCCTGCTCACACCTGGTCTTCCTCCTCATATTCAGTGTAGATGGGTCATATGTACACGACTCCTGTCTGAGCTGTAACTGCTAGGCCACACTATATCTCCAGGATCTGGTTCCAGTAGCACCTCAAAGACAAACAAGATTTCCAAGGGATGAGTTTTCAAGAGTCAAAGCCCCATTCTTTCAATAAAGGAGAGTATCTTCAGATATGAGAGAGTCAAAGCTCCTTTCTTCCTGTATCTGATGAAGGGAGCTTTGACTGTCGAAAGCTCATATGTTGGAAATCTAGTTGGTCTTTAGGGTTCTATTGGACCTGGATCTTGCTCTTTGACTGCAGACCAACATGGCTACCCACCTGACACTTGATCTTATAACTCTCCTCAAGGATTCCCATGGTCAGGGTGGCATAGGGGTTAGAGAGTCGGACCAGTATCTGGGAGAACCAGGTTCGAATTCCCCACTCTGCCATGGAAGCTTGCTGGGTGACCCTTGGGCCAGTTACTGTCAGCCTAACCTACCTCACAGGGCTGTTGTGAAGGGAAAATGTTGTAAGCTGCTTTGGCTTTCCATTGGGGAGAAAGGGGAGGTATAAATGATGTAAATAAATACAAATCTCTCTCTGATCAAGGTGTTATAAGGAGGAGGCAGCCTGGTTTGAGTTCCTTGATGTTTCTGTCTGCCTTGGCAATGAGCCTAGTTTATCTAAGAGGGAGAAAATTTTATTGGGGGCAGCCAATTCTTCCTTGAGGAATCAATCTGGACAGGTTGTGTGCGCACGTTTGGTGAGGAATTTTTGCTGCTTTTGGAAGGCCTTTAACCCCCTGCGGATATCTTCCCAAACAAAAACTTTAAACGGATTGTAAAGCAGAAAATGAAACGAGGCTCTTTTGTTGTCTTTTATGGGTCTCCTTTGAGGAATGAAAGTGTCTGTTTGCTTTCAGTAGCCTTTTCAATACATGCCCCCTGCTTGAAAGGGAAAATCCAATATAATTCTCTCTTTTTTACTGCCTACCTCCTTCTCTCTCCCCCCTGCCTGCTCTGTCCTCCATGCATAGCCCTCCCCTCTAATTTTTTCCTGCAACAGCCCTATGAGGTAGGTTAGTGCATGGTGGGGCAGGGACCTGAACCCAAGCTGTAGTCCAAGACCTTAACCACTAGGCAACACTACTTCACTTCAGCATCAAACTCATTGGGTGGCTTTTAGGACAAGGATCAAAATGTAAATGAAAATGGTGCCGTTTTCTTCCCTAAATGCTCAAGCGTCAGTCTCCTTATTTGGAAAATGGAAATATTGCTATGGCTACGGATATCCAGTCTAGATAGATGAGGATTTTGACTTTCCTAAAGCCTCCCAGAGAGTCTAAAGCAGAGGCCCGCCTCGCAGGAGTGTTGTAGAGAGGGTAATTGATGCAAAGCAGTTTATTAATACAAAGTTTTATTTTTAAAACCAGTTTTATTGCAAGCCCCAGCTCCTGATTTTCCAACGAACAGCCTCTTTCTGAAGGTCTGTGGAGAGCAGTCCTTCCTCCATCTCTGCCAACTTGCTGCTTATCCAAATTTCCATCTGGCTTTTTTTTGGAGGGGGGGGATTCTCTGCTTGATTTTGAAATTGCAAACCACAGAGGATTTCTCTTCCTCCACCTGTGAAGCAGGTGAGGCTGAGAGAGAGTGACTGGCGGAAGGTAACCCAGCGAGATTCATGACCGAGCAAGGATTCGAACCCTGGCCTCCGAGTTCCTAATCCTTTCACAGCACCCTGCAGGTGGCACAATAACTAGGTCCTCTGAGGTTTTGGATTGAGTCCCAGTCTCAAAGCCCCTGCTTGTGGATTACGCTTGAGAGAAAAGGACTGGTTTGGAGCTTGGCAGTTCTTTGATTTGGCAACACTTCATGCTGCAAAAATCTCGATGGGTCACAAAAAGGTGTCCTTTCACGACATTGGTGCCTCTGCTGTGACCTGAGCGACCCTGTTTCTCATGACAATTGCATTGGGGCTGCTGGTGTGTGTTCACACGTATCCTTTTATCCTGATAAAAATAATCCCTTATTCTTCTGCTTTGAACATTATTGAATTGCACTTCCCCTTTCCTTAGCTGATGCCAAAACTTTATGGAGTTCTTCTTCTCCATAAAGCTGCAGATTTACGGCCCGAACAAAGATGACCTTTCCTCTACAGATTTTTAATCAGACCCTGTGTTTTAGAGTCGTCAATTAATTTGGGCAATTTCAAAGTGGTCTTTTGATACTCTTTTTCCTTTTTTTAAAATAAAAGATGGCAATTACTCTCAGGACAAAATGAATCAAAGGTCACTTGAAACTGGAAGTTAACAAGAGCGCCTGCCTTCCCAGATGTCACACAATCTATGAATGTAACTGGTGGAGAGTGCCCTCAAGTCACAGCTGACTTAGGGCGGCCCCTGGTTTGAGTTTGAGGGAGGATGGCTCCGATAAAAACACCTCCTTCTAGACTGGCTGAATGCTGTCGAGGCAGCACGTCTTATTTCAGTGATTTATTTTTTGTAAAAATAACAAAACTAGAGCGAGACGACATCCGTGAAAAAAGTGGATTCTTGCAAGGCTGCCATCTGGCTGGTTTTTAATAGTGTCCCTTCCCATGTTTTTAAATTCTGAGTCAGTGGTAAGCCACATGTAGATTAATTTATCTATAGTGTTTTTATCCCACCACCCTTCCCTCTTCCAAGGAGAATGGGGTGTGGAATATGAGCTTCTGCCCATTCTTGCTTTTTTCTTATACCACTCATATGAGGTGGGCTACACTGACAGAATAGAGCCCCATGGCGCAGAGTGGTAAGCTGCAGTACCGCAGCCCAAGCTGTGCTCATGACCTGAGTTCGATCCTGGCGGAAGCTGGGTTCACATAGCCGGCTGAAGGTTGACTCAGCCTTCCATCCTTCCAAGGTTGGTAAAATGAGTACCCAGTTTCCTGGGGGTAAAGTGAAGATGACTGGGGAAGGCAATGGCAAACCACCCCGTAACAAAAAGTCTGCCTAGAAAACATCGTGATGCGACGTCTCCTCATGGGTCAGTAATGACTTGGTGCTTCCACAGGGGACTACCTTTACCTTTTTACACTGACAGAAGATGACTGGGCCAAGGTTGCTTAAAAAGTTTAAGGGAGGAGCTAGGGTTGCCAGCTCCAGGTCTGGAAATTTGGGGGATAGAGCTTGGAGGGGTGGGATTTTTGGGGGGAGGATCTCAGCATGTTATAATGCCACAGAGTCCACCCTCCAGAGCCGCCATTTTCTCCAGGGGAACTGATCTCTATGGTCTGGAAATCAATTGTAATTCCAGATGTCCAGCTACCATCTGGAGGCTGGCAACCCTAGGGGAAGCTGAGGGGGGAATTTGAACCCAAGACTCCCTGATCCTTGTCTGATACCCTCATGTAGTCCTGTGAGACAACCCTCCTCAAAATAACATGAGGTACAGATCCAGAGGAGTTAGCCCTGTAAGTCTGTAGTTGCAAAACAGTGAAGAGTCCAGTAGCACCTCTAATAGTGACCAACTTTATTGTAGCATAAGCTTTTGAGAATCACAGCTCTCTTCATCAGTTGCACTCTGAGGTACAGAGTGAGTGATGAGAGAGAGAGATACTTAAAAAGTAGGATTGCCCGCCTCGTCTGGAGATCTCCTGGAATTGCAACCGATCTCTAGCCTGCAGGGATCAGTTCTCCTGGAGAAAATGGTTGCTTTGGAGGGTGTACTCTATGGTCTTATACCCTAATGAGGTTCTTCTTTGGCATATGTAAGCATAACCTAGAATTATTCCAATGCAAATGTGATGTATTCATATAGGAAGCCCAGGTGCCGTCTTGTTGATCACTGCTGTTCTTCGATTCCTCTTCTCTTTTGATTCATAATGAATGAAACCTTGGAGTGTCACAAGGAGAAGTTTTATTGCTGACCTTGAGGGTCTCCGGTTAGCTTTTCATCCGTTTATTTGACTGCCTCCAGTTGATCTAGGGTTTTGACGAGAGGCACCCGGAAACTCCACCTGGCTTACTTTTGACCATTTCCCCCCCTGGCTTGCCTGGCTCAAAGACAAGCACACAGGTGTGCATTTTTATCAGCAAGTAACTAGATTGGAAGTAAAGATCAGGTGTGATTAGCAAAAACGGTTCTGTTCGAAATCACATTTTTAAAATTCACTTTTACCTTGGCTGCCCATTTCCAGTAAATTTATTGCAGGTCTTAAAGGCTAGCAATTTATAGAGAATGTATATGGAATTAAAGATTACGCTTTAGTCTGCCCTTGTGACTTTTATTCCAGAATCAGTGTTTTTTGTTACCTCAAGTTCAGCTCTGAACAAGAATATAGATATAGAGGTGGGTGGGTGGATAGATCGATAGATAGATAGATAGATAGATAGATAGATAGATAGATAGATAGATTGATTGATTGTACAGGGTCTTTTAAAAATGGGACATGCAGTAATATCACATTTAGTTAGGGTTTTTTTGTCCAACATGATGTCAGACACTGAATAATCTGATTGATGAAAATGAGAGGTTAGCTATACAACATACAATGCAAGTCTATTTCACTTTTAGTTGGAATATCCATGTTCAAAACCCAAATATTTGTGGTGCTTATAAATTGAAAGCAGTAGTTATACCAAAGGCAGTGTTAAAGTGATGAAGAAATGAAATTAGCAGATTTGCATAAAACCCTCCAATGCTACTTTATAATAAACTGTTAATAATTAGTAAGGAAGTTAAGTTAAAGAGAGCCTGTGAAGTGAATGAATTATTAGTCTTTTGTAAAGTAGTACTTAAAAAAAAAAAAGAAAGCAAAGCTGATTGCTTATTATCCAGGAAATTGAAGAAGGAGCAAACAAAAAGATTAATTGCTCCTATTCAGTGGCTTAATGAATGCGGGACACTCTAACCATTAGCCTATACTGGCTCTCTGATGTGACTGAAAGCTATAGGCTATGCTGGCAGGTGGGCAGACGATTTGCTAAAAAGTACCCCCTGCTTTCCCCCACCCATCAACCCCTACCCTCCAGTTTGGCCCCTGGGGGACCTCGCACCCCTGCCTGCAGGTACCAAGCCTGTTTCTGTGGCTGGAATAAGTATAAAGTGAAATGAATGCCCTACTTAATACTGTTCACTACATGTGGTTATAATGAACAAATGAATCCCGGGGTGATCGGAAATTTATTGAACTGGAAGCTGCATAAGCTTGGATCCCACCTGGAATTTGCAGGGCTGAGGGCGGGGGGGGGGGGAGGGCAGGTGAGTTTCACTGTTAACCTCCCTCCGATGTAGTGTTGCCAGGCCTTGTGGCTCCAGTGGTGATGGTGTGATGTCATTTCTAGCCAAAAAGTGGAAGTGATGTCATTGCATTTTACCAAAGAGACTTGGCAATTCCTAGAATCATAGAATCATAGAGTTGGAAGGGGCCATACAGACCATCTAGTCCAACCCCCTGCCCAGTGCAGGATCAGCCTAAAGCATCCCTGACAAATATTCCTCCAGCCTCTTCTTGAAAACTGCCAGTGAGGGGGAGCTCACCACCTCCCTAGGCAGCTGATTCCACTTTTGAACTACTCTGACCGTGAAAAAGTTCTTCCTAATATCCAGCCGGTACCTTTGTGCATGTAATTTAAGACCATTGTTTCGGGTCCTACCCTCTGCTGCCAAATGGAACAGCTCCCTGCCCCCCTCCAAATGACAGCCTTTCAAATATTTAAAGAGAGCAATCATGTCCCCCCTCAATCTCCTCTTCTCCAAAGTAAACATTCCCAAGGCCCTCAGCCTTTCCTCGTAGGGCTCAGTCTCCAGACCCCTGATCATCCTCGTTGATCTCCTCTGCACCCTCTCGATTTTGTCCACATCCTTTTTGAAGTGAGGCCTCCAGAACTGCACACAATACTCCAGGTGTGGCCTGACCAAGGCAGTATAGAGAGGGGCTATGGCCTCCTGCGATTTCGATGCAATGGCCCCTTTGATACAACCCAAGACTGAGTTTGCCTTTTTTGCCACTGCATCACACTGACTGCTCATATTTACAGTCCACTCTTACCCCAAGATCCCTTTCACATATACTACTGCCCAGAAGTGTAGAGCGTAACTGTGACATGGTGATGTCTCTGGTTTTTGGCCAGAAAGGTGTGGCTGTATTCTGTAATACCGTTTTCTTCTCCCTGTTTGGGGAAGTCATCTAAGATGTAAAAAACTGACCTGAAGTGGTTAACTAAGTCCCAGACTTGTCCTGTGATAGCTCTTGAAGTCAAATTAACTTATTTTATTTGCTAATCTCTGGATTCAAGAAACTGATTTCCTTCTTTGAGACTAAAGCTAACTGTTGACAGGAGATGTCTTGATATAGTGATTACCTAAAACCTAGCATCTAAATATGTGCTTAGTTTCTTAAAGATGTGTTGGGACTCAGGAGATAAGTTTTTGCCCTTATAATGAGACCAGCTTGCTCCGTCTGATGTATTAGATATTTTCTTAAGAATCACAGAAAACTTAAAGGGATTTTGTCTTTTATTATTTCAAATGTTGGCCATTCTTATGTGGATAGAATCTGAAATGATCTGAGCAAGTCATCCTTTTTCCTGAGCCTAAAAAACGCCAGTGGAAAGTTATTCATATAACTTCGGGGTGCAGAGACTACGCCACTTGTGATAAAGTTCAATAGGCTTACTCGTAGGAGAGAGCGCTCGTGCCGTTGCAAGCTCAGTGTGTTTTAAACAAATATACAGCTAAATCTGCAATCTTATTCACACTTACAGGGTATTAAGTTCCTAAAAAATCTATATTGCATGGATAACATCAGATTCCCAACCCTGGACTGTTTTTGGGCAGTGGGTTTATTTTACATAGATCAAGTAAATGACAGGGTATCAAATTCCAGCATTATTTGTATTTGCTGAATTTTCTGAGGGGGGGGGGAAGGATTGGTGGACGTTTGTGATTTGAAGATAGTATCAGACTGATTGGTTTCCACCGAAATTGCTTATTACTGGGGGAATTTATTACAGATTAGAGAGAGAGAAATAACTCAGAATAATTTATTTCAGAAAGCAGTTATAATGATCTGATTTTGAAACAAGAAGTTTCAGGACAATCTTAGAGCATTTTTTCGGGTGGGTCTGAATACTGCTTGAAGGTTATGCTTTTTCATAAGCTTTCCCATCTGATCAGTAATTCCTTTGATATATGGCAAAAACACTTTTCCTGTAGGAGACTGTTTTTCCTTGGTTGTTTGATTCATCCTGGGTTTGATTGCTCTTCGGATTTCATTTCAAACCACGCACTTCAGGCAAATGGCTACTCCAGAAATGAAATCCGAAGAGCAATCAAACCCAGGATGAATCAAACAACCAAGGAAAAACAGTCTCCTACAGGAAAAGTGTTTTTGCCATATATTAGAGCATTTTATTTATATACATTATTGCACTAAAATCACACATAAAACCTCTGCAATCTGTACCCAATTGTACTGTTTATTGAATGTCCCAGTCACTGGTTGTGTTGATTTACACTGTGTAATCTACCTCAATTCTCACCGAGAAAGGTGGACTATAAATAACACCATCGTCATCAGTTTGCTGAATTTATAGTGAAATCCTAAAAAGAGTTACTCCAGTCTAAGCCCACTGAAATCAATGGGCTTAGACTGGAGTAACTTTGCTTAGGATTTCACTGTTAATCAACTAACATGCAAGTTGATTAATCTACCAAAATGAAAGCTTAGGTAGTCTTAATACTTAAAAACGTTGCCTGTTTCATTTCCCAAGCTCTGCTCCTTCTATCCTTTCTGCTATCAAAGCCTCCTTGGTCTTGTTCATTTTGAGAGGCCAGTAAGTTATGTGTGTAATTATTGTATTTAATCTCGGTTTTTAATGTCGTGGCGGGTTCTGAGCGTCTTGCTCAGCAGGGTTGCTTTCAAAATGAAATGACTGTTGTCGTTGGCAGGGGCTGATCTCTGTGGAGTGGGTTTTTTTCACAGCACCTGCTTGCATTATTCCTGGCTCAATTAATCTTCCTTTTTATGAGCGGTAAAACGGGCTCCCCCGTCGGGGATGCTCCGAAGACAATTGAGCGAAAGGGAGGGTGTCTTCTGAGTGCAAGGTTGCAAGTCACATGCTTTTGCTGGAGCCTCTCGTCGACGTTCAGAGTGCGAATTTAATTAATCACAAGAAGAGTTCAGGGATTGGCTTTTTGACGCTTTGGATTTGCAGCTGTTATTAACCTGTTAAATATTACATATTTGAGTTTTGAATATAGGCATTTTCACAAGATGTGGTAACGGCCACTAGCTTAGATATATATATATAAATGAAAGCATTCCTTTGTTTATCTCCATGTGTGCACCTCTCTCCCCTCCCCTGGGAATGCTTTAGTATATTGTACAGGCTATAGGAGTCTTGGCATACTAATCCTCAGAATTGTGAATGTAAACTTAAAAGTGAACGTGGTTTTATTTATTTATTTATTTATTTACAAAATTTATACCCCACCTGCCTGCCCTCATCAGAATTTCTATAGAATTATCATAGAGTTTCCAGAGATTCCTAGGGCTGCCCTTTGTTGCTTCTGGGTCACTGACATCACACATACTTCCTGTTGGCCCAGCCCTCCAACCAATTACCAGGCTTGGCCTGGCAGCCCAATTCATTCATTGGTTCCCCCCAAGTTCTAGTATTTTAGGAGAGAGGCTGGCAAACAGAGAAATTCAGAAACGGAGAAACTACTTAGCTCTATGGTTCCCAGGTCTCTATACCCTCTCGGTGAGAGTGGAGGGGACCTGGGACTTACCTGGAATAGTTTCTCGTGTGCGTGGGCTGCGATGATGTTACTTTTAGGAAGTGATGTCATCATGCTAGCCATGGACATGCTCCCACGCTTTGTGCGGAGCTGATTCTGGCCTGTTTGGGGCCAAAATTAGCCCCAGTAAAGCATGGGAGCATGCCCGCGGGTGGCCGATAATATCACTTCAGGAAGTGATGTCATCGTGCCCTGCTGGGAGTGCACCTAGTGTGCATTTCCCCAGGTTCCTTCTGGTGGTGGCCAATTGCAAGGGTAGGCCAATTGCAGGGTAGGTCCCCTGCTCCCACCCCCTCCCCCACATACTGGGCCAGTGGGGGGCAACCCCTCCAGGGCATCCTCCTGGTGGCACAGTGCACCCCTGGCTGGTGCAGTGCGCTCCCGCGCCCTGCAAAGGGCCCGTTTTGGTCCAAATTAGGCCCTGTGGGAGGGCAATTCAGCCCTTCACGAGTGTGAGAGCACTCCCAGGCTGCCCTTTGACCCACGTGATGATGGCACTTCCCAGAAGTGTTGTCATTACACCAGCTGAGAGCACACGTGAGATGCACACAAAGAGAAGGAGGGGAGGTAAGAGCCAGCGTCCCAATCTCCCACCGGGGGAGTGAAGGGACCTGGCAACCCTATGCCAGTGGGTTTGCCAGTTCCTACTGATTGCTACCGGCGGGCAACAGGGAAAGCCTACTTAGCTCGCATGCCATACATGCTGAAGAACTTTACTAACTCTCAGTGCCACAGGATTAGGGATATGAAAAACTGAAAGCTGGATTTCCCCCCCTTTTGAATTCGTCTGGTTTCGCACAGAGCAAGCCGAGGGCTGGAAGGGAAGGTCTTTGTTGTGTGCAGCCTGGGGCTGTTTGTTTTGACAGCCAGAAGGTCTCTGGCGACATGCGTGGAAGGCCTTTTCCAGTTTCTGCCACCTGAGATCTTTTCACTGGAGACAGGAGGGGGTCAGACCTGGGCCCTGTTTTACATGCAGAGCATGTGGTCTCCCGCTGAGCTTGTAGTCACCTCCCCAGTTTCTTTTCTCGAGAAAAATGTTATTATATTGAAGCCTTCTCTGAAGATTTTATTTTTTCCTTAAGTTTGCAGGAATAGGATAGCCCGTAAAGAGTAAAATATGTGTTTGGTTTTATCTTCAAAATGGCCCTCGGCAAGCGAGAGCAGGTATGAATTATGTTATGACTGAAGAAACTATTTTACATAAGCTTTCGCAAGAAATCTGTTTTTCTAAAGGCTAACATTCTCTAAGGATAGAGTTCCCAGGGGCACACCGGTGGTGGGCAAACTCCAGGCGGTTTGGCTGCATGCCTGCCAATCTCTGGCAATAGACAGGAGGTGGCAGGCGATCACCCGCCATCAGCAGGCAACCTGAGCAAATGCGCAGAACAGACTCTTTTAGCTGCCATGATGTCACTTCAGGAAGTGATATCATCGCATTGGCTGTGAGAGCACTTTGCTTGGGGCCGATTCTGGCCCCAAACGGGCCAATTCTCAAAGATGTGCTGTGATGTCATTTCTTGGTTTTCCATAGAGTTTCTGGTCATTTCTAGAGCTCCCTGACATCACTTCTTGGTTTCCTTGAAAGTGATGTCACAGCACACATGATACTGTGCCTCCCTCAGGTTGCCACTGTCTCAGCTCTCACAATTTTCCTGGCACAGGCTGGCAACTCCAGTTAGGAGGGCATAGGACACGACACCCTTGTCAAAGCGAAATAGGCCAGGGTTGGGTCAGTGTCTGGACAGGAGATCTCTTGGAGATCCAGTGTCCACCCCTTTGTGTTCATGAATGAGCCCGAGTGGGAAGCAGTGATGATGATGATGATGATGATGGAGAACTTGGAACGTATGGGTTAGGAGTTTGTACTGAGTGCACAATTATTCTACACTTTTTAACCTGAGAGAATTTTACCAGCATGGTAATGCAGTGAAGTATTTAGCTTCAGTTCAAGCCCAATTCTATTACTGAAAAAAGCTTGCCAATCTGCACCCCTACTTGGCACCGCTTGGCATACATCCCAGTTGGATAAAATACACTTTGCCTTGCCCCTAGTCTTTCCCCAGCTGGGATAGCACCGGGGCTGAGCCACGGATGAGGAAACCCCTGGTTGAGATCTTTTCTCTACCCTATAATTTTATGTGGCCTCCAGTTCGGGCTCTCCATTTTGACCTGGAGGGAGGATAACACCGACCTATCTTACATGGTGATTTGTAAAGATTGACTACAAGTTAATGCAGGTGAAATACTTTTTTGGCTATGCACTGGTGCTTGCTGGTTTTAAAGCTGGCCTTCAGCACCAAGCAGGTTTTAGTCACTAAATACTTGAGATAATAATTTTATCAAAGCAAAGTCCAAGAATCCCTCTGGCCTACAGACACAAGGAATCCCAGAACTGTAGCTGGGCACACATCTTTGCCTTACGATACTCACAGATGTTTTTGTTCCTCTGTAGATATGCAAGCTCTAGGGGAACCAAAACACTCTTCTTATTGTAACCTTCTCTCTCTCTCTGTAGAAAAGAGTCCAGTAGCACCTTTAAGACTAACCAACTTTACTGTAGCATAAACTTTTGAGAATCACAGTTCTCTTCGTCAGATGCATCTGATGAAGAGAACTGTGATTCTCGAAAGCTTATGCTACAATAAAGTTGGTTAGTCTTAAAGGCGCTACTGGACTCTTTTCTATTTTGCTACTACAGACTAACACGGTTAACTCCTCTGGATCTTCTCGCTCTCTCTGGGAACCAAGATCAAGATAATCCAAACTATGGTATTCTCCATTACCATGTATGGATGTGAAAGTTGGACAGGGAAGAAAGCTGACAGAAAGAAAATTGATTCATTTGAAATGTGGTGCTGGAGGAGAGTTTTGCGGATAATCATGGACAGCCAAAAAGACGAATAAGTGGGTTCTAGATCAAATCAAGCCTGAATTCTCCTTAGAAGCTAAAATGACAAGGCTATCGTACTTTAGTCACATCATGAGAAGACAAGATTCTCTGGAAAAGTCAATAATGCTAGGAAAAGTGGAAGGCAGTAGGAAAAGAGGAAGATCTGAAATGAGATGGCTTGACTCAATAAAAGAAGCCACGTCCTCCTGTTTGCAGGACCTGAGCAAGTCTATTAATGATTGGATGTTTTGGAGGTCTCTCATTCATAGGATCGCCATAGGTTGGAGGCAACTTGATGGCACATAACACACACATTGCAACCTTCTCAGATCCTCCAAACTTAATTTGTTTGAGAGACAAGCCCAAGAGCTTGCTTTCAATACCAAGCGTGAGTCCTGAAATGTGTGAAATGGTAGCAGAGAACATGGGCAGAGGGTTTCCGCTTCTTTCCCACTCAGTAATTGTGATCTGGCCCACCTATGCACCACATAGATTGGAGGTGAAATCTCTTAACTGGGTTCTGGATTGGGTCGCCAATTCTGGGTTGGGAAATTCCTGGAGCTTTGGGGGGTGGAGTCTTGGATGGGTGTGGTTTGCTGTTGCTACAGCTCTATAATGCTGTAGAGTCTGCCCTCCAAAGGGGAGATTTTCTCCGTGGGAATTAATTGCTGTGGTCTGGAGATGAGTCTGGGAAATCTTCAGGCCCAACCTGGAGGTCGGCAACCCTGTTTTGTTTTCATTTGCATATCTGATTTGCTGCTTGAATATGAGACATGGGTAATTAATGGAAAATAATGCAGACTTTGACATTTCTAGGTGAGGGGCCTTGGTTGGCTACAGAAGGAAGAAAAACTTTCCAGAGCTGGATTTGAAGTCTTTTGACAGTCCAGTCTTCACGGTCCACTGATCTGATTGAATACAATAAGGTAGCTCCGTTAAAAAAACAACCACTTTAAAACTCATTATAAAGAAACAGTGTAGAAGCAATTCAAATGTGGCCATTGCTATTTTGGGTCCGTCTCTGCAGATCTCTTAGAATCGCAGACCAGCTGCTATATATAGTCCCATTTTATATGTGCAATTAAAACCACACGTAGCAATGTTTGGTGTGCACTTTTTTTTTAAACAAAGAGCTTTCAAAGTTAAGTCAGTGCCCATTAGGTAACCTGAATAGTCGGTGCCTATTAGGTAACCCCGGAGAAAAATTTCAGCAGTTGGAATCGAGAACTTGGGAATAACTTTGTGATTGCAGTCAGAATTAGCGAGGCAGTTCTCAGGAATACCGTGCTTGCAAATGGCACATGCTTGCTTCACAAATGCCACTGTCTCTTGAGTCGGGCGCTCTCTATGCGCATATTGGTGATCTTTGCAATTTAAAGTGAGCAATATTCCAGGAGTATTAGTGTCTGCACAGTTGGCAACATAAATCATCACATAGGCAACCAGCCAGTAGCTGTTCTTGGCACATGTTCAGAATGATGCATTCAAATTTGAGAAGCTGTGGAAACTACAGTTCCCATAAATCTTGGCAGGAAGCCATGCTGGGGAAGACTGGGAAGAGTAACTTACAGGAAAGGTAGATCCAGTTGGGAAAGATAAAGGTGTAGGGAGATATTTTCTTAAGATTTAAATTAGCAGAGTTAGCAGAAATGCACATCCTACTATATAAAAGAGTAAGCGTGTTCCAGACAACTCACCTCCTACCCTGATGTGCCTCCAGAGGGCACTGCTGAGGTGGGAAACCAAGGGTGGGGTCAGGAGCGGAGCAGGAGGCAATGCCTGCCCCCTCAACTTCACCTGCCCGGAATTAGGAGCGGAGCAGGTGGAAATGCCCACCCCCATCTTTTCCCAGCTGAGATCAGGCGTGGAGCAGGTGGAAATGCCCACCCCCTACCTCCACCCGGCTGGGATCAGGAGTGGAGCAGGAGGCAATGACTGCCTGCTGCCTTCACCCGGCTGGGATCAGGAGTGGAGCAGGTGGCAATGACTGCCTGCCGTCCTCATCCGGCTGGGATCAGGAGTGCAGGTGGCAGTAATGCCCACCCCCTTTCACCCGGCTGGGATCAGGCATGGAGCAGGAAGCAATGCCCACCTCCAGCCTTACCCAGCCAGGATCAGGAGCGGAGCAGGTGGCAATGCCCGCCCCCCACTTCACTCCACTGTGAACAGGCGGCAATGCCTGCCCTCCCTTCACCTGGCAGGGATCAGGCATGGAACAGGAGGCAATGCCCACCCACCCCCGTTCACCCGGCTGAGATGAGTCATGGAGGAGGCAATGCCCTCCCCCCCACTTTCTAGAGCCTGTTGTATTTCCCCCCACAATGGGCTTTGTTGCTAGTTAGATGTAATGAGAACACACACTCCAGTTTAGCTCTATAAAAATACTTTACTACATAAAGGATAAAAGGTTATTTTGGAATAAAATAAATGACTAACTAGGCTACATCTTTGAAGCTTCTGTACTAAGTAGACAGATACTTTTTTCTGACTTACATCCTAGATAGTAAAAGGTAAACTTAAGACTGAACTGGAACTGAATGGCTCAAGGCTTCAGTATGTCTTTCCACTTAATTGCCCTCCCCCCATAAACTGGTTGCCCAATAGATAATCCTAATCCTACTTCGTTAAGAATAGAGACTCCCCTTTCTATGACGAGAATCCTCACTCGAAGCCTAAGTGGTTACATGCAAATAGGTTTACTAACTAAAAAATTTCAGCATGTACCACAGTGTGTGAAAATGTTTATAAGATGATGTATAGATGGTATTTAACACCAAAGAAGCTGGCCAATGGTAATAGTCAGATGTCTGATAAATGTTGGAAATGTAAACAACATGAAGGTTCATTTTATCATATGTGGTGGTCCTGTGAAAAGGCAAAACAGTTCTGGGGGGATATAGTAAAGGTTATGTCGGATATTTTACAAAGGAATATAATTAAAACCCCGGAACTGGTGTTATTATGTATGAATCTAGAAGACTTTGATAAAATGGACAGAGTTATGGTATTTTATATGGTTACGGCGGCCAGAATGTGTTATGCACAGTTGTGGAAGACTCAGGAGATACCATCTATGGAAGACTGGATTTTGAAAGTTCTGAATATGGCAGAAATGGATAAACTAACGAGGAAATTGAAAGAACAAGAAGTACTGGAATATACATTAAGTTGGGAAAAATTCAAGAAATATGTGGAGAAAAAGTGGGACATGAAGGGGAAATTGTGGTCTTTGGATAGCTGTTAAGGGGGAGATAGAAACTTACTTAAGGTTAAAAGAGGATATATTTTACTATATTTTATTGGAGTAGTATAGCGTTATAGTATTATAGTATTATAAAGATAAGAGTAAGATAGCATATCTATATGGGAAGTAGTAAGGTTGAATAATAAGGTTCTATAGGTAATGATATTTTAGTGATGTAATAGAAATAGTAGAAGTCTTTTAGTTAGTATATATACCTATTATACATTTATATATTTTTCATACTCTTAATTTAGATAAGTATTATATTAAGATAGTTAATACAATTATATAGATTAGATTAGTATATATTATATAGTTACATATACTATTATAGACTTTAAGAATTTATAGTATATATTCTTTAGGTTAAGTTGGGTATGGAAAACTGTTGGGAGTCACTAGAAAAGGGAGGGGGGGAAATGTAATGGGATGGAAAATAATAATGATTATTATGTTTATGTTTGTAAACCCATCCAATAAAAAAAAATCTTAATTTTTTTTTAAAGAAAAGGTTTACTAACTAAGTAGCACAAACAGCTTAACTCTTTCATGACTGAACGTAAACACTTGCTAATTCCCAACGAAAGGGTGGGGCTTGAAGAGGACAAGCTGTCAGGATTGGCATTTGTATATACACACTTGCACGTTCCCTGATGTCACGGATATAGCTAGAAATACGGGAGAACTATTGCTGGACTTGACCAAGAAGATTGTAGAAGATGGCTTTGTACATAGAAATAAGACTAGCCCGACCCCAGGGCTCATTTTGAGGGGGAACACGCAGGAACGCAGTTCCGGTAGTTCTCCAAAGAGGTCACATGTCAGGTGGCCCCGTTCACCTGATTTTTTGCCATTTTGGGCCCGTTTTGGCCAGGATTGGGCCCCAAATGGCCAGGATCGGGCCTAAAACAGCCAGGATTGGTCCCAAAACAGCCAGGATCGGGCCTCTGACGGGTGGTAGATCACTCTCCCACTCAGCAGCGGCCCAATTCTGACCATTTTGGGCCCCTTTTAGCCATTTTGGGCCCAATTTTGGCCCTGAATGGCCAGGATTGGGTCCAAAACAGCCAGGATAGGTGAGGTCGGGGTGTAGCATATGCAAATCAGTTATGCTAATGAGTTCCTGCAGCTCTTTTTCTACGAAATGACCCCTGCCCGACCCACAAAGGAGTCTAGAGGCCTAGAATAGAACAACCTTGGAGAGGGGCATTAAACAGAGGAGTAACACAGTTGTAGGGCCTTGCGTAGATTAGGAGAGCTGGCTGACCCATATCAGTGGTGGTGATGGAGAGTGCAATCAAGTCATAGCTGACCCCTGCTGGGGTTTTCAAGGCAAGAGACTAACAGAGATGGTTTATCATTCCCTGCCTCTACAACCCTGGTCTTCTTTGGAGATCTCCCATCCAATTACTAACGAAGGCCAACTCTGCTTAGCTTTCGAGATCTGACAAGATGGAGCTTACCTGGGCTATCCAGGTCAGGGTAACACATATCAATAGATATTATGTATTGAGGTACAGATGCAGAGAGCGTCTGATAATGACCGGAATGTCCACCTTCATAGAAGTTGAAGATATAATTCAAGGATGGGCATACTGGTTGAGAGCCAAAATATATTAATATGTATGAGAAACTTGTAATTGCTGATTTTGCATAGATTTTGTTAAGATAACATGTAGCAAAAATGAAGAAACAATTTCTATATACTTTAAGAAAATGTTTCAAATATATATAACGTCTGGTGTTTGAAGTTATAAGATAATTAATTAGCCAAGAATGTGAGCCCTTTTTAGTGTGACGGTTAGTTATTGTTAGGAGATGTTTTTGAAACCCTATAAATAGGAGAAGCTGAATTGATTGGGAGCTTCTTCCTAGAAGGATCTCCTTGCGTGAAAGCTGCTTATCTTTGGGTAAGATAATTTATTGGATTCATGTAATTGCTCTCTTTTAATGACCTGTGTAGTTATAATGGATGGTACAATTGTCTGTTGATTGAACTAAAATTAAGAATGCTGAATAACTGTGTTTTAATAATAAAGGCAGAGACGCCATAATGGAAGCAGAGACGCCATAATTGTATTACTTGTGTACAATACCTAGTACTATACACAATTGTATTGTCCAGTATTGTACACAGGAGCCCCGTGGCGCAGAGTGGTAAGCGGCAGTACTGCAGCCCAAGCTCTGCTCACGACCTGAGTTCGATCCTGGTGGATGCCGGGTTCAGATAGCCAATTCAAGGTTGACTCAGCCTTCCATCCTTCTGAGGTCGGTAAAATGAGTACCCAGTTTCCTGTGGGTAAAGTGTAGATGACTGGGGAAGGCAATGGCAAACCACCCTGTAAAAAAAAGTCTGCCAAGAAAACGTCATGATATGACGTCCCCATGGGTCAGTAATGACTTGGTGCTTGCACAGGGGACTACCTGTACCTTTTTTTAATACCCAGTAATGAATTTAAGATGTTATCTGTGGTATACCTCTTGCCAGGAGTTAAATGATTTGATATACAAAAGTGAACTAGATGCTTAAGGCTCCTTAAGTACACACCTGTATCTGAATTATGCCTGACCAGAGTCATCCAGAAATCCTTCTTGAACATTTTTGTATGTTTGGAGGTACCTTTATAAACAATTAGTGATTTTGCATTGAGCATGGGTAATATTGCTTGCTAATTGTTAAACAGGAATGGAAAAATTCTCCTGACTTATCAGCATAAGGTGACCAAATTGTCTTGGTGTGCATGAAAAACGACTGGCTGTCTTCATCTGTTTAGTGAAAAATTAGGAACAAGCTTTCCACCGCTCCACACTGGTCTTTGTTATAATGCATGTTATGAAAAAGAAAGTGGTTTTCTGTAAACATCTCAGAGAACGGAAAATGCCCGAAGGTTCAGTTGAGGAAATATGAAAGATACGAATTACTGCATGTTCCAGCTGAGATAAATGATAGCTTGGCAACAGTTTTATCACACAGACGATCTTTGGGTGTAGAACGAATAACATTTGGAGCAGATATACCAAAACTGAGATCATGCGTTCCTCACCGACCCAACTCTTTAGGGGCCGTGCTAGCGGATCCCAATTCTCATTTAATGACTTAAGAGTTTAATCTTAAGCCACTTGTAACTTGCCTGGAGGGTGGTGGCTGTGGTGGTGGGGGGTCATTCATTATTTCCATCGATGTAATTAAATTTAAGGAAAGCCTGGAAGCAGTTCACACATTGTAAAGGAAAAGGATTTCTGAATGATGAAAGCTTATAAGTAAAATTGGATCAATTTTTCTCCCCGTGCGTGACAGTTAATGAGAGATTTCACCATTCTTTCTCCCCCACCCCTCCACGCTTGATTAAAACATAATCTTTCCTGTTCTCCAAGGGAAGTCACAAAAGTGACTCGGGGCCTCAACCTCCAATTTATGTTAAGAATGCACACCTGATCCTAGCTCTTGGGTCAGAAATGCTTTAACTATTGCACGTAGTAATATTGCTTCATTTTGTTTGTTCTCCCCCAGCGATAAGGTTGTGGTCTAGGGTTGTATACAATAGATATATTTTTGCAGATGTTCTGTTTGTCTGCCCTCCCCGAAACAGTCAGCTGTAATATTAGAGGCTGCGGCTTAAGGTTGTGTATTTATTTGTATAGTGACTTGATTCCAGGCTCTAAATAGCTCCGGATGAAATGTCGCCGTCCTCTTTCAGCGTCCGATATTCCGATTAAAGTTTGCCGTCCTGTGCAATCTTCATAAGAAAAAAAATCTGAACGGCAGCAAATTTCAGTGCAGGAATTATTGTTGTCTCTGGATGCTCAGGAAAGCGTCGGTGCCTGTTACTTTTATACATCGCAGAGGATTTCCCTTAGGTCAGCTCTTGACATTAGAATGGTTAGGTATGTCAATATTGCTCCCCTAGGCAGGCTGATGCAGAATCGATGGGCATTTAAAGTGTTGCTGCTGCGTATCCGAAGAATAAGATTTAAAGTTGATGAATTATGGGAAGTATTCGCTAATTGCCAAAAACTATCTCGTGGCATTCTGCGGTGAGGTTGGTGATGGATTGGTTGCTCTTTGGTTAATGTCTCTGTTGACCTAGATGAGAGCGATGACCCCTTTTTTATCAGATGATACCAAATAGAGAGGAGTCGCAAACACACGAAAGGATAGGGCAAAAAACGGGTCTCTAAGAGGGTATGGCTGATGGCAACAGATTGAAAATTGAACGAGGGCCAGTAAAGACATTGCAGGAACATGCTAGCAGATGCAATGGGATTTGGAAGAAGACTTTCATTGTAACATTTCTGGAATCTCTTGGCAGTGGCTCTTGGAGGTCTTGGGCAGGGCGGAATCCTTCCCGTCACTTTCATTATGTGAGTTCCTTTTATCTGAAGGACTCGGAACTGGGAAAGCTACACAGGGACGGATCGACAGGGGGGCAGGGGGGGTAGTCTGCCCCCGGCGTTGCCGAAGAGGATGTGCCGGGCACAGCTGCCAGTCACCAGGAGCGTGCAGGCGGCAGCGCGGGGGGCTGGGAAGTGCGGCCAGCTTGCCATGCCCCCCCTGTCCTGCGGAGCAGGTGAATGGCATCGGGGTGGCTGGGAGGCTGCCTGCACCATTTGCCTGCCCCGCAGGACAGGGAGTGGTCGGCTGCCCCCTGTCCTGAAGGGCAGGCGAATGGTGCGGGTGGCTTCCCAGCCTCCGCCAACTCCACAATATGCCAGGGCAGACGGCGAGCCACGTGGGCGGCATACTCCTCCCCGCGTGATGACATCACCGAAGTGACATAATCATACAGCGGTAGGAGCGCGCGCGAGGAGCCAGACTTGGGTTGCCCTGGGCACCGGCAACCCTAGATCCAGCCCTGAAGCTACATGATCTTCCTCTGAGCAGCCGCTCAAATGATAGTATTCTGATCAGCATGGTGTGAACACACCTGAAATATTGGTTTGTTAGATATGGGTCAAGAAACGTAGTCATCCGAAGTGACTGATCCACACGGTTGGAAGAAGACCTTCAAAGTCTGTTATATAGAGATTATTGGAATACAACTCTCGGGTAATGTGTAGTGCAGTGGCTAAGAGAAATGAGCTGTAATCTGGAAGGTTTCCGGTTCAAATCTTGCTTCTGCCATGAATTCACAAGGTTGGGTTGGGCGTGCCTTTCTCTTTGTCGGCCCCTCATCCGCAACATCAGTGTGCTTTCTGTACCCATGCCCCAGGATGGTTTAAATAAACCGTTTAAAACAGACTTAAAAATGGAAACTTGAGCGTCGCATCACAAAACATTGAGCGGCTACTCTCCAAACCCCCAGCCTGTATAATAATCCGGTGAGACAGTGATAAAACAAAGCAGGTGAAACCCTTTCAGATCAGCAATAGAACCATAAAAATAACAACACCTCCCCAGAAAGCAGCAGGGGAGCAAACCAAAGGTCAAACGGCAGAACTCAGCTCTTAAGAAAAAATACAAAACTGGGTCCTGTCCCTCTTCAAAAGTGCTTTGGAAAAGAGCGATCTTCACCATTCTCCAGAGGCTGACTGGACCTCTTGAGGCAGGGAGTTCCAGAGGTTGGGAGCTCTCTCTTGCATGCTTATCAACGTCATCAAGACAAACACGCAGAGGAGGGCTGTCCCAGATGAATTTAATCTGTGGGAATTGGGGGGGGGGGGTAATAATACTAGTCCACCTTACAGGGCTGTCATAGAGTTCAGAAAGAGACCAGTTATATACAGAATAACAGAACAGGGTATACTTTATTGGGATGAAAGAATCAGATTGAGGGAGAGGAGTGGGACGGCTATGCTTGTCTCCGTTTTCAGTTGCGACTGCAACAAAATCTGACAATTATGTTCCTGTAGAACAGAATAAGAATACGGGGAGTGATCTGTTTAGGTGATAAAGCCAAGTATGAACTTTCAGAATGACAGATTCTGACCAGGGTGAGAGATTCTAGAAAGACTGTTGAACACGAACTTCCTGGGGATATGTGCTAAAACAGCCACCGAGATATAAGGGTGGGTGCTAGACTTGAAAGTCCCGGTTCAAATCCCCAATCAGCCACAAAATGAACTGGGTGTCAGTGGGCCCACCCCACAGGGTTGTTGTGAAAATGAAGGAGAGAGGAAGAGAATGATGGATGCTGTCCTGATTTCTTTGGGAATAAAAAGGTGATCAATACATAAGAGATGTCCCATTTTGATGGCTGTGAATTGCATGGTCTTATTCCATCCCTGCAGGAAACTAGAATGAAAAAAGGTGTGTGTTTCAGGAGGCATTACTTATCAGCTGCCCCAAACCGAAGTTTTAAAAATGAGCGTTTCCCCTTTTGTGTCGTGATTATTCCGGCGTCTTTGCCCTGCCATGTTTCTCCCTGAATGGTTAAATGTCTTGCTGAACCCTCCCAATTTCCGAGCGACATTGGAGCTTTGCAAACTAAGCTGAGAGCAAAGCCGCTCCCTTTTGGCATTTTGAGAAGCGTGAAATTTGTCAACAGAGGTGTTTTCGGCGGCATGTTCGCACATAGTCTGGCCGCTGCTTTCCGAAATGAGTCATGCTTCAATCCCTCAAAGAAGGCTAGCTGTCGCATTTCTCCCCGGGGCTAATTTTAAAGGCCGGTTTCTTTTTCTCTCTCCTTCGTCTGACTCTCTTCCCCTTGTGGTCTTAAACTTTGACAGTTGGCAATATTCAGTGTGTGCTTTTCATTTAGCTCCCAATTTGTGACTAGTTCTCTAATCCAGGCCTGGATTTTGAGGATTTTCAAAGCCTACAACTGGGGTTTGGAGGAAGAATATAAAGTCTAAAGCATGTTTAGAGAAGAAATTATGCTTGGGAAGCTTTCTCCCCCTCCCCCCACCGCATCACTGGAACATCCAACCAGAAAAAGCTTTGCTTACTTATGTATAACATATGTAACGTTAGGCTGTAGCTTAGGGTTGCCAGCCTCCAGGTAGTGGAAAAGGAATGCTGGGAATATACAATCAACAAGGTCTTCAAAATTTATAACCAGATTTTTAGTGCAAAGCGTGCAAAAGCTTTTGCACGCTTTGCACTAAAAATTTGGTTATAAATTTTGAAGACCTTGTTGATTGTATATTCCCGTCATTCCTTTTCCAGTTTCTGACTACCCGGGGTTTCCCTGCTCTTGTTGTAGCCTCCAGGTAGTGGCTGGAGATCTCCTGGAATTACAACTGGTCTCCAGGCCACGGAGATCTGTTCCCCTGGAGAAAATGGCTACTTGGGGGGGTAAACTCTATGGAATTATGCCA
Source organism: Eublepharis macularius (assembly GCF_028583425.1). NCBI lineage: Eukaryota > Metazoa > Chordata > Lepidosauria > Squamata > Eublepharidae > Eublepharis > Eublepharis macularius. The sequence goes on from NC_072792.1 coordinate 178,825,330, forward strand.
TGCCAAGGTCCTTTCCCTCCCCAAACCCCACTTTCTCCAGGTTTCACCCTCCAGATTTCCAGGAATTTCCCAACTTGGAGCTGTCAACCCTACTGTAGTTAAAGGCAAGGAGACAGGAACAATTAAAATATTGGCAACTTTTCAATGAATGTCGGCAACCTTGAGAGTTTCATGCGAACTCCCAACAGAACTCTGCCCCATGTTCCTAAAAGGACCCTTCAGGCATCCTTCGAAGAGAAATTTCAAACACATGATCAGTATGGAAATCCCCAGATAGCTTTATTAACATCACCTTAGTGGCCAGAATGACAGTTGTTTGAAACATAGGGAACGAATTACTGTTTTTACTTTATTTTATGTATTTAAAACAATTAAGGCAGTGAACAATAAAAAAGACATTAAAAACAGTGCATGTCTGTCTGTCGCAGTAGAAAAGAGCAAGAGTCCAGTACCACCTAGAAGACTAACAAAATTTTTGGTAGGGTGTGAGCTTTCACGAGTCACTGCTCACTTCTTCAGATACAGTATCTGAAGACGTGAGCTGTGACTCACGAAAGCTCATATCCTACCACAAATTTTGTTAGATTTAGAGGTGTAATTGGACTCTTGCTCTTTTCTACTGCAACAGACAAACATGGTATTGGCTACCCATCTCGGTCGGTTGGTTGGTCTTGTCTTGGGGAAATGCCGTGCCAAGACCACGGCAATACAGCCCGGAAAACCCACAACAGCCATCGTTCTCCGGCCGTGAAAGCCTTCGACAATACACTAATCTTTGTATGATGTGTGCTTTTTTAAAAAAGCCAAATTCAGCCAAGACCCACAACATAAGTTATACAGATCAAGGAAATGTGCAAATATGCCTATTTTCCATAACATATTCTCCATTCGCCTCACACAGGATAGAAGCAGAAGCTTTCGTGAGCGTACTGCTTTGTCTCCTGAGAATCCTGAGAATCCTGCTCAGTTTTCCTTGAGTTTGGGAATATCTGGCACTGCCGAACGGTGGTTGACTTTTGAAAAAATATGCTTTCCGCCAGCGTTGTGTGTTGCTTTTGCAAAATAAATACATAAAAGCGTGTGGTAGAACGAGAGAGCCAGTTAGGATTATTTGAATCCTGGAGTTTGGTAGGTGACCTTGGGCCATCCACTCGCTGTTTAGCGGGGTCATTCCTGTGATAAAATGGGGGAGAGAAGAGGCACGTATTTCGCCTTGTACTCCTCGGAGCTGAGGGGTGTGGGTTGGAGCCCCACTCCAAGGTGCCTGAGGTCTAATTTATGACCAGGGGAGGAGGCAGAACAAGGAGAGTCAATTGGGCATGAGAACCAGGGCTTATATTGAGGGAGGATGCACAGGAACGCGGTTCCGGCAGTACCCCAAAGAGGTCACATGTCAGGTGGCCCCGCCTACCTGACTCTTGGCCATTTTGGGCTCGTTTCAGCCTGGATTGGGGACAAAATGGCCCGGATTGGGCCTCTGACAGGTGGTGGACCACTCTTCCACTCAGCAGCCGCCTGATCCTGACCATTTTGGGCCCCTTTTTGGCCATTTTCAGCCCCTTTTTGCCATTTTGGGCCCCGTTTCAGCCCTGAATGGCCAGGATTGGGTCCAAAACAGCCAGGATAGGTGAGGCCAGGGGGTGTGGCATACGCAAATCAGTTATACTAATGAACCACTTCTGGCGATGGCAAGGGGCGTGGCATATGCTAATGAGTTACGCTAATGAATTATGCTGATGAGTTCCTCCAGCTCTTTTTCTACGAAATGACCCCTGATGAGAACGATGCACAACGTACACTGTCTGAATTATTTTAGACAAAAAGGAGAATTGTACGTAGTTGACAAACATTCAGATCTTGTCCTCTGTATCTGTTGTCTTTTCGATATGTGTCTTAGTGGTTGACGGTGGGGGAGGAGGAAGGACTGGAGGCCTTTAATGAGACGCTTGAGAATTGACAGATTGGTATTGATGACATGACTGGATTGACAGATTGCCACTGTTGACATGACGGAGTACCTGGAGCATTGCCACCTGCTCCCAGGGGCTGGCTGGTGTGCAGCATACCAATCGGCTCACTGCTGGGAGTTTACAACCAGTTTATGGGAATACTCCGTAAACGCCCAACAGCTCAGTTGCTTCAATTTGCACAATGGAGGCAGTTTGATCCTACCCGCCTTGCTCTTCTTTTTAAAATCCCCCCCCCCGCCCCATTAGCTCGAGCTTTGTCATTAAAGAAGCCATTCAGTGCTGAGGGCTACACTGGGGGAAAAAAAACCTCATTGGAATTGCAGATCTTATTCCTGCATAATTCATACAGCTCGCTTCACATTTGCATGGATCCGGTGGACGCCAAGACACAGCTGGTAGATGCATTTGAGGGGGGGCACCGAATTCTGCATTGTATAGACCCCATTCTATACTTGGACTGAATCATGCAAATTCACAGAATGGATATTTGATCGGGGAGAGGCTGTGTGGCTCAGTGGTAGAGCAACTGCTTTTGCAAGTAGGAGGCCCCAAGTTCAACCCCTGATATCTCCATTTCAAAGATCTCAGAGAACCGATATCGCAACAGACCGTCCTGCAGTCCTGGAGATCTGCTTTCTGTCAGAATGGACGCTACGCACTTCTTTTCCATTTTATTTATTTCATTTATGCCCCACCCTTCCCCCTAATGGGGGCCCCCAAGCAGCTTACATCATTTTCTTCTCCTTCCTTTTATCTTTATAACAATCCTGTGAGGTAGATCAAGACGGGTAGTCGTGTTTGTCTGTCTGTAGCAGTAGAAAAGAGCAAGAGTCCAGTAGCACCTGTAAGACTAACAAAATTTGTGGTTGGGTATGAGCTTTCGTGACTCATAGCTCACTTCTTCAAATACCTGAAGAAGATACTTGAATAGTGTCTGAAGAAGACAGCAATGACTCACAAAAGTTCATACCCTACCAATTTTGTTAGTCTTATAAATCCTACTGACCCTGTGAGGTAGGTTAGGCTGAGAGGGTGTGACTGGCTCAAGGTTGCCCATCAAGCTTCCATGGCAGAGTGGGGATTCGAACCTGGGTCTCCCAGACCCTACTCTGACCACTGCACCACACTGGTTCTTATTTCTGAGTTACATGTGCCATCAGCCTGACTCTTTATAAGGCCGCTTCATGCACCTATGAGATCGGGGCAGGGCCACCAGCCATGTGACCATTTTCACTGAAGGCGATTTAAACTTTTAAAAACTCCCCCCTTGTTTCAGCTGACCCAAAGTGACGTCATTGACCCTGGGAGCGTGCACGCACTTTGCACGCGCACGTGTGGCACCAGGGGCACCACCTCCCGCCAAGAATTGCCCCCTGTGCTGGCAACCCACTGAGTTCCACCGCCTCTTTTCCCAGAAAAAAAGCCCTGCCTAAAATTGATCTATTTATTCATTTGTTGTATTGTCGAAGGCTTTCACGGCCGGAGAACGATGGTTGTTGGGGGTTTTCCGGGCTGTATTGCCGTGGTCTTGGCATTGTAGTTCCTGACGTTTCACCAGCAGCTGTGGCTGGCATCTTCAGAGGTGTAGCACTGTGACACTGAGAGATCTCTGTCTTTTGGTGCTACACCTCTGAAGATGCCAGCCACAGCTGCTGGTGAAACGTCAGGAACTACAATGCCAAGACCACGGCAATACAGCCCGGAAAACCCCCAACAACCATTATTCATTTGTTGTTTGCCTTCCGAGGCTCAAAGTGGATTATAGAGTTATAAAGACCTCCTATAATCCATGAAGCAGTCTTCTGCTGACCTGCGCAGTTAGACCTTTTGCCTATCACGGTCGGTATAGTTGACTGTGATTGGCAGCAGCTCTGCAGTGTATCAGGAAGAGGGTCTTCCAAATCCTAATTGGATTTGATCTCTTTAACTGGAGAGGTTGGCATCAAAGCTTCTGTTAGCAGAGCATATACTCTACCACTGAGCCAGAGCTTCATAATCTCTCATCTGGAAGACTGTGTCCGTAATAGGATTGGCCCAACTGGTAACCCGCTGGGAACAATTGGGTGGGGGGACAGCCGCGCCAGCATCGTGCTGGCACGCTACATCACTTCAGGCAAAAAAGCACAATTGATGTTGTGATGTCACTTCTGTGGCCCCCCTTTTCCCATCAACACCCCTATCTTTGAAGCACCAATGAGGAACTGAGAATTACTGCGAGGCCTGGAGACCTGCCCCTCTCCCAGTCCATAATCAAGTGCTTTGTGGGCGTTCAGTGTAATAACAATAACTATAACAATAACATAATAACATTTGATTTATATACTGCCCTTCAGGACAACTTAATGCCCACTCGGAGCAGTTTACAAAGTATGTTATTATTGTATTGTCGAAGGCTTTCACGGCCGGAGAACGATGGTTGTTGTGGGTTTTCCGGGCTGTATTGCCGTGGTCTTGGCATTGTAGTTCCTGACGTTTCGCCAGCAGCTGTGGCTGGCATCTTCAGAGGTGTAGCACCAAAAGACAGAGATCTCTCAGTGTCTGAGAGATCTCTGTCTTTTGGTGCTACACCTCTGAAGATGCCAGCCACAGCTGCTGGCGAAACGTCAGGAACTACAATGCCAAGACCACGGCAATATGTTATTATTATCCCCACAACAAAGCACCCTGTGAGGTAGGTGGGGCTGAGAGAGCTCGTTGTGACTGACCCAAGGTCACCCAGCTGGCTTCAAGTGGAGGAGTGGGGAATCAAACCTGGTTCTCCAGATTAGAGTCCCGTGCTCTTAACCAGTACACCAAACTCTAGTTACTAAGGGATGGGAGAAATGTATTCTGCCCATGCTTAGATGATAGCTACTTTTGTAGAAAGAAGTAGAATTGCTCATTGTTTCTGGGCTCAACTGAAGATGCTGGTTCTTACTATTTAAAACTCTTCATGATCAAGGCCAATGGACTGCATTCCCCTGTCTGAAATCCACTTCTTTCATCAGTTGCAATGTTCAGTTCCTTCTGTCTTGCTAGGATCCTCTGCTATCTGCCCTTGAGCTGTCGGTTGTGGTTCTGTTTCTTCCGAACGACCAGCTAGAAGAAGTCAGGAGGGTGCCTTCCCTAGAAGACTGTGCAAAGTGGAATTTTATTTCATTTTTTTTCCTTTTCAAATTCCTTTCTTGACGTTCTTAAAAAGTTCATAATACAGAGATTGCAATAGATCATTCCAATTTACAAGAATATCAATGCGATATAATAATTGAACATAACTGTGTGCGAGAAAGAACTAACATCGGAGATGGAATATGTTACAAAAACATCAGAAGAGTTTAGCTTGCCAGTCATATGTGAGATCCCAACATATTTTAGAAGAGGTGAGCGCCTGAGGGACATAGGAAGGTGGTAAAATGTCATGTTTGCTGAGATAAGTAAGCAACAGAAACCAATTTCGAGTGAATTTGGCATGGGAGTCCTCTGTATCAGATTGTTTCAGACCTTGTGAGATTTCCTCATATGTAAAAAAATTTGTACCATGTTTGAATGGAGGGAGAGCAATCATCTTTCCATTTAGCTGCAATGGCCATTTTTGCTGCTCCTGTTAGATTAAACCCCAACGAGAGAGCCACGTGTTAGGAAAGAAATTGCAAATTGCAACCACAACGGGTTAGCTAGCAAATGAACATCCCGTATCGGATTCTTACGCCTGTGAGCGAGCCGTCATTATGCTTTTGATTTGGAATACTTGTGAATCGGGCGTGCAAGAATTGTAACTGCTTGGAAGAAGGAGAATCCGATACGGGATGTTCATTTGCTAGCTAACCCGTTGCGGTTGCAATTTGAATGGTTTCAGCAGTTAGTGATTGAATGTATTGTATTATGACCTTATTGGCACTGTGACTTACCTTTGCATTAACTGTTGCACATATTTGTACTTATATTTGGTTGTATTCATTGTTCCAAATCGGGCTGAGTACATAGCCTAAAAAGAAGTCTAGGGCAGCCTGTGTTACCCCTTCATTTGACGGGGTGGAGAGGTGTTTACCGGGGCTTCCCTAAAGAGTGGTATTGATTGTGACATAGGAATGTTCATTGTACTTTTTGTATAACTCACTTTGATAGATTTGTTTCAAATACACTTTTTGATATTTTCCTAGTTAGTCGGCCACGGCTTATGCTCCTGTTAGATTAGCAATTAGTTCTCTCCATGACGACAAATCGGACCTGTTTTCCGAGACGTTTAGCAGCAATGATTCTGGTGAATTTGGTAAGGAACACCCAATTATTTCACGAATTTATTTCATTTTTGAGAGCTTTTAACTGGTTTAGCACATGACAAAATTTTTGATTTATTGGCCCACTGATGTTTGGTGCTTTATTGGCCACTATCGTGTTAATTTCTGACCGTGTTAATCTCTGGTGATCCCTGGCCCCTGGGAGGCTCACCTGGCCTTGACCAGAGCCAGGGCCTTTTCGGTCCTGGTCCCGACCTGGTGGAATGCTCTGTCTGCAGAAACCTGGACCCAACAAGACATACTATCCTTTCGTTGGGCCTGTAAGACAGAGTTGTTCTGCAAGGTATATGGTTGAGGCTGGGATGTAAGTATGCCTGCCAGCCTCCTGTCCGGGTGGGGGGCATATTATGACCCCCCCAAGCTCTCCATCAGTGAGATTGGTTGCTCTTTCCACCTCCTGCCCTTTGAAGGTTGTTGGGGAGGGATATATTTTGGGGATCGCCACCCGAGTTTTCATTATTGTACAAACTGAGTTTTATGATTGTATGAACCTGTATCTTATGTATGTTTTATTGTGTCTTTAACTGTTGTTACTTTGCTCTGAGCCTGTAGTGGGGGAAGCAGATTAAAATCAAATAAATGGAAATGAAATGAATCGGATACGGTTGAAATGGTCTCGGTTTCTAACTTCCTGCTTGGATTTCATTGGGTCTACCTGTTCAGGTGTTTTGTTAGCAGCCCTGAGCTGTTTTTCTGGAAAGCCAGGGTAGAATTATTTTATTAAGTAGGATTGAGGCGGGGGGATAGAGAACTGTTTTAGCATGGAAAACAGGTTCTGAAGTTGACACAGGGTTTGCCCAAGCTCAACAACAAACTCTGTTGATGATTTCTCTCCTCAACCCAAATACTGCCAGTAATAAAGATTTTTATCTTGGATGAAATGACCTTTATATTTTCATTCTGTATGGATTATGCTGGTTTGTGAGCTCATTTGGTTAATGCTTAATTAATCTCAGCTTCTTTTTATTTCTTCCTTACATGGAGTCATTTTCTTCTTTCATCTCCACTAGGTTTCATTTTGTGTCTACCTCTCCAGCGGATTAAATTGGTTTCTTAAGGCCTTGATCCCCAAGGAACTTCACTTTCCAATGTTTAATTTATTGTCTTTTTTTGAGTGCAATCCTTTTTTATCTTTCAGAAAAGCAACAGTTTCTCACTTTCCTCTTTGACAGGATATCCTGGAGTCCCACACCAAAGGTTTATATGATTGTTTCATACTGATATGTTGTTGTTGTTGTTGTTATTTATAGTCTGCCTTTCTCACTGAGAGTCTCTCTACACGAGACATCTTACACAAAAATATTCAAGTGAAGGGAGACGCAATGTTAGCCCGGAAGCATAGAGCGGAAGGTTCTGTCAATTTCACCTCTCTGTACAGAGCCCCCAGAGATCTCTCCTCTTTGGCTCCCTGAAAGGGTGATGAAATTGACAGATCCTTTGGGGAGGCAAAGATGAAATTAACAAAGCCTCTGAAGAGCGATCTCTGCCAGCTCTGTCTTTTTAAACTGCCTTTCTGTAGAGAGGTGAAATTGACAGAGCCTTTGGCTCCGTCTTTTAAAACTATGCGTCTCCCTTCACTCGAACATCCTCGTGTAAGATGTCTTGTGTAGAGAGACTCTGAGATCCAAGGCGGATTATGTAGTGCGAGTAAAAACACAATATAATCAACAACTTGGGCAACAGCTTGGACATTCACTGAGCAAAGTACAATAATGAACAACAGTTCAGGTATTCAGGAAAACAGAAACAATAGAGAATGGTTACAGAACAATTTTAAACAAGCATAAAGCTGAGCACAGAAATGAAATCTACCTGAAACAAAGCATAATTAATCTCCATGGCATGTTTAGCAGCATGGAAACTTGCTAGTAGGCACATACCTACATCAGCAGACCATACCTGATAGCATTGCATTAAGTCCCCGTCTCTACGAAGGCATCTCTCTGAGCTGCTTCTTATGACCCAGTCCTGTAATCTGAGTAGAAAGCCCTCCTTAATAATTCAGTCTTGCATAGTTTACAAAAGCTTTCCTGACTTCCTCAGGCAGGCCATTCCATGGAGAAAGCACATGTGTGGGAAGCAGTTGATTTTCTCCAGCGGCAGGGTGGTATCTGCAAAAGGCTCTATCCAGATGAGTGAAGCAGCTATGGTGGAACATAGGAGGGAGGCCGTCACACAGATATGAGAGGCCAAGGCCATGAAGGGCTTTGAATGTGACTGTCATATGTGAGGCTGCCTTGGACGTCTCTCCTTCCCATGCAAAGAGTCCTAGTTAGAAACTGCCTCTAGTTACCCACAGTGTTTGAAGGCAGGTGTATAAATTAACTGGACATAGCTGCATTCCTTCCTCCTCAGAATGGGAAGTATAAGCCTGGATCGAACTCTGGTGGTGCGTGTGTGTATATGTGTGTGTAAACTAAGCCCCCATGTACATGTGCTCCTTCTACGTTTGCATGTTGGGGATAGCCAGAGTTGATTCCTTACCAGGATTCCTTCTTGTGTGCCATGCAAAGAGGGGAGAAGAGTAAAGTGCAATGCCAGCAATAGATCACATGTGTGTACATCTGGATACAGCCTATGTGGCAAATGGATATTGTATTGCTTAGCGTTGTTTATGATTGCCAGCTTCATCCTGGGAAATTCCTGGAGATTTAGGGTCAGTAATTTAGGAGAATTCCCTGACCTGGATAGCCCAGGTGAACCTGATCTCGTCAGATCTCAGAAGCTAAGCAGGGTCGGCCTTGGTTAGTAATTGGATGGGAGACCTCCAGTGAAGACTAGAGTTGCAGAGGCAGGCAACGGCAAACCACCTCTGTTAGTCTCTTGCAGTAAAAACCCTGTCAGGGGGTCGCCATAAGTCAGTTATGACTTGAGGGCACTCTTCACCACCAATTTAGGAGAATAGAGTTTGGGAAGGGGGTTCAGTGAGGATGTAGTGCCAGAGACTCTGCCCTCCAGAGCTGCCATTTCCTCCTGGGGAACTCATCTCATAGTCCAAAGATCACTTGTAATTTTGGGAAATCTCCAGGTCAACCTGAAGGTTGGCAAACTCAGCGCTGTTATCATGCATAGTTATTTTGTGTGTACTTTTAATTCCGTCTAGTTTTTGTATTTTCTTGCAAAAACCCTTCTATCCCTTTGTTATTGCCGCTTTGTTTTACAAAACCCGTAACTGGAGCACTTTTAGCCCAATCTGACAGGATATCTCCAGCTACAGCACAAGGCATTCTTCTTCCCTTTCTGCACCACAGTCAAGATTTCACTTTTCAAAACTGGATTTGGCCAGCTTCAATTCCCAGGGTTGCCCGCGAGAAGGCTCAACAAACCTCTCTCTGGGATCCAAAAATCTACGCTCGAAAAGCTGTTCCCGACCTCCCGCGACCTCCAGAACTTTCACTTTTTCTCTTTGAAGAGTGAATCAGCTTCTTCTCTCCCAACTGTGTTCTCTTCCTCCCCAAATGGTGCTTTTTATCCACCTCACTGGGAAAAAGCTGCAGTTCAGAGCTGCCAGCATCTGAAAGAATGGAGATGGACATTTTTCTAAGTTTTTGGAAGGCAGGGAAAACCTCGGCTTCTCATTCAAGCCGACTGTTTTCCACCTCCTCTGTTTCATTCAACTCTGGTCCACAAATTACAATGAATGCTCGTGCATCCGACATGTGTGTGCATACGTCTGCTTGTAAGAAAGAGCATGTTCACTGTACATCTGAAACCAGAGACCAGTACCTGGATAGATGTGTCGTTTAAACTGCACATCCAGCCACACAAATGTCGAATGTAATATTATTCAGCACGCATATAAAGAAAAGTCAAGGGTATGTTATGCGCAGTTTTTAATTGCGTTCACTGTAACTTGTGAACAGAGCTTCAGTCACACAGAGTGGGTGGATTAACGGCATGGAGACCAATGAGATCCAACACTCAGCCAGCGTCCACAGGATTGTGAAAGTGAGCAAAGGGCCAGATTGGACACCCCCCAAATCTGATAACGGTTAACTCTATTTAGAGCCACATCTGCACATCAGTGCATATTGTGCGGTCGTTGCTCACTAGCAATGATTTGCAAATCAATAAATATCTTATCTACACAGGACAATCCAGTTGCAAGTGGCAACAGTAATGCAATATCCGGTAATGCAGTCTCGGTCATCGTTGATGGGCCAGGTAGTAAAGAGTCAAAGTGTTACCCTAAATGGGTGGGCCTCCTTGTAAGTTGGGGAAATTAGCTTATCAGGAGACGCAGTGAGAGGAGGTAACTGGGATCTCCCCCGATGTATACCGGGATTGTTCCTTTAGAGAACTCTCAAATAAACAGGCAGATGTCTATCAGGAAAGGTTTCTTTATTAACAGAGAAGAAAAAGGCAGGCATACAGGAAACACACACACAAAATACACACAGAACTAACTAGAAATCAGGGAGGAGATAGAAAAATTAATTGGGATAGGGTGATATTTACCAGTCCTGAAGAGAGAAGAGGGTCCATGAAAGTAACAGCGAGGATGGCCGGCATCTCATGGAAGGGGAAAGAGGGGGCTCAGACATAAACCGAGAGTGCATGGAAGGGGTCAGAACACACACTGAATGCATGGCTGAGGGCCCAATTTACTTCCAAACTGACATCTTGCTCCCAAAGACAATGACTTGATGGGTGTCTCCAGAGGTGAGAGAATAAAATGAGAAAGGCTTGATTGAGTATACCTGGGCGTTACCAGGGCTTTTTTTCAGCAGGAATGCGGTGGAACGGAGTTCCGGAACCTCTTGAAAATGTTCACATGGCTGGTGGCCCCGCCCCCAGATCTCCAGACAGAGGGGAGGGCAATCTAAACTCCCCATGGCGCGGAGGGCAGTCTAAACTCCCCTCTGTCTGGAGATCAGGGGGCGGGGCCACCAGCCATGTGACCATTTTCTCTGAGGGCAACCCACTGAGTTCCACCACCTCTTTTCCCAGAAAAAAAGCCCTGGGTGTTACTAATGGTAAGAAAAGTGATTGATGACCCACGATTGTTGGATAGGAAGAGTTATCAGGTCCGTGATTAACTCTGATTAGGAAGGAGGGAAAATCAGCAGGGGGTGGGTGATTTATTCAGGAACTCCTGGAAGACCTCTTTGTCTTAAATCTTTGCACATCTCTGGGGTGTGGGGCAGCAAGTCAGCCTCACCTGTGACTCACATTCCAGTATTTTTCCATCTCCAGCCAGAGTTGGGAACCGTTCTGCTCAGCCAGGCAGCATGTCTGGTGCTTGAAGCACATGGGGGAAAAGGCTTACAATATGTCCATATCCATAAGCTGTTCTTTTGGTGTGAGGGCGTGTATGACTGCTAACAACTGGTGGAAGCGTCTTGGTTGATGATAATACCAGCCTACCTTTCAGGGCTGTTGTAAGCCTTGCAACAAAATGTATTTAAACTGCTACACAGATGCTGAATAGTGTTATTATTAAATTTGAGTCAGGGCACAGATTTTTCCTCTTCCAACACCATGTGCAGTATGAATTTGACAATACGGGTTTGGCTGAACGTGAAGCGCTTCACTGCGTGCATGAGAAGCATAACTGTATTTCAGCGCCTGATCTTTGTGGCGGCAACCTTACTGGAAAATGTACAAGGGAGTCAAACCATCGTCCCAGTGTAGTAATGCCTTTCATTCCAAGCCAGCCATTACTTGTGGTTTTCAGCATCTCTCATGCTGAGTTAATATGGTAGGCTCGATGTGTGGGAATGCTGGATTCCACATTCAGTTTGTTGTGTCGATCGAGCTGTTGCCTACATTTTTTTATCCTGTTCTTCTTGCAAGGAAGGCCTTGTTCGACCTTAACCTATTTTCTCCTCACAACCACCCTGTGAGGTAGGTTAGGCGGAGATAGAATTATTGACCGTGGCTTTCTCTGTGAGCTTCATGGCAGGGTGGGGGATTTGAGTTGGGATCTCTCATATCCTAATCTAGTATTCTGACAGCTGTACCACATTGGATTGGATCCGCTGGAGTCTTCTGAAAACAAAAAGGGTTTGCATGACTTTCCTACAGCTGCCGCCTAAAAATCTCCCCCTGAAAAGGAGCATTTTGGGCTGCAGCAGCAGAGGTGGGGAGTGGAAATCCTTCTGTCCATGGTGGATCTAAGTCCTTGTTTCTCCTTAAACTGCAGCTAGTTTTAAGGAATGCCCAATCCAGTGGCTACTAGTTTGAAAACTCTGAGGATAGATTTATCAACCATCAATAGACATGACTGCCAAATGGAACCTCTACATTCAGGGGCAGTGTACCTCTGAACGCCAACGCTGGTAGAGGGTTGTTGCCTTTCTACTGTTCTTGCGGGTTACCTGGAGGCATCCAGCTGTCCTCCAAATGGAATGGTGCTTGAGTAGATGACACCTTTTGACTTGAGACAGCAGGGCTTTTCTTGTGGTTTGGTCAACAGAGATACCTAAAAGGACAGATTTGGCCCTATGGTCTGTTGTCATTTGTCTCTGGTGCAGAGGCTATGTGCATTTATCATCAGAATTACGTACTATAATCACCCCTTATTGACTTTCTGCATCAGGCAAGGAAAAATCAACTGATGATCTGTGGTTTTGATGTCTAAGAAGATAAATTTGGGAAAAATAAATAGAAGGGACGCAGTATTGAAAAGGTAAATTTGGGAGATATTAAAACTAAAAGTTTAATGTTTGTTAAAATATGATAGGTGTTGTAGAGAGAAATGGAAAATGAAACGTATTATTTCCCTTTGTTATTTTTAACCTTTGCTCTTCTTTTTCTCTCTCTGTATTCTTTTTTCTTTCCTTTTTTTCTCCTATTTCTCTGCCCTTTTTACTGGGCTTTTAATCTTACTAATAAAATAAAGTATACAGAAAAAAAGAGAATTATGTACTATAATCAAGTTCTTTAAAAAAATACTCTGTGCAATTGCAAAAAATAAAGTTCTGTGCAATTACAACCCCTGCAGATAACGGGGCCACATGCTAACCATTCAATGAGAGGCGAGTGAGTTTAGTTTAGATTACCTAGTTAGATCCCACTTGAGCTCTCCATAGACCTGCACCAAAAGGTGATTGATTGTTGATCGGGGGGGGGGGGGATGAAGGCTGGAGGAGAGGGGGATTTCTGCCAATTCCCCCCCTCCCACAATTAATCCCCGTATTATGCTATTTGGTAGGTGGTCTCTTGAACCCTGGAGGCGCTGACTGGGAGGGGCACAGTGGGCTTCCTTATGGAGAAAGTGAAGGCAAGAAAAGTCCCATCACGGTTCTGTCTGGATGCTAGCCAGTCTTTGAAATAATAAGCCCAGAGTGGCAGAGTTTTGTTTAAAATTGTTCTCTTTCCCACTTAGAACAAACCCTGAGAAACAAGAAGAGAACCTGGCGTGTTAAACTCTGAGATAACTGTTTTGCACTCAGCATCACATTTAATACTTTACAGTCCCTGTAGCGTTTTGTCCTAAGGTGTTTGGTTTCAGCTGCTGGCTCCTTCTACCTTGGAATCTCCCAAAACTGCCAGTCAACAGGCTTGTCTGTTAGGAAAAAGTTCTCTCACACAACCAGTAAATGTGTTTAGATTGTACACAGGGTTGCAGCTGAACATCAAGAAGACAAAAGTAATGACTAGTGAGGAATTACACAGTTTTAAAGTTGACAATGAGGAAATTGTTCAAGATTTCCTAATCCTTGGCTCAATCATCAACCAAAAGGGAGACTGCAATGAAGAAATCAGAAGAATATTGAGACTTGGAAGAGCAGCTATGAGGGTGCCAGAGAAGATCCTTAAAGATAAAGATGTCTCTCTGGGGACCAAGATAATCCAAACTATGGTATTCCCCATTATTATCCAAACTATGGTATTCCCCATTACAATTAGTTGGACAATGAAGAAAGCTAAGTGGAAGAAAATTGGTTCATTTGAAATGTGGTGCTGGAGGAGAGTTTTGCGGATACCATGGACAGCTAAAAAGACAAATAAGTGGGTTCTAGATCAAATCAAGCCTGAATTCTCCCTAGAAGCTAAAATGACAAAACCGAGGCTATCGTACTTTGGTCACATCATGAGCAGACAAGATTCTCTGGAGAAGTCAATAATGCTAGGAAAAGTGGAAGGCAGGAGGAAAAGAGGAAGACCTAAAATGAGATGGCTTGACTCAATAAAAGAAGCCGCGTCCTCCAGTTTGCAGGACCTGAGCAAGTCTGTTAATGATAGGACGTTTTGGAGGTCTTTCCTTCATAGGGTTGCCATAGGTTGAAAGCAACTTGACAGCACATAACACACACACACATAGCAGGGTTGCAAACTTCCAGGTGATAGCTGGAGATCTCCTGGAATCACAACTGATCTCAAGGCTACAGTGATCAGTTCCCCTGAAGAAAACAGCTGGTTTGGACTCTATGGCATTATACCTTGTTGAGGTCTCTCTCCTCCCCATACTCCACCGTCTGCAGGCTCCACTCCCCAAATCTCCAGGGATTTCCTAACCCAGAGTTGTGGCAACCTTAGAACACCCTACAAGGCAGGGTATTCCTTCTGTTGAAAGTGAATAAGTACAGGCAATACAAAGCTCAATCAATATAAGAAGGATTTGAGGCTACTGAAGGACAGCAGCAAAGATAGTTAGCAGCGGACGCCTATTGTATTATTTTGTAGCCAGCCACTGTTACAAAATTCACATTTTAAGAACAACGTATCCATGTGTTTGGACCACTCACTCCTATGTTGTTCATCTTGTAAATAAAAGTTTATTTTTTAAAAATCTTCTGGACTGGATGTAGAGTGTCTCAGGGGAAGTAAAACACACACAGCCAACCTTTCTGGCCATATATGAGAGAAAGAAATTCTGAGTTCTCTCACACCAGGAGTCCTGAGCATTAAGCTGGGCGAGGCGTAGTGAATTGAGCTAGCTGCTCCTTTAAGCCACCCTCTCATCAGTCAGGGATTAGTGGTTGGACCACTTTATTTCTCCCTCACAACAGCCCTTTGAGGTAGGTCAGGTTGAGAGGAAGTGGTCAAATCACGAGCTTCATGGCCAATTTGATCCTAGGTCTCTCCCTAGTTCTAGTTTAACCAAACCTTTTTGACTTTGCGGATACGTTTGGGATTCTGACTCTGGATGGTGGGCACAACCATAAAATGGCTGCAATGGGAGGCAGAGCCAACCCCAAAACGTCACGAGTGAGGCTATGCATAATTCTAAGGGTCACTTTTCAACATTTCATGTAGAAGCTCTGCTCAACAGATGCCTTTTAAAATGAAAATACGATTTAAAAACATTTTCTTGCAGACCCTTATGCTGTGGTGGCTGCTGCCGCCACCACCTTTTAAAAATCTGCACAGCGCATCAGATCTCCAGTGACCAATCAGAAGGCCTGCAAAAGCCCCACTTGGCCCCGCCCACTTTCTAAAAATATCAGGGATCCCTGCTTCAGCCACTACTCCACTGTAGCAGTGTTAGTGCCCACAGGTGGGCTGTCACAGCACAAACGTGCTCCGGTGTGGCATGGAAAATCCTACTTGGCACCCATCCCACAGTATCTGAGTTGGCACAGCCTGAATGCTTTCAAGCATCTCCTAGTACATTTGGGGATTCTGGTTTCTGTATATTGCATCCAATAACAGTTTCAGTGCACATCGAATGGCAGAATGCACTTTACTCTGGGCGAGGATTTTTATACATGAACCTTCCCTGTTCTCGAAGGTGACACTTTCCCATTTGGTTTTTTGAACACCTTTGGTCTTTTTCAAGGCGTGATTTTGTCCTTTCTGACGAGGATATCTGTGTATATAAAGAGCTGGATGGCTCTTCTGCTGAGAGATGAAGTCATATCCACCCTGCCTTTTCCTTTGAGCCCTGTTATCCAGTAAAAGGCGCCTAATAACCTCTGAGCATAGGTAAGGTATGGACCCGTTTACAGGAAGCTTGAATGGAAATCCTGGGGCGTGGGGCTTTTCTTCACAAGGGGCACGGAACAAAATGCACCCCCACCCAGTCTTTAATTTTTAATTATAAATGACGGTGCCATTCCAGTAAACGTTTCAGTGCGTTTGGTAAAGGTTCTGTAATGTTTCCTCTAGTAATGAGTTTGCTGCTGGGACCCCCTTTATTGTATCTTTTACTGCAGGGCAGATAATGAACTGCATGTATCCCTTAAATCGTATCTTGTATAACGACGGTAAATACATAATGGGTAATACCGTCACAGCTGGAGGAGGCGCGGGTAGATTTTGTGTTTCCTTTTGTGTTTTCTCCTCTTCTGTGAAATGTTATTTTTAAAAGCCACAAGTTTTATCTGATAGCAGTTAATCATGCTATCTTAGTAGCAGATTGAAGTTTGCTCCATAATGAATTAGATGGGTCTGTCAAGGAAAAAAAAGTCGCCCTCTGTGCTGTCCCCCCAAACTAGATTTGATGAAAAAGAAACCCCCCTCATCTTCTCTAAGATTGGAGCAGAGTTTGTTTTTTTAAGTTAGAAAAACTGCCATTCCTTTCCGTCTAGCAATAATTTAAATGAAATATTGCTGCAGCTGACAGGGCTTGATTAAAAAAATCAAAGTTTGATCTTTTAAAATGTGGATTTGCAGCATTTCTGGGCCTTGGATCTATAGTTTTTTTTTTTAAAAAAACATTTTTGGCAGCGTTTCTTGATCTACAGGTCTCAGACAGCAATCCTATTCAGGTTTACTCAGATCCCTACTTGGGTCTACTAGGTAGGCCTTACTCCCAAGAAAGTATTCTTAAGATTGCTCTGTCCGAATAATAGAGAATATTCCACATTCTCCAACAATGCAACAAACAAAGTAGTCCAAATGACTTTTCCTTCTACCAAAGGATGCTCGTTTCTGTTTATCATGTTGCAAGTTAATAATGTTCAGAAAGCAATGAGTTGACGGCTAGTGTGATAAGAGAGACCTTCGTTCAGAGGTAGAGCATGTATTTTGCTTGCAAGAGGTCTCAGGTTCAGTCCTCAGCATCTCTGTTAAAGGCGCTCAGGTGGCGGCTGTAGGGAAAAGCCTTTGGACACGCCCCCCCCCCCGAAAGCCGCAGCCAGTCAGAGAAGATACTGATGAACCCATAATCTGACTCGTAGGGCAGATTCATATACGGAGGAATCAAGGAAGGGAGAAGGAATTCCCACTATGTGAAAGCTATACTGGTTGAATTTCTGCCTGCCATGTGTCTGTTCAAGGGCCCCGTGGCGCAGAGTGGTAAGCTGCAGTACTGCAGCCCAAGCTCTGCTCATGACATAAGTTTGATCGTGGCGGAAGCCGGGTTCAGGTAGCCAGCTCAAGGTTGATTCAGCTGTCCTTCCTTCCAAGCTCGGTAAAATGAGTACCCAGTTTCCTGGGGGAAAAGTGTAGAGGACTGCGGAAGGCAATGGCAAACCACCTCATAACAAAAAGTCTGCCAAGAGAATGTTGTGATGCGACGTCCCCCCATGGGTCAGTAATGACTCACTGCTTGCTTTACCTTTATGTGTCTCTCATAGTCCTAAAATCATACTCAGACTGACCCAGAGAAGTAAGAAGAAATGACAAACTTTTTTCAGACTCATACAACATCATACTGTTCATGTTCCAATGACCAATGGTGTTTCATTTCCTACTTTCCTCATTTGCCATTTTTAAAAAAATTGAGGTCTGTACTCTGATGGTGTTGGGGTCATTTTTACCACCTTTTACACTGAAAGGGGAACTGAATGTTCAGGGTGAAATTGACAAAAAGCAGACTCATTTTCTTCTATGCTGTAACTATCTGCAGCTCTTCTTTTTACCTACAAAGGAAAACACTTAATAAAAGTTTGATTTTTTCCCTCTCTCCCTCTTGGCAGGTGGTAGCAAGTGATGCAAGCCCCAAGTTTGTTTATTTCTGTGATTGACTTTGGGGTATGTTTGACCCCCACATCCGATTAGTAAAGTCCACTTTGTGTTCGGGCAAGGATGGATCTTCTCTCTGGAGAAAAATGGTTGCAACCAACTCTGGGCCTATTGCTTTACTACTCAAGTGGTGCTAATATTGACTTTTTAAGGCAGCTCTGTTCCCTGCAGTAATGTCCCGCGATGTTCACCTCGTCACACTGGTGAGGATAGGATTGCCAACCTCCAGGTGGAGCCTGGAGCCTGGAGGTCTCCCAGAATGACAACTGATATCCAGACTACAGAGAAAAATGGCTTGTTTGGGAAAGTGGGCTCTCTAGCATTGCAACCTTTGCTGGACTCTATGGCATCACAACTCTCCTCAAACTCTGCCCCCCCAGGCTCGACCCCCAATTCTCCAGGAAATTCCCATCCCAGAGTTGGCAACCATAGGGGAGGAGGAAGTGCCTGCCACTCTGTCTTGGCTGAGAAAAATAGTAGCTATGCATAGTCTTTTGCATTGAGTTCAGGGTGTGTGGAGGATTCTACTTTGAAAAAGGCACTCTAGCCAGTTGTTTCTTGCCTGGAGGACAGGAACAGGTACACTCTTAAACTGTCTGTACTCTTCCATTCCAGTAGAGAGAGAGAAAAAAACCTAAAGACACACGCTGTCACAGTTCTTGTGGGTGATCCTGGTCTACGGTTGAACTGTTTTTTCCACACTACCTTCCAAATTGGGGTTATTTTGGGTATGGTGGTTGGGAGGGGGGGGCTCCTACTAATGCTCCCTGCCCTTGCTCAGCCTTCTTCCTGACTGTGGGCCAAGCTACACATGACGAATGACACTTGAATGGCAAGTGGATTGAGTGGAGGGCAAGTGAACAGGGAGAAATACACTTGCTGTTCAAGTGTCATTCGTCATGTGTAGCTTGGCCCTGAGTTCTGAATTAATAAAGCAGTTACGTTTATGGCCTGCTGAACTTCATTTCTCACACGACCAAACCCAGCAGACACTCTAGGCATTTCCAAAGTCTCTATAGTTTGATGAAGGAGATTTTGAAATTTCTAGTGTCATAATGTCACTTCCTGTTTCAAAACAGGAAGTGACTTCCAAGAAGTCTCTGCCCCATCCCACTTCTGGGGATTGCCGGCCGGCATTTCTGGGGTTAATATATCAGGGTTCTGTTCCCGAGTCCAGTGGCACCTTAGAGACCGGCAAGTCTTTCAGGGTATAAACTTTTTAGAGATATCTGAAAGCTCTCAAAAGCGTTCACTCTGAAAATCTTGTTGGGGTCACAGGTGCCACTGGACTCAAACCCTGCTGTTCTCCTGCAGAGCAGCATGGCTATTTATTTATTTATTTAATTTATAGTCCGCTCTCCCTGCAAGCAGCCTTCCTACCTGAAGCTATAGAGTTGCCGAAGGGTAAAGCAACGCCATTTGGTGGCTGTAAACCATGTGATCCCAACCTTGTTGAGCCTGCGGGCACTTCTGGAATTTTGAGAGAGGGTTTCTGCGAGGTAGGGGATTGCACACAATGTGTGTAGGCAGCCGCTTCTGAACGGACACGCAAATACAGTGGGCCCTTTTGAATTATCTCCTCTCATCTTTCTGCAGATGAAGCCCTCCTGCACACTTATTAAGCCTTCCGGTTTTCTCTCTCTGGATCGCTTGTGCCCAGTTTGATTTGTGATCTGTCCTTATTACCTGCTCTTGAGCGGGGATATCAAATAATGCACGCTGTGCTTTAATCTTGCCCTTCCCTCTGGGAGGTCAGGTGGCCATTTCTTCCCTGAAACCTCCTCCCTACCTTTTTGATCCTGCGAAAGGAACTTTTTTGGGGGGGGGGGGCGTAGCATCTGGGGGTTTTGCAGCTGAAAGCCGACACCTGGATCCGTTACCCTGAAGGCTGCCAAGGCGAAGTTGCGAGAATGCCAGCCGGGAACAGAAGGCAAAGAACTCCCGGGGCCGTGCCCAGTAATAGCCTCTCGGTGCATGGCAGGGAAAAAGCTGACGGAGGTTCTTTATAATTAGAATCGCTTGGCTCCATCCGAACAACCCGCTTTGGGGGATGTCAACAAAGAGAATTATGCCTTTCTGCCTCGGCACCAGAGCAGGGCCAAGGTAAAGCGTTTGCAAAAATCCGATGAATATCCGAAGAATATCAGGGACCCTTTAAATGGGGGCGGTGGAAATTGGCCTGTCATTCACTTCGTAAAGAATTTCAGTGCTTTATGACAACGTCATGATGAGAATCCTAACCTGCCATTTTAAAAAAACCACATTGTACACCTGTTTTTTTCCAAATTCTGATTCTTCTTGGAAACCTGATCAATAATGGACAAGTTTCCTTCACTGTAAGGGAGGAATGGGTGTGTTCTGGGGCACTCATGCTCAGGCTGTAGACCAGGGGTGCCCAACGCAGCAGCGCCCGTGGGCACCATAGCGCCTGCCAACTTCTCTCCTAGTGCCATTGCTTTTTTTAGAAAATGGGTGGCAGCATGTGGCCTCTTGTTCAGTAGAGCACAGATTGTCCACTGGAGATCGGATTGGCTGTGCAGATTAAAATAACATTTCAATGGTAGCTGCCACTGTGTTGGTTTTAGTTCCCCTTGTTCTACTTTCCCAGTGTATTTTTGAAATTAACCTTCTCTCCTGCACTTGTGTGTGTGCCCATCTGTGTGTGTGGCTCCACCTCTCGAGCAGCCAACTTGTGGTTATCTCTGCCTTCTGTAGTTCTGCCCATCACTTTGGATCTAGAACTGACTCTCACAGCTCAAAAAGGTTGGGAACCTCAGCCCTAGACAATTATTGTTGTTGTCGTCGTCATCATCAACAACAACAATAACGCTTTCTGACATAGCATCTACAGAACTGCAAAAGACAGCGCTACTTGGAACAGCATACATATTACGTCGATATCTGGTTGATACTTAGGTCTCCGACGGAAACCTCTATCAGCTTAGCAAGGCCAATCAATAATAACATGTGACCTCTGCTTATTGTTGATTGTGTTTCGGATAATTCGAATAATAATAAGGGTGGGTTTCTAAACCACCCTCCCCTGAAACCAGGCTCAGGGGGGTACACAATATTCAAAAAAAGGTTCTAAAGTCATAAATTAAATTTGTATTTACAATTACATAATAAGCATATAAATAGTTAGAAATTAAATCAATCAGCTTAGCTGGTGCTTGAACCGGGAGCCCAACTGCTAAAATATACCATGGAATCTCTGATGATATATTTTGGGCAGATGCTCAAGATTCTGGGATAAGCAAATACTCGTCCGAAGAATTCCTGGCAGTCTAGAATTCCAGAAACAATTGTTCTAGAAATGTATAGACAGAGCTGTAGAAGGCTTTCATATCTGCCCACAAACTGTGGCTGGCGCTGTCGGCCTTGACAGGGGGAAGCAGCTGGATTCACTCTGCCCCAGCCCTCCAGAGAAGTGACTTGTGCTCTCAAGGTCCATTTTCTTTGTGGTCTACCACCAAGGAGTATCTTCTGTCACAGAAGCCTTTCCATCCCTTCAGGTAAACGCAGTGAAGCAGTTCGATTCTTCCCTTTCACGCCGTCTTTTCCATCTTGTAGTATATTCCCGATCACGTGAAGATGTAGTTGTAATGATACATGGTAAACATGTATACGGAAGGTGGCACGGTGTAGCCCGATCCCATCAGGTCTTGGAAGCTAAGCAGGGCCAGTTCTTGGATGGGGGACCACTGAGGAAAACTCTGTAGAGGAAGGCACTGGCAAACCACCTCTGCTCCTCACTTGCCTTGACAGCCCCTTGCTGGGGTCGCCATAAGTTGGTTGCGACTTGATGGCACATGCACACACATACACATACACACAAATGTGAACACAAGATTCTTTTAAAATATTGGGTCCCTACTTTCCATGTCAACATTGCCTCAGGTAGCAAAGCTTCTGAGGGAAAGAAC
This sequence comes from Eublepharis macularius, assembly GCF_028583425.1. Lineage (NCBI taxonomy): Eukaryota > Metazoa > Chordata > Lepidosauria > Squamata > Eublepharidae > Eublepharis > Eublepharis macularius. Next base: position 178,847,359 of record NC_072792.1, read on the forward strand.
TGGGGCCTCCATCGTGGCGATGTGCAAGGAAGACCAGTTCCATGTTTCTCCGGTCATGTATGGACCAGTCCCAGCCTCTTTTGCGCTAGCCCTCTTTATTGATAATGTTTCCTGCAAAAACGCTTCCGTGTGATGTTGCCATGTGATGAGTGTCGGACTGGGGAGAAATCGCTAATCACCCATGGAAGCTGAGTGACCTTGGGCCCGTGACTCTCTCTCTCTCTCAGCCTAACCTACTTCGCAGGGTTGTAGTGAGGATAAAGTGGGAGGGGGGAATCTTGTACCACCACCCTAAGTTTCTTGAAGAAGGGGTGGGAGAAAGATATATAATATTGATAATAATAATAACAACATTCAATTTATATACCGCCCTTCAGGATGACTTAACACCCACTCAGAGCGGTTTACAAAGTATGTCATCGTTATATTGTCGAAGGCTTTCACGGCTGGAGAACGATGGTTGTTGTGGATTTTCCGAGCTGTATAGCCGTGACTGGCCACAGCTGTTGATGAAACGTCAGGAACTACAATGCCAAGACCACGGCTATACCGCCCGGAAAACCCACAACCATATGTCATTATTATCCCCACAACAAAACACCCTGTGAGGTGGGTGGGAAAGATCATTAAATGGACGTTGTGATGTGGCTCCATAGAAGAAACCTTCTATTTTCTCTTGGGCTCTATCAGCATTACTTCAGACATCCTGATTTCTGAAGGATGGAACCGCCTCTGTTTATTAAACATAGCTCTTGTCCTATTACAAAACCGGAAGAGCAGGAATTTCAGATACAGTCTATGAAAGTTGTCTGCAGTGCCTGTGGGATGTCTAGTCTGGAGACTAGAGAGTACTAGTCCTGGCGTTCAGGGGAAGGGAATGTCAAGGGCTGAGAGAAGCAGTTGAAATGGTTTGCAGGGTAAGGCAAGAGAGAAGAATTGCTGGGCTAATACGTCTCTTTCATATTTTTCCTCCCTTTTGAAGCGGTGCATGTGCGCTCTCTCTTTCTCTGACACTGTCTGCTTCCAGGCGCGCATGAATTATAAATGCTATGCTTTTATGAGTTCTTAGGGATGGTGTGAGGCTATGGCAATTTGTATGCGCTGGATAGCATTATCTATGTATGGCATCTGCTGTTGATTTGTAGATTCGCTGTCTTGGCAGGAAGCGGCTCCCTGGCAGAGCTCCCCAGAGCTGGCTTTTTTTGATCTTCTAGTGCCCCACTGCCTTCGTGGCCCTCGCCATCATTTTTATTCTACCCTTTATGGGTGCTACATGTGCTGTGATTTTGCAACAAGAAAAAAATAAAAAGTCATAATGGGTGACAAAATAGTAAAGAGTCCAGTAGCGCCTTTAAGACTAACAAACTTTATTGCAGCATAAGCTTTCGAGAACCACAGCTCTCTTCGTCAGATGCATCTGATGAAGAGAGCTGTGGTTCTCGAAAGCTTATGCTGCAATAAAGTAGGTTAGTCTTAAAGGTGCTACTGGACTCTACTGTTTTGCAACTGCAGACTAACATGGCTAACTCCTCTCGATCTGTGACAATGGGTGACAAGTTTCTAAGAATATCTGCTTTCATCTTTTTTTAAAAAAAATAAGTTTCTAGCCCTTAAGGATACAAAGGCATTCTTGGCAGTTCTGAGGCCAGAAATCAGAGGAATGGCTCAATTGGAGAGGTGACGCTTTAGAGATCTCTGTTGTTGTTTTTTTGCCCCTTTCTGTGGCTGCAGAAGCAGAAAGTATGCAAATTCACTTTATTCATCTAACAATGAATTGACTTGGACCTGTGCTGGTGATATAAGACAATGAAAGAGTCTACTTGGCGGACTCCTTAGATAAGCTGTAAAACTTCAATTTGTAAATTAACTAAGAAAACAGACATTCATAAACCTGCTGCTGGAGGGATATACTTTTTTTGAAAAGTATTTATTAGTGCAAAAACATAAAGACAAAAGTAAAAAAGCAAACAGAATTTTAAAAAAAGGAAGAATACCATGCTGGCTACAAAAACACTATTGGCAAATCTATACATAGATATTTATAAAAGATTTCCAAATATCTAAATATAAGTCCAGGTGCAGTTGTCTTCTCTGCGTGATGCGTTTAAATGTTGATAAGTTTATAAGGTCTTCAGTCCAGGGATTTACAGGAGGTGGGCTTTTGTCTTTCCAGTGTTGAAGTATGTCTTTTAACAACTGTAAGGGCAAGGAAGGTCCATTTCTGTCTTAGGTTCGAAGAGGCAGGCAAGTAGTTTAACAGTGCTTTGTGTGTGTTATATGCCATCAAGTTGCCTCTGACCTATGCCGACCCTAAGAAGGAAAGACCCCCAGAACGTCCTATCATTAACAGACGTGCTCAGGTCCTGCAAACTGGAGAATACTTTAACATCCTCAAAATAAATTGAGTTTTCTAACACATGGAGGGACAGAATGTTGAAAGCAGTTGAGAATTAGCCAGAATTAGCCCTTAATTTATGTCACAGGAATATTTAAAAGTTTATAAGATAGTGCACCCCCCTTCCTTTCACCTTAAGGCATGTCCACAAGTTACCATTTCTAAATAACATTACCTACTGCTGTATGTGAGGGAAGTCTCCAAATTATTAACTTTGCCGCTATTTATTCCCCCATAGACTCAATATGCCTCAGGTTTTGGAATAATTGAAATATCCAGATTAGTTTTCTTTGCTTCACTGTTTCTTTAAGATAAATGATAACAGCTTGAAGGTAAAGAAGAAGCATCAACATTTGCCAACCTAAGGAGGTCTGTATTAAAATGTTCTGTTAGACATAAACAATACTTGTTAGCCGGACTTTTTTTCTGGGGAAAGAGGTGGTGGAACTCAGTGGGTTGCCCTCGGAGAAAATGGTCACACGGCTGGTGGCCCCGCCCTCTGATCTCCAGGCAGAGGGGAGATCCCCGCCCCCTGATCAAGGGGCAGGGCCACCAGCCATGTGACCATTTTCAAGAGGTTCCGGAATGCCGTTCCACCGTGTTCCTGCTGAAAAAAAGCCCTGCTTGTTAGTTTTTTTTAAGTCTTCAAAGTGATTCCTATACATTTCCAGTATCGGAATTGCAAATATACTTCACAAGGTTCATTATCCACGGCATTTTGACTGTCTGATGAGCTAAATGTTGGAATGTTGATTTCCAAGGCTGCTTTTGAGAAGCAGAGAGAACGATTAAAACAGTTAAAGGCAAGAATGAAATAGCCACTCTGTGTGTGTGTGACTTGACCAGAGTGCTGATATTTGAATGAGATGTTAATTATGTCTGAATGGAGAATGATCTTTCTCGTCTGCCTTGACATGAAAAGTGGGATGCCTAATTAGGCTTCTGTCCTTAAATGGCAAGAAATGAAATGTGAAATGAGGGTCTTTTTTTAAACCTCTCCATTGCAAATAGCATTGTGAAAAATGGAGGGAGTCTAGTGCGGCTTAGCTGAAGCTCTGGATAATTTTTGTCCGTCTGACTTCAGAGGGTGGCCGCTGAAATGGAAAAAGATTTGGTATAGCAACTTTGCCGTTGCTTGAATTGTGGTCCTCCTACCTGAAAAAAATTTCAGCACAATGTGAGAGGGAATGTTTGGAGTGTTTTCCACCATGGAAAGGAGTACAGGAAAGCTAGTCTTTAAAGCCACTAGCTAGTCCTGTACAATAACCAAAGGCTATCTCCTTAACTATTACAAGTGTGAATTACTCTAAGTGAGGGATGTGATGGTGGTAGCTGACTTATGGCGACCCTTGGTGGGGATGTCATGGCAAGAGACTAACAGAGGTGGTTTGCCATTGCCTGACTCTGCAGCCCTGGTCTTCATTGGAGGTCTCCCATCCGATTACTAACCAAGGCCAACCCTGCTTAGCTTTTGAGATCTGAAGAGATCAGGCTCACCTGGGCTATCCAGGTCAGGGTGAAGGATATGGTACAGCTGCAAAAAAGGTGAATGCGACTCTAGGTTGCATTGATAGAAGCTTAGGCAGGGATCCTTTGAACAAGTTCCTTGCACGCTACGTAGTCTCTGGCTTGGAGTGCACTTCCTCTTCCTCTAAAAGTTCAGTTTGCACAAAGGACCATTGAAAACCATTGATCTAGTGCAAATGGAAGCTTTAGTCTCGGGTGAAAGTAGTTTCAGGTGGGTAGCCGTGTTCATCTGTGGTAGAAGAGCAAGATTTGAGTCTAGTAGCACCTTAAAAGACCAACTAGATTTTCAGGGTATGAACTTTGGAAAGTCAAAGCTCCCTATGGGAGCAATCTTAAGCAGGTCTACTCAGAAGTGAGTCCCATTTTATTCAGCAGGGCTTACTTCCTGGAAAATGTTCTTAGCCTTTGTCAGAGGGACCTCTGACTCTCAAAGGTTCATACCTAGAACTCTAGTTGGTTCTTAAGGTGCCACTGGACCTGAATCTTCTACTGTAGACCATACTTCCGCTATCTAGCAAGCATAGAATTCAGGACCAAACTTGACCTAGTATTTTTAGAGTTGGATCTGGGTTCCCTGGACCCAACTCTGGCCGTTTTCACACTGCTTACCGGCCACGGAACATCGCGCCAAACTCCTGGAATGGCAGCATCTTCCCGGCGTGATTTCACGCGAGAACCGAAATCATGCGAGGAAGACACTGCCATTCCGGGAGCTCGGCACAATGGTTCCATGGCCGGTAAGCAGTGTGAGAATGGCCTCTGCCTCCCTACAGCAGCTGCGGGGAACATCAGTTTAAAAACAAAGGAGACCCCAGTTGTCTGAAAACATTGCAACAGGCAGAGCCCCTCCCCTCATTTTTCCATGCCAAAATGGTGCCGAGGGGGAATTATTTACCTGTTTTTATTGCGCCCAAAGCAAAATAATTTCCCCTGCTGTTTTGGTGCAGAAAAGCGGCTTGGGGGAGGGAGGAGCTACTCCTCCTTCCAAAACGGTGTTCTGAGCCCAGCATAGACACACATTTTCTTTTAAAGCTGAAAACTATAGACCTTTTATTGGGTTTTTTAAAAAAGCATTCTGGGGTAGGGCTGCCAGACCCCCGGTGAGGGTGGGGGATCTCCTGCCCCCACCCTGCCACCCCTGCCCCTCCCTACTTGGCCAGCGGGGGGGCACCTTCCATGCACGCCCCCTGCGGTGTTGTGCGCCCCCGCGCACAGCAACAGCCAGGATCGGGCCTGTTTTGGTCTGCATCGGGGCCCCTGTGGAGCGTGGGAGCATTCCTGCACTCCGCAGGGGCCCACAATGGGCCCAATCCATGCCAAAACGGGCCCGATCCGCACCAAAATGGGTGCGGATTGGGCCCGTTTGGGTGCGGATCGGGCCCGTTGTGGGCCCCTGCGGAGCGCAGGAGTGCTCCTGTGCTCTACAGGGGCCCACAACGGGCCCGATCCGCGCCCAAACAGGCTGCGTGGTGACGTCACTTCCCAGCAGTGACGTCATCACGCTTGCAGGAGCGTGCACCCCCCCTCCAGGTAAGAGCCAGGTCTCAATCTCCCGCTGGGAGATCGAGGGGGCCTGGCAACCCTATTCTGGGGGCGTGGTGGGAAGTGACAATGGTGAGGGGCCGAGTCAAGGAACGTGTCGGGGGAAACTGCCATGTGGATCCGCCATTTCTATTTCTGCTTTCTCCTCCAAGCCTCCAAGAGAGGCAGTAGTGGTGAAATTTTTTAAAGTTACTTGCTTTTGCATCTGACCAGGTTCAGCTCTTCTTGGCATCTGTGAAACTCAATGGTTTGTCTTTGTCCACTCCTGCCTGATGGAGTTGAAGTGAAAACTTGATTTCATTGGGCTCAGTGGTGCTGAAAGGGTTGGGTAGAAACACAACTCCGTCCAATCCAGTTACCAAAAGAATTAGACCAAAGGCATTAATTACTGGGTAGATATTTTTTTATTTGTATGTAAATAACCAAGCGTCCCATTTCTCATGATTTATTCTGGAGGGTTCTTATTGCAGCGGAATGTTTTTATGTGCTTACGATGAAAAGTTCCTTATTATTGTGTATTGTGTATTGTCGAAGGCTTTCACGGCCTTGTGTTCGAGACCTAAGGAAACGAATCGCTCTGAAATGGCATGCTTCAGATGTGTCGATGAGTGTTGCTATTTGGAAAGGGTGACTATGGACTAAGCCCTCCTTTCAGTCATGTTTCTGTTTTTCCGTATTTTGTACTTTTCAACAATGATTCCGGCATGTCTATCCAGGGGCAATTAGTGGAGCTTGAGAGAACGAAGAGTGGGTGAAAATATGGGACATATTTGTAATGGAGAAAATTCTAGATCAACAAAAGCAGATCGAGTATCTCTGATTTTGCTGAAACATGGCAACCTATAATTGACTTTATAGCAAGAAATGAGGCAACGTTCCACTTCGCCCAATCCAAACAGTTCCTACTTTTATGCTGTAGATATATCGTTAGCTGTAGTTCTATCCGTGATTGCAAATTTAGTTGACCCGTTCATTGTTCTTTAATTACTTAGTAATTCTTGTGTATACTTTAATATTTAGTGTCTTTCACTGTTTTGATTTCCAACTTCTGTATGTTGTTTTTAAGCTGTTATTATGCAGTTTATCTCTGTTTTAATAAAGTTTATTTAAAGCTGAAAAAAGATGAGCATGGAAGCTGTAGGGGGAAAGTTTATTACCTCTGTTGCTAGTTTTGAGCTCCCCTGTCACTTCTTGTCTGAATAATAAATCAAGGTTTCAAACTTGGTGATTTTAGAAGCAAAAAAGGTTTATTATGAGTTCTCACATAATCCTGATGCACACTCTGTTACAGTAGAGTGCGTAACAATAAGTTGTCAGCATCTTCATTTATACCTTTCCAGCAATGCAAGACAATATTGTTTACAGTACAGAGGATCTCATATAGTTCTATAAACAAACAGTTAGGCCTTCAAATAATCAAATCAAAGTTACATGATTTCTTCAGTGTGGTGGATTGAGAGGTCATGACTAGAATTTAGAAAAGTCACTGTAATAAAAACACTCAGCATGGGACCATTATCCTATTATATAAAAAGCAAGCCGTAGTAATGACAACTCACCTCTTATCCTGGTGCACCTCCAGAGGGCGCCGCCGTGATGGGAAGCCCAGGCGAGGCAGCCCGTCCCTCCAGAGAGCGCACCACAGCGGGAAGCTCAGGCCAGGATCAGGCGCAGAGCAGGCGGCAATACCTGCCCCCCTTCACCCAGTCAAGATCAGGAGTGGAGCAGGTGGCAATGCTCACCCCCCCCCCCTGCCTTCACCTGGCCAGGATCAGCTGCAGAGCAGGAGGCAATGTCCACTCCTCCCTTTACCCGGCCGGGATCAGGAGCGGAGCAGGTGGCAATGCCCACCCACCCGCCCCACCTTCACCTGGCCAGGATCAGGCGCGGAGGAGGCAATGCCTGCCTGCCCACCTTCCCCTTTCTACAGCCCGTTTCATTTCCCCCCACAATGGGCTTTGTCGCTGGTGTTTTATAACACAGGAAGGAACATGTCCAAGGCCAAGACTAAAAATTGTGGACGTAAACAATTATAACCTTTTTTGTGTAATGGAAATTACTTGCTGTAATTTTTCGAGGTCTTTTCATTATTTTTGTTAATTGTAGGAACAAGAATGTTAAACAAGAAGGGTGCAGAAAGAATTAATTCACAAGCATTAAGTAATCTTGAGCAGTGGATTTTAACTGGTATACAGGGGGCTTCCCCAAATTCCTTACCAAAAGCTTGGCAAGGCCTGGTTTGCAGTGGTGGGTTCACGCTGGGGCTTGGATGGGTTGTGCAGACAGAATGACGCCTGGCTTTTTTCCAGCGGGAACGCAGTGGAATGGAGTTCTGGCACCTCTTAAAAATGGTCACATGGCTGGTGGCCCCGCCACCTGATCTCCAGTCAGAGGGGAGTTTAGATTGCCCTCCACGCTGCCCAAACAGGCCAAAGTCAGCCCTCTGTGGAGTGCAGGAGCACTCCAGGGCCTGTTGTACCACCCCAGCAGTGCTCTCGCACTCTGCAGTGGGCCGATTTTGGCCATAAATGGGCCCAATTTGGCCCTAAAATGGCCAAAATCGACCTGCTGCAGAGTGTGGGAATGCTCCCATGGGTAGCACGAGGCTTGCACGATGACATCACTTCCTGGAAGTGATGCCATCACACAGCCCGTGGACCACGTGCACACGAAGACAACTAAACTCCCCTCGGTCTGGAGATCAGGGGGCAGGGCCACTGGCCATGCCACCATTTTCACCGAGGGCAATTTAAACTTCAAAAAACTCCCCCCTTGTTCCAGCTGACCCAAAGTGATGTCATTGTGTGGTCTTGAGTTCCACCACTGAGTTCCACCACCTCTTTTCCCAGAAAAAAAGCCCTGGAAAGGCGTACATGTGTCAGTCAAGAGTGTGCTAATCCAAAGGATTGTGCCCCATTGATGTTTATAATTCCTTCCTTCCCTATGCACTTTCATTCTTCTTCCAGTTTCAGTTGTATATCTCTATGATTTGTTGCACGATTGCCCAACACGACGTGAAACATCACAGCTGAAGCCTTGGAGGGTTTTCAAGTCAAGCCATGTATTTACTGACAACCAGCTGCTGCAAAAAGCAACATATTTTATATTGCAGCCAAAGAAAACTCCCGGGAAACTTTAAAAAAACACAACTGCAGCTCCTGCTTTTGTGAGTGTGTATGCATGCGTCTCCACCTGTCAGTTTCACTTTTTCTCTTGTGTGAGATCAAGCTGGGGAATGTGAAAGGCGGGTGGCAGCCAGTGGTGTGAATAAGGGGGGAAGCAGAAAGTCTGAGCCAAGATCTCTCCAGCCAGCCAGTGAAAAGCTGAAATAGCCCATCTGGCAGTTAGAAATGTGTCCCAGCTATTAAAATCTATCCCTCGCTTCAGAATTCCTGATTTATTTTTATTTATTCATTCATTTACTAGCAACAAAGCCCGTTGTGGGGAAAAATACAATGGGCTGTAGAAAGGGGAGGACGGGCAGGTGGGCATTTCCTCTGTCTCCGTCATTGATCCTGGCCAGATGAAGGCAGGGGAGGTGGGCATGGCCACCTCCTCTGCCCCTGATCCCGACCGAGTGAAGGGGGCGGGCATTGCCACCTGCTCCACTTTGATCCCACCTGGGTGACAGTGGGGTGTGGGCATTGCCACCTGCTCCGCTCCTGATCTTGGCTGGGAGAAAGGGGGCCAGGCATTGCCATCTGCTCCACTCCAAATCCCAGCTGGGTGAAGGTGGAGGTAGTCCCCCTGCTCCGTGCCTGATCCCAACAGGTAAAGGATGGGGAGGCATTGCTACCTGCTCTACGCCTGATCCCAGCTGGGTGAATGCAGAGGGGCCTTTGCCACATGTTCCTCTCCTGATCCCAACTGGGTGAAGGGCAGGCAGGCATTACCACCTGCTCCGCTCCTGATTCTGGCTGGGTAAAGGTGGGGGATAGGCATTGCCACCTGCTTTGCTCATGATCCCAGCTGTGTGAAAGCGGAGGGCGGGCATTGCCACCTGCTCCACTCCTGATCCCAGCTAGGTGAAGGCAGAGAGTGGGCATTACCACTTGCTCTGCTCTGGATCCCAGCTGGATGAAGGTGGGGGCAGCATGTTCCGCACCTGTTTTCAGCCTAGGCTTCCCGCCATGGCACACTCTGGAGGTCTGGCTCCCTCATTTGGGCGTCCCTCCACAGCAGTGCCCTCTGGAGGCACACCAGGGTAGGAAGTGAGTTGTCTTGAATACGCTGAGCCTTCTATATAGTAGGTTATCCTGCCTTTAGGGGAGGTTTACATTGTTCTTCTCTCCTCCATTTTATCTTCACGATAAACCTATGAGATAGGTTAAGCTGAGGGTGTGTGACTGGCCTAAAGCCACCTAGTAATTGTCTGTGGGAGAGTCGAGGTATGACATTCCTTCCGCCTCTTTCCATCTTCTTTGTCCTTAAACAGCAGAAATGGCGTTTTTAAAATTCAAAAATAACTGTTTAATTTATTTTAGAGGGGAAAGGTCAGGTGAAATCAGGGGTTGAAAATCTCTGAGGTAATTCAACATAAGACATCTCTGAGGTAAAATCAGTACATGCACAGATTTTCATTCTTATGCTCTTTACAGATACTTTAGTTCTTCTGTTTAGAGGCTTTTGTTCCTGTGTTTTCCCTCTGGTACTTCTGGGGGTTTAAGAAGGCTGGTACCCACTTTTTAGTACCCCAGTTCTCTTCACACACCAGTGCTTTCCTTCAGTCCTTAATTGAATCTGAAGGTCTCCACAGGCACTTTCCAACCATACCTGATCAGGGATCTCTTCACTCTCCAGAGCTACCTCCTTGTTTAACTGGGTGAGGAAAATCTCCTCTCCTTATAAGATCTATCCCATTTTTTTGGCCCAAATGGAAGTCTGCACCTCCTTCCCAAACTTCCTTGCCAACTTCCCCCAGTTCTTCTGTAGGTGTTAAACTGCTCTCAGTTTGGACTCCAACTCCCAACTCTTCCCACTCTATTCCTCTCTGCTAGGGCTGAAAACAGGCCTTCCTCTTTCCAGCTCATGCTACTCCATCAGATCCTTTGGAGTAGCCTGTCACTCAGAGCTCTCTGTGTCTTTGAGGGATAACCCTTAACATTCTTTCAGCTGTTTGTACAGCGCTTCCAGGCTTTTAAAAGCATAGTCCGTCACCTGGGGATTCAAACCAGGGTCTTCCAAATCCTAGACTGACACTTAAACAACTACACCACCGTTCCCTAATTGCCCATTTTGTCCATTGCAACTAGGGACACCACAATCTTTGCTCCAAAAAAATTCGCAAGAAGAATGCACTGTATTCAACAGCAGCGGTTTTTGGTCAACCAATTCTGGGATGAATTAGTTGGTACAGCAAATATTCCAAATTTCTTATGAACTGTTTGACAGTTGCACAATAGCCTTTTGCTACTAGACATATCCAAGTTTGCAAGTCCCCCCTTGGCCTGCAGTCCTTTCCATAACTGGCAGGAAGGTGAGTGGTGAGTTACCTACCTTTACCCACTCATGCTCCATGGCGCCGGTTGATGATGTCACTTCTTGTGCGACCAAGAAGTGACGGCATCTCACTGGGCCCAGTTATGTAGGCGTCATCCCAAAACATAGCAAAAATATACTTCTGAGTCACATTAGAACTGATGTCATTGACTGGGGATTCGGTCATGTTTGTGCCCCTTTCCTCGGCATCCTTGCCAGTTTCCCACCAATGCCAATCTCCAGGTGGCCTAACTTCTCCTGCCAGTTGCCAGTGATCAGTGGGCAAAAGCTTCAGTTGTCAGAAGTTTGCCCACCATCAGCAGGAGCTTGGCAAGCCTAGCCATACCAGCTGGTTGATTTACAGGCCATATGATGAATTTGCACCCCGGTAACTCTCCTGGAGGGGAGAGTGTGCACTGGAACTCTGGAACACCATGGGTATGCCAGTTAGGGGGCATACTAAGCCAGAAGTGGGAAGACTGCCTCCAGTGACATTGGTGCGACAGCAGGATGGGCTGTTTGCATGCCCCTTACAATCATTCGTCGTCAAACTGATGAAAATGTCATGGTTGCCCTGCCTGCTCGTCCACAAATAGCAAAAGTTACCCCAAGGCAATTCTCTTATTCCCAGTTTGCTTGAGCGCACTGGTACACTCAGACACAACCTGGTGGGACTTCTTGCCTTGCATACAATTTCTCTAGCTATGT